>NC_062284.1:22792643-23444849 GCF_902655055.1 Lutra lutra | reverse complement strand
ACGTGCGCCGGCCAGGCAAGGTCGCGGACGCATGGGTCTCTCCTGGGGTCGGGTGAGTCTGCGGGGGCGGAGTGTGTGTTCCCGGGTCAGTGGGGTGTGTTTCAGCAGGGCGCGTGCACGCGAGCGTGTGTGCGGGAGGGTGTGGTTGGGTGCGGCCGTAGCGTGTGAGGGCGGGGGCCCCTGTGGGCCCCGTGGGCGTGTGGGAGGGAGGTGGCGGGTGGGTGCGTTTCCGCTGTCTGGTGGCCACGGGGTGGTCGCCCGAGGAAGGAGGCCTCAGGCCCGGACAGAGCCCTCCCGGGACTAAGACCACCGGCCTCCCGGCGTGCCACGCCGTGCCGCAAGGTCGGTGCCGCGGAATCGCCGAGCGCCACGTTCGACACCCCCAAGGGGTGGCGGAAAAAGGCCAGAGACACCGCGTGTCCAAGTTCCCCCGGCAAAGCGGAGCACGCCGTCTCTAGCTAGCCGCTCCCGCTGCAGGGCCCGGAGGCCGCTTCGATGTCAACTCTGTCACCCTGACGCTTGCCCAGCGTCACCCCGCCTGACCGGGAGAAAGACCCTCAGTGACCGACCAAACCCCCAGGCCCACGCAAACAGCAAGCCCTGGGACACAGGAGCTGGCCCTACGCTGCCCAAGGCCTAGCGAGAGGAGAGGGGCTTGGACTCCGGGCCAGGCGCCACCTCCCGTGCACTCAGCCGAAAGGCCCTGCCGGGTCAGGCAGCACAGCTCATGGCAAGCGTCCCCGTGACCCGCGAGGGCCAGCTGGCCCCCCTCCTGAGCGCAGGGCCCATTCCCCGCCCGGGCACGGGTGTGTCCACGGCCAGCAGGCTTCGTGGCCCCGCCCCTGATGGAATGAGCACTCCATTCCGCAGCTCGGTCACGTGCGCAGGCAGCGCCTGCCGGCACAATCCCCCCCACCCGGGCTCCCACGGGCCTCGCTCGTCCAAGGCAGGGATCTTGAAGCGCACGCCACGAGCCCGCGACGTTTCCCTCAGACACCGTGCGGGACGCTAGCAGGGCCCCTCGCTCGGCGCAGGACCGAGGACCCTGGCCCTGGCGGCATCGCTCACCCCACTGCGACGCCGCGGAAGAGGTGCGAGGAGCGAGTGTAGGAGGCACCCTCTCCTCCAGCGCCACGACAGCTGACCTTTGCCCAGCTCCACGTCCGTCAGGGCACAGCGCCGGACTGGGATCCGTGCTCCCGGGGCTTGCCCTGCCCTTGCCTGGGTCCAGGCTCGCAAGGTCGGCTCTCGAGCGCCCCCACCCTCCCAGGGGGCTTCGGGCCATCTGGTCCACCAGGCACAGGGACCTCCTGAGAAATACCAACAGCTGCGCGGGCCCAGGCCCGCCGGGGGGCCAGTGCCTCCATGGCTCCCATGGCCTGCGCCGGCGGAACGCCGTCCCGGCCATGCTGGGGATCCATCTAAATCGCACTCCTGCGGGACGCTGGGAAGACGCCCAGCGCTCGCCGCTCCTCGGGGACGGAGACCCCGGGGGTACTCGGCGAAGGGACCGAAACGCGGCCACCAGGCACCCCGAAGCCGGCCCCCGTAGCCACCACGTTGGCCGCCCAGCGGGGACGGGTGCTGAGTCACGGCCCACGGCCCTCGAAGCCATGACCGGGTGTGTCAGAATACCACCAGAGGCTCGGGCCTCGCAGCTCCCCGCCAGCAGCCCGCCTGCCTTCCTCCCCCGCCCTGCCGTTTCTGTCCTGGCCCACAGCCTGCACGGCGGCTCCACTTTCCGCCCCGGCTCACGGCACGGGCCTTGCGGGGCCCCACTGGGCCTCCACGGGGATACCTCCAGGCGCTGTCAAGGGCAGCGTCCTGGCCCTGGGCTTCTGCCCTCTACCCACAAGCCCCCGGGCGCACCACTGATGCCACCGGGAGGAGGGGCCCGGGAACCTCCTCGCAACCCATGGCGCCTGCCGCTGCCAGCCTCTACCACACGCTCCCCCAGGAGCTCTGCCTGAACCGCCACCCTGGCCACGCTGCTCCCGGACAGGCGCACACAGGGCCTCGCCCAGCGCCTCCCTGTGGGCCTCCCACGACCGGGATGCCAATCTGCCCGACTCGCCCCAAGAGCCCGGCCACGCCTCCGAGGGTCCTCCGGGCCGGCGAAGGCGCTGGAAACGCCTCGCGGGCCCTGAGCCGCGCACGCCACTTTCCCAGGCCGAGGACCCTCGGGGGCTAGAGCACGCGGTGCTGGTGGTGCTGGTGGTGCTGGTGGTGCTGGTGGTGCTGGCGGTGGCGGTGGTGGTGGTGGTGGTGGCTGCGGCGTGTGACCGAGGGGAAGCTGTCCCTCACTGCTACCTTCATCCCCGGGGGAGACAACGTGCTGGACCTCAGTTTCGATGAGAACGACGGTAGGGAGTTCTCACTCATTTTGTTCAGCTTTTCCAAGGAATGCAGAATGAGGGAGTCATCATCGATCCGAGCACATTTGGGGCCGCCGGGCCACCTGTGCGGGCCAGGCTGGGTGGCTCAGAGGGCTAAGCCCATGGCCTCCGAGCCCTGCAGCAGCGCGGCCCGTGCGGACCCACGCCCCTCAGCCAGAGGAGCGCTGCAACCTCGCACCGGGAGCCAGACCCCGCTCGCCACAAGGCTCGCGCGCCACTGGCAGCCTCTCGCCAGGCGCGGGAAATCCCACCGCCAACGGTTCCACCTGAGACAATGGAAGGCTTACCGTCTCGCCGATCCGTCGCAGGGCACCCGCGCTGGACCGCACTTCTTCCGCGGACCCGGCCCAGCCCCGCACATCCAAGGACGGGAAGACCATCTTCTCTGGGCCGACCGGGAACCCGCCTGGCGTGGCCACCGCACCTGACAAGTGTGGACAAGGAGCACGCACGCATGAGCCACGGACCCAGGGGCGCAGCTCGCCACGCGGCTCAGAACGGGCCTGGGGGGAAGCCGTGCCTCTGCCTGTTCCTGACCCTCTGTTCCGCAGGCTTGGCGGCAGCCGGGCAGATTGCCACGTGCGCCGGCCAGGCAAGGTCGCGGACGCATGGGTCTCTCCTGGGGGTCGGGTGTGAGTCTGCGGGGGCGGAGTGTGTGTTCCCGGTCAGTGGGGTGTGTTTCAGCAGGGGCGCGTGCACGCGAGCGTGTGTGCGGGAGGGGTGTAGTGGTTGGGTGCGGCCGTAGCGTGTGAGGGCGGGGAGCCCCTGTGGGCCCCGTGGGCGTGTGGGGAGGGAGGTGGCGGGTGGGTGCGTTTCCGCTGTCTGGTGGCCACGGGGTGGTCGCCCGAGGAAGGAGGCCTCAGGCCCGGACAGAGCCCTCCCGGGACTAAGACCACCGGCCTCCCGGCGTGCCACGCCGTGCCGCAAGGTCGGTGCCGCGGAATCGCCGAGCGCCACGTTCGACACCCCCAAGGGGTGGCGGAAAAAGGCCAGAGACACCGCGTGTCCAAGTTCCCCCGGCAAAGCGGAGCACGCCGTCTCTAGCTAGCCGCTCCCGCTGCAGGGCCCGGAGGCCGCTTCGATGTCAACTCTGTCACCCTGACGCTTGCCCCGGCGTCACCCCGCCTGACATCGGGAGAAAGACCCTCAGTGACCACCGACCAAACCCCCAGGCCCACGCAAACAGCAAGCCCTGGGACAGCAGGAGCTGGCCCTACGCTGCCCCAAGGCCCTAGCGAGAGGAGAGGGGGCTTGGACTCCGGGCCAGGCGCCACCTCCCGTGCACTCAGCCGAAAGGCCCTGCCGGGTCAGGCAGCACAGCTCATGGCAAGCGGTCCCCGTGACCCGCCGAGGGCCAGCTGGCCCCCCGCCTGAGCGCAGGGCCCATTCCCGCCCAGGGCACGGGTGTGTCCACGGCCAGCAGGCTTCGTGGGCCCCGCCCCTGAGGGAATGAGCACTCATTCCGCAGCTCGGTCCACGTGCGCAGGCAGCGGCCTGCACGGCACGTCCCCCCCACCCGGGGCTCCCACGGGCCTCGCTCGTCCAAGGCAGGGATCTTGAAGCGCACGGCCACGAGCCCAGCGGACGTTTCCCTCAGACACCGTGCGGGACGCTAGTCAGGGCCCCTCGCTCGGCGCAGGACCGAGGACCCTGGCCCTGGCGGCATCGCTCACCCACTGCGACGCCGCGGAAAGGTGCGAGGAGCGAGTGTAGGAGGCCACCTCTCCTCCAGCGCCACGACAGCTGACCCTTTGCCCAGCTCCACGTCCGGTCAGGGCACAGCGCCGGACTGGGATCCGTGCTCCCGGGGCTTGCCCTGCCCTTGCCTGGGTCCAGGCTCGCAAGGACGGCTCTCGAGCGCCCCCACCCTCCCACGGGGCTTCGGGCCATCTGGTCCACCAGGCACAGGGACCTCCTGAGAAATACCAACAGCTGCGCGGGCCCAGGCCCGCCGGGGGGCCAGGCCTCCATGGCTCCCATGGCCTGCGCCGGCGGACGCCGTCCCGGCCGTGCTGGGATCCATCTAAATCGCACTCCTGCGGGACGCTGGGAAGACGCCCAGCGATCGCCGCTCCTCGGGGACGGAGACCCCGGGGGTACTCGGCGAAGGGACCGAAACGCGGCCACCAGGCACCCCGAAGCCGGCCCCCGTAGCCACCAGTTGGCCGCCCAGCGGGGACGGCCCCCACGGCCCTCGAAGCCATGACCGGGTGTGTCAGAATACCACCAGAGGCTCGGGCCGCGCAGCTCCCCGCCAGCAGCCCGCCTGCCTTCCTCCCCCGGCCCTGCCGTTTCTGTCCTGGCCCACAGCCTGCACGGCGGCTCCACTTTCGCCCCGGGCTCACGGCACGGGCCTTGCGGGGCCCCACTGGGCCTCCACGGGGATACCTCCAGGCGCTGTCAAGGGCAGCGTCCTGGCCCTGGGCTTCTGCCCTCTACCCACAAGCCCCCGGGGCGCACCACTGATGCCACCGGGAGGAGGGGCCCGGGAACCTCCTCGCAACCCATGGCGCCTGCCGCTGCCAGCCTCTACCACACGCTCCCCCAGGAGCTCTGCCTGAACCGCCACCCTGGCCCACGCTGCTCCCGGACAGGCGCACACAGGGCCTCGCCCAGCGCCTCCCTGTGGGCCTCCCACGACCGGGATGCCATCTGCCCGACTCGCCCCAAGAGCCCGGCCACGCCTCCGAGGGTCTCCGGGCCGGCGAAGGCCTGGAAACGCCTCGCGGGCCCTGAGCCGCGCACGCCACTTTCCCAGGCCGAGGACCCTCGGGGGCTAGAGCACGCGGTGCTGGTGGTGCTGGTGGTGCTGGTGGTGCTGGTGGTGCTGGCGGTGGCGGTGGTGGTGGTGGTGGTGGTGGCTGCCGGCGTGTGACCGAGGGGAAGCTGTCCCTCACTGCTACCTTCTTCCCCGGGGGAGACAACGTGCTGGACCTCAGTTTCGATGAGAACGACGGTAGGGAGTTCTCACTCATTTTGTTCAGCTTTTCCAAGGAATGCAGAATGAGGGAGTCATCATCGATCCGAGCACATTTGGGGCCGCCGGGCCACCTGTGCGGGCCAGGCTGGGTGGCTCAGAGGGCTAAGCCCATGGCCTCCGAGCCCTGCAGCAGCGCGGCCCGTGCGGACCCACGCCCCTCAGCCAGAGGAGCGCTGCAACCTCGCACCGGGAGCCAGACCCCGCTCGCCACAAGGCTCGCGCGCACTGGCAGCCTCTCGGCCAGGCGCGGGAAATCCCACCGCCAACGGTTCCACCTGAGACAATGGAAGGCTTACCGTCTCGCCGATCCGTCCGCAGGGCACCCGCGCTGGACCGCACTTCTTCCGCGGACCCGGCCCAGCCCCGCACATCCAAGGACGGGAAGACCATCTTCTCTGGGCCGACCGGGAACCCGCCTGGCGTGGCCACCGCACCTGACAAGTGTGGACAAGGAGCACGCACGCATGAGCCACGGACCCAGGGGCGCAGCTCGCCACGCGGCTCAGAACGGGCCTGGGGGGAAGCCGTGCCTCTGCCTGTTCCTGACCCTCTGTTCCGCAGGCTTGGCGGCAGCCGGGCAGATTGCCACGTGCGCCGGCCAGGCAAGGTCGCGGACGCATGGGTCTCTCCTGGGGGTCGGGTGTGAGTTCCCGGGTGAATGTGTTTGTGTGTCCGTTTTTCTGTGTGTTCCGGGGCACGTCATGGGTGCATATGTGTGGAAGGGGTTTATGGTTGGGTGTGGCTGTGGCATTTTAGGGCGGGGAGCCCTTTTGGGCCCCATGTGAATGTAGGAGGCAGGTCCAGTTGGGTGTGTTTCTGCTGTTCAGGTGTCCACAGGGTGGTTTCCTTTGGGAGGAGGGCTTAGGCCCGGACAGGCCCTCCCGGGACAAGGTCCCTAGGCCACCTGGCCTCCCACCACTGCGCCATAAGATCAATGCCACGGGATCTCCAATATCCACTTTTTACACCTCCAGGGTGTTGTTGAACAAGGCCAGAGACACCCCTGTCCAAATCCTTCTGGCCCCCACAGCGCGCTGTTTCTCTCCGCACTTGCTGGCAGGAAGGGAGGCCCCTGCGATGTGGTGTTTGTCTTGCTGACATGTGTCCCAGTGTGAGGTGGAGGAGACAGATTTCTCAGCAAGCATCGATAAAATTCCAGGGCCCACTTGAAGCTTGCCACTCCCGGCATTTGAAGTCCAGGCCTTAGGCTAACTCAAAGCCCTAGCCAGAGTTGAGGCGGCCATGAACTCGGCGCTAGGGGTCATGTCCACACACTCAGCTGAAAGTGCCTTGCCAGGCAGGCAGCACAGCCCTTGGCAGTCGATGCCCCTGTCCCGTTGAGGGCCAGCTTAACTCCCGACTGAATGCAGGGCCCATTCCCACCCAGGGCACAGATCTGTCCACAGTTAGGGGCCTTTGTAGGCTGTGCCTCTAAATAAACTGCAAATACTCCTTGCCCGGCACACCTCTGTTCGGTGGTGTGGCCATATTCCACCATCTTGATTTGTACCTCAGTAGAATTTTCTGTATAGTAATTTTGAATTTATGATTTTCATGTCAATTAGTGTAGCAGTAAAATATTGCCAAAATTATTTTTTAAGTATGTTTTCCTTCATCATAACATGGAATTCAATAAGCTAATGAAAAATATTTTAATATGTACAAAATATGAATACTTATATACGTACTGAGCATATGGTTTTCTGACTTGCCTGTGGTTAAATAGATAATGCTTTTTTAAGTAAGCTCCATTTTCATTATGGTGATTGAATTTACCACCCCTGTTCAAGAGCTGATTGAAATGTTGTCCAAAAGAAGAACACTCTTGAATATCCTGAGAGCATCAATCATCAGGCCCCAAGAAACACAGTATTCAATAATATTCCTTGGTAATGTACTATCCAGTATTTAGAGTATTTATATATGATATTTTAACCTTTTTTCCAAGTCTAATAAAGAGCAAAGTGCATTCTTGAAATTATTGAGCTCAATTAATTTGAATCTTCCAAAATGGCAAGTTTATATGATATTTTAAACTTTTTCTTGAAGTATAATAATGATACAGTAATGTACATGATTTTAATTATAGAAGTAAGTTCATTTTCATCTTCCAAAACAGAAATTTTTCAACAAACATATCCAGAAACAAACATTGCCAGCGTTACAGAAACCACCCATGCTATCTTTCTGCATGACTCTTGAAATGATATTATCTTCTTTGTGCTTTAATACCTTTACTAACACTTTATTGTATACTATATTTTTACAGTAAGCTTTAAAATAACAATGTCAGTTCTCTGACTTTATTTACATTTTCTTGTTTTTAAAGATTTTATTTATTTGACATAGAGAGTCACATCAAGAGAGGGAACACAGCAGAGTGGGTGAGAGAGGGAAAATCAGGCTCCCCACGCAGGAGGGCACCAGACGTGGGGTTCGATCCCAGGACCAAGGAATTATGACCTGAGCCAAAGGTAGACACCTAACAACTGAGCCACCCAGGCGCCTCTATTTACATTTTCTTAATCTCTTTTGCTATTCTAGTTATTTTACCTTTAGTATGAATTTTAGAAATATTTTGTTGATAACTACAAACAGGCTTACAGTGATCTTTACTTGCATTGTAGTCAATCTACACATGAAATTGGAATAACTAACAACTATACAATACTGAGACTTCTGATCCATGAACAGAGTATACCTCTATATTTACTTAGGTCTTCTTTGATAATTTTAATCAGTGTTTTGCATTTTCGTCATAGAGCTACTGCATATATTGTACTGCATTTTATTACATAAGTAGCTCATTTTTGTGCTTTGTAAATGGCATTTATTTCAAATTCCATGTGTTCATTGCTAGTATATAGTAATATAATTGACTTTTATATATTGATCTTGTATCCTGCAATCTTACTAAACTCAGTTTTAGTCCTGGGATTGTTATTGTAGATTCTTTGATTATTTTCTAATATAGGTAATTGAGTTTCTTGTAAAAAAGCCTTTTTTCTTACTTTCTGATTTTTATGCCTTTTATTTACTTTTCTTGGTTTATGACTGTACAGAAAAATATAAATAGATGTGATAGGAGAGGACATTGTTGTCTTGTTCACAATCTTAGGGAGAAAGGACTTCTTTTTAAAGATCTTATTTATTTATTTATTTGACAGAGATCACAAGTAGGCAGAGAGGCAGGCAGAGAGGGAGAGGGGAAAGCGGGCTCCCCACCGAGCAGAGAGCCTGATGTGGGGTTCGATCCCAGGACCCTGAAATCATGACCTGAGCCGAGGGCAGAGGCTTAAGCCACTGAGCCACCCATGTGCCCCAGGGTAGTACATTTTTAATACCTGCCCCTTAAAGCATAAATATTATATGTGATATACTTCTATACCTTGAAACAACAACCATGCACTACAAATGCACTTTTATATTTAAATAAATATTATATAAATATACAGATGGGAAAATATACAAGTGATTATTTGTAGGATCATATTGATTATACTGAAATATATTCTAGTGTTCCTATCATTTATATTCATCCTCAAATATTTTTCTCAATATATAGATAGATAGATATAGATATATCTAGACATATATTTATTTTAATAGTGGAAATTCTGGAGTTTACTTCAGTATCTGATAGGGCTCTTTTAATTTATGATGTTACAATTATTAGTGTTCAAGTCTATTTTATTCATTACTATTGATTTCATTCGAATGACCTTGCTACATTCTGGAAAAATAAATACACACTTTAAAATATATAAATATATATCTACATGCGTACACACATATATAAGTATAAAGTATGTGTGACAAGAACATTGTCAAGAAAAAAAACATTGACCTCTTCCTAAAATATTAAACACCAAGTTCCAGGTAACATAAACCTTCTATATGATCCTGACAAGGAAGACACAGACTATTTTTCTTATTTATGGATATTTCAAATTATAAAAAAATGATTAATAAATTAATATATGCAATTTCACTATCTATTCACTTGATTAACCCAAACTAATATTGTTTATGAGACAAATACCATATGGAAAATTGAATTTCTTTGTGTTTTAGAAAAATCTTTTTTGAATTTGTTTCTTTATCATTTAAATGAAGGCCAAGGGGGCACCTGGTTGTCTTAATGAATTAAGCATACAACTCTTGGTTTTCATTCATGTCATGGTCTCAGGTCATGAGATCAAATCTTGCATCAGGCTCTGTGCCCAGCTTAGAGTCTACTTGCAATTCTCTCTCTCCCTCTGTCTCTCCCCACTCTTGTGAGCTCATGATCTGTCATAAATATATAAATAAAACATTTTAAAATAAAATTAAGGCCTTAGAAAGATCTTAGAAAATTATCTTATATTTTTTCACACCAAAAAATGAAAAGATAAACATAATATAAAATACAATAATGCAAAAAGTAGCAATAATGATCTTACAGATCTGAACAAAATCATCTATCATAATCTTAATCATGGAGTCAATATTATGAAACTATCATAATTTTAAGGAACTCCAATTGTAGCTTAATTTCATAAAAGAATATTTCACTGCAATATAAAACTAAAATCAATAAATTTTCCAAAGTTCTACAACTGTCAATCCATACAGAACTCAGATAATATAAAATTTAAAAGTTGGAAAGGAGGGTGAAGACACTCACCAAAGAAAATGACACATAATGGGGATTCACAGATGGCTCAGTTGGTTAAGCATCTGCCTTCGTCTCAGATCGTAATCCCAGCGTGCTGGGATCGAGCCCCATGTTGGGCTCCCTGCTCAGTGGGGAGTCTGCTTCTCCCTGTCCCTCTGCCTGCCACTTCTCCTCCTTGAGCTCACTCTCTCTGGATCAAATAAACAAATAAAATCTTTTAAAAAATAAAATGAGACATAAGGAAGATATCATCCTGTAAGTCATTGAAAAGATGGAACACAGAGACCTCAGGATGAGGCACAGAACACATGACATATGAATTTAAAGGATGCTGGTGTAGTTACTCACTGCTCTTCTCTGAAGTGGAGGACTTCATTCCATCCCATCTACCTCAGAAAAATATGACAGAAAGAAAAGAAAATATGTAATCTGTGAAAGTCCTCTACACTGAAAAATATTAAGCACTAAAATTGATTCCATTGTCAATATTTAATATAAGTATGCAATATTTCCTTCTTTTAGCCAACTCTAATGACACTTCAAGTACTCATCACAGTTGCTTGAACTCTTAATTTAATCTTTCTTTTGTTTCATATATTACGCAAGAAAATGTTCCCTATATACAAATATCTATCAACAACTCTTTGTTCAATGTGAGCAAAATGAAGCAAGTCTGGGGCCATATAGCATACCTAAAGTTGCACACTGCCTCGTGAGATAGGAGGCTAACACCTTGCTCCAAGAGAAATAAAAGGTATGCTCACAGCAGTATTGTTTTTTTCACTTAAGGTCATCAAATACAGCCAGGCTTTGAGAGTCTTATTTGTCCTAGCAGAGGGCCACTCATCTGGACCTCAGATTGACATCTGGAATGAGTCCCTCAGCATCCTCAGACAATTGTGCTCATCATTGATCCAGACAAAAATCCTCTCAAACAAATAAGCATTTCCATAGCCAGGCTTATTTTCTTCAGGCTTATCTACTACATTATAAAGAATAGTAAATGTACAAGATATGTTTTATTTAGTATCTGAATAATGGAACTCTTATGTACATAGAACAAAAGGCATATAACCTTGGATTTTCTAATAAAATGACACAAAATCAATTGGGAAAACTTAAAAAATAGTCAACTAAAATTTCAAGGAGAAATGAGGATACATTCATAAGTGTGGTAGCAAATAAGGTATGATTACAGTAGAATATGAGTTGAAACATTTATATTCTGGACTTGCCAATAATAAAAAGATAAATAAAGGAATATTTTGGTGCATTTCATTTTACCAGATTACTTACAAACACTATAAAATGGTACAAAAAGCAAATATATCAATGATTCCCAGAAATTATACAGGTTACTTCCAGAAGAGATTTTTTTTTTAATTTAATGAATGAAAGAAATAATAATGAATATTTATTTAACAAAGTAGGCACATTTATGGGGAAAAGAAACCTATTATTAAAATATTCTACCTTGGACTTTTGAAATAATGAACCCAGGGAATGTGATGTTCTGACATTGCTGGTCTCAACACACACAGAAATTTAAAAGCATCAGACAGCTGCACATCTCTCTTCCCTAAAGTATGTTACTTGACCCAGTCTTTGTCCTGCAGGAAAACATCACAAATAATATAAGTTAGAGCCCAGAATACATGAAAGCCATTTAAAAATAAAGCACAATCATTTGTTCTTAGCTATCAACTATCAACCACAGATGGTTCTTAGCCATCTTTGCCATTCATTTCTTCACTTATTTCCTCTCTGAATTATTCATACTTCAAATCATCAATAATCCTCTCTACCATGCTATGTAAAGTGGTGGCACAGCAATTTTCTTTTTGAATGAGAAATTCTAAGGTTGTATTCTACCAAATAAAGCCTTTATGAAGATGCTTTTTGATGTGTAAATTAAAGGCACATGATAGGGGTGTTGTAAGACTTATATTTTTGAAGTAAGAGATAAGAACTTTGAAAATCTATTACAACATATAAAAACTAATGGAACAATTTTAAAAATTAAAAAACAGACAAAAAATTTCATAAGATAATGGAAATTATAAAATAGAACAAAATGGAAAAGAACATCAGAAGATCAAGACATAAAAGGACTAAGATAGAATAACCATAGCTGATCTTTATTCAAAACAGAATGCAATTAATTATCCTAGGAGTTCGTTGATTGGTTAGCATAGGTCTTTGAAGGATAAATGCTTGGTAGTGAACTGGGGAACTCAAAATGCTTTTTACAAGGAGCTGGACCTCAGAGGTTATGTAATGTTAGATTACATTTAAATGACATTTTGTTAAAGGCAAAACTATAAAAATAGTGGTCACAAGAGATTATAGGGTAGAATGAGGGGCTGCCTAGAAAGGAGTAAAATAAAGAAGGTTTTTAGGGGTAATGGAACTCCTCCATATCATATTTGTGGTGTTAGATATACTATTCTATACACTTGTCAAAATACACATACATCTGCACAATAGTGAATTTTACTGTAGGTAAAATAAAAAAAATAAAAGTACAAATATAAAATTGAAAACAGGCTGGGACAAACACATGTTCACTGCACACTCTCATGTATTAAAAGCTCATATATTTGTTAGCAAGCACACATGCAAAGGAACACCATTTAACCAAAGAACAAGACATTCAGAGATTAAATATTTAATACATGAAAAACTGGTAGAATTCAAAACCATGAAATTGTGAGCTAGCACTTAAATAAGTAAGTAGAAGTCCACCCTCATTTGCTTAGAATAGAAAGAGTGTACTGTTTACCAACAGTGGTTTTGTCTCTCATTTTCTTCACATTTTTTACATTCATTCAAAAGGGTACTTTTCACTTGCTGCTTATGAGAAAGAATAGACCTTGAAGTCACCCATGAAATCACACAAGTGTTCATAAACCTAAAACATACTGAACCACTTGATTTACACATAAAAACTGAAGAGGACGATAAATGATGGCTGTGTCAGTTACGAACCCCACAAGCGAAAGTTTTTCACTGTAGTCTACATGAACATTAGTCAAAAAAAAATTTGCATGATTTCTGTGGCAAAATTCTACTGATCTTAACAATCTCTACTATCTTTGAGTATTATGCAGCTCATTTATTCTAGATATCCTTTCTGCATTTTTTTTTACTGGTTGTTTTGCTTTATTAAAAAAACAAAGCAACATCTTTTCTTTTTCCTTTCTGCATCTTGATGTTACAAGGCAAGGAAATGCTTTATATTCAAAATGACATTGATTCTATAACGTCTAGAATTCTACTGAAAATACAAAAGCAAGAATGTACGATGATAAAAATATATATACATCCACTAAGTCAACAGGTATGAGGAAATAGACTTCAATGGTATATATAACACTTACTCAATTGACTTAATTATATCTACAATAAGAGTTTCCTCCACTATTTAGCATAACATTCACTGTGCTTAGACTTTTCTTTTAAATGCAACAAATATGATCTTAAAAATCCTGGTCAAACACTTCCCCAACATAGTAACATAGATTTACCATATTATCACCCCTAAAAAATTAAAAATATAAGATATACACAAAAGCCTCTACACAAATGTTCCTGGCAAAGTTATTCAGAACAGACAAAAAGTGAAAACAACACAAATATCCCCTAAGTGATAAATGGATAAACAAAATGTGATATATCCCCACGGTGAAATATTACTCATCCATAAAAAGGGAATGAGGTTCTGATACATGATACAACATGGCTTAACTGTGAGAATATTTTGCTAAGTGATTAAGAGTAAAAATATTTGTCTGTACCTGTATTTGAACCATTTACATTACAAGCTATAATTTTCCTTTATCCCCTAAATCATTTTAATTTCTTCAAAACAAGGATTTTCTAATACATAGCCATAATACCATTATTATTAAAGCTAGGCAATTATTACCATCATTACATAATACAAAATATAATCTATTTATGGAATTTTACATTTTTCCAGTGTTTCCTTTAAGGTCTTTTATAGAAATCCTGAATCAACATTGTACTGTTTTCATATCTATTTAGTCTAACATAATCTAGAACATTTCCTCAGTGATATTAATGTTTGTAGACTAAATGGCAGTTTGTGGGAGTTTTGTTTGTTTTATAGAATGTTACTCAACTTTGGTCTGTTATTTTCTCATGAGTTGATTCAGTTTTATTTACTTTTGTCTGAGGTACTGCAGAAATAAAGCTAGGTTCTTCCCAGTGCTTCCTATCAGTGATTCCAGATGATTCCAACACCAGTAGTATTATCATGTCTTACTTAATTCAGGTGGGATCTTCCAGGTTCTCCACCATTACCTTTTCTTTGCAACTGGTAAGTGTATCATGGAGGAGATAATAAAATCTATAAAAATATCCTGTTTCTCCTCAAATTTCCTCCAAGAAGTTTTAGCATCCTTTGATGTTTCCTGGTTGAAACAATTATGATCATTTCCTAATGTCTTTATCATTTCTACCTCATTTATTACAGCTGTTATATGGCACTTTACTTTCTACCCTATTTACCCATTCACTCATTCATTCACATATTAGTTCATTATAAACACCTTATCATTATTAATCAGTTTTTTTTGATTCCTTAGAGATTTACCATGTGCAGACATGCCTGAATTTTATCAGTCAAAACAAGAGGTGGTTCACTGCTCAGTGTCAAGCATCTTTGATGGATGCAGATTTATTCATCTGTGAAAGCTTTCTCCTTCTGTACTTCTACTCCTCCTTCAGCATTCCAGATGTTCTAGAGACCCAACTGGGAGTATTGTACATAGTCCATTTCCCCTCAAAATGCCAGAAAATAAAAAGGCAAAGTTAGAATAGCTTTGCACATTTCTTACATTATAAGCCAGTCAAATTCTAAACATAATCTAACCACTGTTATGGCATAGTCAGGCAGAATTTGTCACAATTGTCTTTACCATTTTGGCCAACATTTTAGCTACTAGTTCTGAGTTGATAATTATACTTGCAAGACACCAAGTGTTATCTTTAGAGAAGGGCTAGAATGAACACAGATAACTAAGGAAAGTAAACTAATTGTGAAACCCATATTCAATGGAGGTAAACAGTTTAGAATCCAGACTACATGGTCATAAATTACAGAAAAAAAAATCCCAATAGGAGATTATAACATTTAAAATTTTATCAGTTGGGGATGGCTCTTCACCCTGAGATCTTCATTGGCCTTTTCCCTACTACCTGCTGTATTTATGCCTGCGTCTGTCTACCATCATATCGTATCTATTCCAAAGTTGGGATGGGAGATGAACCATGAGATTCTATGGACTCTGGGAAACAGAGGGTTTTGGGGGGCAGGGGGTTGGGTGAGCCTGGTGATGGGTATTAAAGAGGGCACAGATTGCATGGAGAACTAGGTGTTATACACAAACAATGAATCATGGAACGCTACATCAAAAACTAATGATGTACTGTATGGTGACTAACATAACACAATAAAAAATAAAAATAAAAATAAAAAAACACAAAGTTGGTTTCTTCTATTTAGTGACACTCTTCCTTTTGGCTATTTGGAGTTTGATCTATGCTCCCATGGCATCCCAGAGTTCTATCAATGAGATGGTTTCTGCTAAGGAAGACAGTGACCCATCTCCTAAGCACTGGCACCCCATATTTCTAGAGATCATTCTTTGTCGCTTTATACCATGGAATTTTCCACAAACCAGTGTCCTGACATTATTTTCTCCTGTTCCTGCAATATCTCAACAGCTACACTTTGTAGCCTGAGGAATTGCACTTGAAAATCCTTATCGCTCTGACCTTTAAAACACAGGGAGAATGAATATGACCTCAGAAATGTATGTTCTTCCCCAAAACATGGTTTTGCTCAAAATATTTAGCAGAATATAAGTATTTTTTTAAGTAGTTTCCATGTCCAACATGGGGCTAGAACCCTGGCCTTATTATTATGCTCCACTGACTGAGCCAGCCAGGTTCCCCAAAGTATAAGTATTTTTAATTAACATCTTTCACTGGCTGTTACACCATAAGGTTGCATTTTTAAGTTGCGAACAATAGTATGAATTACACAAACAGCCTAAGACTCAGTTTCTATTTTCCTATTTTTAAAAAAGGCATAAATACCCTACTTTCTATGATTATTATCAGCATTGACTGAGCTAATTCATTAAATAGTGTTTATTTTGGCATTTGATAGACTGACTTAGACTAACAACTCAGTAACTGCTATATGTAATTAAAATGTGTATCTGAAACCGCACATACTCACACACAACACAACGCACAAATGAAACAGCAAAATAATGACCAGAACTCATTATCAACATTTTTAATATTCTTTCTATAAAATTGGTTTATTGATCACATCTGCACAAGCACATATTTATATCATTTTACATGAATGAAATACAATGTTATTGCCTCAAACATACTTGGTACTCAATAAGTGGTAGATAAACTTATGAAAGGCTTGGATTTGCATATCAATTAATTCAAACATACATTACCATATGTAACAGAATATAATCCAACTGTATAAATGTATCAACATAAATTTACTTAGAATTATGATTTTAGGTAAACAGGTTACTTACAATTTTACAAGTACAACTAAGGCTGTAATGATTACCCTTGAGTTCACATACATCTTGGAACACTTCCTATTATAAACTTAGGTAAATTCCTAAAAATAAAATTGTTAGTCAAAATGTGCTAATTTCCATCTAATATATTTTTCACTGTTCTCTGGAAAGGCTGTAACATACTAGGAATTCCAAATTCTCCATTCTTGGTTAACAAATGTACCTATTAATCTGATAGGTGAAAAAAGACAATTGTTGATTCATGGCATTACATGTGTATCTACATGGGCTCACATTTAAATTTCATTATATTTATAATAGTTTATAACAATTTCATATATATTTAATTATTTAATTATAAAGAGTGGTAGATTTGAGGATATTATTCTATGCTTTTGGCCATTCACAATGCTTTTCTCTTATAAATTGTTCATTTATATGCTTCCCATTCTTGTACTGGGATGCTTGTCTTTTTCTAAACTGATGTGAGTGAGGCTTTCAGAGAATATTAACACTGAATTTGTCATATACATTTTAAATAAATACACATATATATTTTTATTTGACTGCAAAGAAATAGCCCAATCTTAAGTTACCATGTTTTAGATTCTGTTTTTCTCTCCTCTAATCCCTCCATGCAGATAACACAAGAAAGCAGGAGTAAACTTGGAAGTCACGGTTTAACTGAGTCATTGCATAAGAATACTGGATACCATGAAGGAGGCTTAAACAACATTTCAACTCAAACTATGTGAAAGGAGAAAAGAAAGCAGTCAAGATTTTGGTCACTAATTCCTTGGTGCCATTACAAATGGAATGTGGGAGAAATACATTCAATTTTGAAATTTAATTTATTGGTTTTAACTGGAAAGGGGTTCATTTTACTCTAACTCCTTATAAAGTGCTGTTTTCACATTGTTTAGGTTATGATAACATATACCACAGATTTATATGACTCTCTTGTGAAGAAAATATAGCAAAGGAGCTAAAATAATTTTAATGAAAATAAAATGGAGATATAATTCTCAGATATTTTTACCATGTGTCTAAATTAATCTGATAATTGTTCAGGTTCCTGTTTAACCAATGCTCTAGTCAAGGATTGGTAAACTCAAGCCTAAAGTCTGTTGTTAGGATAAAAAAAAAAGCACTTTTGCTGGAATACAGCAACACTTACTCAATTACACATTGTGTTCGGCTGCTTTCATACCAGAACAGCAGAGTGCAATGGCAACTGCAACAGTCTAAAAATTAGCAAGGTTATTTGGCCTTTTACAGAAAAGACTTGCTAATCCATGGTCTGCACTGAGGTGATAATTCCAAGTAATTAGAACTTGAATATTAAAATATGGAAGTATAGGAAGACTGGAAAAGTAAAGTCCTCATATTTAAATTTTCTCATGTCAGGCTGACATACAATGGAAGCAGCTGTATTTTGATTGACAGAGTTCAAGCATAATAATAAGGCCAGGGATCCTACTAGGCAGGTCCCTGAATTAATTTTTCTCATTCATGCTTTGTTTTTTCTTTCTCCTTCTATACATCATCACCACAGAGACACTGTTACCATTGTCCTCACACGTCCTTGGTCCTCCATTTCTACCTTCTTCTGCCTCCTATATCTAATGGCAGGATGGATATACAGATAGGCCGACAAATATATGATAGACTAACAGGTAAAATGGATGACAGACAAATTATTGATAGGCTGAGATAAACAGATAATGGAAAATATATTGTCAGGTAGATAGATGAAAGTAGAATAGGGCTGAATTTGAAAATCATTAACGTAAGACCTAACAACATCAATCAGAGTGTTTCTCAAAACTGAGCATCTGTTTCCACAAAACCGTATTTATCTTACATGTTCACTGGAACGTTAGTTCTAAATTTCTCATAAGATCATAGATGAACAGTAGTCTGTTTTTCGATGGTGTGCATGGGAAAAAACTACAACAGGTTTCCTTTTCTGCACTGATTGTCATGGGGGTTGACACAAGGGAGACAAGCCAAAGTGAAAAAAAATTCCATTCACATCAAATGTTATCTTTCCTAAATTCAGAAGTTATAAAATGCCTATGCCCCACTTATCTTCAATAAAAAATGATATTTCAAGAGCTAGATCAATTCTGTGTTAAGAGAATTCACATCAAATGTTTACAATACAGGACAATTCACAAAACATTCTATATTTCTATGCTTTGACCATAATGACAGGGTAACCAATTAATTAAATGAAATCATACTTCTATCATCAATTCACCCCAATCTTTTTACCCTTTTTCTAAACACTCCTGCAACCATATAAGTCATCCTTATACTCTCTAACTTATTTTTTCACTATAATACCATGAAAGCTAAGCCAACCATTTAAAAATATGGAATAATTATTTTTATAGGACTTTGCCTATAAGATATGAATATATATTAAAAAAAAAACAATTCCCTGTCAAAGGAGCTCATTTTATCAAAATCGTGAAAAAGAAACAGAGAGGAAAACATAAGACAATCAGGAACTCTTCAGAATTGCCCTTTATTAAAATATCAAATCCTGCTCTGCTAGACAAAATTTTTGTTTCTACTATTTTCTACAACTATCCAAAGAAGGAAACTTTTCTTTTAATTTAAAAAATGTGCAATATTGTTTTAAATATCTTTAAAGTACTAGAGATAAAAAAGTCAAAACAGAATTCTATATTCAGTAACAGTAATTCAGTAACAACCTCACTAAAGACTGCTAAATTTAAAAAAAATGCTAAATAAAGCTACTGTCAGATAAAGGAAAACTGCCATATAAAAGAAAACAGAAAAATTACCACCAGTAGTTGTGGTGCTAAAAATTCCTTAGGAAGATAGATAATAAAAACAGAAGGAAACATGATTCTTCAGGATAGAAGAGCACTGAAACTGGTTAATATTTAAATAAATAGGATTTTTTCCTCTTCTGTGAAGAAAATATACCGATTTATAACAATTATATTATTGGTGTAGGGCTGTAGGGTTTCTGGCAAATGTAGATATATGACAACTCTAGCATAAAAGAGGACAGGAACTTTGATCAGGATAGCACTGAAAGTATAAATTGCTCTGGGCAATATAGACATTTCCAAGTGCTAAAACAAAAAATCCCAAAATTTATATGGAACCAGAAAAGACCACGAATAGCTAAGGAAGTGTTGAAAAAGAAAAACAAACCTTGGGTATCATGCTGCCTGATTTCAAACTTTATTACAAAGATGTGATCACCAAAATAGGATGGTACTGGCACAAAAACAGACAAATAGACCAATGGAACAGAGTAGAGAGCCCAGATATGGACCCTCAACTCTATGGTCAAATATATCTTCAACAAAGCAGGAAAAAATATCCGGTAGAAAAAACTCTCTTCAATAAAGACTGCTGGGAAAATTGGACAGCTATGTATAGAAGAATGAAACTTGACCATTATCTTATACCATACACAAAGATAAACTCAAAATGGATGAAAAACCTCAATATGAGGCAGGATTCGACCAAAATCCTTGAAGAGAACAAAGGCAGTAACAGATTCTTTGACATCAACCTCAGCAACTTCTTCCAAGAAATGCACAAAACAGATAATCATGTCAAAAAATAGGCAGAAGATATAAATAGACACTTTTCCAAAAAAGGCATACAGATGGCTAACAGACACATGAAGAAATGTTCATCATCACTAGCCATCAGGGAGATTCAAATCAAAACCACACTGAGAGGGGCCTGGGTGGCTTAGTGGATTGAGCCTCTGCCTTCGGCTCAGGTCATGATCTCAGGGTTCTGGGATCGAGCCCCGCATCGGGCTCTCTGCTCAGCAGGGAGCCTGCTTCCCCCTCTCTCTCTGTCTGCCTCTCTGCCTACTGGTGATCTCTCTCTCTCTCTCTCTCTCTCTCTCTCTCTCTCTGTCAAATAAATAAATAAAATCTTTTTTTAAAAAGTTAAAAAGAAAACAAACAAAACACACTGAGATACCACCTTACACCAGTTAGAATGACCAAAATTAACAAGACAGGAAGCAACAAGGGTTGGAGAGGATGTGGAGAAAGTATAAGAGAACCCCCTTATACTGTTGGTGGGAATGCAAGTTGGTGCAGCCACTTTGGAAAACAGTGTGAAGATTCCTCAAAAAATTAAAAATAGAGCTACCCTATGACCCTGCCTTTGAAATACTGGGTATTTACCCCAAAGATAGAGATGTAATGCAAAAAAGGGCCATATGTACCCCAATGTTCAAAGCAGCAATGACCGCAATCACCAAACTGTCGAAAGAGCCAAGATGCCCTTCAACAAATAAATGGATAAAGAAGATAGAGTCCATATATAGAACTGAATATTATGCAGCCATGAGAAAGGATGAATACCTAACTTTTATTATCAACATGGACAGGAATGGAGGAGATTATGCTAAGTGAAATAATTCAAGCAAAAAAAGTCAATTATCATATGGTTTCACTTATGTTTGGATCATAAGGAATAACATGAAGGACATTAGGAGAATTAAAGGAAAAGTGAAGGGGGGAAATTGGAGGGGGAAACAAAGCATGAGAGACTATGGACTCTGAGAAACAAATTGAGGGTTTTGGAGGGGAGTGTAATGGGGGGATGGGTGAGCCTGGTGGTAGATATTAAGGAGGGGATGTATTGCATGGTGCACTGGGTGTGGTGTATAAACCGTGAACCTCGAAACACTGAAAAAAATAAAATTGAATTTTAAAAAAGGGGGGGCATGAACTAGAGAAGTGGACATAAATGGTTTTAAGATTTTTATGGTTTATGTGAAGTGATATAATACTTAGTCTTAAAATACTGAAATAACCAATTATGTATACTTTAATCACTAGAATGTCCACTAAAATATGCAAAGAGATAGAGTTAAAAAGATAAGAGGAGATGGAATTCTCTGAAAAAATGCAATCAAAGGAGGCAGGGAAGAAGGAATAGAAGAACAAAAAACAGAAGAGAGACAAGGGAGAGTAGTTCACACTTAAAAATAAATGATTAAAATGGTAGGCCTAAATCCACCATTTAAACATAAAAATTATGTTAACATAATTAACATGATCAATTATGGTCTAACATAATTAACATAACATTATGTTAATTGCAAATTGGAATAATCCATCTGTTAAAGCTTAAAACATATACCCACTATATGCTGTCTAAAATTATAAAACTTTAAAGATACAGGTTGGTGGGAAAAAAAGATGAAAAGATATACCATACAAACAGTAAGCATATGAAGACTAGAATGGCTTTATTAATTTCAGATAAAGTAAACTTCAAGACTATGTTACCGGAGATAGAAACATTTCTTAAGAGGGTCAAATTGTAAGGAATACAGTAATAATTATGAACGCTTGTGACTAATAACAGTTTCAAATTATGTGAAAAGAAACAGATATAAATAAAAGGAGTTGTAGACAAATCCATAATCATAGTTGATTATTTTAAATTCAACTCCTTTGGTAATTTATAGAACAAGACAAAATATCAGCATAGAAGAATGCAAAAATACTATCAAACCTTTCCTTTTTTTAAAATTTTTTTTATTTCTTTTCAGCGTAACAGTATTCATTGTTTTTGCACCACACCCATTGCTCCATGCAATCTGTGCCCTCTCTAATACCTACCACCTGGTTCACCCAACCTCCCACCCCCCACCCCTTCAAAACCCTCAGATCATTTTTCAGAGTCCATAGTCTCTCATGACTCATCTCCCCTTCAAATTTCCCTCAACTCCCTTTTAATGCACATTTATAAAACACTATAGCCCATGACTTAAGAACAAATGTACTTTTGTTTAAATTTTCCATGGTATGTTCACCAAGATACACTACACTACAGAGTAGGCCACAAACCACGTCTCAAAAACGTTAAAATCATTCAATTGACAAACAACATATTCAATAACCATAAAAAATTAGAAATCCAAAAAATAAAATATCTTTAAAGAAAAAGAGGGAGCCTGGGTGGCTCAGTGGGTTAAAGCCTCTGCCTTCAGCTAAGGTCATGATCCCAGGATCTGGGATCGAGCCTCACAATGGGCTCTCTGCTCGGTGAAGAGAATGCTTCCACAACACCTCTGCCTGCCTCTCTGCCTACTTGTGATCTCTGTCAATAAAATAAATACAATCATATATATATATATATATATATATATATATATATATATATATGACAAATATATATATACACACATACACACACACACACATTAAAAAAAATAAACAGACTCTGAAAAACAATCTGAAGGGTTTGAAGAGGTGGGGGGGTGGGAGGTTGGGGGAACCAGGTGGTGGGTATTAGAGAGGGCACGGACTGAATGGAGCACTGGGTGTGGTACAAAAACAATGAATACTGTTACGCTGAAAAAAAAAAACAGAAATGGTGAGGGAAATATATATTTGTGTAGGTAATGAAATTTGTTGTAGCTGATGAAACTATGATTTTCCACTGTTTTAAAATTAGCCAAACCTTACATGAAGGGGGAAGTCTACAAAGAACTAAAATGCAATTCTTGAAGAATGGTTCCACACTTCAGGAAAAGATTTGACAGAAATATCTTTATTGTTTTTAAATTAAGGAATCTTACCCAAAGCAAAAAAAAAAACCTCTGTTATTAAAATATCATTAAATAAAATACTTCAAATTTGGGGGAGTGGAACAATTTTAGTGCAAAGGCAATGATTTTGATTGAGAACAATTAAAAATTATTGAGAATCAACTAAGATGGTGACTCAGGACACTCCTAAGTTTATCTCCTCCCTCAGACACACTGAATGTACAGCTACAGATTGAGTAGTTTCCTCTGAAAGAGATACAGAAACTAGCTCAGCTTCTAATCTGGCAGGCATCTAGGAGCTGGCTGCAATCTTCTACAAAAACCAAGGGAAGTAGGTGGACACTTCTTGAACCTTCTCCCCTTTACGTTACTCCAATAATAAAATCAAGTTACCATTATTTACCTGGAAGAACACATATCTGGTGCCCCAATTTTTGCAACATTCACCTGAGTGACATGCCCTAAGATCACCTGGTTTTAACAGCCAATAGGGCTTGCATTTACAAATTCCAAAGGACTGTAGCAACCAAAGTAGTTCTTAATGGGTTCAGGAGCACACTCCCATGGCTATACACCCAGGCCACAGGAGAAGAAGCAAGCAAAAAAAAAAAATCCAAATCATGAAAAGATTTGGCAGAAATATTTTTTAATTTATTATGAACACACACACACACACACACACACACACACACACACACACACAGGTTCCCTCTGGAAGGGGCTTACGTTTCCCAGCTGCTGCCTAAGAAGCAAGCATATAATTAGCCTGCATCTATATGCTGACTGATCCTCCCCTTCGGGACACTTATGGGTCTTGGTACACCACAGCCACAAAGTACAAAGAAGGCTTTGACAATCAGCAAGGTTTGAAAGAGAACTAAGAACTCAGGCTGAGTTGATCAGTGTGTTTCATCTTCTATAACAGACCATTCTATCTAATTAATAAATTTAATTAGTCTTTAAAAATCTTAATAAAATGGAGATAAGTGACTTACCTGATCAAAATGTGATTAAAGTAATGGTCACATATATGTTCACTAAGTCAGGAAAGCAATGCATGAACAAAGTAAAAAGTAAGAATTTCAACAGAGATAGTGAATTTTTAAAAAGATTTTATTTTTAAGTCATCTCTACACCCATGATGAGGCTCAAACCTACAACCCTGAGATCAAGAGTCACATATTCTCCTGACTGAGCCAGTGAGGTGCCCCTATATATTTTTTTGTTTTGTTTTTGTTTTTGTTTTTAAATACCAAGAAAATGAATGAATGAAGAACCCCCATAAGACTATCAATATATCTTTCAGCAGAAATCTTTATGGCCAGAAAGGAATATGAGGATATATTCAAACTGCTAAAAGGAAAAAAAAAAACAACACCAAAAAACAAACAAACAAACAAAAAACTCACTACCAACGAAGAATACTCTACCCAGCAAAGTCGTTTCTCAGAATTAAAAAAAGATACAGAGTTTTCCAGGCAAACAAAAGATCAAAAAGTTCATCACTACTAGACAAGATCTATAAATGTTAAAGGATGATCTTTAAGCAGAACTGAAGGGATGTTAATTAATAATAAGAAACCATATTAGAGTATAAAAATTACTAAAGTCAAATATTGAGATAAATTCATAATGGTCTAAAGTTGTAATAGTAATGAGTAAATCACTTAAAACAGGAATAAAGATTAAAAGAAAAAATAAATTATAACAATACATTAATGGATACACAACATAAAAAAGATGTAAATAGTGACATAAAAAATACGTTGTGTTAGAGCATATTTTATACATTTGAAGTTATTATCAGCTTAAAACGGGCTGTTATACATAAAAGATATTTTATGCATGCTTCATGGTAACCACAAAATACAAGCCTATACTAGATACACAGAAGATAAAAACAAAGGTATCGAAGCATACTACTGTAAAAAAAAATCATCAAATCACAAAGTAACAGATTAAGAAAGGAAAAAGAAAACAAAGGCATTACAAAACAATTTACAAAACAATTAAAATACCAACAGTAGGGGCGCCTGGGTGGCTCAGTCAGTTAAGGGACTGGCTTCAGCTCAGGTCATGATCCTGGAGTCCTGGGATCATGCATGGCAGGGAGTGTGCTTCTCCCTCTGACTTTCCCCCTTCTCATGCTTTCTCTCCTCCTCTCATTCTATCTCTTTCTCTCTCTCTCCTCTCTCTCTCTCAAATAAATAAATAAAATCTTAAGAAACAACAACAGTAAATTCAAACCAATCAATAATTACTTTAAACGGAAAGTTATATTCCATGCAAATAGAAACCAAAATAATGCAGGGGTAGCTATACTTATATCAGAAAAAAGAAGACTTTAAGCCAATGACCGTAAGAAGAGACATAAAAGTCATTATACAATAATAAAGGGATCAACTCATTAAGAGGATATGACAACTGTCAATATTTATACACCCAACATTAACACCTAAATACATAAAGCAAATTTTGGCAGATCCAAAAAGAGAAAGATATGACAGACAGTACAGTAATAACAGAGAACTTCAATCATCCATTTTCAACAATGGATAGATCATCCAGATGTAAAATCAATACAGAAACACTGAACTTAAACTACTTATTAGACCATATGTCTTCACAGACATACAGAGAACATTCTATTTAAAAGCAGCAAAATGCAAATTGTTCTCAAGTGAACATGGAACATTCTTTAGGACAAATATAAGACTACTAAACAAGTCTTAATATATTTAAAAATATTGTTTATAGCAACAATGTTCACAATAGCCAAAATATGGAAAGGCCCAGATTTCTATCAACAGATGGATAAAGAAGAAGTGTTTTATATATATACAACGGGATATTACTCAACCATCAAAAAGAATGAAATATTGCCATTTGCAAAGGGGTGGATGGATCTAGAGAGTATTATGCTAAGTGAAATAATGCAGTAAGAGAAAGAAAAAATAATACGATTTCACTAATATGTGGAACTTAAAGAAACAAAACAGATGACCATAGGAAAAATAAAATAAGATATGAAGGAAAAATAAAATAAGATGAAAACAGAGAAAAAGGCAAACCATGAGACTACTAACTATAGGAAACAAACCGAGGGTTGCTGGAGGGAAGTGGGGTGATTGGGGCATGTTAGGAAGGTCACTTTAAATAATGAGCACAGGGTATTATGTGCAACTGATGAATCACTAAATCTTACCTCTGAAATAATATAGTATATGTTAATTAAACTGAATTCAAATTTTAAAAAATTAATGTAAAAAGAAGATTGAAATCATTTAAACGGTTTTTCTTACCACAATGGTATGAAACTAGAAATCAATTATAAGAGAACTGAAAAATATACAAATATATAAAAATTAAACAATATGCTTCAGAAAAATCAATGTATCGAAGAAAAAATATAAAAAGTTCAATGTGCAGCAAAATCAGTTTTAATAGAGCAGTTTATTGTGATAAACACCTACATTAAGAATAAAAATATCAAATAAACAAACTTTATACCTCAAGGAATAAGAAAAAGAACTAAGCCAAAAGTTAATAAAAGGAAAGAAATTAGAAAGATTAGAACAAAAATCAATAGAGACTACATAGACAACAGAAAATCTCAATGAAACTAAGATCTAGTATTTGTGAAAAGATAACCAAAAACAAAAATTGAAAAAACAAACAAACAAGAAACCTTTGGTTAGGCTTACCAAGAAAAAAGAGAAAAGACTCAAATAAATAAAATTATGAATCAAAGAATTAGACATAATGGCTGATAAAGAGAAATACAAAGCATTATAAGAGACTACTTTGACAATGTATGCCAACAAACTGGATAATCCAGAAGAAATGGACAAATCCCTAAAAATATAAAACCTATGAAGACTGAATCATGAGGGAATAGAAAATCTGAACAGATTAACTATTAGTAAGGAGACTGAATCAGTAATCAAAAACGTTCCAACAAAGAAAAGTCCAGAACCAGATAGCTTCACTAGTAAAGTCTACAAAACATTTAAGAATTAATCAAACCTTTTTAATTATTCCCAAAAATAGAAAAGAAGGGAACACTCCCGAACACATTTTATGAAGCCACATTAAAAAAACAGACAAGAACGCACATGAAAAGAAAATTACAGGCTGATATCCCTGATCAACACAGATGTAAAAATTCTCAACAAAATTTTAGCAAACCAATTCAACAATACATTAAAATGATTATGGACCACAGATCATAGACCATAAAGTGGGACTTAATCACAGAGATGCAAGGTAGCTCAGAATCTGCAAATCAATAAATACGATATACTACATAAACAAAATGAAGAATAAAAATCATAGAATAGTTATTTAAATCATTTTAATAAATCAGCATCTGTTCATGATAAAAACTCTTAACAAGGTGGTTTTAAATGTATCTCAACATAATAAAACCTATGTATGACACTCCCATAGCTAACATCACACTCAAAAGTAAAAAGCCAAAAGCTTTTCCTCTAAGATCAGGAACAAAACAAGGATGCCCACTCTTGCCACTTTCATTCAACCCTTTCATTCATGCAAGTCCCAAACAATGCAATTAGGCAATAAAAAGAAATAAAAGGAATCCATATAAGAAAGAAAAAAGTAAAACTGTCACTATTTACACATGACATGTTATATATAGAAAACTCTAATGACTCCAACAAAAAACTGTTAGAAGTAATAAACAATTTCAGTAAAGTTGCAGGACACAAAAATCAATATACAAAAATCAATTCTGTTGCTATACACTGACAATAAACTTTTGAAGAGAAATTAAGAAAATAATTTAATTTAGAATAGCATTAAAAATTATAAAATACTTAGGAATAAATTTAAGGAAAGAGGTAGAAGATCTATAAGATATGAATGAAAGAAATTGATTAATTAATGAAATAAATATTCTGTCTTTATGGATTAGAAGAATTAATAGTTAAATGGCCATACTACCCAAAGCAATCCACACATTAAATTCAATCTCTATAAAAATTCCAATGGAATTTCTTACTAAAGTAGGAAAAATTTCTGAAATTTTTATGAGGCCAGAAGAGACCCTGGTCAGCCAAAGCCATCCTGAGAAAGAAGAACAAAGCCAGAGGTATCACACTTCCTGATTTCAAACTATATTACAAAGATAGAGTAATCAGTATAGTATAGAAGTAGACACATAGATCAATAGAACTACATAGAGAGTCCATACATAAATCCATTCAGCTTTGGTCAATTAATTTTCAACAAAAAAGCCAAGAATACATAAGAAAGAAAGAACAGTTCCTTCAATAAATGATATTGAAACCCTGGACAGCCACATATTTAAAAAATGAAAGAAACCTATGCTCTTATTTTATACAATACACACAAAAAAAATCAACTCAAGCTGGATTAACAACTTAAATATAAGACCTGAAATCATAAAACACCATAGGAACAAGGTCCTTGACATTGGTCCTGGAAACAATTTTTGGGATTTTCACCTGAGGCTACGTAAAACTAAACAGCTTCTGTTCAGCAACAAAATTCATCAGCAAAACGAAAAGGCAACCTATATAATGGGAGAAAACATTTGCAAACAACATATATAGAGGTTAATTAGCCAAAATACACACAGAATGCATAGAACTAGTAACAAAACAAACAAATAACCCAAATTTTAAAAAGGCAAGGACCTGTATCTTCCGAAGACAAACAAATGTCCAATAGCACATATAAAGGTATTCAATATCAGTAATCATGAAGGAAATGCAAATCAAAACAACAATGTGATATTACCTGGCATCTGTTAGGATGTCTGCTGTTAATAAGACACCAGTGGCACTTGGGAGACTCAGCTGGTTAAATATCTGACTCTTGGTTTCGGCTCAGGGCATAATCTCATGGGTTATGAGATAGAGCCCCAAGTCAGGCTCTGTGCTCAGCAGGGAGTCTACTTGAAGGTTCTCTCCCTCTACCCTTCTCCCCAGTCTCAAAGGTGTGTGTGCTTGCTCTCCCTCTTTCTCTTTCTCTCTCTCTCTCAATCTTTCTTTCTAAAGTAAATAAATTTTTAAATAAAAAAAAAACAAGACAGGACATAAATGCTGGTGACAATTCAGAGAAAAGTGAAACCTTGTATAGTATTAGTGGGAATATAAATGGAAAACAGTAAGTAGATTTCTCAAGAAATTAAAAATGGAACAACCTCCTCAACTGTCAATCCCAATTTTGGGTACACATCCAAAGGAAATAAAATTATCTTGAAGACATAGCTATACTCCTATTTTCATAGCAGCATTATTCATAGTAGCCAATGTATGGAAACAACCTATGTGTCCATTAACAAATAACTCAATAATGAAAAATGGTGTGCATATATAAAATAAATAACTATAGATAGATAAAATAGATTAAATTATAATTATATAAAATTTATAATACATAATTGTAATTATGTAATATTTTACTATACTATAGATAAATATCATTAACCCTTAAAAACAAAGAAATCTTGTCTTCTGTGACAACGTGGATGAACCTGGAGGACATTACACTAAGTGAAATAAGCCAGATTTAAAGACAAATCAAAACCACATAGTATCACTTACATGAGAAATCTTAAAAAAAAATGTAACTTCATAAGCAAAGTAGATAAGCAGTTTCCACGGGCTTGGGGTTGTGGTAAACAGGGAGAGGTTGGGAAAGGGTACAAAGTTTTAATTATAAGATGAAGGACATCTGAGGATCTAATATAAAATATGTTGACTATAATTTGTAACATTGTATTATAGAGGATGAATTTGTTAAGAGAATAGAACTTAAATATTCTCACCAAAAGAAAACAAATATATGAGATATGATAGATATTTTAATTAACTTGATAGGGGAAATCCTTTCATATTGTGTGTAAGTGTGTATATATGTATGTATGCATGTATACACAAGTGTATATATACACATATTAATCAAACACCTATATACACATATACACACATGTATGTTATGCCTGTGTTATATATATCATATACAATATGTGTATGTGTATTATATATCAAATCATCCTTAATTATCACTTTATAGATCTTAAAATTTCACATCATACTTACAAAATCTTACAATCATATATATCAGTTATACCTCAATAAAACTGACCAAAATTTAGTTTGTTTTTAAGCAGTATCAAAGAATTTTTAAGCAATAAGAACTGATAAACCTAAGCCCTAATACTTCCATAGACAACAGAGAGAGCATTTTCCTTGCATCACAAAAAACCTCCAGACAAACCTAAAGTGGTTTGTCCCTTCCCTGCATAAGTTCAAGAGTTAGCCAAGTGCCAATAGATGCTTAGAAGGGAGTCCCAAAGAATAATCCTGTTCTCATTTCGCAAATTTAGACATGTTCAATGCGCTTCAACCATTATTTTTAAATACATGATATCCCTGACTTATGATGGTTTGACTTAATGATTTTTTATAACTTAAAAGTTGTATATACTCGGTATATACTTAAAAGTTGTATATACTTGGTAGAACTAAACTTTTAATTTTGAATTTTAATCTATTCCAGGGCTAGTGACATACAATATGATGCTCTCTTGTGATTCTAGGCAGAGACATCAAGTAGCAGCTCCTAGTCAGCCAGGGGATCATTAGAGTAAACAACTGATAAACTCATAATCATTCTATACCTATACAACCATTCGGTTTTTCACTTTCAATAATGAACATATTACATGAAAGTCAATATTTTACTATACAATAGGCTTTGTGTTAGATTATTTTGAATAGTTGAGGCTAATAGAAATGTTCTGAGCATGTTTAAAATAGGGTAGGCTAAGCTATGATGTTTGGTATGTTGGGTCTATTAAAAGTATTTTCAACTTATCACATTTTCAACTTATGAGAGGTTTAACTGTAAACAATTTTATTCTCAGAGTTAATATCTATATGTCTATGTATCAGAAAAAAAATCACTAAATCTAATGTTCTTTTCTTTCAACATTGTCAAATATGAGCTTCTCAAATTACTCAAATATGATTTGTCTCTCTGAATCACACTCTCATTCTGTTATTGTTAGATTCTCTCTCATTATTTATGACCTCTCTCACTCATTTTATCACAAATTTATTTCCCAAACTTTAATGAAATTCTTACTTTAAGGTATTGCAACATAATAGAAAAAAAGTCCCTGTCAAGTAGGAGCTCATGTGTGTTTGTGTGTGTGTGTCTGTGTGTATACATATATATATACATATGTGTGTGTGTATATATATCTGTATCTATATCTATATGTGTGTCTCTGTGTATGTGCATATATATAAATAATGTATAATTAATGATGTGTAAGCCAGGCATAAAATGAATCAAAATTGGTGTGTGCATTGATAATGATATAAACAAAACACTTAAATGCTGAAGTAGGGAGCCAAAGCAAATAGGATTCAATGAATGCAGCTATTTACATTAAGGCGTATGGACCAATCCTGAGATACTTCAGATATGGGTGCCATTCAACAATGGTCTCATCCTGAATTTACCATTTTATTAATGGATCCATTCAGATGCTCTCTCCAAACCAGCATTTTCTCCACTAATGGAAGGGAGGTATGGATGTGGGTATCCAGGCTGGACAAAACATTTCTAGACTTAGGGCTCCTGCAGGCTCAGTCAATATAGCATATGACTCTTGTTAATCTCAGAGTCATGAGTTCAAGCTCCATGGTGAGCACAGAGATTACTTATACAAATATTACTAAACCGTTAGGGAATGACAATGTACAATATTATTATGAATGAAGATAACCATTAATCAATGACACAACTTAACAAGGCATTGGTTGGATCTATCACTCCTCCAAATTGAACCAATAGCATTACTTTTCTAAAGTTACTGAAGGTAAGGAATTCTAAAGGTAATGTAGTCATAAGATATCTTAAACTTACTCGGAACTGCTGATTAAAAGCCAGAAGGAAAGCAAGGAGTACAGATCTTATTTACCTATTGTTTCATTGTCTTTCTGGAATTCAACACTTTCTGACAACTTGGTCAGCCCTTATAAGAGTAACAAGAAAGGCCCACGTACAATTCCTATTTTTCCTTGTTGTCTCTTCTGGACTACCATTTAAAACACCTACATATAATCCCATCCTTCATTAGTCAGTAGACTTTTCTTCAGCACTCCTTGAATCCTAATACTAAATAAATGAACTGGGTCACATAAATGGTTATAATTAACATCTCTTCTGGGGAATACGCATCATACTTAGCATGGTAGAATGGCATACAGATATACAAAAGAATAAATTTTATAATTTAGAAAATTCAAAGACAGCAATATTAATACATTTTAGGGACACTGAAAGGTCTCACTGAAGTCAGTCATATGAATTGTTTATATTGTTCCTTTCCATGACTGAATGTCCTTAGTGACTACATTCTACACCTTAATGTGTTATCATTAAATTGACCTGTCCACAGTCTCTCCTCAAGAACAACTCTTCTCTTTCAAGATGATTTTATTTTTTTTGCAAGGTAATTTTAAAAGTAGAGAAGTATAATACATAGAAAATAAATGTATTCTAGGGACAGATTACACATAAAAAGATAAATACTACAAAACATGTTCATTCTATCCAGAAGAAAAAGTCTACAATCCGTAGGTCCACCAAAAGTCTACCATCCAAGTCTGCCATACCATGCAAGCAGGGAACTAAACAAGGATGGCATTTTACTCCACCAAAATTATCAATGGGAATTTATAACTCAACCCATAATTTTCAACATAAAAAGTCTAATCCAGCAGATACTCAATTCTCCTACACTATAATCTAGATTTGCAATTTCTAACACAGCATGCCTAAAGAATCTATGATTTCCTCATTCATGGCCAGAATATTACCTAAAAAATATTCTCAAGGAGCTGCCTCATACTGGGTCTCTATAAATTTTACTTTCCTAGCCCTTTAAGTGAATAATTCATCAAAATCTCATTCATCCACACACTAAATAAGAAGTTAGTCAACACAATTACAAAATTACATTATCTGCTACATACTAGGCTCTGTAAGGTAACAGAAAGTTAAATATGAATAGGAAAACATCCCTGTCAAAAGGAGCTCATTATTTCTAGTCCGCTAAAACACATAAACAAACCAAAATCTGGCAACTTAAATGTTAGAGGCATGATATAAATTAAATGGTGGTGATTCAGACCAGTCAGATAAAAATTTCCAGTATTCCAGATTCGATTAAGAAAGATCACTTTCCATATTCTTATCTTCTCCTTGACCTTAGTGGTGTCATTTACATTTACTACCCTACAGAACTAGTATTTAAAATGTACGTTCAGCACACTTTAAACTTGTCCTTATAGCTCTTTCCGTCAAAATTCTTCCTTCTATACATTTTGTCTTGCTTCACTCACTTGATTCCTAGCATCATTCTTTCTTCATGCCTTTTTCATTTGTACATGATTAGGCTGTTGGTTTTTCTTTCCCTTGTCTCCTCACCTGCTCCTTTCCTCAATAGCCTTTGCTCAACATCTCACAAAAAACAAGATCTCTGGAACTACAAAGCAGTTTTGCCTTAATGAAATATTCTACTGTGTTCAATAGATGTAGGATCAGATCAACACAATACAAGTGGGAACTCAATGGATCAAGTTGCACAATGATTATTATTTTTTATTTCTAAATTTTATTTTATTTTTGCGGTGTTCCAAGATTCATTATTAATGCACAAAGTTTATTACTGGAAGACTGAGTAGTTGTAATGAAGACAACCAATTATATCCTGTATGCATATAATGTGCAATACTGAAGAGGATCTCAAATTGTACAACTGAGATTATCTTCATTTTATTATGATTCATGCAAGAAACTCGGAAGACATCAGCATGTTTCTATGCCAGGTTGACACTGCTAACAATATTACAAAGCAAATTGTGGACTCAGATGGCTCCTTTGATTAAAAGCGGTACCTACCCTCCTCTACAACATAGGACTTTTACTTAAAGTCAATGACATTCTCTTTATTTCCAAAATTAACTATGCTTTTCAATGCCATATGAAGGCCAACTGCTACCTCATTTTTTTAAATGCATTCATTTCCCTTCAGGAACAATGAAATCCTTTAAATTTCACAGTGACTCTAGTCACACTTGACAATATCTTTAAATAAATTCTCATTTACTCAATACATATCTAATTCTAGTGGTGGCACAGTCTTAGGGTGAATATATTCCTACTCCCACCTATACACCATCTCTAGATGTCAGCCTTTCAAATGGCTATAAGTAGCAGCCTGTACTGATTCATCCAATGTAGTAACTCAGTCCCCAGCCTACACCCTGTGCCCTTGCCTGAGCCCTATTTCTACATTAAAAGTCAAAATCTTAATGCACAGGTATCAGATGAATATAAAACTGGCAAAATAGATCTCTTTCTTACCATGCATTTTAAGAAAATCAACTCTGCCTAGCATAGTAAATGGTATTCCCATTTACACAGTTAGTGAGGCCTGATCACAACTATCTTATTTGAATCCCATTCTTGTTTAACCCATTACCATTCAATACTTTATCAAGTAGGACTGACAATACTTTCAAAATGCATCCAAAACACATTACTTCTCAATAGTTCCATATCATCAACCTAGTACAACACCTTTCATATGACTTCTGAAATAACCATGTGCCTTGCCTTCTTATTTCAAGTTTTGATATATCATTAGTATTTTATTCACAGTAATCTTTATCTTACATAACTTGTTTATATAAAACATAGAAAACTTAAGGATGGTACAAGTCAAAATTTGGAAATTTAAAACAAATGAAAGTAGTTGGCATGGTAATTATGAATAAAATACAGCCATTGAACAGAACAGTAATTCTTGCCCCAACATTATATGAGAACATGCTACCTTAGGAACTGTTGAATGTATCCAGCAAGGCTGACATTCAGAATGGAAAAGAGATAAAAAGCCTCCAAGACCAGCAAAGTTTAAAAGATTATGTGACCACCAAGCCAGCACTACAAGAAATATTAAGGGGGAATCAATAAAAGAAGAAAGAACCCAAGAGTGACACAGAACAGAAATTTACAGAGACACTCCATAGAAACAAGGACTACACAGGAAACATGATGACAATAAAGACTTTTCTTTAATAATCACTCTCAGTGTGAACGGCCTAAATGCTTCCATAAAACAGCACAGGGTTGCAGACTGGATAAAATGACAGGACCCATCCATATGCTGTCTACAAGACACATTTGGAACCTAAAGATACATCCAGACTTAAAGTGAAAGGATGGAGAACTACCTTTTATGCCAAACAGCCTCAAAAGAAAGCTGTAGTAGAGATTCTCATATCAGATAAATTCGATTTAAAGCTAAAGACTGTAGTCAGGGGGCGCCGGGGTGGCTCAGTGGGTTAAAGCCACTGCCTTCAGCTCAGGTCATGATCCCAGGGTCCTGGAATCGAGTCCTGCATTGGGCTCTCTGCTCAGCAGGGAGCCTACTTCCTCCTCTCTCTCTCTGCCTGCCTCTCCACCTACTTGTGATCTCTGTCTGTCAAATAAATAAATAAAATCTTTAATAATAAAAAAAAAGACTGTAGTCAGAGATACAGAAGGACACTACATCGTTCTTATAGGGTCTATCCACAAAGATAATTGTAAATATTTATGTCCCCAACATGGGAGCAGCCAACTACATAACCCAACTTCTAATCAAAATAGTCATATTGATATGAACACATTAACTGCAGGGGATCTTACGAGCCACTCTCAGCAGCAGACAGATCATCAAAGCAGAAAATCAACAAAGAAAAAAGAGCTTTGAATGACACACTGGACCAGATAGACCTCATAGATATATACAGAACAACTAAAACAACCAAATATTCATTCTTCTCCAGCACACATGGAACTTTCTCCAGAATAGACCACATACTGGGTCACAAATCAGGGCTCAACTCATTACAAAAGACAGATTATTCCCTGCATATTCTTAGACCACAATGCTTTGAAACTAGAACTCAACCACAAGAAAATGTTTGGAAGGAATGCAAACACCTGGAAGCTAAAGACCACCCTGCTTAAGAACTTTCACATCAACCAGGAAATCAAAGAAGAACTTAAACAATTCATGGAAACCAATGAGAATGAAGACATATTGGCCCAAAACCTATGGGTATGGCAAAGGCGGTTCTAAGTGGGAAATACATAGCCATCCAAGCCTCACTCAAAAAAACTGAAAAATCCCAAATACACAAACTCTCTTTACACCTCAAAGAACTGGAAAATCAACAACAAACTAAACCAATCCCATGCACAAAAAGGGACATAATTAAGGTTAGAGCAGATATCAATGAGTTAGAAACCAGAGATATAATAGAATACATCAGGAAAACTACAGGCTTTTACTTTGAAAGAATTACTAAGGCCAATAAACGACTGGCCAAACTAATCCAAAAGAAAAGAGAGAGGACCCAAATTAATAAAATTATGAATGACAGGGGAGAGATCAAAACTAATATCCAGGAAATGGAAACAATCATCAGAAATTATTACCAACAGTTATATGCCAATAAGTTAAGGAACCTAGAAGAAATGGATGCATTCCTGGAAACCTATAAACTTTCAAGACTGAAACTGGAAGAAATGACAACATGAATAGACCAATATCTAGTAACGAAACTGAAGCGGTGATCAAAACACTCTCCCAAAACTAGAACCTGATGGACAACCTGGGGAATTCTACCAAACATTCAAAGAAGAAATAATGCCTGTTCTCTTGAAGCTGTTTCAAAAAAGTTGAGAAGGAAAACTTCCAGACTCTTTCTATGAAGCCGGCACTACCATGATCCCAAAACCAGGCAAAGAACCTGTCAAAAAGGAGAATTTCAGACCAATATCCCTGATGAATATGAATGCCAGGATTCTCAACAACACCGTAGCTAACATGATCCAACAATACATTGAAAATATTGTTCACCATGACCAGGTGGATTTATCCCTGGGATGTAAGGGTGGTTCAACTTTTGCAAATCAATCAATGTGATAGAACAAATAAATAAGAGAAGAGAGAAGAAACACATGGTCCTCTCAATTGATGTAGAAAAAGCATTTGACAAAATATAGTTATCCTTTCCTGATTAAAACTCTTTAGAGTGTAGGTATAAAGGGAACATTCCTCAGCTTCATAAAATCCATCCATGAAAAACCAACAGCAAGTATCACTCTCAATAAGAAAAAGCTGAGTCTTATCATTGAGAGCAGGAACACAACAAGGATGCCCATTCTCATCACTGGTGTTCAACATAAGAAGTCCTAGCAACAGCAATCAGACAACAAGGATAAAAGTTTTCAAATTGTCAAAGAAGTCAACCTTCTCTCTTTGCAGATGACATGATACCTTATGTGGAAAACCAAAATATTCCACCTCTAAATTACTAGAACTCACAGAACAATTCTTTAATGTGGCAGAACAGAAAATCAGTGCACAGAAATCATTTATTTTCTTATACACTAACAATGAAAGTATAGAAAGGGAAATTAGAGAATCGATTCCATTTACTATAGCACCAAGAACCATAACACACCTTGGACTACACCTAACCAAAGAGGTAAAGGATCAGTACTCGAGGAACTGCAGAACACTCATGAAAAAAATTGAAGAAGACACAAAATGATGGTAAAACATTCCATGCTCAGAGATCGGAAGAATAAACATTCTTAAAATGTCTATGCTACCCAGAACAATCTGTATTTTCAATGCCATCCTTATCCAAATTCCACCAGCATTTTTCAAAGTGCTGGAACAAACAATCCTAAATTTGTATGGAACCAGAAGACTCCAAATCGCTACGGAAATGTTGGAAAAGAAAAACAAAGCTGGGGGTATCGTATTGATAATTTCAAACTTTATTACAAAGCTGTAATTACCAAGACAGCATGGCACTGACACAAAAACAGACACATAGACCAGCGGAACAGAGTAGAGAGTCCAGATACAGACCCTCAACTCTATGGGCAAATATATCTTCAACGAAGCAGGGAAAAAATCTCCAGTGGAAAAAAAGACAGTCTCTTCAATAAAGGGTGCTGGGTAAATTGGACAGCTATGTATAGAAGAATGAAACTTGACCATTCTCTTAGGCCATACACAAAGATAAACTTGAAATGGATGAAAGACTTCAACATGAGATAGAAATCCATCAAAATCCTAGAGAACATAGGCAGTAACCTCTTGGACATCGACCTCAACAACTTCTTTCAAGACATGTCTCCAAAGGCAAAAGAAACAAAAGCAAAAATGAACTTTTGGGACTTCATCAAGATAAAAGGCTTCTGCACAGCAAAGGAAATAGTCAACAAAACCAAGAAGCAACCCATGGAATGGGAGAAGATATTCACAAATAACACTACAAAAGGCTGATATCCAAGATCTATAAAGAACTCCTCAAACTCAACACCCAAGAACCAGATAATCATGTCAAAAATTAAGAAGAAGACATGAATAGACATTCTCCAATGAAGACATACAAATGGCTAACAGACACAGGAAAAAATGTTCATCACCATTAGCCATCAGGGAAATTCAAATCAAAACCATATGAGATACCACCTTACACCAGTTACAATGACCAAAATTAACAGGACAGGAAACAACAAATGTTGGAGAGGATGTGAGGAAAGGGGAGCCCTCTTACAATGTTGGTGGGAATGCAAGTTGGTGCAACCACTTTGGAAAACAGTGTGGCGATTCCTTAAGAAATTAAAAATAGAACTACCCTATGACCCTGCAATTGCACTACTGGGTTTTTACCTCAAAGATACAGATGTAGTGAAAAGAAGGGCCATCTGTACCCCAATGTTCATAGCAGCAATGGCCACAATAGCCAAACTGTGGAAAGAACCAAGATATCCTTCACCAGATGAATGGATACAGAAGTAGTAGTTCATATATACAATGAAATACTACTCAGCTATCAGAAATGACGAATATCCAACACTTGCATCAACATGGATGGGACTAGAGGAGATTGTGCTGAGTGACATAAGTCAAGCAGAGGAATTCACTTACTTGTGAAACATGAGGAATAACATGGAACACATTAGGAGAAGGAAAGGAAAAGTGAGTTGGGGGAAATCAGAGGGGGAGAGGAACCATAAAAGACTGTGGATTCTGAGAAACAAACTGAAGGTTTTGGAGGGGAGGTAGGTGGGGGCTTTAGGTGAGCTTATTGTTGGGCATTAAAGAGGGTACACTCAAAATTTAATCAATTAATTAAGAAAATGTTAAATGAGAAATTATGGGATGGAAGATTTCTTTGGTCTATAATTTTTGAAGATAAATGACATATCAAATTTAGAATTTACTAAAAAAATTAGAATTTACTTTGTGTAAATTTAAATAAAGAGTAATGTGACCATTACATAATCTCATATGATGAACTATGTAGAAAAATATAAATTAAATTATTTCACACTGTCAAAACTGTAGTATTTTTAACCAATTGCACAGTTTTTCCTTGGAACTAACTTCATGTTCTATCCTATTAAACTAGTTATCAGAAAAGCCACAGGCCTAGACTTTTGTGCAAACAATTTATCAAAGTAACAAAACTCAAGAGACATATAAGGAGCAAAGAGTAGCCACCACTTCTTTCTAGTCACTTCACACTGCTCCCTCTGGGAGGAAAAGGCTTCACCCTGTTTGGAGAGACTTCATACTAATCACTAGGCCTCTCTGTAAGGGGAATTCAGAGTTCTGAAGTCAGCCATGTGCTTACTCTCATTTGCATTCTTTTTTTTTTAAAGATTTTATTTGTTTATCTGACAGAGAGAGACCACAAGTAGACAGAGAGGCAGGCAGAGAGAGAGAGAGAGAGAGAGAGAGAGGGAAGCAGGCTCCCCGCTGAGCAGAGAGCCCGATGCGGGACTCGATCCCAGGACCCTGAGATCATGACCTGAGCTGAAGGCAGCGGGCTAACCCACTGAGCCACTCAGGCACCCCTCTCATTTGCATTCTTATTTCAAATTCATAGGCTGCTACCTTGAAAATGCCTTGTTAGATGAAAAGACCCAGCTACATTGCCCCCTTGCACTCTTCTCCATGGTAAGGACATATGGATTCCATTTAGGTCTGAAATTTGAGAGGCTGAGTTTCCTTTGGTACTACTCTACTACTACTCTACTCTCTCTGTATCAAAAAGTTTTTGGCAGCACAGTTTCTTTTTTTTTTAAAGATTTTATTTTTTATTTATGACAGAGAGAGAGATCACAAGTAGGCAGAGAGGCAGGCAGAGAGAGAGGTGGAAGCAGGCTCCCTGCTGAGCAGAGAGCCCTATGTGGGGCTAGATCCCAGGACCCTGAGATCATGACCCAAGCTGAAGGCAGAGGCTTTAACCCACTGAGCCACCCAGGTGCCCCGGCAGCACAGTTTCTATTATCATCTCAGAGAATAATTAAATTGTAACATGCTCTCCTCTTGTGATTTATTTATTTTTAAAACTCACTACACATCATGGAAATTATAAGGGTTTGCTAGATGGAGGCTCAATTTATGGATCTGGTAGTAAAACTGGTCTTAATCACAGCAATACCAAAACAATAATCTGATACATTTGGCCTCATAAAAGAGAGGAGGATATGTTTTAGCCAGCCAGACTTCAAATTTTCTAAGATACCCTTATTATGCTATATATGAAAGTAGCAATATTTATATTAATACAGTAACAATACTCTTGGACACTGGCTCTCTTCTTACACTGTTTTGCCCTTGTTACGTGAGAAATTTCTTCACTGGTTTTTTTATTTACCAATTTGCATATTCATTTAGTTGATATTTCACTTGTTTTCAATTATTAATTTTGGCCTTACTTCTGTTTTCTCCTTTATATATTTTATGAGACCATTTGCTGAGCCTCTGCTAACAAGCTTGTCACTAAAAACAGTACACAGTTTGATATGAGAAGTGGGGAGTATTCAGATTACCATTTTGATCCAAAGCCTTGGGCCATATTCATGCCTCTATAAATATATTGCATTAGTTTACAATTTATAAATTGGTATGATGTTTCTACTCATATCAGGGGGCCTGTATTTCAGCAACACCAAGCCTGCCTTTGAAAATCATATTCAGATGACTAAAAACATTTCATTAATTCAACCAAGTCATTTTTGGAAACTTAAAACATCTTTATTCTGGAAACCTTCCTTTAAATAGCATGAAATTTATGACTGTGAATAAACTTCTTAAAATTCCCCCATCACAGACAACACAGAATAGAATTTAGGGATATACAGGTTTTAGCCAACATACCACTGCATTGTCTGTATCATCTGCACAGACAGCACTACAGAGGGATGGAGAAATAATGAGTTATAACATAAATAAAAAAAAGCTGAGGGTACATCTTTAAATAGCACCTCAAATAAAGTTCATTCACCCTCAATCTCAGACTCTGTAAAGGGTTATGGCAACTTAAAAAAAATAATGACAACAAAGGAGAAAAACTATTGATTTACATCTACACAGAATATCAGATGCATCTGAACCAACTCCACTGCCCTGCTTCACAGTCAGTTCAAAGAAAACAAAACAAAACAAAACAAAACAAAACACTGTTGAACACCCTGCCAAAAATGATGGCACCATCACATTCCCTTGCTGGAACTTATTGTTAAAAACCATGTTCTTCTCAGGCACCTGGGTGGTGCAGTTGGTGAAGTGCTGCCTTCAGCTCAGGTCATGATCCTCAGGTCCAGGGACAGAGCCGTATCAGGCTCCCCCTACTCTGCAGGGAGCCTGCTTATCCTTCTCCCTCTGCCTGCCACTCCCCCTGCTCATTATCTCTCTCTCCCTATCTCTCTGTCAAATAAATAAAAACTTTCAACCATAAAACAATAACATGCTATTCTCTGTGATGTGAATGCATTTCATCAACCACCTCTAAAAAAGTTCTACCTGCCACCTGCATTTTAGACCATAGTTTAGAGATGAGCTTCATCAAATCCTTTAATTAACTCATTCCCTGCTTTGTCCTGTGGATCACCATCTCATTTTTTCACTAAGTATTTTCAGTAAACATTTTGTTGAAAATTTCCCACAGCCATTACACACAAATTCCTCCTGTGAGAATAAGATACACAAACAATAAAAGATTTTGAAAAATCACCAATGATTCCACCTAAGAATCACCTATAACTGTTAAAACTACTAGCATAAAAGTTTGATGATAAATAGGAAATTTACATAGTTTCCCTACAGAATATTTACTAATTACAAAGGAATGTTAACTTTAAAGTGGATAAATCTAGTGGACATCAACTGAACCAAGTGATCAAAATTAATGTCATTAGTAACAGGAAAAGAGGTATAATTTTCCACCTGTTGTCAATCACTGAAGTGGACAGACGTAAGTACGAAATATGCTTGACAAAATTGTAGAACCTAAACCTATTCAGGAGGAAACAAAAAAGTTCAAATTTGAGGGATCTTTTAAAAAACTATTAGCCAATACTTTTTAAAGAATACTGATGTCATCAAAACACAAAAATGCGGAGAAAGGGGAACCCTCCTACACTGTTGGTGGGAATGCAAGCTGGTGCAACCACTCTGGAAAACAGCATGGAGGTTCCTCAAAATGTTGAAAATAGAACTACCCTATGACCCTGCAATTGCACTGTTGGGTATTTACCCTAAAGATACAAACATAGTTATCCGAAGGGGCACGTGCACCCGAATGTTTATAGCAGCAATGTCTACAATAGCCAAACTATGGAAAGAACCTAGATGTCCATCTACAGACGAATGGATAAAGAAGATGTGGTATATATACACAATGGAATACTATGCAGCCATCAAAAGAAATGAAATCTTGCCATTTGCGACGACGTGGATGGAACTAGAGGGTATCATGCTTAGCGAAATAAGTCAATCGGAGAAAGACAACTATCATATGATCTCCCTGATATGAGGGAGAGGAGATGCAACATGGGGGGTCGAGGGGGTAGGAGAAGAGTAAATGAAACAAGATGGGATTGGGAGGGAGACAAACCATAAGTGACTCTTAATCTCACAAAACAAACTGAGGGTTGATGGGGGGAGGGGGTTGGGAGAGGGGGTGGGGTTATGGATATTGGGGAGGGTTTGTGCTATGGTGAGTGTTGTGAAGTGTGTAAACCTGGCGATTCGCAGACCTGTACCCCTGGGGATAAAAATATATGTTTATAAAGCTGTAAAAAAAAAAAAAAAAAAAAAAAAAAAGAAAGAAAGAAAGAAAGGATGAATCCCCAAGTTTTGTAGCAACATGGACGGGACTGGAAGAGATTATGCTGAGTGAAATAAGTCAAGCAGAGAGAGTCAATTATCATATGGTTTCACTTATTTGTGGATCATAACAAATAGCATGGAGGACAAGGGGAGATGGAGAGGAGAAGGGAGTTGAGGGAAATTGGAAGGGGAGGTGAACCATGAGAGAATATGGACTCTGAAAAACGATCTGAGAATTTTGAAGGGGTGGGGGGTGGGAGGTTGGGGGCACCAGGTGGTGGGTATTGTAGAGGGCACGGATTGCATGGAGCACTGGGTGTGGTGCAAAAATAATGAATACTGTTATGCTGAAAAAAATTAAAAAATTAAAAAAAAAAAAACGCAAAAATGAATGAGAAACTGCTCCAGATTAAGTGAGACTAAAGAAACATTACACTTGATTGAACACAATACAGATTCTTTTTTCCAGGTCCTGAAGGATGAAAGAAATTGCCATAAAGAACAGTATTAGAACTGGTGAAATCTAATAACAGACTATATATTAATGTAATATGTTGGTACTATTAATAAATTTCCTGATTTAAAAACCTGTACCAGAGTCTCAGAAAGTCAATACTGAGACATTTTGGGATACAATGACATAAAATCTCTATCTTACTTACAAATACTTAATAAAGTAAGAATAACATAAGGTGGGGGAGAGAGAGAAGAGAGAGAAAAAAAGAGGGAACGAGGAAGAGCAGGAAAGCAAGAAAAAAAAGAACAAAACAATGTAGAAAAAAAGTCTGGGTAAGAGCATCTGAAAGGGATTTCTATATGATTCTTGCAACTCTAAATCTAAAATTATTTCAAACATAAAAAGCAAAAAAAAAATACTACTGGTATAAGGTATGCTTAAGACAGTATGCTTACGTACTGGGGATCCTGTGTGGCCCTGTGTCAAGCTCCCTGTCTAGTGGGGTGCATGCTTTTCCCTTGGCCTGTCACTCCCCCTGCTTGTGCACTCTCTCTCTCGGACAAATAAATAAAATATTTTTAAAAAAAAGAAGCTTATATACCTCCAAGAACCCCTCCACCGAGAAAAGGTCAATGGTTTCTACCTCTAAACAAAACCAGGATGACTCTTGTGATTGGAGGAAATGTGTACTATTTTTATTTTTTCTTATAAAAAAAACATAACATTTATGGTCTTTTTTTTAATCCCTGGCCAGTTACTATTTAAGACTTAAGTTAAAAATACGGTTTTCACCTATTAGATTGGTTGAAAACTTAATGGATTGATAATATATATCCTATAAGTTTTTATGAAAATTAGCACAGCCATTACACCATAGTTATGTGCTGGCAATTTCACAATATCTACTGAAATTAAAAGTATGCAGAGCTGATGATCCAACAGTGCCACAACTAGAAATCTATCTTACAGACATAGAAGACCAAGTGTTTTAATATTATATATATACATATATGTAATTATATATATATATAATTATATACATTAAAACATTTTTTGTAGCAGCAAAAATAAAGGTTTATTCTGCATTTCCCAAAATAGAGAAATGGATAAACCCATTATATCTACTTTATAATCAATGAAATGTTTGTAGGTAAGCTTCATTTATTGGTTTAGAAATACGTCCACAATATATTAAAGAAAAAATATAATTGCAAAACCATAATGTCATATTTATAAAATACATTCCAGATAAACTTATATATAAGCTTAGAAATGTTATACACCACTAGCACAACTGATTAACTCTTGACACACTTAAGAAGTAGGAATGAAAGAGGATGAATGACCACATTTTGTTCTAGATTGTTTAATAACCAATTCATCCCTTATGGCCCTGATTCAATGTACTAGGGGTTAAACTTGTCTATTGAGACAGGTTGGGCAATGCACTTAGTAGTTCTCTGATGACAGTGTAGTTTATGTTCCAGAAAAGTCAGTTAAAACTTCCAAAAAACACAGCCATCAATACTAAGCCCATTTAGATTAAACAGAAAACAAATGAAAATCAGGATAATGTGAATGAAAGTAAAATTATCTTCGTGCCTTGGGTTTTTTGGTCCAATTCCAGTGATGACAATAAAATGATAGAACTATGTGTTCTACAGTCTGGATCTTCCTTACATAGCTGGAATTGTGATAGCATCTGAGTCTTAAATTTGGGCACTAAGGAAAACATCAACTATGGTCAGGCTCAGATCCTGTTCTAGAGGGAGACCTAGTAGGTACCATAAAAAGTAAAACTATAAATGGTCTATTTGCATGTAACAGAAATGTTTTAAAAGGATCTAGTTTGGGGACCTCTCTAAAAACTGTGGGCTCATGATTCAAATGAGAAATAAAGTATTTTACAAATGGTATCCAAACTGGCCTATGGGAGGTACTCAGCTTGTGACAAAGCCTGGTTAGAATGCTTTAGTGGGACCAAGTGTCCATGCGATTGCATTAATTATATTTACCACACACAAATCTTATTCCTGCTTCTAATGTAAAACATGGAGGGAAAAAAAATCAATGAGGTAAACAACTATAGAGGAAAATGTAAGATATATTCAGAGAACAAAAAAAGTACTTAACATTCTGGGCAATTACTTGCCAAAAAGCAGATCACTTCTATTCCTGGTGGTACATATATAAAACTTGTGCCTTTTGAATTATAAAGATGCAATGAGCTTCCAAAAGGGGAAATAATGACAGGAAATAGGTGATGCTGTGCATGGTACCACCGCAGAAGGTATAGATGGTCCTCTTCTACACATGTTCACCACCTGGGTTAGTGCAGAGGGTAGATTGCAAATGGAAATAAACAACAAATTATCACAAAGCCATGCATCAGGACAGATGGATATCACCCTTCCAGTCAAGTATTCTACTGTATCCATGAAAAACAATTCCCATGAGCCATATACTAAGTATCTTCAAACTACAAAAACCAGATATATTTACAGTAGAACGACAAAACCATAATTTTACTTCCTCAGCCCATTTACTGTGATTTAAGTACCAATATTATATTCCAAATTATTTTCATGTCATTTACACACCCATACATCCATTCTTTGAACTGCCATTTCTAGTGTTAACTTCTCAGTGTTAATTCATATACCAGTCAAGGGTTAAAAAATAAAAGACAATGGTACAAAAAATATTAATAATCTGCCCTGTGAATTTCATAGGAATCTTTCCAAAAACCAAACCCCATTATCACAGTACCCACATTATCTACTCTTCCTGCTTTCCCAGTTTATTGTGATGCTTTTGATAGCTCTAACTAGAAGAAAACTTCTACATCCTTAAGTGTTGCTTACATACAAGTGAGAACACTAAAACTTTAAGTTAAACTATAACCTCAAAATAATCATGTAGGTCCTATAAGAGGTTTGATGAAAAAGAAATTTACTGTCAAATGACTCAAAAGCCTAACTATCAATATTGCCAAAAAACATATCTTAAAAATCAGAATATACACCTCAGTATCCTTACCTGTAGACAGTTTCTTTGATCCTTGCTTATGAAACATGCTAGAAAAGGAAAGGAAAGGAAAGGAAAAAGGAAAAAGGGAAGGGGAAGGGAAAGGGGAAAGAAAGGAAAGGAAAAGGAGAAAGGGAAAGGGAAGGGAAGAAAAGGAAAGGAAAGGAAAGGAGAGGAGGAAGGAAGGAAGAAAAGGAAGGAAGGAGGTGGGCAGGCAAGGAAGGAAGAAAAAACAGAGAAAGTGAGGAAGGAGGGGGAAGGGAGAGAGAAGCTTGAAAATAACTGAAAAATATCATCATTCATTCATCAAATGAAAGGGTGTTAAGGATCTAACTTCTTAACATTAATAATAGAATATTCCTCAACTCATGTCTATCTACCTTACCTACCCACTGATAATATTACCAATACCCTAAATTATTCATCTGGAAAAATATTTTAGCTTTCTGCTATCATTAAGACCCACATTATTTGTAGCAAATTGTACTTCCTAATGGCTTTCCTTTCTAGTGCCTTTTTATCCTCTTTTCCCTTTTTTCCCCACCTGCCTGACTTCCTTGTCTAACATTTACTGAGTGCACTGACAGAGATTATAGTCTCTGTACAACATCACATTTTATGATAAGAGTATATTAAAAGTAGTAAATCAAAATCTATACAATCTATGTATCAACACTGCATCAAAATTTAATAGCTTTTTTAATCTATTCTATTCCATCTAATTGGCAATCACTCCACAATTTGATAAACCTATGTTTTTCTGGAAATCAAAAATGGTTTGGAATCTTAAAATATTATCAATTGATTCCACATCAAACAACAAATAATATACCAGTGTTACTGATTCTTACCAGTACTTTTGAAGAATGAAGTCCACAGAAATGAGAAATAAGTACAAGAGTTTGGATTGATATAGAAATGTCAGGTAGTGAAGCATCTAAAATGTCTCAGGTCTTAAGCTGTAACACCTCAGTTAAAACTGTGGAAAATATGGGAAAATTGTCATATATAGCATGATCAACATAAAATACTGATGGTAAAGTTGACTCTGATCAATCTCTTAAGAGTCCCCCAATTATTAAAATATAAAATGGTATCATACAAAATTACTCTCATAATTTCACTATAGTTGGTTTTTTGTTTGTTTTGTGCTTTTTAAAAATGACTATCACAATACATTGAGAGAGCAGTCACTAAATTTTTCTAAGTTTGGAAATAACTAATTAGCCTATATCCCTCAACCGTTTTTAATTTAACCATTTTTAAATTCAACTTTAGATACGTCATTTTATATTAGTCTATTCTTCCAGTAACAAAATTCCTAAACCATCCCTTCTTGAATTAAACCATCTATGCATCAGTATGTCTATTAAGCCACCCTGAAAGAATCAATGAGATTATCACACTCACACAAACCATTTACGTATGCATTGATCCCTACATTCATCATTACTGTAGCCAGCCATATGTGCACCTATGAATCTAAACACCCATTAATTTGCAGATGATGCCTGCACCCAACAATCCATTCTGGAAACCACTCAGATCTAAACAACTATGCCTTCACTGAACATTAAGTCCACCAAGCCATATATACCTCCCGTCTTTCTGAAACATTAATTCTTTATTCTTGCATTAACAATCCACTTAATATTCTAGTTTCGATCCAGTCTTTCATTCATCCAATTCTGCACTGATTCATCCACTGTTGTACCCTCAGTTACATAAAGCAATAGTTCATTATATCCACTTTCACAGCTGACTTTTAAAGTATCCCATCTTGCATTCCTTCATCCACTAATTTTTATTTTATTTGTGTATTTATTTGATAGAAACACAGTGAGAGAGGGAACACAAGCAGGGGGAGTAGGAGAGGGAGAAGCGGGCTTCCTGCTGAGCAGGGAGCCTGATGCAGGGCTCAATCCCAGGACCCTAAGATCATGACCTGAACTGAGGGCAGAACCTTTAACCCACTGAGCCACCCAGGTGCCCCTAGATTTTATTTATTTGACAGAGAGAGATCACAAATAGGCAGAGAGGCAGGTAGAGAGAGAGGAGGAAGCGGGCTCCCTGACAAGCAGAGAGCCTGGTGGGGACTCGATCCCAGGATCCTGAGATCATGACCTGAGCTGAAGGCAAAGGCTTAACCCACTGAGCCACACAGGCACCCCCATGACATAATCTGACTAAGTTTTACTACCCAAAGAACTAAAAAATGCGAGAGTGTTTAAGAATTAAAATGAATTTTAGGCACAACTCTCTATAAATAGAAAAGTTCTGTACCTCCCTTGGAGGATATTTTCTACATTGCTTTCTTAAGGGCTCTTTCTCTCTGACAAATAAAATCTTAAAAAAAAATGAATACTTAAAAAAAAGAAGTTCCTATGTCTGCTTATCAAGAGTAGGCAAAGTGAGATCTAACACGCACATCAGTGGAAATCACCTCTTGAGAAGAGCGCACAACTGAGAAATACTGGACTTTTAGCTAGATGAATCTTTTTTTGTTTGTTCCCAATGAGAAGGACTCACAATTTAATGTGTAAATACAAAGTAAACTCATTATCTGAAGTCTGAGATGTATCCTATGGTAGATATTACTATTGATTCATATGTTCTGTCTACTCTCCCTTTGAAGACATGGGAGAAATAGCTTGTGAACCCTCTAAGTTTACAGATGTGTATATGATTGATTTTACCCAAGACAAAATCTAAAATATTATTTCTCAAGTTATTATGTAATTTTCCATGTTGTATCTCCAAGTGACAATAAACTCTTATGTTGTGATCATAGTGACATGAAAAAATCATGGTCTTTCTGGTATTTGGCCTATCAGTGACTGTCACTGAACCCAGGTCACCTAACAAATTCCTATTGGAACAGTCTTTAAGAATACATCCTTGTAATTTAAAGTAACCAAAATTTACGAATTAATCTTTCCTGAATCAGTCTACCCACATATTCTTTCAGGGATATATCCATCAAATCATTCATCCTTAAGACCATCTATTCATCTGTTCATTTCACATTATCAATGTATAATCCACATATCTGTTTCTTATCCATACTCCCTTCCACTCTCACATCAGAGCTGAGAGTAGTAAATAGGTCCTAAATTATTTGCTTAAATGTGCATCAAATCAGTCTGACCACAGGATTAACCTCAAATGACATCTCTACTTTATAATCTTTGCAAAGTTGTGATAAGCACCGGGTGTTGTATGTAAGTGTTCAATCACTATATTGTATACCTGAAATTAATATTACACTATATGTTAGTTGGAATTTAAATAAAAATCCTAAGTAAGTAAAAATTAAAAAAAATGAAATTTTTCCATAGAATCTCAGGTAACTCTATTATGACTTTGTAGTATTGGCCAAACCCTTCAAGAGCTACGGTAAATCATTCTGAGGGATTGGGGTAAATGAGAGTGGGAGATGAAACATGAGAAATTGTGGACGCTGAGAAGCAAACTGAGGGTTTTGGAGGGGAAGAAGGTGGAGGGAATGGTTGAGCCTGGTGGTAAGTATTAAGGAGGACACATAATGAATAGAGCACTGGGTTTGAGGCATCAACAATGAATCTTGGAAAACTGAAAAAAAATAAGATAAAATTAAAATGTTTTAAAAAATCATTCTGAGGGAAAACAAAAGGAGAGAAGAGCTCAGGATTTTGGAAATATCCATTATCCCCAGTACAAAAAAAAAATGCTGTCTTTATATTTACACAACTTTTAAAGGAATACCAAATCTTTTCTTTATTGTACTAACAAAACCACCAATCCCTTGAATTCTTACCTAAATCAAAATGTATTCCATCCTTTTATTTCTAACTTTTTCCATTAAAACAGCATTTATTTTGTAGGACATTGAATGTAAGAATTAGCTATTTACAAAATTCTGTTGAAAGACCTAAACTGTTTTCAGATGCTACCCAGGCAACAGGAACAAAGAACATTCACATAGTTGTGATGATAAAATCATTTTTTTGGGGGACCTGCATGGCTTGGTTGGTTAAGTGTCTGTCTTTGGCTTGGGTCATGATCCCAGAGTCCCTGGATGGAGCTCTGAGTCAAACTCCTGAATAAACCTTGGAGTCTCCTTCTCCCTCTGTCCCTTCCTACTCCTTACTCCCTCCCTACTTCCTCCCACACAAGTGCACACACTCTCTCTCAAATAAATAAGTAAAATCTTTTTTATAAACCATCATTTTGCTATCATCACTTCCTACATCCTGACACTTATATCTTATTTATACTTATGTCCCAAAAATCATTCCATAGTACCTTACATGTACTTACCAATCAATTATAAGGTTACATATTACTACAAGATATATAATGAATTTGCCACAAATTAAATAAATTCACTAAATACTCAATCCCTATCCTTATTAAGTTTTAAGTTATACACTACCACCATCATACAGTTTTACCAGATTTCCCTCCCCTCAGCTTGCTGAAAGAGAGTGTTGTCAAATACCTGGACTTACTGGAAATCTAATAGCTGAGACATTTATTATATCTTGTTTGTATTGTTAATTATAATTATACTTAGTATAAACAAATCCAAGGATACTTCCATATCAATTTTTATTCCTTCCATGACTATCTATTTAGTCATGGGTGCCTGGGCTGCTCAGTTGGTTAAGCAACTGCCTTCAGCTCAGGCCATGATCCCAGCATCACAAGATCAAGTCCCACATTGGGCTCCCAGCTCTGCATGGAATCTGCTTTTCCTTCTGACCTCCTCCCCTCTCATGCTTTCACTCTTCCTCACTCTCTCTCAAATAAATAAATAAAATATAAAAAAAATAAATGAGTTGTCCTTAGATTTTGTTGGTAGTTTTCTACCCCATATTAGGATCTATCTGTATTAGGAGATTTCAGCATTCTTATATTACAAGTATCCTTTCTTAATTATCATTTGGTGTTTGCTTTGCCCATTATGGTATTTTAACATTATGAAACTCATCACTTCTTTTCTTAACAATTCTAGAATTTTAATAATAAGGAATAAAATATCCTTCACTCCTAGCTAAAGAAATTCAGCATGTTCTGTAATTCTGTAATTTCCTGTTTAATTTAAGCCTCTGATTCACGTAAAATCCATCCTGCTCTATACTGGAAGAAATGCGTGAAACTTCATTTTTCTGTATTTGGCTAACAACTCCCTCCAGTGATTGCAGGTAATTTTATTGCACTTTCTATTTCCTAATGAACCTGTAAAGTTCTTGATTTTCTGTACTATTGCATTACTGTGCATTCATGTGTAATACATTTCTTCTTTTTGATGTTTAATCTTAAGATAAACTTAGTGGCAATTATCACTGCCAATTTTAAGACTTCAACTCTCAATATTCTATCTTTTGCAGTAATACATATAAGGAACAGATCTATTGAGAACAAGATTCTTCTGTGACATATTTATTGCAGATATAAATATCTGGGGGCCCCTGGGTGGCTCAGTGGGTTGAAGCCTCTGCCTTCAGCTCAGGTCATTATCTCGGGGTCCTGGGATCCAGCCCACATCTGGCTCTCTGCTTAGCGGGGAGCCTACTTCTTCCTCTCTCTCTGCATGCCTCTCTGCCTACTTGTGAGCTCTGTCTCTCAAATAAATAAAATCTTTAAAACTAAATGAATAAATAAATGTCCAAATCATTCTAGAGGAAACAGATAGCCTGTATTTATATATGTTCTTATAAATATAATGCTATCCTTAGCATAGAAAAGAGCCTCTTGAAATACAGACCTATTCCGAATTTCCTTAATACTTCTGTCTTCTGTTTCACCTTATTATCAATAAATATTGCTTAAATGATTACCAGACATGTGATATAAATAGAGCAGATGAAAACAATAATCAAAGAAATCATACTGTTAACTTTTTTAGAAGCTAACTAAATGTCATTACTATTTCACTCATATGTGCAATTTAAGAAAAAAAAACAAAGGAGGAGATAAACGAAAAAAAAAAATGTCTTAAATATAGAGAATCGTTGGTTACCAGAGGGATGGTGGGTAGGGGGATGGTGAAATAGCTGAAGGCAATTAAGAGGCCACTTATTGGGATGAGCAATGAGTAATATATAGAATTACTGAATCATCATATTGTGCACCTGAGACTGTATGTTCATTATACTTGAATAAAAAATTACACTTAAAAGCTAACCAAAGGTAACTTATGAATACACCTGAAAATTTTTTACTGTCTCCTATTCATTATCTGCATTAGAAATTGTTTTCCAAGAAGAAATGACTAAGTCTTCCTGCACTTTTTCCTAATCAAATCTTTCATGCATTTTCTACCCATGAAGACCAGATATGTGAGATGAAACTCACATTCACTGTAGAATATTATGTGACTTGTACTCTGAAAGAAATCTGAGAAGGTGCTATCAACTATAACTTAAAGCAATTAAACAGTCCCTTCTGGGTGCCACACAGAAAAACACAAAATAACAAAATAAGATCCTCTACTATCCTTAAGAACTAGTTTTCAGAAAATAATTCAACAAATTGCCACCGCAAAAATGGTATCGGATTAACTAACAGCCAACTCATTTACTCAATTCTCATATATTTTTTAAATTTTTATTTGCTAATGCCCTCCCTCTTCTTAAACATATGAAAATATTCATGCAACCTACAATCTTCCAGTAACATATGATGTATTGCCCTTTATACTGAGTTTATGATGAAAGTTGCCTACAATCTTCAAGAACATAAAACTAGGGGTGCCTGGGTAGCTCAGTGGGATAAAGCCTCTGCCTTCAGCTCAGGTCATGATCCCAGGGTCCTGAGATCGAGCCCCACATCGGGCTTTCTGCTCAGCAGGGAACCTGCCTCCCCCTCTCTCTGCCTGCTTCTCTGCCTACTTATGATCTCTCTCTCCCTATGAAATAAATAAATAAAATCTTTTAAAAAATGTGATTGTATAATCAATGAACCTATGAAGTAACTTAATGAAGTTGGATATACTAAATATATACTCAGTGGCAGCAACCAAGTATTACTCATGAGTATATGGGATTATAGCATTAAAGTTATGGACCAAGAACTTAAAATGTGATAAACCAGATCCTACCTGAATAATCTGTAAGCACAAATATAAATACGGTCAGGAAATAGAGCACTGGGATAGCCAAGATCTCTTCTTAGCTATTTGTATATAATAATTATTCATTCATATTCATGAATTCTTTTAGTTAAACACAGTATTTGTCCTTACTTCAGTGGTGAGTAAACTAAGACAGATCTATGCATGGAATAAAAGTACAGTATCTCACAAGAGACTTACAAAGTCGTAGAATAAAGTATATAAAAATAATAGAGAATGCCACTTAAATTTGGTTGCTGGAGGTGAGGTGGATGGGAAGATGCGGTAACTGGGTGATGGACGTTAAGAAGGGCACTTGATGTAATGAGCACGGGTGTTATATGCAACTGATGAAATCACTAAATTCTACCTCTGAAACTAATACTACAGTATATGTTAATTAAACTGAATTTAAGGGACACCTGAGTGGCTCAGTTGCTTAAGCGACTGCCTTCAGCTAAGGTCATGATCCTGGAGTCCCAGGATCCAGTCCCAGATCAGGCTGCCTGCTCAGCGGGGGAGTCTGCTTCTCCCTCTGACCCTCTCCCCTCTCATGCTCGCTAACACTCTCTCTCAAATAAATAAAATCTTTTAAAAAATAAATTTAAATAAAAATTTTTGGGTGCGGTGTAAAAACAATGAATAATGTTATGCTGAAAAGAAATAAAAAATTTAAAATATTAAAAAAAATTCATGGTTACAGTTCTATTCTTTGGGTATTAATATTTACAATGAAATATGGAACATGTTATTTTTATCAAACTTAAAAAAAGTCAAAAATAACATATTTACAAATTTTTCAAAAGCTCTCTCGTGCTCTTTATATATATGTGGAATAAAACTGAATTTTATAAAGCTTGAGGAAAAACATAACTGCAAGCTCTGAAATAAATTCCATAAATTAAATACAAATCTAAATAAATTGGAAAAATTAAAATGTATATTACCTAATTTCCTATATCTACATGTGTATATTGGTTTCAATAACTCTAAGTTTAACACTCATTACCTTTGCAATATAAATACTCAAATTTTTTGCAGTTATGTCTTTACACTATAGCACATATACAAATCATCTCTGGTGACTAATAAGACATTGAATTAATTATTCTGTAATTTACAAGTAAAGGCAAAGGATCCAATACGCATCCTACATTTTCTTTTAAATTAAGAATTTTAATTAGTTGATATAGAAAACTCCTTTTTTTAATTGTGTGCTGTTTTTATACTCACCTTATAGTACATCCTTGGTTTTTGATGTTGTATTCCATGATCCATTGGTTGCATTTAAGACCCAGTGTTCTATGCAATACATGCCCTCCTTAATACCCATCACCAGGCTCACCCATCCCCCCACGCACGACCCCTCTAAAACCCTGTTTCTCAGAGTCCATTCTCTCATGCTTCATCACCCCCTTTGATTTACCCCACTTCCCTTTTCCTTTCCTTCTCCTACTGTCCTACATGTTATTCTTTATGCTCCACAAGTGAAACCATAAAATTTTATTTTATATATTTTTATATGTCTCTCATGGTTTGTTGTCAAGTCAAAAAATGGGCAGAAGACATGAGCAGACACTTCTCCAAAGACATACAAATGGCCAGCAGACATGAAAAAGTGTTCATCATCATTAGCCATCAGGGAAATTTGAATCCAAATCTCACTGATACCACCTTATACCATTTATAATGGTAAAAATCAACAAGGCAAGAAACAAATGTTGGAGAGGTTGCGCAGAAAGGAGAACATTCTAACACTGCTTGTGGGAATACAAATTAGAAAACTCTTATTTACAAGAAATTCCGTATTAAGAGTAATTTTATTTAATTAGAGCAAAAGTTCACCTACTAATAAAATAATGAACAGAGGCCATTATTTTCAGAAAAGCTTATGGAGAAATTAAACACTGCATGACCACCAAACATTATAATGTGATACAAAAAGGAGTGTTCTTCTAGGAGGTGATATTCTAGGATAGGAGGACCATAACCTCACCCTACTGCACAATTACAACCAGGTATCACATCATGAAAATCAAAGTTAATAAACTAGATAATGATCCAAAGATTACACAACAAACTCCACAACTAAATATTGAGAAGTTTCATGAGAGAGGTTGACACCAACAGACAGCAAGCATAACCCAAAACAGGCAGAGGGACTATGCAGACATTTGGACTAAAAGGTAAAGCTACTTAGGTACAATAGCACAATGCAAGCAAAACCCATAGGAGACTCCCCTAAATGCAAGGTTCTGGTGAACCAGGGATACAACACTACAGGACCTGTTTTTCATAAAGCCACTGCATTCAAGAGCAGAGGATGTAACTGACTTTCTTAACTCACAGAAACAGAAACAGACAAGAGGAGGAAACAGCGTAATTTGTCAAAATGAAAGAACACTATAAAATCACAGGAGACCATGAAAGAGAGAAACAAGAATATGCCTAATAGAGAATTCAAAGTAATAATAATAAAGATACACACTCGATTTGTGAAAAGAATAGAGGACATCAAAAAATAAAACAAAGAAATAAAAATACAAAATATATCAGAAATGAAGAACCCAATAAATGAAATTTAAACTATAGTACATGGAGTAAATAGTAGGTTACAGGAAGCAGAGGAATATATAAGTGACCTAGAGGACAGAATAATGGAAAGCAATCAAACTGAATAGGTTTGGTTAAAACACAAAACAAAACACTGAATAATGAGAATAAACTTACAAGAACTCAGTAACTTTGTCAAGCATAGTGACATTCGAATTATAGAGATCTGAGGTGGCATCACAATGCATGACTTCAAGCTATATTACAAAACTGTTATTATCAATACCGATAGTACTGACACAAAAATAGACACATAGATTCAACGATACAGAATAGAGAACCCAAAAATGGACCTTCGCTGCATGGTCAACTAATCTTTTACAAATCAGGAAAGAACATCCAATGGACAAAGGGTGGATGGGACTGGAGAAAATTATGCTGAGTGCATTAATTCAAACAGAGAAAGTCAATTATTATATGGTTTCACTAACTTGTAGAACATAAGGAATAATATGGAGGACACTGGGAGAAGGAAAGGAAAAGTGAATTGGGAGAAATTGGAGGGGGAGACGAACCACAAGAGTCTGAGGACTCAGAAACAAACAGGGTTTTAGAGGAGAGGGAGGTGGTAGGATAGGTGAGCCTGGTGGTGGGTATTAAGGAGGTCATGTATTGCATGGAACACTGGGTGTGGTGCATAAACAATGACTCTTGGAACACTGCATCGAGAGCTAATGATGTATTGTATGACGACTAACAACACAATAAAAAACAAACAAAAAAACCAAAACAAAACAAAAATGGTACTGGGAAAATTGCACAGCCACATGCATAAGAATGAAACTGGATCATTTTCTTAATACATACACAAAAAGAGACTCCAAATGGATTAAAGACCTAAATGTGAGACAGGAATCCACCAAAATCCTAGAGGAGAACACAGGTAACAACCTCTGTGACTAGGACTGCATAAAATTCCTACTGGACACACCTCCAAAGGCAAGGGAAATTAAAACAAAAATGAACTGTCTGACTTCATCAAGATAAAGGGGTTTTGCAGAGCAAAGGAAACAGCAGACAAAACAAAAATACAACCAAAAGAATCGAAGATATTTGCAAATGACGTATCAGATAGAGGATTAGTATCTAAAACCTATAAAGAATGTATCAAGCTCAACACAGAGAAAACAAATAACACAATCAAGGAATGGGCAGAAGACATGAACAGACTTTTCTCCAAGGACATGCAAATGGTCAACAGACATATGAAAAAATGTTCCAGATCACTCAACACCAGGGAAATACAAATCAAAACCACAGTGAACTATCACCTCACACCTCACATAATGGCTAAAAATTAACAAGTCAGGAAACAACAAACACTCGAACACAGTTTGTGGGGATACAAGCTATTGTAGCCACTCTGGAAAACAGTATGCAATTTCCTCAAAAAGTTGAAAAGAAGGGCACCTGTGTGGCTCAGTGGATTAAAGTCTCTGCCTTTGGCTCAGGTCATGATCTCATGGTCCTGGTATCAAGCCCCGCATCGGGCTCTCTGCTCAGCAGGGAGCCTGCTTCCTCCTCTCTCTCTGTCTGCCTCTCTGCCTACTTGTGATCTCTGTCTGACAAATAAATAAAATCTTTAAATAAAAAAAGTTGAAAATAGAGCTACCCTATGACCCAGCAACTCCACTACTGGGTATTTACCCCAAAGATACAAATACAGTTATCTGAAGGGGAAGCTACACTCTAATGCTTGTAACAGCAATGTTCATGATATCTAAACTATGGAAATAGTCCTCATGTCCATTCAAAGATGAATGGATAAGTGCGTGGTGTACACGTGTGCACACACACGCGCACACACACACACACACACAGGAATACTATTCAGCCATCAAAAATGAAATCTTGCCATTTGCAACACTGTGGATGGAACCAGAGGGCAAAGTGGTATTAGTCAGAGAAAGACAATTATCATAGGATCTCACTCATATGTGGAATTTAAAAAACAAAACAGAGGATCTAGGGGAAGAGAAGAAAAAATAAAGATGAAATCAGAAATGGAGAGAAACATAAGAGACAAGCATAGGAAATAATCTGAGGGTTGCTGGAAGGGAGGGGGTGATGGGATAGACATTAAGGAGGGCATGTGATGTAATGAGTGCTGGGTATTATTTAAGACTGATGAAGCACTGAGCTTCATTATAAGTATTATGTATAGTACATATTAACACACTATGTATAGTACCATTTTAATATAGTAATATATGCATTATTATATGTAATTAATCGAATTTAAATTTTAAAAATCCTTAAAAATCCTTAAAGAAAGGAGACAGAGGACAATAGTAAGTTATAATAAAAGGGATCACCCAACAAGAAAATACATAATTTTAAATATTTATGTACCCAATATTTGAGCACACAGATACACAAAACATCAAAAAATCAAAAAGGAACTATTTGATAGTAATACAGTAATAGTAGGGCATTTTAATAACGCTGAAATACAGATCATCTAAACAGCAAATGAACAAGGAAACATTGACTTTGAATGACACACTGGGCCAGATAGACTTATGACATATATGTAAAACATTCCATCTTAGAAAAACAGAATACTAATTTTATTCAAGTGCGTGCGTTACATTCTCCATTATAGATCACATGGCCACAAAACATACCTCAAATTCAAGAAGATCAGAGTTATATTATGCATTTTTCTAACTAGAACACTCTGGAATTAGAAATCAACAAGAAAACATCTGGAAGACCACAAATATGTGGAGATTAAAACACACGCCACTAAATAAGTGGGTTGAACAAGAAATTAAAGCAGAACTCAAAATGTACACAGGACGAAATTAAAATAAAAACAATGGGGGCGCCTGGGTGGCTCAGTGGGTTAAGCCGCTGCCTTCGGCTCGGGTCATGATCTCGGGGTCCTGGGATCGAGCCCCGCATCGGGCTCTCTGCTCAGCGGGGAGCCTGCTTCCTCCTCTCTCTCTGCCTGCCTCTCTGCCTGCTTGTGATCTCTCTCTGTCAAATAAATAAATAAAAAATCTTTAAAAAAAAATTAAAAAAAAATAAAAATAAAAATAAAAACAATGGCACAAAACCCCTGGGATGAAGCAAAAGCTGTTCTAAAACAGAAAGGTTTATAGCAATACAAGCCTGCCTCAAGAACAAAGAAAAATCTCAAACAACCTAAATTTATACCTAAAGGCACTAGAGTAGAAAAAATAAAGCTAAAACCTGGCAGAAAGAAATGATATAGACAGAAATACAGATAGCAAAAATAATATATATTATATTTTAAAATAATATAAATAGCAGAAATAAACAACATAACACTAAAAGAAAAATATGACAAATCAATGAAAGCAAAAGCTGGTTCACTGAAAAAATTAATAAAATTGATAAATATCTATCCAGTCTTATAAAAAAAATAGGCCCAGAAAAATAAAATCACAAACGATAAAGGAGAAATAAGAACAAACATACCAGGGGAGTACAATGGTAAGAAAATACTATGAAAAAAAATATGCCAACAAATTAGACAACACAGGAAAAACAGATAAATTCCTAGAAAGATACACACTATAAAAACTGAAACAGGGGAGCACCTGGGTAGCTCAGTGGGTTAAGCCTCTGCCTTCAGCTCAGGTCATGATCTCGGGGTCCTGGGATCGAGCCCCACATTGGGTTCTCTGCTCAGCAGGGAGCATGCCTCCCCCACCATCCCGTCTGCCTGCCTCTCTGCCTACTTGTGATTTCTCTGTCTGTCAAATAAATAAATAAAATCTTAAAAAAAAAACCCTGAAACAAGAAGAAATGGTACATTTGAAAGACCTATACCAGCAGAGCAACTGAAATAGGAATCAAAAATCTCCCAACAAAGTCAACAACCAGATTGCTTTACAGGTGAATTCTACCAAGCATTTAAAGAGTTAATACTAGGATACCTGGGTGGCTCAGTGGGTTAAAGCCTTTGCTCAACAGGGAGCTTGCTTCCCTTCCTCTCTGCCTGCCTTTCTGCCTACTTGTGATCTCTGTCAAATGCATAAATAAAAAATCTTTAAAGAGTTAATACTTACTCTACTCAAACTATTCCCAAAAAAAAAAAAAAAAATAGAAAAGAAGCAAAACTGCCAAATTCCTTCTCCATGGACAGCATCATCCTGGTAACAAATCTACAAAAAGACCCTACTAAAAAAGAGAACTACAGGCTAATTACCCTGATGAACAAGAATGCAAAAATTCTCAATAAAACAGTAGCAAAACAAACCCAACAATACATTTTAAAAAATTATTCACCACAATCACTGTGGGATATATCCCTGGGCTGCAATGTTGGTCCAAAATTTATAAATCGATCAATCTGATAAATCCACACTGAGAAAACAGAAGAACCATATGATCATTTCAATAGCTGTAGAAAAATGATTTGACAAAGTAAAACATCCATTCATGCTAAAAAACAACCATCAAGAAAGTAGGTTTAGAGGAAACATACCTCAATATAATAAAAGCTATACAGGAAAAACCCAAAGCTAATACCTTCGTCAGTGGGTAAAAACAACTTTTTTTCTATGGTCAGGAACTAGAGAGGGTTACTCACTGTCACATGTTATTTACCATAGTACTAGAAGTCCTAGCAACAGCAAACAACCAAAAGGAATCCAAAGTGGAAAGAAAGGCAAATACTTTTTACTCTTTGCAGATGACATGATACTCTATTTTGAAAACTCAATAGACACCACCAAAAACCTATTAGAACTGACGCACAAACTCAAGTACTCGAGTCACAGTATACAAAAATCAAAGTACAGAAATCTGTTGCTTTTCTCGATGTCATTAATGAAGCAGTAGTAAGAGAAATTAAGAAATCAATCCCATATAGAACTTCACCAAAGACCACGTAACTAGAAATAAAGCAAACCAAAGAGATGAGAGACTATTCTCAGAAAACTATAAAAACTGATGAAAGAAACTGAAGAAAACATAAAGAAATGGAAAATCATTCAATACTCATGGATTGGAAGAACAATATTGTTAAAATGTATACAGTATCCAAAGCCATGTACTCACTTACTGCCATCCCTATCAAAATACCACCTGTATTGGAGCGCGTGGGTGGCTCAGTGGGGTAAGTAAGCCTCTGCCTTTGGATCAGGTCATGATCTCAGGGTCCTGGGATTGAGTCCCACATCAGGCTCTCTGCTCAGCACGGGAGCCTGTCTCTCCTACTCTCTCTGCCTACTTCTGATCTCTCTCTCCCTCTTTCTCTCTGTCAAATAAATAAGAAATCTTAAAAAAATAATACTACCTGTATTTTTAACAGAGCTAGAACAAACATCCTATAATTTGTATCGAAGCACAAAAGACCCTGAATCAAAAAAGCAACTTCGCGGGGCGTCTGGGTGGCTCAGTGGGTTGAGCCGCTGCCTTCGGCTCAGGTCATGATCCCGGGGTCCTGGGATCGAGCCCCGCATCGGGCCCTCTGCTCAGCAGGGAGCCTGCTTCCCTTCCTCTCTCTCTGCCTGCTCCTCCGTCTACTTGTGTTCTCTTTCTGTCAAATAAATAAATAAAAATCTTTAAAAAAAAAAAGCTCTAGTAATCAAAAGGGTGTGGTATTAGCACAAAAATGGACACATAGAAAAGTGAAACTAAAAAGAAAATAAGGGGCGCCTGGGTGGCTCAGTGGGTTAAAGCCTCTGCCTTCAGCTCAGGTCATGATCCCAGGGTCCTGGGATCAAGCTCCATATCGGGCTCTCTGCTCAGCAGGGAGCCTGCTTCCTCCTCTCTCTCTGCCTGCCTCTCCACCTACTTGTGATCTGTGTCAAATAAATAAAATCTTTAAAAAAAAATAAAAAGAAAAAGAAAATAAACCCACAGCTATATGCTCAATTAATCAACAAAGCAGGAAATAATATCCAATGGCAAAAAAATCTCTTCAATAAATACAGTGGGGGAAACCGTAGACAGTAACACGCAAAAGAATGAAACTGGACAACTTTCTTACATTGTACACAAAAATAAATTCAAAGTGAATGAAATCCCTTAATGTGAGACCTCAAACAATAAAAATTCTAGAGGAGAACACAGGCAATAAATCTGCTGATATCAGCTGAAGCAACTGTTTTTCTAGAAAAGTCTCCTGAGGCAAGGGAATCAAAAGAAAGAATACACTACTGGGAACACATTAAAATAAAAAGCTTCTCAGGTGCCTACGTGACTCAGTTGGTTAAGCCTCCAACTACTAACTCTGCCTGAAGTCATGGTCTCAGAGAAATCAGATCTGTGCTGAGCATGGAGCCTTCTTAAGATTCACTCTCTCACCCTCTCCATTTCCCTTCCACTCACTCTCACTCTCCTGCTCTTAAAAAAATAAAAAAATAAAAATAGAAAGCTTCCATACAGTAACGGAAATAATCAACAAACTAATGGGCAACTTAATGAATGGAAAAATATATTTGCAAATGACACATCTGATGAAGAATTCATTATCCTAAATATATAGTCATGTAACTAAACACCCAAAAATCATAATAAATAGCAAAGACATGAACAGACATTTCTCTAAAAAAGACGTACAGATGGCCAACAGACACATGAAAAGATGCTTTTCACTCATCATCAGGAAAATGCAAATCAAAATTAAAATAATGCATCAGGGCGCCTGGGTGGCTCAGTGGGTTGGGCCGCTGCCTTCGGCTCAGGTCATGATCTCAGGGTCCTGGGATCGAGTCCCGCATTGGGCTCTCTGCTCAGCAGGGAGCCTGCTTCCCTCCCTCTCTCTGCCTGCCTCTCTGTCTACTTGTGATCTCTCTCTGTCAAATAAATAAATAAAATCTTTAAAAAAAAAATAATGCATCACCTCACACGGGTCAGAATGGCTAAAATAAACAACATAAAAACCAGCAAGGGTTGGGGAAGATGTGGATAAAAAAGAACGTTCTTGCCCTTTTGGTGAAGTGCAAAGTGGTGCAGACACTCTGGAAAAACAGTATGAAGATTCCTCAAGAAGTTAAAAAATAGGGGTCCTTGGGTGGCTCAGTTGTTAAGTGTCTGCCTTTGGCTCAGGTCATGATCCCAGGGTACTGCATTGGGCTCCCTGCTCAGTGGGAAGCCTGCTTCTCCCTCTCTGATTCCCCCTGCTTATGTTCCCTCTCTGGCACGCTGTCAAATAAATGAAATATAAAAAAATTTAAAAAATAGAACTACCTTATGACCTATGAATCACACTACTGTACATTTACCTAAATATTACAAAAGCACTAACTAAAAGTAATATATCCACCCTTAAGTTTATTGCAGCATTATTTACACAGGCAGGTTATATAAACAGCCATGTGTCCACTGACTGATGAATGGATACAGATGTGTGTGTTTCTATCATATATATGACAGAATGTAACTCAGTTATAAAAAATAGTTAGGGGCGCCTGGGTGGCTCAGTGGGTTAAAGCCTCTGCCTTCGGCTCAGGTCATGATTCCGGGATCCTGGGACTGAGCCCCGCATTGGGCTCTCTGCTCACCAGGAGGCCTGCTTCCTCCTCTTTCTCTCTCTCTCTTCCTGCCTCTGCCTACTTGTGATCTCTCTCTGTCAAATAAATAAATAAAATCTTAAAAAAAATAATTAAACTATCATTTGCAACCACACAGATCGAGGTTGAGAGTACTATATTAAGTGAAATAAGTCAGTCATAAAAAAACAAATACTACATTCTTTCACTCATAGGTGGAATTTAAGAAACAAACTAGCAAACAGAAGAAAGAGAGAAACCAAACCTCTTACCTCTAGAGAAAAAAAAATAATGGTTCTTAGAAATGATGTGGGGGGTATAGGAATTGAGTGCACTTGTGATGAATGCTAGGTGATACATGGAATTCCTGAATCACTATGTGGACACTTTAAACTAATTTAACATTGTACCTTAACTATATAGGAATTCAAATTTAAAAATTCTTATGTTCAGGCCCCTGGGTAGCTCAGTGGTTAAGTGTCTGCCTTTAGCTCAAGTCATGATCCCAGAGCCCTGGAATCGAGTCCCAAATCAGGATCCCTGCTCAGTGGGGAGCTTCTCCCTCTGCTTCTCCCTCTCCCACATGTCCAGTTGGTGTTTCCTCTCTCACTGTATCCCTGTCAAATAAATAAAATGAAATCTTTTAAAAAAAAATAAAAAAATTCATACTGTTCTCATAGTAAATGAATTATATTGTACTACCATTGAAAATATTCCGGTAATAAATAACCAATGAGGGGCACCAGGATGACTTGGTCATTAAGCATCTGCCTTTAGCTCAGGTCCTGATCTCAGTCTCCTTCTCAGCAAGAAGCTTGCTTTTCCCTCTCCCACTCCCCCTGCTTGTGTTTGTTCTCCCTCTTTCCCTCTATCTCTCAAATAAATTAATATATAAATAAAATGTTTTCAAAAAATGATTTAATGACAAAAGAATTAATAAAACCAATATGGTATGTCATTTACACCTAGCTATCACAGCAAATTGAGGACATTATAGCCTGTGACAAGGATGTCATATACTAGTTGACGAATCTAGGAATGTAATAGTTTTAAAAGGCAAGTAGCCTGATATTTTCCAAATATAAATAGAACAGATTATTTTTTAAAAAGGGCTGCCACTCGGGGCGCCTGGGTGGCTCAGTGGGTTAAGCCTCTGCCTTCGGCTCAGGTCGTGATCTCAGGGTCCCGGGATCAAGCCCCGCATCGGGCTCTCTGCTCAGCAGGGGGTATGCTTCCTTCTCTCTCTCTCTGCCTGCCTCTCTGCCTACTTGTGATCTCTGTCTGTCAAATAAAGAAATAAAATCTTAAAAAAAAACGGCTGCTACAGCTTCAAGGAATTATACATTAACAAGCCAAGTGGAATGCAATGCATGATTATTCAAGTGTTGATTTGAATGTAACTATTTTAGAAACACATTACATATGAATAGTATTTTTTTTAAGATTTTATTTTACTTGACAGAGATCAAGTAGGCAGAGAGAGAGCGGGAAGCAGCCTTCCTGCCTATGCAGAGATGCAGGGCTGAATACCAGAAGGCAGAGGCTTTAACACACTGAGCCACCCAGACACCCCTGAATAGTATTTTTTTTATCTAGAAATACCTCAAAGTACTTTATATATCCCCCTGTGATACACTATAATGATTTATTACTATATTTTCTTCACCAGGTAGCATAATGATTATCCTTTACAAGTAATGGGACCCCCCAAATGAGGAAATACAACAAAATACATTGAGAAGACATTATAAAAGCGATGTAAGCCTTAATTATTATTTCTAGGATAAGACACGAGAAAATCTAAGTACATATTCACCTTCTATTTTCGACATAGTGTAAGAAATGATCATGAAACATTGACAGATGGTCAAATATTCAACATGAAAAGAAAAAAAAAGAAAATTGAGGTCAGGACACCAATAGCAAGTCATATTAATAAGACTAAGATGGTCCCTAATAGAGATAGAGATACAGACCTTTAACAATAGTGAATCTGTCACAATTACTTATAGTGCTTTGTACATAGGAGACTCCTCTTTCCACATACCCATCATGTATTTAAAAGTCTGAGCTATACTTTTGCTATGGTCTACCACAGATATATATATCTCAGGTATACTATATATACATATACATACATATATATATATATAATAGTCTATATTCTATATACAAATAAGAATGTATATTATATTCTATATATAGTCTATATAATTCTGTTATTTTTATAGATAGTTACATAGGTACGTGCCAGAGAATACAGGAAAGAGACAGACAGAGAAAACCTCAAGGTAGAAATAACATGTATATTAGTCATAACAACGCACTTAATACACCAGAAATAGTGGATAAAATCAATAGGAATATATAAAAAACAGAAAAATTAAGATCCTGTCTTAAGTCTTCACTTCCCAATGAAATGAATTATAAAGTATCAAGTTATCTTTAACATATGTAACACATGAAACAAAAAAGCAAGGGAAAATGTCCTATATTAAAAGAGAGAAAAAGATTTAATATTAGGACTAGATTACTATAAATAACCAAATATAAAATAAAAATGGCCTAGATAAAAATGCATGGTCCCAGCTTGGATCCAGATTTACTAATTCTTATGGTATCTTTGGACCCACTCACACATTTACATGAGAATTTATTTTTAAACTCATTAAAGGATTCTACTTAATAATAATAATACATATTATATTATAGTTATTAAAAATTCTTTTCTAGAATTTTTAGCCACCTATTCTAGCCACCTGGGTGGCTCAGTGGGTTAAAGCCTCTGCCTTCAGCTCAGGTCATGATCCCGGAGTCCTGGTATCAAGCCCCACATCAGGCTCTCTGCTCCGCAGGGAGCCTGCCTCCCCCTCTCTCTCAGCCTGCCTCTCTGCCTACTTGTGATCTCTGTCTGTCAAATAAATAAATAAAATCTTTAAAAAAATAAATAAATAAATAAAACTCTTTTCTATATGCATTCAGAAAATTCAAGATTGAAATTTCTTGGGATTTGTAACTTTCAAAATATGGCAAAATACTGAAAATTATTCATTTTAGTTGCTCAGTATGTTTAAGTTCATTATTATGATCATATATATATATATATATATATATATATATAATTTTTTCTCCCAAGATTGTGTCTATTTTATGAACAGAGAGAGAGAGAACAGGAGCAGATGCAATAGCAGGCAGAGGTAGAGGGAAACACAAAGAGAGCACAAGTAGGCAAAGTGGCAGGGAGAGGGAGAGGGAGAAGCAGGCTCTCTGCTGAGCAGGAGCCCAATGGAGGACTGAATCCCAGGACCCTTGGATCATGACCTGAGCTGAAGGCAGAATGTTAACCAACTGAGCCACCCAGCTGCCCCTGAATAAGAAAATTTTGATAATAAAAACAATCCAATCCTCAGAGAGTTCAACATGATAATACCCATGCCTCCTAGCAAATTTCTTAGATATATACCCAAAGGAAATGAAAACAGGGACTCAAGACATTTTCATGCCAATAGTCGTATTAGCATTATTCAAAGTGGACAACCAGAAGCTGAACTAGTCACAAAGTCAAAAAGAACAAATATCTTAGTGTTTAAAAAAAAAAAAAACTAGTAAAATTGGACATATATATACTTTGGAGTATTACTGGGCCACAACAGTAAATGAAGTTCTGATGCATAACTTACTTCCTAAGTACCATTCCCTATAAGGAACCAGGTTTACTCAGAGAAATTGCTGTTCTCATAACTAGAACAAGAGAAAAAATAAACCTGGATACTGTTAGGTGGCCAGAAAGTATATGGTCCTCAGAAAAGGACATATGGACCCAGAAGCCAACTTAAGACAGAGGCCAACTAAAGAGAGATCTAAATTGACAAATGAGGGAAAATTTGATTCAAGAGTAATAAATTTAACCCAAATGACAAGTGAAAAATGTCCATGCGTCCACACTGAATTGAATAATCCAAACTTAAATGGGGGACAAGGAATAACTCTTATAGTACAAAATTTCAATTTCAGGGGCGCCTGGGTGGCTCAGTGGGTTAAAGCCTCTGCCTTCGGCTCAGGTCATGATCCCAGGATCCTGGGATTGAGCCCTGCATTGGGCTTTCTGCTCAGCAGGGAGCCTGCTTCCTCCTCTCTCTCTGCCTACTTCTCTGCCTACTTGTGATCTCCGTCTGTCAAATAAATAAATAAAATCTTAAAAAAAAAAACTTATCAAACTCAACACCCCAAACAAACAAAACAATCCAGTCAAGAAATGGGCAGAGGGACGCCTGGGTGGCTCAGTTGGTTGGATGACTGCCTTTGGCTCAGGTCATGATCCCGGGGTCCGGGGATCGAGTCCCACATTGGGCTCCCAGCTCCATGGGGAGTCTGCTTCTCCCTCTGACCTTCTCCTTGCTCATGCTCTCTCTCACTGTCTCTCTCTCAAATAAATAAATAAAATCCTAAAAAAAAAAAAAAAAGAAATGGGCAGAAGACATGAACAGACATTTTTCTGAAGAAGATATGTAAATGGCCAACATGAAAAAAATGCCCAGCATCCCTCTGCATCAGGGAAATACAAATCAAAACCACAATGAGATACCACCTCCCATCACAATGGCTAAAATTAACAAGTCAGGAAGTGACAGATGTTCCCAAGGATGGGGAGAAAAGGGTTGCTACTGTTGATGGGAATGCAAGCTATTGCAGCTACTCTGGAAAACAGTATGGAGGTTCCTCAAAAATTTAAAAATAGAACTATGACCCAGCAATGGGACTATTAGGACTATTAGGTATTTATCTAATTGATACAAACAGAGAGATTTGAAAGTACACCTACACTGCAATGTTTATAGCAACAATGTCCACAAAATCCAAAACATGGAAAGAGCCCAGATGTCCATCAATAGGTGAACAGATAAAGATGTGGTACATATATACAATGGAAAATTATTCAGCCATAATAAAATTGAAATTTCATGATGGGCAACAATGTGGACGTAACTAGAAAGTTTTATGCTAATCAAAGTAAAAGTCAAAGAAACACAAATATCATGATTTCACTTGTATGTGTAACTTAAGAAATAAAACATGAACATAGAGGAAGTTAGGAAAAATTAAAATAAGACAAAATCATGGTGGGAGACAAACTCTAAGAGACTCTTAACTCTAAGAAATGAACTGAGTGTTGCTGGAAGGGAGCTGGGTTGGAGAATGGGGTAACTGGGTGATGGGCATTAAGGAGGGCACGAGATGTAATGAGCACTGGGTGGTACATGTAACTGACAAACCACTAAATTCTACCTCTGAAACTAAAAGGAAAAAAGTGTTTTGTCAAAAAAAAAACACAATTTGTCAAACACCATGTGTATTAATTATTACAAGCAACAAGAATCTAAAATTTGCAGATAAGTATAACAGTATTTATAGTATCTTCTGTAACATAATTGCTACGTAACACTGTAATCAAAGTAACATCACTAGTCACAAGGCGTATCAGCAGTATGTGATTTCTAGTGATGAACTGAGAAGGGAGTACCATTTCTGTAGTAATCTTATGCACAACCTCAATTTCAATGACAAAAATCACACAAACCCATATGGAGTTATGTTAATAAATATTCTGTAGACTCTTGAAAATCATCAATATTGTGAAAATAAAAGAAAACTGGGCATCTGCCTCAAGCAAAGGGGCATTAAGGAGACTATGACAACTATCTGCAGTGTAGGATTCCACTTTCAATCATGGATTATAAAAACATCAGTTAACAGGAATATACCAATTTCCTAGTATAGGTAACTGTATAATGCATATGAAAGATGTTAATATAAGAGGAAGGTAGAGAATAATATACATTTTTGTAAGCTGAAAGTTATTTGAAAATAAAAATTTAAAAAATTATTGCTAATACTTCTGGTTTCCAGTTGATAAAAAATAATACTCCAAATATATTGATTGAACAGGTAAACCAAATACAAAAACCTGACAAAAGCAGAATAAGCTATTTATTTAGGATATTTTCAGAAATTGCAAAGAAAAATTGTAACAATAGGGAAATATTTACGGATATATATGCACAACAAATAGACATCCACATTCATACATAAAGTATAGCTCAAGAATGTTCATTTTCAGGAAGTTACTTTTTAGCCTAATCAATAATTATAATGGCATGTGTGATCACCTATAATCACCTATAATACGTGACAAATACAAAGCATTTTATTAAACTGTCAACAAATTTTGCATAAATGCCCAGGATAGGAAAGTTACCTAAAATGACCCATAAGTAAATGAACCTTAAAATAGTAAGATTAATATTCACTGTCAAATAAGCGAGGGCTGTTTCTGCTTCCATATTTCTATAAGAACCATGAATTAAGAAAGAAAGGCAAAATTCTGGAATTTTAACAAAATGTCACTAGGAAAGTAAACAAAAATGGCTCTTTATTAAAATAAACTAGTTGTACTATTCCCATAACTACACTAACAAAACTATGAAATGACTGGGAATGAATTAAAAAATCACACCCGCAGTTACCCAACAATTTGATTAAAAAAAAAAAAGACAGACATACCTTGCAGATTGATAGGAAGACTCGCTTTTAAAGACATCTATTCTCTCCTAATTAATCTATTAAATTTGGTGCAAATGAAATTAAAACTGCATTTTTTTCCAACTCGCAAAATAATTTTTAGCATCAATTGACAGAAAAAAATGCGACTATAGAGAAGGAATATTCTGAAAAAAAAAAAAGAAGAGAAATGAGATAGATCTCAATGGAATAGACAAAATCATCAGTAATTTTAAAATATCAAAAGACAGTAAGGCAAACAAATAGAGATGCAGATGATTCTATGTGGGAATTTCTAAGTAACTATGGTAGCATTTAGCTAAGTGGTAACTGCTTAAGTCAAGGTAAATAATTTGGGTAATGGTTTAAAACCACAGTAACAATTAATGGAAAAAATGAAATGACAGACTGACAAAAAACAGAATACAAAGAATGCATGAGAGTGATGGACACAGCTCTGAATAAAAATGCAAAATTCAAAAGGCATAAAGCAGAGCATTGTATTTGAAAACACAACTTTTGTACAACCAAAACATCACAGTAAAATGGTGATGAGAATATATAGTATGTAATTTGCAATGCATGACAAATGGTTAACATACTAACATACTTAGTCATAAATGATCTCTTAGAAACCATTACAAAAACACTAATATTAGGAGGGAAATAAAAAAAAAAACAACAGAGGAAAATGAAAAAACAAGTGACTAGTAAGTTTTAAGGATATATGAAGATGACTGAACTGAACAGTAAGAGAATAAAAGCAATTTTTGGTAACACCACATTATCAAAGATTAAAACTCTGAAATGTAATGTTTGTACTATTTAAGAAAAGAGAAATCTCATAAACAAATACTGGAAGAAAAACTGATGAGGACAATCTATACCATTTGAGGAAAATTTTTACTTTTGACTCAGAATGTAAATTTTGGGTATACTTAATTCTGAGAAGGTGGAAATACTATGACTATTTTCAACAAATTAGCCAGAAAAGTTAAAAATCATTTCTAAATAAAGCATATTAACTGCCTAGAAAATTTGTAGCTAATATATTGGCCCAAAAGACAACTAGCATAAATTTTGTTCATCAATATACCCGAAGAGTATAAACACAAAACTCCATTAACTGTAGATAATTTTGGAGAGTAGAATTAGGAGAAAAAAAGCATTTAAGAAGTAAAAAGTTTATCCTTGATAAATTTCTGTGCCTTTTGAAATCTGGAAAAGGGTAATTTTTTGTCCATCAATTTTAAATTTACCCTGTAATAAGTGAAAATTATAAATACATGTACTTTATTCTAATGGGAATACTGAAATGATGCCTTTCAATCACACCATACTGAACCTCTCTGGGTAATAACATCTCCACCATTCAAGCTCCTGAGATTTAGTCCAATGTCAATTTTGAAAACAGTCAACATGCCTGGTTACAATTCCCTCCAATGACACTCTAGGTAATTTTCAAACTTGAGTTTTGTCAGTCCATTTTTTCTGATCTGCGAGGAGTATCCACTCCAACACATGAAACAGAAGTCTCCATACATTATGAAGACTGTCTTTTGGATTTGAAGATGGTGGCAGAAGCAATAGCATCAGTTTTTCTGTTTAGTCAACACCTGAGAGACACATTGGGGAATGGTTAAAAGTTAGAAACATACTTTCACATAATTATCACTAGGAGCTAATAAAATTATGTACAATGAAATGCAACATCCATTAAATTGTGAAGAAAAAAACAGATGGATCAAAATTACTTTTGGAATTTTCTAATAAGGCTGGGGATGATAACTACACTCACTGTGTTGAGCATTACATAATTCACAGAATTATCTATTCACTATCACTATTCACTACTGATACACCTGAAGCTGATGTAACATTGTCAACTTAAAAAAGCCAATTATTGGTATTCTTTCTTCTCATACCTTTCTAGTTCTCATGTTATGTTTCTGTTCAGCTATGTATTTGAATGATTGCTTGTATCCCTAGATTGTTCATTCACATACAGAATTATTTGACATAATCTACATGCATTTCTGTACACAGGGTAACAACGCCAAAAAATTCCCAAAAATTAACAAATGGACCTCAATGTGTTTGGTGAGAAAAATGGTATCTGTAAGATATAGAGATAATGGAACTTATATCTTAAATCCTTAGGTCTAACTTAGCTCTAACTTAGAAATAAATCCTTAGATTTAGATCCTAACCCATTATTCAAGCTAACTATCAAAAAATTGTTGAGCTGGGGCGCCTGGGTGGCTCAGTGGATTAAAGCCTCTGCCTTCGGCTCAGGTCATGGTCCCAGGGTCTGAGGATCGAGCCCCACATCAGGCTCTCTGCTTGACAGGGAGCATGCTTCCTCCTCTCTCTCTGCCTATCTCCTCTGCCTACTTGTAATCTCTTTCTGTCAAATAAATAAATAAAAATCTTTTAAAAAAATTGTTGAGTAGACACTTCCTCCAAGAAGTCTTAATCCTAACCCAGAATAACCTTAAAGGTGAAGACGTTAATCATAAAGTATTTTTTTCTTAGGATTAATCATTGCTAAATAGAATATTAAGGACTTCTTGGAGGAAGTACAATATGTAACCTGAATAGACCTCAGTGCCCACTAGCTATCACCATAAATCCATTAATCTTAATAAAAGCATAATATTGGGACACCTGGGTGGCTCAGTTGGTTAAGCGGCTGCCTTCAGCTCCGGTCATGATCCCAGCATCCTGGGATTGAGTCCCGCATCGGGCGCCTTGCTCGGCACGGAGCCTGCTTCTACCTCTGCCTCTGCCTACCACTCTGTCTGCCTGTGCTCACTCTCTCTCTCTAACAAATAAATAAATTAAAAAAAAATAAAAGCATAATATTAGCTCCCGTCTAACCAAAGTGTCCCTTCCTGAATCAAATGAGCACTTATCTGTTCTTACAGTACTTTCTCCAAGGGGAATTCCTGGAACCAGAGATCAGAGGTGAAGAACCCTTGAATGAATAATACTGCCAATGAGAGGTCTGATGATACCAATTCTTGCAATTACAAACCAGGAGGGCGGAAGTGTGTTTTCATGGAACTATCACCTCCTGATAGGTAAAGAAGAAACACTGTAAGGTAAGGTATAGAACATTCTCATAGAATAGCTAAAGCAGCAGGTTAAGTGGATACTCTTCTTGAACTGTTTTATAACTCCTTTAATTCTTAGAAACAAGTCATCATCAATCCCACAGTTGATGCAACTCTTCAGCATTGGCCATTACTTTACCCATACTTTTAAGTTTTTTAAATTCCAGTTAGTTAACATACAGTGTACTAGTTTCAGATGTACAATTTAGTGATTCAACACTTTCATACAACACCCCTTGCTCTTCACAAGTGCCATCCTTAATCCCCATCACCTATTTTCTCCATTCCTCCTACTTACTTCCCTCTGTTAACCTTCAGATTGTTCTCTGTATTTAAGAATGTTTCTTGGTTTGCCTCAGCCTTTTTCATTCCATTGCTAGTTTGTTTCTTAAATTCCACACGTGTAAAATATATGGTATTTGTCTTTCTTTACTGACAACTATATGACTGCAATCCACCTCACTGCAAATGGCAAAGCCTCATTGTTATTTTTTTTTAATTTATTTGACAGACAGATCACAAGTAGGCAGAGAGGCAGGCAGAGAGAGACAGGAGGCGAGGCAGGCTCCCTGCTGAGCAGAGAGCCCAACGCGGGACTCGATCCCAGGACCCTGAGATCATGACCTGAGCCGAAGGCAGAGGCTTTAACCACTGAGCCACCCAGGCGCCCCGCCTCATTTGTTATTTTCTGGCTGAGTAACATTCCATTGTTTATTTACCACTTCTTCTTATCCATTCACCAGCTGATGGACACTTGTTCTATTTCCATAGTTTGGCTATTATAGACAACCATTTTATAAACACTGTGGTGCATGCATCACTTTAAATTAGTATTTTTGTATTCTCTAGGTAAATGCCTCATGGTTCAACAGCTAAATCATATTTTTAACTTTCTGAGAAACTTCCATACGTTTCCACAGTGACTGAACCAGTTGGCATTCCCACCAACAGTGCAAGAGGTTTCCCCTTTATTTTGCTTCCATGAACTTCTCCCTTTAACACACTATAAAACTTACCTGCAAAAATTCTGTCCAACTAATGAACAATTGATCATTACCTTTATAAATTTATGTCATGATATTTGATTACAAATAAGGTCATTAATTGAAAGAATACACAAATAATCTCCTACATTCTACATCTAATCCACATCTGTACTTCAACAAAAATTATCTTTGGAAAGAATTGATTTTCTCACTAATTCTCAGACACGGTTCAATATTCCAAAGTCTGCCCCAGTGATATTTTCCTGAGCCTTGCCTGAGCCTTGTATTAAAACACTACTTCTTGGTCCAGAACTTCTTACCTATTGTTCCCACTTAAGACTTTTACATTAAGGAAGTCCATAGCATGAGGTATATTCCTGATGTCAGTTGTCCTCAGGTTATCTATAAATCTCTTCTTTTCATCATGTACTTCTGATAAGAAAGGATACAATATAGACAGTTACAAGTGAGACACCAGGACACACAAGTTAGGATGACGACAAAATTATCAGGAGTAATAAGGAAGATAAATAAGCAGTTAATAGCACAGTAACTTTTTAAAAATTTTCTCACCATATCAGTGAAATTTTAACACAAATTTATTGAAATGTTTCTCAAGTTTATTCTGAAAATTAAAAAATGTAAAATCCTACTTGAAATCCTTCTGGCAGACTGCCACTAGCACAAAAGAAAGTGAAGAAACCATTCTCTAATTACTCCCATTAATTAAGAGTAACTTCCAACTTATTCCAATAAACTCTCCCTCAAACAACGTGATCTAGCTGGTAACCACAAATACAGCAGTGAATTATGAAAATTTACCCTAATGAGCAGACACTTCTCCATTATAGACCTACAAATGGCTAGCAGACATATGAAAAAATGTTCACCATTATTAGCCATCAGGGAAATTCAAATCAAAACCATACTGAGATACCTCCTTACACCAGTTACAATGGCAAAGATTAACAAGACAGGAAATGACAAATGTTGGAGAGGATGTGGATAAGGGGAACCCTCTTACATTGTTGGGAATGCAAGCTGGTGCAGCCACTTCGGACAACAGTGTGGAGATTACTCAAAAAAATTTAAAAAATAGAGCTACTCTATGACCCTGCCATTGCACTCCTGGATATTTACCCCAAAGATACAGATGTAGTGAAAATAAGGGCCATATGTACCCCAGTGTTCACAGCAGCAATGGCCACAATAGCCAAACTGTGCCAAGAGCTAAGATGGCTTTCAACAGATGAATGGATACAGAAGATGTGGTCGATATATACAATGGAATATTACTCAGCCATCAGAAAGGCTAAATACCAAAAATTCTATCAACCAGTTGGGACTGGAGGAGATTATGCTGACTGAAATAAGTCAAGCAGAGAAAGTCAATTATTACAGGGTTTCACTTACTTGTGGAACTTAAGGAATAACATGGAGGACATTAGGAGAAGGAAAGGAAAAGTGAATTGGGGTCATCAGCAGGGGAGATGAACCATGAGAGACTGTGGACTCTGAGAAACAAACTGAGGTTTTCAGAGGGTAATGGGGAGAGAAGATGAGTGAGCCTGGTGGTGAGTATTAAAGAGGGCATGTATTTCATGGAGCACTGGGTGTTACACACTATGAATAGTGGAACACTATATAAAAACTAATGATATAATTTTGTAGTGACTAACATAATACAATAAAAAAGTTTCAGTTAGGGGGCGCCTGGGTGGCTCAGTGGGTTAAGCCGCTGCCTTCGGCTCAGGTCATGATCTCAGGGTCCTGGGATCGAGCCCCGCATCGGGCTCTCTGCTCAGCAGGGAGCCTGCTTCCTCCTCTCTCTCTACCGGCCTCTCTGCCTGCTTGTGATCTCTCTCTGTCAAATAAATAAAATCTTTAAAAAAAAGTTTCAGTTAATTTTAATCATTCATGTGTTTGTAAACCCAAATACAATTTTTTAGCACCTACCTCATATCCCATCTTCTCCCATATTCTTTTCGTGTATCCCACAATACTGTTTCAGTGTGTAAAACTCTGCTGTACTAGTCTCTAAATCGCACGTTCTTCATGATCACTCACAAACTATTCATAATGGCCACTGGGAATACAAAATTGAATATAACAGCCCAATACTCTCAAGATGTCAACAGGCAAGGATACAGAAAGGCACAAATTGGTTGTATCTTTTAAGTCCCCTTTTGTTGTTTAAATGTTCCTTTTAAAATATCTTCACAATTTCAAATGCCAAAAGCAGAAGCAGCCCTTCCATTCCCAACTCTCTACATAGTAATGTTACATTTTTGCCATATAATCTTCCAGACAACTTTCTATTCAACAATTCACATATTCATTTGAGATTGTCAAGTAGCAATATACAGATAATTAACAATGTTTTACCATTTAACTAAAACATGTACAAAAAATCTTATAAAAAATGCTTAAATAATCACCATTATATTAACTCTGATGACTAAGCATTACTTAACTCTATAAATCATGGCAGAATAATTACATTCCTTGGGAATAGTAAACATTAACACTTTCATCAGAACAACTAGAAGCATATGGATACACCTCTGTAAACACACTACTGATGTTCGAAAAATAACATAATTAAAAATATCCACTTAAAACACCCGTTCATATCAGAATATCTTCCAGTGTTTAAATTATATTCATATGATTAATAAGATTTAACCATTATGATCCTTTAGGGATGTATTATTTCAGATGCTCCAACTATTTAATACTCAATATATAGCATACTTCTTTGTAAATTTGAGACTTTGGAATAGATAAAATCCCAGCAGCAAGTTATACCACTTCAAATGTTTACATACTTTAATTTCAACTATTATTGCCAAACTGCTGTTAAAAAAATATATTAATTTACATTTTCATTTATATTCTTTGTTTCTTTGAAGACTACCAAGATGTAACACTTTTGACATTTGACTATGCATAACATACAAATATAACTACACACTGGATATTTTTGATAAGCTCTTAGATTAATAAAATATTCATAATCACAGCAATTTTTTTCATTTAGATGTATATATACATGGTAACAAAAAACACACACAGGAGCTAACCATTTTATATTAAAAATAATATGCATTTAGATATATCATGAAGTGGAATTATAGAAATGTTTAAGCTTAGATTTGAAATATTTCCATATATTCCAAAAAAATAAAATGGAAAGCAATACGGTAATAAATGAGAAAGAGAATAATATCAGGTTTATACTCCTAAAACTAATTTTACTGTATACAGGTGTTTAACATTTATATTATACATGTGTATTTATATATACATATAAATTTGCCATAGTAGATCTATATAACACAGTAAAATAAGTTACTTAGCAATACAAGTATCATTTAACTATGAACAGATCTGTGATTTTAAACAATTCCCTTTCTCATGTCTTCCTTATTCTAAGGATAACATACATTCTGAGTATTTTTTTTTAAGATTTTACTTTTTTATTTGACAGAGAGAGAAATCACAAGTAGGCAGAGAGGCAGGCAGAAGAGAGAGGGGAAAGCAGGTTCCCCGCTGAGCAGAAAGCCTGATGCGATGTGGGGCTCAATCCCAGGACCCTGAGATCATGACTTGAGCTGAAGGTAGAGGCTTAACCCACTGAGCCACCTAGTAGCCCCTTGTTTGTTTTTTAAGTATAAAATCCAATCTTTTCTTCTATATGAGAAGCTAACAATCTGAAGATAAAGGAAGCAATCTGAGGATTTGATGATCTATCTATCCCTCTGCCCAAAAACCTATCTAACAAACATCAAAATGTTACATAACCTTAAAAGAACAATTATTACTTATTACACTAAGAAAACATTTAGAAAAAAAAAACAATTTATGGTATTTGACAATGTAATATTTATAAATGTATACATTGTGAAATTTCATGTCTGGAAAAACTAGGTATTTATAAATAATATAGTCATCTGCTATTTACAAAGTTGTCTTGAATGCTGTCATGGTGTCCAGTTATATAGAAAACTGAATAGTTCTAAGAGAGAGAATAAAATTTCTTATGTTGCATATTTTCTATGATTAAATACATAATGCCCTTTCAGCAATACACCTATAAAATTATGACTTTGGATTCTTAATGTGTAATAAACAAAAGGACTAAACAGTGATTAAAATGTAAAATTTTCTCTGAGAGAATTCAAGAGTGGTAGTACACCCTTCTAACTTTCTCCTTCCCCTAACAACTCCATAAACAGATACCAAAATATGTATAGCTCAAGAAACCTAAAATTGTTACTATTACAACACTTGATAACAATGACTATGAGATTTTACAATGAATTATTTACAAAATTATACTTTGTGAGACTCTACACATCTAGAAAGACTAGATGTTAAAAAGTAAAAAAAAAAAACTGTATCTGCCTATTATTTACAAAGTTGTCTTGAATATTGTCATGCAACCAAAGGAACACATACAGAACTGTATATTGTTCCATGAGGTAGTATAAAAATCTCCTTAAGAAAGTCATTTATATATCCAATGTAAACGACAACAATAAGACAAATATGGGAGAGGGATGAATAGGTGGAGCATAGAAAATTTTTAGGACAAATTAAATAGTCTGTATAATGCCATGAAGGATGCAGGGCATTATACATTTGTCCAAACTCACAAAATGTACAACACCAAGAGTTAGCCATAACAAAACATGGACCTTGGCTTATAATGATATGTCAATGAATATTCATCAGTATTAACAGATGTACCAGTCTGGTAAGGGATGTTGATAATGGGGGGTGATTATGCATGTGCAGAATGGTTAATGATGGAGATTATGCAAGTGTTGGGCTGGGGCTATTTAGCAAATCTTTGTACCTTGCCCTCAATTTTGCTGTGAACCTAAATCTGCTATAAAAAAAAAAACAGCCTTAACATAAAAATAAGATGTATATACATCAGGAAAGTCCTAATAAAATATGTCACAATACATTCAGAAACATCAAATGAATTTACATGGTGTAAGTTTAATGGCATACTATTTTACTATAAGAGTGGAATAAAGCACAATCTATTCTATTTCTCCTCTTAACAACCAAATTAATAGATAAATGTTGCACAACTCCACGAGCCTGTACATAAATGATCAATTTCTTTGCTGTGCTGATTTTAAAAGACAATAATCCTAACACATTTACAATGAAAACATTTAGATTATACTGTGACACTCAATACATCTAGAAATATTAAATCTTTAAAAAAAATAAATATTTCACTTGCTTATTTATTTACAAAGTTGTCATATTGCCACACAACACATATACACAGAATTTTCTGAGTCAGATTCTACAAAATGTTCTTTAGCAAAATGAATTTCATCAAGAACCTCAGTACATCTGAGAAAATAAGATATAAGAAAATAAGATATAAGAAAATAATAAGGTATACCTGCACGTCCCTTAAATTGGCAGAAATATTTTTATATAAAGTGGGTAACAATTTAATTATTGCGTCTAACTTTTCTTCTAAATAAAACTGGAGACAAAAACTTTTGACCACTCTGTCCTCTCTGACTGTATACATTCATGTACATGTGTATAGGCACACTAATGTTAACAAAAATAGGGCTCAAAATCCTTTAACTCAATTTTTAAAAAATTTGTCTTTAAAAATCTCAACAATCCATGCAATTCTACACAAAGGTAACAGTATCAAAAGAAAACTGTTTCTTCCCACTGTCATTATATTTATCAACAATTCTATGTACTTCCTAAGTCAAATGTTATAAAGTAGCCATTATAAATACCACTCTTTAACAAACCAAAGAGTTACCCATACGGAATTCTTAGAATAATGTGCAAATGCTAACCATGTCAAACTTACATTTTATCAATAGCATGACTGCAACATATACGTGATGTTCACCATCTCTTTAAACCAAAAAGAATAGTTAACAATTAAAAAAAATCATACATTATAGACGAGATTGGAAAACATCCACCCCTCCATCCATATCCCTCACAACAAACCACTGAACATGCAGAGAATCTAATTACTATACTGATTTTTAAAAGTATGATATTTAAATGTATGTTTGTCAGCAATGTCTATGTACCTAGAAATAACAAGTGTTTTATAAATAATTACATACACAGCATTCTAGACATCACACTTAACAACAGAAGGTTATTTTATCATTTCATGTCTACAAGCATTAAAAAAAAGTTTATTTGCTCTAATTTTAGGTGAAATCTATTCAAATATATAACAGCAATATCTGAACATCTATAAAATTATATGGTATAAAAATAAACATCTGATCACATGTGCATAACTACTTAGTAACAACCCAACACACACCAGGTGAAAACACAGAAGTGGTCTTCTAACAGTTCTGTTTTTGCCCTAGTTGTTCAACATTAATAGATTTGCTATGTGCGTGTATGCATGCTGTGTGTTTATGTGTGGAGAGGTTATTTCTATATAGCTAGAAATTAAGATGTTATATAAGTTAGTGAAAGGTTTCCCTGCACTGTTCTCAACATTTAACATCCAAAATTTATATTCAAATAAGAAATTATTCAAATTTCACATTTAAAAATATGAATGACAGCTTCTGTACTTTAACAAAAGTTGTTGAAAAAAAAACTAAGTAACACAAAGAGAGAGAAAGAGAGGCAAACCAAGAAAAGACTCTTAACTATTATGAAACAGTGTTACCAGAGGCGGGAGGTGGCTGAGGGCACAGATTAACTAAGTGATGTGGATTAAGGAGTGCACTTGTGATGAGGACTAGGTGTTGTATGAAGTGCTGAATCACTATATTGTACACCTGAAATTATTACTATGCTGTATGTTAACTATCTGAAATTTAAATAAAAACTTCACAAAATACACAAATATTGAAAAAAATCAAAATCAAGCCTAACTCATGAAGATGCTCACTCTATTTACACTCAATGTTTCTACCTCTAATGTTTCAATGAAAATATATTTCTAAAATTATTGACAGAAGTTATATATCCCACAATGTTTTCAAAAATGACACTGATCTTCTATATCAAAAAAAAATAGTAATACAATCTCCAGCACCAAATACATCCTAAACAGACATGTTTAGTGATTCAACTTGCCAAAATAAAATGTTTTCACACTGTCTCTCAGATGTGTATTCAAAAAATAAGTGCCTATCAGCAGATGTTCTGAAACAAAAACTAGTATTGGTCTATTGACTTAGGTAACAATCTAACAATATCTTCAGCAACTAAAGCTCAAACTGCAACTCCCTTCATCATGAACCACAAAATGACATAAAGAACAGACTAAACCTGAGTGATAATTACTTGGCCAAAAAACGTCTCTTTGCTATGATTTTTAATAAACACTTATTTTATAGACCTGTATACTATACAGTTGTGTGTATATTACACAGGTGTACATGAAAGAAACCCTGTAAAATCAAGAATTAAAAGTTTAAAGGAAAAACTATTATATATCCTAACTATTCCACAAAGAACAATGTAACAAAATCCCATGAACTTCACCTGCCTAATTTTTTACTAAGAGATAATCTGACAACTGTTACGGTAATTTTTCAGTATTTATAATTAATATATTTACAAAACATGCTGATATAATAGTTCCTTGGCTTTAATAAAACATAATAACTGTGTCTATTATATGCACATTATATAAAACATTTCTTGGATCATCCCATCCTTTAATGACCATAGGTTTGACAGATAATTGTGAACATCTCACAAAAAACTTACAATCACCTACACCTATATAATTAGATGTAAATATATTAAAACAAGAACAATTTGGCTATTATTAAATGTGGAATTCCACTGACATGAAAGCTTTTCTAACCTGTTACGTTTAACCACATGTAGGATTTATCTAGTAACTGTATTTTCTGTTGGTATACAAACATCTGAAAACCATGAACAGAGTCAGACCAATTGATATGACATTTCTACCATGATAAATCTTACGTAAAACAATGAGATATTATACTAGACACTACACATTTACCAAAACCTAAAAGTTGAGCCTAAATATCTGAAGAGGCTAGATATAATATCACTTTGGGGAAATAAAAATGTCTGTCCTATAATATTTACAGTTGTGTCTATATATGTAAAAAATTAGATGTTAAACAAAGAAAGTTACATTATATATAACACTGTAATAAAATATGTAACATTATCAACTGAAAAGGAATTAATTTTTGGAATTGAGAGGCAATTCCACAATTCCAATTTTGTTACTAGTTAAAAGAGTAACAAAAACCCACACCAGTTTAACATTACAGTATTAATAAAATACATGTAAGATTCCCAACATCTGAACATGGAGTAAAGCCTGCCTGATCAAGAACTATCTCTGTACATATGCAACTCCTATAGCCTTCAAAAATTTCTTATTCTCTATCTTCTAAATTGTGCTTTTATTTGTTTAAAACAAACAAGGCAATCTAGAAACTCCTCTCTGTAATCCAATGAAACTACATTCGAACAATTTAAATGACCAAATGTCAACCATCACCATGCTTAAAAGGGTGTTTTAACAGTACTTTTTTCTATTATATACAGAGAAATAAAAAAGCCCATTATATCCTGGTCCATTAAACATGCATAGAGACTGGCCTCTTATGCAGCAATTCCATCATGAGAATTAAATCTCGTACCAAACAAATATTAACATAATGAGCATTTAGAGGATAACATCCACAGCCATATATAGCAGCCTTAAAAAATTTCTTATTATGACCACTGCATACAGAACAATCCCTACCCCAATCCCAACCCCAAAAAAAGCCACAGCAATCCCATCATATGATATTAAATATCCATCATTCAGAGGTAACTTCTATTTCTATAGTCATGTTACTAAAAAAATATTTTTTCTACATATGTTAGCAACTACCTTCTTAGCAATCACAATGCCTTAAGGTCACAAAGCAATTATATTTGGTTATTTCATATACAACAGTCTCAAAATGCACATAAATAACTAGTACCTTACATTTTTTCCTGATTAATATAGTAAATGCTCCCATGCCCATTTCCTCTTTGCTTTACATAAGCACTTGTACAATAAATATAGAATTCAGTACATCTTAACAAAATGGCCCATTTCTTTCTAAAATATTTTCCAGAAGGCAGTTTTACCAAACATGTTTTTATAAACTTCCCTAGGAAACCTCGATTATCACAGCAACCATTTTTAAAAATACCTAAAAACAAAGATTTGTTTATAAATGTAGGTCTCTGTGTTTTAGCATTAGATTCCAAAAAACGTTAAGCAAAGAACGAATAAAATACATAGAAAATTACTACATGTTTAATTTCATTTCACCACCAAATATCTAATGAACAGTTCATGCATATTCATCATTTACTGAGTACTTTATATTTCCATTTCAATACCATTACTCAATCACAATTTTTGTAAGTATTTAGATAAATTCTTAAGCTATATATGTCCAGTAAAATAGTTAATAGAGGAGGTTCCTAGCTCTTTTAAAATGGCAGACAGTGGAAGAAAAAAAAAAGAAAACTAATACTTGTGTTTATCACATATGTAATCAATGTCACATATGCAAGGCTCTCACTGGTAAACATTTTGATGGCAAGTTGATACTCCATAAAAAGCAAAATATTGAGATTATTTTCCAAATTCAAAGACTAGCAATGAAATATAAATATTTGAAAGGAAAGATGAATTTCAGGACTGTGTGCATCTTTGTCTGTGATTATTTGTAGTTGATGAAACTTCTAGATTAATACATGATGTGTTGTCCTTCCCCTTCTTTTCATATCTTCCTAGAAGGCTGGCTTAAATGTACTTGAGATTGTCCACACAAGACCAATACTATTAAGTGTCATCCACTTGAAATAATTTTCAACTCAGCAGACACGTTCACACACTTGCATTTTTGGGAATAATTTGGAATGAGAGATGATGTGCTGATCATGTTGGACCATGATATAGAGCAGAAGATCTAGACTGTCTCTACAGGAAGGTCCTGGTCAGTGACCCCTTAAATCAACATCAGATTTAGACTTCCATAGCAGTCCATAAGTAAAATTGCACAGGATACCCCAGAATAACTTGAAAACTACAATTTTATCAATGCAGAGGCACTCAAACTATCCTTCCCTGTCCATGTTAATGGGAAAAAGGTTCGCACATTATCCTCTACCATTGTGGATTTTAATCACATTCTTTCTTGCTGCAAAAATTTCTCCAGATTATCAGGAGCATCTTATTCAGGGAGTGAAAGTAGAACTTCCAGTTCTGTCAGAGTCAAAAGATGCTCTAAATATTATCAATTTATATAATCTTTGTCCTCTTCTCTGATTATTGCTTATTTCTATCACTCTTGAAACATGTCAACTGCAGATTTTTGAAGCAACATGATGATATTTGTCATTATCTTTCCAAAAGGCTGCTCTGGCAGACAGATGAATTAGAGAATCTGAAGCTAGAAGTAAGGGGATCAATTAGAAGTTTTAATACAGATAAAAGACAGCAGTAACAACAAAACTAATTTAGAAAGGCAGCTCCAGAACAACCATCTAATGGAATTTATATAGTATCTACTGTCCAATTAAGTTTTCTAAGTTTCCAGATGAAATACCATCCTTGTTCCTTAGCCTCCATTCACATCCACGAATGATAGCCACATCCTAACCTAGCTGGATCACCTTTTTATGTCTCTGTAAAATTGATAAACAAATATATCATATGATGATTTCTAAAGGATGTTTATGAGTGATTTTCAGACATTTCATTTTACTTGCCAATATTTTCTTCTTTGAATTATCTGTACATGTTTTGTCATTTTGAATACAATCGTTCCAAGTCTTTAAGAGTTGTACAAATATTTATGTACATTACAAAAACCAAGAAAATAAGTAACTGATACATTTTGTCAACTGAAATGATGACACATTTTCATATGTTTTTATGTGCCCAACTACTCTATTACTTACTAACAAGTAAACGTCATATACCCTCAAAAACAATGCTCTCTTGATTTCATGAGATATGCACAAAGGGCTAAGTTCAACAGAACGCAGACTTTTTAAAATATTTAAACTTGGAGGATTTATTCTCCTTTGAGTTGTACTGAAACAGGAAGAAATATCCAATAAGAGAAGACAACCTTAAGGAACATCATTTTCCATTTCCACCAAGGTCACAAATTAAAATGTGGCACTCTCTAAATGACAGAATGGGCAAGTTGATTTTAAGATAATAAATGGACCCACAACTCTGTGGTCAAATAAACTTCGAGAAAGCAGGAAAAAAATATCTAGTGGAAAAAAGACAGTCTCTTCAATACATGGTGCTGGAAAAATTGGACAGCTATATATAGAAGAATGAAACTCAACCATTCTCTTACACCATACACAGAAACAAACTCGAAATGGATAAAAGACCTCCATGTGAGGCAGGAATCTATCAAAATCCTGGAGAACATAGGAGAACATAGAGGAGAACGTCAACATCAACCACAGCAACTTCTTTCAAGAAATGTCTCCAAAGGCAAAGGAAACAAAAGCAAAAATGAACTTTTGGGAAGTCATCTAGATCAAAACCTTCTGCACAGCAAAGGAAACAGTCAACAAAACCAGGAGACAACTCAAGGAATGGGAGAAGATATTCATAAATGACACTACAAGTGAAGGGTTGATACCCAAGGTCTATAAAGAACTCCTCAGGGCACCTGGGTGGCTCAGTGGGTTAAAACCTCTGCCTTCTGCTCAGGTCATGATCTCAGGGTCCTGGGATCGAGCCCCGCATCGGACTCTCTGCTCAGTGGAGAGCCTGCTTCCTCCTCTCTCTTTCTCTCTCTCTCTGCCTGCCTCTCTGCCTACATGTGATCTCTGTCAAATAAATAAATAAAATCTTTAAAAAAAGAACTCCTCAAACTAAACACCCAAAAGAGATAATCATGTCAAAAAATGGGCAGAAGCCATGAACAGACACTTCACTAATGAAGACATACAAATGGCTAGTAGACATATGAAAAAATGTTCATCATCATTAGCCATCAGGGAAATTCAAATCAAAACCACACTGAGATACCACCTTACACCAGTTACAACAGAAAAAATAAACAAGGCAGGAAATGACAAATGTTGCAGAGGATGTGGACAAAGAGGAACTCTCTTACACTGTTGGTGGGAATGCAAGTTGGTGCAGCCACTTTCGAAAACAGTGCAGATTCCTCAAAAAATTAAAAATAGAGCTACCTTATGACCTGACAATTGCACTACTGGGTACTTACCCCAAAAATAAAGAGTGAAAGAAGGGCCATATGTACCACAATGTTCATAGCAGCAACGGCAACACTAGTCAAACTGTGCCAAGAGCCAAGATGCCCTTAACAAATGAATGGATAAAGAAGATATGGTCCATATATACAATGGAATATTACGCCTCCATCAGAAAGGATGAATACCCAACTTTTGCATCAACATGAATAGGACTGGAGGAGATTATGCTGAGTGACATAAGTCAAGATACTTGATTTTCTCAGGGTTTCACTTATTCGTGGAGCATAAGGAATAACATGGAGGACATTAGGAAAAAGAAGGGAAAAGTGAATTGGGGGAAATCACCAGGGGATACAAACCATGAAAGACTGTGATTTCTGAGAAATAAACTGAGTGTTTTGGAAGGGAGGAGGTTGGGAGGATGGGTTAGCCTAGTGTAGGTATTAAGGAGGGCACATACTACACAGATCACTGGGTGTGGTGCATATACAATGAATCTCGAAACACTGAAAAAAATAGAACAAAATTTTCATAAAAGATATTATCACTTAATTTTGTGCTCCCAGCAATGTGCACAATAATATGTCCACGTTTCATGACTCGAAAAAATTATAAAGAATGAGAAATTTGAGTTTTAAACTGAAGCCAAGTTTTGTCTATACATAAGGAAAATTTCTTGTGCCATTTGCTCATTTATGTATTTATTCCACCAATACCTGTGAAATATCAACATAACAAAAATTGCTACCATTCCAAACTCCTACAAGATTCCAATTATTAATGTTTTGTTCTCCCTGTAAGGGAAGGGTTAAGTCTATGGCTTCATGCAACCATTTTAATGAATCTTCCATATTATAACCTTAGACATACAAATATTGTTTGTTAAGTCAGGGCTTTTATGCATTGTTTTTCCACTGTGACTTCACCAATCTTAGAGGAAATGAATATTTCTATTGTTACTTTGATAACATTTAAGGCCATGAGTCACTTAGTTGAGAAAACACCCCATCTGGGATGCCTGGGTGGCTCAGTCAGTAAAGTGTCTGCCTTTGGCTCAGTTCATGATCCCAGTGTCCTGGGATCCAATCTCCCACTGGGCTCCCTGCTTAGCAGGGACTCTGCTTCTCCTTGTGCCTGTGCTCTGCGCTCATTCTCTCTCTCTCTGAAAAAAAAGAGAGGGAGAAAATACCCCATCTATCTAGAATACAAAGCCATTGTCCAGAGAAGCTCACCAAAGCAGATTATACATTATACAAAACATAAGTAAGAAAAATACAATGAGCAAAATGTTCTGCCATGGGGCGCCTGAGTGGCTCAATGGGTTAAGCCTCTGCCTTTGGCTCAAGTCATGATCTCAGGGTCCTGGGATCAAGCCCCCCATCGGGCTCTCTGCTCAGCCAGGAGACTTCTTCCCCCTCTCTCTTTTCCTGCCTTTATGCCTACTTGTGATCCCTCTCTCTCTGTCAAATAAATTTTTCAAAAGTTCTAAAAAAAAATATCTGCCATTCTTCAAAAATAAGAAAACCAGTTTCACTGCAATAATTTATTTTCAGAAATCGTAAGTTACAATATTAAAAAATCATCTGTAATTTATTTTACTTACTCCAAGCCACAGAAAACAAGTCCCCTCATTTCAATTGTGGGTTCCTTATTTCCTATAGCATGGTGGAATGACTGATTTGACCTACATCTAAATTCTTTAGACTCTGTATCCTAGTGAAATCCTTGGCTAATTTTCATTGTTTCTAAGTAGAAGTAGACAGTCCATTTTAACACTATTCCCATTAAGCACCACCATTAGAAAACAGCCCAAGATTTTAATAACCATATAGAGCCACCAGAGTATTCACAGCCAAGCTATAGCACAATGGTTGAAATTTCCCCAGAAAACAGACTCAATCCCAATATCAACACCCAGAAATCCATTGGTATTGCCAGTTTCTGGCCTATTTAAGATGATCCACAAGTGGCTGCTTAAAACAAAACAAGGGCACCTGGCTGTCTTAGTCATTAGAGTGTGCAACTCTTTATTTGGGGGATAACTAAGTTTGAGCTTCACACTAGGTGTAGCGATTACCTGAAAATAAAATCTTAAAAAAATGCCCAAATGCAAAGTAATTCAAATTATGATGTTGTGTGATTAAGAGAACACAAACCAGATAAACCTTGTCCCAAAAGTAGAATTATTATACAGAAATTACCATGTCCTGGAAATCACACAATTCACTGAGATGACGTCGACTTAAAAATAAAATGACGTTTGTTTGTTTTAGATTTTTATTCATTGATCATCTTACTGAATGTGAACTTGGTGAAAATTTGTATAGTTAATTCATTATCAAAAAGAAATTTGGAGTGCCTGGGTGGCTCAGTGCGTTAAACCCTCTGCCTTCAGCTCTGGTCATGATCCCAGGATCCTGGAATTGAGTCGAACATCAGGCTCTCTGCTTAGTGTGGAGCCTGCTTCCTCCTTTCTCTCTGCCCACTTCTCTTTTCTACTTGTGATCTCTGTCAAATAAATAAACAAAATCATAAAAAAAAAATTACTTCTTCAAATGATGTACATAATTTAAATGTATACTGGCTATTTGTTCTCTGAAGAAAACCCAACTGTTTTCTACATGTGGTGCTAAAATCAGCATCTATCAGCTTCTCAGACCTAGACCTACTGCTGATCCAGAATCCGTCATTTAAACTACACAAGCCCTCCTCGTAATTCACTTTTTTATTTGTTTTAAGATTTTATTTATTTATTTGAGATACAGTGAGTGAGTGAGAAAGTATGTACATGCTGCAGAGGGGTGGGGGAGGCAGAGGGAGAAGTGGACTCCCTGCTGAGCAGGAAGCCTGACTTGAGCCAGGGCTTGATCCTGGGACCCCGGGTTGGTGACTTGAGCCAAAGGCAGACACCACAAGAGTGTGGTTATTTGCGGGCACCCAGGTGGCACAATCAGAACACTGAAAGTAACCAAACAAAGTATGAGGTTATGAATATTCTAAAATTTCTGGCAGGGAAACAAGGACTTAAGAGAAATATCTATAAAAAGACTTACCCTCCCTGCTCCTTTGAAAAAAAAAGGAATATAATTTTTCTGAACCTAACAAAGCTTTTCCCTATAAACTACCACTTGTCATAGTATCAATACCCACGTTATTTATACACACACACACCCCACATACTCCTTAACAAATTAAGATAGCTATTTAAGAATTACATCCAGGTATATTCAACTATCCATAGTACATTTCTATAAAGGCTTTTCCCAATTACCTGTTTAATTATTACTCAATTCCCTCATAACTAAAATAAGCAAATCAGAAGGATCTATCATAGAATGCCAATCACAGATAACAAAAGGTCCATTACTCACTCAAGTAAATATAAATAATGAAGAATAATGGGAGATTAAGGTCCTGATTCAAAAGAAAATGTATGGTACTTAGCAAATCAGCTCCTCTCTAGGGCTCAGTATTAACAACTACGAAATGTCACCTTCATCTCCTTAAATCACAGTCAAAACTTCTACATCTCCATTTAGGACTTGATAAAGATGCAGAAAGTAGTAACTTATTAAAACAATTAGAGTAATCCATCTGATGTATCTTTAGCATTCTGCTTAAGGTGTAACTCTCATTTCAAACTCATTTCAAACTCTCATTTCAAACCAAAGCAGTTTCTCAACAACAAACTAGAAATTTCTTATTCATATGTTAACTGGAGCTGCCTCATAGTTTGGGGACATGCTCTTGGGAAACAGATATAAGGTTCAAACTGAATGATGATAGTAATATTAAAAAACCAGCAAAGTATCTACCACATCATTACTCACTTGAAATTCCTAATAAAAAAGATCAGATATACAAATGTTACAAACATAGAAGACATTCTATAAAAGCAAACTGCAGTAGTGTAATTTAGAATTCACTTCCCTTTACATCTCTGGGAAAACCTACACTTCTATATTCCCTAACCTGCACAATATTGCTCCAAATACCTTCTGAAATTTACAGGCTAAGAACTTACGGTCAGGATATGTGTGTCCCAAGTACTTGGACTGACTCTTAGGCTGTACTTCAGAGTACTCATGCTGAGCCTCATTTCATCATGCTCAGTTATCATAACTCATCACAAACCCAGTTAAGGTCTTTTCCAACAACCACTACAACTCTGTAAAGGAACTGATATCTGCAGACAGTACATCTCTACTAATGCAAAGTCTTCTAGCTTAAGAAAACAAACGATCATCTTCATGATGATCAAGGTAACAAGGTAAGTTAAATGGCAGCAATATCATTCAACTGACACAGAATAAAGGTAAAAATATGGGAAAAAAATTAAAAGACAGTAAAACCCCAGCAATGTGACAAAATAACATTAAGATCTTTGCTGTCTTCGTACTAAATATAATAGTTTATATTCTTCTTCTACAAGCAAATCACCTAGCAAATTAAAAAAATGAATATTCAAATATATTAAGGATCTAGATTACATTGAAAACATCTACAAAAATATTCTCAAGTTAGAATCAATGTCAATGGTCAAATAAAATTAAGGAAAATCAAATAAATAAAACACAAAGTCCAACCAGTCCACTGATACGTGATGTTGAGGATTCCGAAGGAGGTCTAACATTTCTAATACAAAGAACAAAGTGATATGATAATACAATCCAAACTATCATGGGACGAACACAGCACACACTACTTTTCCTGATACAGATCTCCTAATAGACAATAAATTATTCCTATCAGGAACTGTACTTTTTAACTTTCTTTCTCTGTCAGGTTAAATATGTGATGGACGATTTAGGAGTGTGCCAGGTATTATATAGAAGTGTACTGTATGTTAACCAACTACCATTTAAATAAAAACTTTTTTTAATAGAAAAAAAAGTAACTAGGGGTACAAATAAATTTTATATAAGAACAGATATTACCATTTACATCGAAATGGATGGAATTGGAGGGTTATTATGCTGAGTGAAATTAAGTCAATCTGAGAAAGACAATTATCATATGGTTTCACTCACATGTGGAATCTAAGAAAAACTGCAGAGGACCATAGTGGAAGGGAGGGAAACTGAACTGGAACTTATCAAAGAAGGAGAAAAACCAAGAGAGGCTCAAATTAACTACAGTAAACAAACTGGGGTTTGCTGGAAGGACATGGGCAGGGGGATGTAACTGGGTGCTGGGCATTAAGGAGGGCACGTGATGTGATGAGCACTGGGTATTATACGGAACTGATGAATTACTGAACTCTACATCTGAAACTGATGATGTACTATAGCTTGTCTAATTAAATTTAACTTAAAAATATGGGGACAGTCCAATGATTGCAGATGTACAAATATCTCACCCCATGGGTCATTGTGTTACCCTTGTTAACAGTTAATCTAATACAAATGATTCATAATCATCAAATATCTGGCTGGTTTTGGAGGCTTTTTATTGAATCTTGGCTACCTCACCTAATTTTTAAATTATTTTCTCCACCAAAGAAAATTAATCCAGTCTAGTCTTCTACTAACCAATTCTATTCTACATTAGAACTTCCTAAATTTAAGAGGCAAAAAAAAAAAAAAAAAACATTGATGTTAGCAACATGGACTCCAGAGCAAAATGAGGTGACACTCAATGCAGAAGACCTATTGGGACTATTTTTTTTGGTCTGCATCCCTGCCAACAGAGGATACCAGGGGCAAATGGGACATCACTTTTAATACAAGGAAAGTCCCTTGAGATTTCCTTATCTATCATTTAAGAAATTGAATGAAGTATACTGCAGCCAACACCCAGCTGCTCCCCTTCACATTCTACTCACTTTTGGCATAGATGGACTTGTTGCACTTAATACCTGAAGTCATTAATCAACATTCACATCTAAAACAAATATATCCTTGGAACTGGATTTCAAATACTGCTCTCTTATTGGTCCTTCATCATCTCAATTAAGCAGTAGAGATCCTCTCACCCCTGTAAAATCAAACAGAATTTTCTTATTTCTACTCTTTGACCGAAAATGACTAAAACGCATTGTAAACATTATGACAAGGTACCTAGCTTCATTAAAATAAGTCCATACAAACATATTTCTGACTGGCTCCTATTTAGGAAAACCTGACCACTTCTGCATTAAGATTACAGAGCTAAGGGTGCCTGCGTGGCTCAGTGGGTTAAAGCCTCTGCCTTCGGCTCCGGTCATGATCCTGGGGTCCTGGGATCGAGCCCCACACTGGGCTCTCTTCTCTGAGGAGCGCCTGCTTCCTCCTTTCTCTCTGCCTGCCTCTCTGCCTACTTGTGATCTCTGTCAAATAAATAAATAAAATCTTAAAAAAAAAAAAAAAGAATACGGAGCCAGATATTAGTTAGGCATAGATTCTAATCACAGACATTCCACTACATGGAAGGAACTATTATAAATCTTAAAAACTTGCACCCTAACATTTTTTAAAAATTGGTAATGCTGACACATTTCTTTTTTTATTAATTATTTTTATTAACATATAATATATTACTTGCCCCAGGGGTACAGGTCTATGAATTGTCAGGTTTACACACTTCATAGTTCTCACCATATCACATACCCTCCCCAATGTCCATAACCCAAACTCCCTCTCCATAACCCCACTTCCCACAGCAACCCTCAGTTTGTTTTGTGAGATTAAGAGTCTCTTATGGTTTGTCTCCCTCCATGTGATAGGGTCTATGCCCACTGATCACTGCAGACAACTGAAGAAAAACAAAAACAAAATAAATTGTCTTCAAACACCAGCGGTGTCCCTGTAAGGACACTTACCATACTCACTGCATTTTATAATACATGTTCCACAAATATTAGTTCCCCTCTTTCCTGGACATCACTAATTTTGGCATTCTATGTTTGATCGAAGAGGTTGTTGTCTCCCTTTTACATGTCCTTGCTTCCATCTCAACATGTGTGTGCACCTTCTGGGATCTAAGGATGAGTTTCCTTTTTTGCTTTCAACAGCATATATGTTTAAAAAGAAGGGAAAAATAATAAGCTCAGAATATCTTATGAAAACTTAAAAAAAGATGTCTGAAGAATTGGCAATGTATACTGACAATTTACACCTGCCATTTCTAAGTATTCAAGTTTCCACAGTAAGTCAAAATATCTGTTGAAAATAATGTTCTCTGAAAAGTCTACTGAGGCACATTGACTGGATTTCAGAGTGTCATTTAAGCTCAAGTTTTGAAATCATTATGTTCAGACAAGGTCCTTTGTCATCATGAACCTAGCCAAGGCCTCTATAATACACTATTACTTTTCTTTACAAGGTTATTTTACCTGGAATGATTTTTGTTTGTCCTAAGTGCAGCTAACACCATTTTCAGCTTCCTTCTGATACTACTGGGTAGGATCCAGTGACAGGTCAGAAAACTGAGTGGTTAAATTCTCTCCTCGTTTCAGAGTCATCAACTATGTGGGCAAAAAAACCTTATTAAGACCAAAAAAACTGCAATGCAAAAAAAAAAAAAGAGAAAAGATTAGAATATGACCCCAAAGAAATAAAAAATTATTTTAAAAAACTGTATCTTGCTTTAATTATTTACTATAAATCAAATATGAAGCTTTATTATATGAATGGCCAGTTGCAGGGAACTGGAATGTAAAGATCAGTAAGAATCTGGGAATGTATTATCAATTGGATAACATGTATTTGAAAACGTCATATAATCTCACAGAGGGCGTAACTGACTACTGGCTGAAATCAATTAAGTTTTATTGGAAATGAACACAGTAAATTGTTTTCCTGATCTCTAAAATCAGATTATATAAGTTCTAGACAAGTATTACTATTATTACATAACTCTGTAAGTTAGTTTCTACTACAGTACTATTCTAATGCAAGTTAAGACCTACAAAAAATAAAACACCGGTTAGGTTTACAAAAATTACAAGACTTCTGGGCAACCCCCTTGGGTCCCCTCCCTCCTTAGGAGCTTTGTATTACCATTTGTTATCACTCAATAAACCTTGCATTGTTGCCCAAAAAGAAAAAAAAAAAGTCATCCGGTATCACCTGCATGTGAATTCCGAAAAAGTTAAACAGCCTATAATGGTGGTTGCCTGGGGCTGATGGGGTGTGTAAAATGGAGATGCTGATCAGAGGGTATAAACTTTTAATTATAAAATGATTAAGTTCAAAGGATTTAATACACAGCATGGGAACTATAGTTAACAGTATTGTAATATTCGAAATTTGCCAAGAGTAAATCTTAAATGTTCTCATCACAAGAAAAAAAATGGAACTATGCAAGGTGATGGATGTGTTAAATAACCTTGTTGTGGAAATCTTTTCACAATAGAGGTGTATAGTAAATCATCATGTATCATACCTGAAAATTACACAGTATAATTTATCAATTATACATTGATAAAGCTGAAGAAAATTACAGGACTTATAAAATTTTACATGACTGAAGAGTAATGAGTGTATGAAGGCAGGAAGCCACATCATTTTTATACACTTTTATATGAAGTCCAGTTTACCTATCATATCATATAAACACAAAATACCACAAATAACTCAAAATCATAAAGATTTAAGGTAACATTAACTATTAAATCCTAGAATTCTATTTAAAATTATTATTTAAACCACAATGAAAAATCTGTATTGATGTGCTATGTGTATGTATTTATGAAATTACTGCTAATAAATGTGACCAGGAAATCAAGAAGTCATTGCCCAACTATACTTTAGATATAATGTGTAATTCACGTGAATAAGAATGGGATAAAACCATAAGGGACAAGTATTACTGCCATGAATGTTTGAAAACTCTTATGTCATTATGTGTTTACAACGGAACTATGTAGAAGCTCAGATCTAGCAATCCTAACAAAAGATCCACATTCATCTTACACTCCACATGCAATTATAGGAGTATCTGTGCCAAGTATTTTTTTCAATATGTGTTCCCACAATCAAGGTTATCAAACAACTAGGGACGTTCTAGGAAAAGAATATTACCACCTAATCAAAACACCCATTAGAGGGGCACCTGGGTGGCTCAGTGGGTTGAGCCGCTGCCTTCAGCTCAGGTCATGATCTCAGGGTCCTGGGATCGAGTCCCATGTCGGGCTCTCTGCTCAGCAGGGAGCCTGCTTCCCTCTCTCGCTCTCTGCCTGCCTCTCCGTCTACTTGTGATCTCTCTCTGTCAAATAAATAAATAAAATCTTTTAAAAACACCCATTAGAAGTAAGCATCTTGGGGCGCCTGGGTGGCTCAGTGGGTTAAGCCGCTGCCTTCGGCTCAGGTCATGATCCCAGGTCCTGGGTTCGAGCCCCACATCGGGCTCTCTGCTCAGCAGGGAGCCGTGCTTCCTCCTCTCTCTCTGCCTGCCTCTCTGCCTACTTGTGATTTCTCTCTGTCAAATAAATAAATAAAATCTTTAAAAAAAAAAAAAAAGAAGCATCTTGCAGAATCTAGAGTTCTTGTCACTTACCTCTACCTTGCAAAAGTAGCCATCAACTTTACTTAAGGAAATATGAGAGAACAGGTTTTCTTTGAGTATGATGCACAATCACTCATGCCAAAATCTAAGGATCATCTACATTAGCAGATCTATGCAAGTAGGAAAGTTTTCCTTTCAAAACAGGAAAAAGTACCATAAATTATTCAAAAGTTGGTCCAGAAAGGCCAACTGCATAGAAAATAACGCTCTTTGCATATCACACACACAATTTTGAGCAGAAGTTCTAAGTCATATATATCAGTCAATTTTATCTTAACAGAATTGCTTTGCCTTCAGAGATCCAGATCAATCAAGTACTTTGCCTGGTGCTCTAGTAACCAAGAAGTTCCATTATAACATTTACAATCTCTAAACTTTAAGTATTACACCTGTCTTATATAAACCAATGAAACAGAGGTGGACCTGGCTACTTTACGTTCCCTTCCTGATAGTGGCCATCAATATTAGAAACTACTTTGGGAGAGACCATACAGATTTGGTGACAACAACTGCAGTAATTTTAAGGGTCCCTTTTCCTTGGGAGACTATTAGTTGAAAGGCCGTGATGTAAAAGATGGAAACTGAAGGAGCACCTGGCTATCTCACTCAGTAGAGCACATGACTCTTGCTCTCAGGGCTATGAGTTGGAGCTCCACTTTGGGTACAGAGATTATTTAAAAACAAAACCTTTTAAAAAATTAAAACTAAAAGATGGAAATGGTGATATACACACAACACTTTTTGGTAAAATCAAAGGAAAAGACACGATCAATCTACTGAAGTCTGAAGTTACTGAGGAATTAAAACCATCTTTAACTCATATTTTATAAGCTACTCTTACAATCAATAAGGACCAATACATTGCCCAGTTGAAAGCTTAGCAGTAAAACCTAAAAATTCTACTGTCTCCCTTTTAAAAGTGAGTTCACCATTGTTGCATAACCATCACAAACTAGACCCAGATATCTGGGCATCCCTCAGCTATTTAACTGGAAGATATTTCTCATTCCCTTAAACATTTCCAGTACACCACTAAGTGATGTGATTGGATAATTTGTACTCAAGAGTTATCAACTACATTTTAGGATGTAAGTTATATGTATTTTAAGTAACACAACTTATCCCAAATAATGAAACCTCCCTAGTTCCCAGTACCCACGCTCTTCCATTCATTTAAAAAATTTTTAAGTAAGGGGCACCTGGGTGGCTCAGTTGGTTAAGTGACTGCCTTCTGCTCAGGTCATGATCCTGGAATCCTGGGATGGAGTCCCACATTAGGCTCCCTGGAAGGCAGGGATTCTGCTTCTCCCTTTGACCTCTCCCCTCTCCTGCTCTCTTTTTCTCTCTCTCATTCTCTCTCTGAAATAAATAAAATCTTTAAAAATAATAAACTAAGTAAAAAAATGTATAAGTAAATACTTACTGGTAGGCAGTGATGATTATTCCAGTATCATATCATCTATTCCGATCACACAAGGCCCAAGGGCACTGTAAAAGCTCATCACCTGATACAAACTTCCATGAAAAGGAATTTCAAATGCTTTGATTAAATGAACAAAGTTTGTTTCAGTACCAGTTTCTTTCCATAGGTGGCCTTACACAGCCTTTCATCCCATCCCTCCTTCCGTTCGGGTATGTATGACATAGCAAAGAGGAAGATGCCATATGTAAGTCTTAGCCTATCTACTTAATCCCCTGGTTAAGGGTTTTCTTTGGTGTCATGGTTACAGACTAATACCAGTCAATGCACAAGGTAGAAGTTAGGAAGCTTAATCAGGTATCACAACCATTTTATCTTAAGAATCAAAGAGAAAATTATTTAAATGCATTGCTTAACAGAATTCACCTCATCCATAGTAACTGCAAAACAAGAAAAATCCCAGTCTTCACTTTGACCACAACAAAATCAACAGGCAAAAAAAGTACAACATACAACAGTACCTCGCAGTTTAATTGCTCTGTGCATTTATTAGCTAGTATTAATGCAGCAAGGAGGGAACAACAGCTCACAAACACTCTACACAATTTCACAAGACACATCGCAGGGAAAAAAGTGACTTTTTAAGAATGATCAACAGTATCCTAGGGTCTTGGTGGACGCATTCCTGGGGGAGGTGGACCTGGGGGGAAAAAAAAGCAAAATTCCATGGGACCATTAGAAAAACATCACATAAATATTAAAGGGCCCAGCTGGCACCAATGCACAAAAGCGTAACCACTCACCTCTAATTCCTGGTGGAGGGGGTCTCATTCCTGGAGGGGGCATGCCTATTGGCGTCCCTCGAGCAGGGGGAAGCCCAATTGGTGGTCCCATGGGGGGTCTCATACCAGGTGGAGGAGCCATAATGCCTAGAGAAGAAATATGGTAGAAATAAAGACCTCATAATTAAGCTCAGCTAAGATGATAGAATAAAATACAAGATAATATTTAGAGAAATGTGCCCAGATACTAAGTAGAGGGTTGAACAATTTCTCCTGGACCATTACCATGTAAGCCATCCCAACTCCATTAATAAGAGTCCACAGCTTTTCATTAAAAAGAGGTTTAAAAGTGGGAAACAATCTAAGCAACTAGTTAGGTACTTGGGCTGTTTCTTAGTTCAGTATGTTCTTAGAATATTTTTTGACGTCACTTTCTCCAAAAAATATAATTTTTTCACGTAACATTACACACACACACACAAACACACACAAACACTACACACATATGTATTTGATATCTATATAGATAAATATCAAATTCTCTTACTTTTTATTATCAATTTCTTACCTGGAGGTGGTGTTGCTCGGCCCACAGGAGTGGGTGGGGTCCCCCGACCTGGTGGGTATTGAGTTGGGGCTCCGGCAATGCTGGCAGTAGCAGCAACTGCAGCAGCTGCTACAGTGCCTCTTCCCTGTGGAGTCATTACCTGACAAGGTATGGTCAGATATTGTAAAGGTAAGGCATATTCTCACATTATTTAAACAAAGTAATCAGCGGATACCATGGCCTATTAAATATGATATAATAATTTTGGGGTGCCTGGGTGGCTCAGCGGGTTGGGCCGCTGCCTTCGGCTCGGGTCATGATCTCAGGGTTCTGGGATCGAGCCCCGCATCGGGCTCTCTGCTCGGCGGAGAACCTGCTTCCTCCTCTCTCTCTCTGCCTGCCTCTCTGCTTGTGATCTCTGTCTCTGTCAAATGAATAAATAAAAAATCTTTAAAAAAAATATGATATAGAGAGTTTTGAAGGGGTGGGGGGTGGGAGGTTGGGGGCACCAGGTGGTGGGTATTGTGGAGGGCACGGATTGCATGGAGCACTGGGTGTGGTGCAAAAATAATGAATACTGTTATGCTGAAAAAAATAAAAAAAAATTTAAAAAAAAAATATGATATAATAATTTTGTATTTCTCCCATTTTCATTTCAAAAATCTTAACACACTCATACATCCTCCTAAAACCCCACGTTCCTTATTTTCTTTTACTATTATTTTTTTTATTTATTTTCAGTGTTCCAGAATTCATTGTTTATGCACCACAACCAATGCTCCATGCAATATGTGCCCTCCATAATACCCACCACCAGGCTCACCCAACCTCTCACCCCTCTCCCCTCCAAAACCCTCAGTTTGTTTTTCAGAGTCCACAGTCTCTCATGGTTCATCTCCCCCTCCCAATTTCCCCCAACTAACTTCTCTCCATCTCCCATGTCCTCCCTGTTATTCCTTATGCTCCACAAATAAGAAAAACCATATGATAATTGACTCTCTCTGCTTGACTTATTTCACTCAGCATAATCTCTTCCAGTCCCATCCATGTTGATACAGAAGTTGGGTATTCATCATTTCTTTTCTTTTTTTTTTTTAAATAATTTCATCACGAATTTTTTTAATCTTTTTTCTTTTAAAGATTTTATTTATTTATGTGACAGATCGCAAATAGGCAGAGAGGCAGGCAGAGACAGAGAGAGGGGGAAACAGGCTCCCCGCTGAGCAGAGAGCCGATGTGGGGCTCGATCCCAGGACCCTGGAATCATGACCCAAGCCGAAGGCAGAGGCTTCAACCCACTGAGCCACCAGGCGCCCCGGGTATTCATCATTTCTGATGGAGGCATAGTATTCCATTGTATATATGGACCATATATCTTCTTTATCCATTTCTGTTGAAGGGCATCTTGGTTCTTTCCACAGTTTGGCGACTGTGGCCACTGGTGCTATGAACATTGGGGTGCAGATGGCCCTTCTTTCCACTACATCTGTATTGTTGTGGTAAATACCCAATAGTGCAATTGCAAGGTCATGGCGTAGCTCTATTTTTAATTTCTTAAGGAATCTCCACACTGTTTTCCAAATACATTCCCTATTTTAATCTACTAAGTCCTTTCACATTTTTTCAACTTTTTTCTTGAAGATTTTATTTATTTGACAGAGAAAGATCACAAGTAGGCAGAGAGGCAGGCAGAGAGAGAGGGGGGAGTAGCCTCCCCACTGAGCAGAGAGCCTGATGCAGGCCTTGATCCCAGGACCCTGAGATCATGACCTGAGCCGAAGACAGAGGCTTAACCCACTAAGCCACCCAGGCATCCCTCAACTCTGGTTTACCCATCCATATTTCTCTTTACTCACCCATTCTGGTAAGTTCCTCTTATCAAAGTGGCTTTAATCCTTTCCCCTCCTAATGTGTATTTGTCTTCCATCACCTTCTACAACATATGCTGCTTACATAGTATAGGATGTGCACTCAGGCTTTTAAATCTATTCGGCCTCTAGACATGTTCTCTAAATAATATAAAACCTTCTCCTATCTTCTCACCTGTTGGGAAGGCCCCCCAACCCCTCGGACAGGGCCTGCTAATCCAGCAGGAGCCTGGGGAATTGGAACACCAGCTGGCACTCCTCTGCCAGCTGCCCTGCCAACCCCAGGACCTCCTGCAGCTCCAGCAAGTGGTACCCGAGCAATTCCAGTCTGAAACAAGAAAAATTATTTGAAATCAAATTATTTACCAATGTCATGAATAATCTTATTCCTAAAATATCACTACCTCCCACTATTTTCTCACATCATCTAGTTTGTATTAGTTCCATATTCAAAGGAATAAACAAGTACACCATGGAGGCTTTCAACACATTAAAAGTATGTATGTCAAATTTTTAGTACATATAAATCCGTCACTCCCACCCTTATATAGGTAGTCCCGGTACATAGAATAATTCATTGAAAAGTCCTTTATCACCATATATGGACAAGTAAGAACTGACAATAAGTGCTGGGCACATTTTACTTGACAAATGTACATTATTATTATGCCTTATTATACCTTCATTTAGCAAACATCTCAAATAATCTAATGTCCTTCCACATTAATGTTCTGTCCTACCCTACAGCTTCCTTACATCTTTGGGGGGTGGTCCTTCCACAGTCATGGATACCAAGTTCTCCCCACGTAGTAACACCAGACCTAAAACACGCTTTTCTTCACGCTCTGGCTGCTTAGCATTCTTTGGCCTATAAATCAAAAGTAAACATTGTTGAGATTAAATTAGTGATGACTCACTAAAATTTAAGTTAGGTATCAACTAAGACAATAATTGATAGAAGATATTCATGCTCAGTTACTAAGTTATAACAAAACAAAGACCAATACACAACACTAGACTCACCGACATATAAGGATAAATAGTAAACCCCTTTCCTATCAAAATTTTTCAGAATGTTACCTCAATGTTTTATTTCAGCAATATTAATTTCTGCTTCGTTAAACAAAATGCAAATTATGCAGCTAAAACTTTTAAGACAAGTAAACTGTAATGTGTTTTCATGTTAACATGGGAAGTAATTTTTTTTAAATCATATTTTAAGTAAATCTGGATGACAGACAACTAAAATAGTAACAATAAGAGGCAGTGTGTTCATACCAAATGATAAAGGCAAAAAAAGAAAAAGGCTTTGAAGACATGACTATGCATTATTGGCATTACCACTTACATAATATAACTATAAAGTAAAATAACTATAATTAAAAACAAAATTGAAAAAAAAACTTGTGTAGTCACAACTGTCAGCAGCAAAAATCATATATTCATGAGGCATATACTATGTAATATGGGTAAAATCAACTGACAATGTCATTCAACAATCCTCACTTAGTATTATCAGAGAATAATGCGCAGTTTGAAGCATTATGCATGTGAAATTATCCTTGTATCTTAGTGAGAAAAATGAAACAGAGAAATTAATATGCCTAAAACTCTCAAATACCTTTAGAATTTGTATTTTAGGGAAAAATCTGGATTATTTACACACACAAGAAAAAGCATTGAAACATGCCACCATCCTAGAATATCTGAAGTAATCCTACTTGGTGTGCAGGGAGGAGATGGAGAATACATAAAAAGGGAAAGATGTGGAATAGGTTTTTGAATATGTTTTTTGCCTGAGAGGAACAGACTTAAAAGAGTACAGCAGACAACTCATGCTGAGCATTATCTTGTTCTGCATATTTAATAAAACTTATATGAAATAGGCAAATTAAACTTCTGGATATAACTGACTGTGGAAATAAAGTAAATAAAGCCAAGAATCCAGGGTGATGCCTCACAAGTTCTACCCCATGATAAAAGCCTAAAACAAAGCCATCTTGAATGTCCAGAGGTATTACAAGCACCAACTCAACTCCTCTGAATGAAAAGTCAACTGAGTGGAAATAGGATGCCACTAAGATCCACCAATTTCTGTGATCTTGCTGCAGATAGTCAACAGCGCCCTGTGAAAGCAAGCTCCCTGGTCACAGGTATAAAGATGGTAGCTTAATACGGTAAGGCATAAACATAAAGGTTATTCCTGAAGAAATGAAGTGGGCAAATGATAAATACAATAAGCAAAAAGAATTAAGAATGGACAGCAAATCAACACTGCACATGATGAATTTGGCCAAAACAAGGAACATGCAAAGAGGCTAGTAGAACAAATGTTGAACTTAGCCTGGAGTATTCTAATCATATCCCAACTCCTCTACCACTAAGACCGAATTGTTATCTGTGGGAGGCCGCAATAAGGCTTGAGACGAGGACCAAAGCAGGCCCTGACTTGTGCCTCCTTTAAAGTCTGAATAACCTAACAAAAGTTTTAGGACGGGAAAAGTTGAGTAGCACTGAGAAAGGGTCTGTACTATGTGTTGTGCGCTCGCCTACGTGACTTCCCACACGCTTGCTAAACAAATGAGAACAATTCGGTTGGGGTCATAAGTTCATGGCTGGTCCTTGCTGCCCTAGTACAGCCCATAAATTACTTTCAGGTTTGCTGTATCAATACAAAACAATTGTACTGGCATCACCCATTTGGCGTCACAAGGTCTGCTTATAGTTAATTGTGAAACTTATTATGGGAACTTGTGGCTGTTTAACTAGACACAGATGTACTGCTTCTCCTATTGTAATATCACTATATATATGGCCTTAATGCTTTGAATAAACTTAGCACTGTTGGACATCCTCCTCAGTGCTCCTCCTGCCCCCATCTCTCTGCTTCTTGAGTTCTTTTCTTCATCCTCTTACCCTCATGTTCCTGGTCGATTTGTCGCGCCGGCCATGACAGTTATCCTTAAGATTCCCTCAGGAATGCTGCAGAACCTAACCTATTAATAACATCTTCTAACTTCTTTTTTTAAAAGATTTTATTTATTTGCCAGAGAGAGAGAGAGAGTGATCACAAGTAGGCAGAGAGGCAGGCATAGAGAGGGGAAAGCAGGCTCCCCTTGGAGCAGAGAGCCCGATGCGGGGCTCGATCCCAAGACCCTGGATTCTTGACCTCAGCGGAAGGCAGAGGCTTATTAACCCACTGAGCCACCCAGATGCCCCATCTCATAACTTTTTAAATAAATGTAGATACTCTGTTCATACTGTGAGTTCTATTCCAAATTAAGTTCTTGTATGTTTGCAAACTTAAAACAGTAGTGTAAATACAGTGACTTTAAGACTGGGAGACCCCCACGGGCGCCTGGGTGGCTCAGTGGGTTAAGCCGCTGCCTTCGGCTCAGGTCATGATCGCAGGGTCCTGGGATCGAGCCCTGCATTGGGCTCTCTGCTCGGCAGGGAGCCTGCTTCCTCCTCTCTCTCTACCTGCCTCTCTGCCTGCTTGTGATCTCTCTCTCTCTCTCTGTCAAATAAATAAATAAATAAATAAAAAGACTGGGAGACCCCAATCCAATTCAGTAATGGTTTAGGTTGTGAGGCAATAGACTAGCCCTGCCACATTTTTCCTCCTCCCTTAACAGTTACCCTCTATAATTCCTTATTTCTATTACCCTCTCCCTCATTCTCCCACCAACCAAACCCAAAATGGTCTTACTTGATCTTTCTGAATTCATCACAATCACAGAGGATCAAGTTCATATGTTTGTCAAAAGCCTTAAACGTGCCAATGAAGATTCGGCCATCTTGCAAGATACATCTCATTCTATAGTCAATGTGCTGCAGCATCTTGCTGCTCTTTCCCACAGTCTGAAAGGAGTAAGAAAGTTGTCAGTCAGTCATAAGCCAGTTTGTAATTACGTTATAACCTCCCCACCATGTCTTCCCTATTCCTTTGTCAATCCAAACTTGGTTTCCTTAACACATCCTGCCTCCCTTGTTTTCTCCAAAAATCCCTTCAGTCTCAAGATACTGGACCCAATTTAGGCCCAGAACAACTATACTCCTCTGTGGAACCCTCTACTTCTCAGAATGTATCAAGTGTAGTCTCCCATCATCCTAATTATATTTCCCTAACTACATTTCTTCCCCAACAGAGTCACAAACCCAGTTTCATGTTAGTATTCTATCATTCTAATTAGTCTCCTTTCCCAATTTTAATCCCAAATCCCACTCTCTTTCAGAATACTCAACCCTATGGAGTATTTCTTTTCCCCTAGACCTATAGCCAAACAGTGGGAAATTCCTACCTCCATCAGAAACTTTCTAATTCCCATTGACCCAATGCAAACACAAACTATTATTTAGTTCCCTGAAGACCTTTATCCTAGCTATATCACACCCTATATCCCCTCCCCTTCAGAGTTTGGAAAGGTTGTTTCTCAAACCTTTTTCAGTTTGATTTAACCTACTAAGTCACTTCTAAAAATATTTTTATCTTAAATTACCCACTCTACTTAAATTTTAATATGCTGATAATATTGTATCTCTATTTATATACTGTAGTCCTTAAGAAGACCACAAGCTATCATAAAATCTAATATTCCTTCCACTTTCCAAATCAATTTCTCCTGCCTTAAGATATCTTTCCTGTCGGGAATACATGCTATAAGTAATCTAAACTTTAACAGGAACAAAACAGATTATTAGGGTGTTTTATCTCTTTAGAAACTGTTTATTATTATGCATTTCTCATGCCCTGAATTGCTAAACCCCTCCATCTTTAATGTAGAATTTATGTCTATTATAACCTGTCTTCTATCCACTGGATGATCTCTTACTATTTTAAGTCATAAGGAAAACTCTCTTCTGTATTTTCTCACATGTAATATCCCTCCTTAAGATATTTTCAACCACTTTATTACTATTATAGGATGACAGACATAGCTGTTCTTCAGTTGATACTTCATACAATGAGATACCATCTCTTAAAGACTGATTTCTTATTTCTAACATTAAGAAACCAAAGATACCCCACACTCTGGTAAACCACTATACTAGGTCCTTCCAGTAGCTTTTCACCCTCCTGTCTTAATATACACCTTACCATGGTTGCTGTTCCACCAAATCCAATGTCCACAGGAAGGTTTCAGGATCCTTAAGACCTAAGGGAAGGCTACAGATAAAGGTATGACGCAGGTTCTCCTATAAACAATGCAAGCTTGGGGCAGAAGCTTCAAACAGTAGATGGGAGCCTGCAGAGGAAAGCATGATCTAGCTGCACTGAGATCTACCATGTTTAAAAACAGGCAGACAATTTTTCATGAAAATTATTTTAACAGACATGTTCAAAACACTTCCCATGTTCTTACACCCACCAAGTGAATATCAAATTTCACTATTCCCTCACTGTAATTCCCCCATTTGTTTATATGACTATACGGGCAACTTTCTTAGCAGTCAAAAAATATGCATTATGATAAAAGTTGTTTTTCCCCAATATACTAATGAAAATGCTCTTAAGTCTGGCAACCAACAGAGTCAAAACTGGAAAAGATCTCAAGCTACTAATTATACTTATTTGAAAAGTAAATACACAAATTAGACTTGAATGGGAATTTGGTTTTTTGCATAGAAGTAACCCCATATCATAAACAAAACTGATATAATTTTACTTTTAACAATACAGACATTTCTAGTAAAACTGTTCTGCTTTCAATAAAGGCACTTTTCAAACAAAAATGTACACTGCTTAAGTAAATTATGAATTATCTATTTCAGGATATGAAAAAAAAATTATAGTGTGAACTGTAACATCAAAACAATAAGGTAGGGGCACCTGGGTGGCTCAGTGGGTTAAGCCCCTGCCTTTGGCTCAGGTCATGATCCCAGGTCCTGGGTTCGAGCCCCGCATTGGGCTTTCTGCTCAGCAGGGAGCCTGCTTCCTCCTCTCTCTCTGCCTGCCTCTCTGCCTACTTGTGATTTCTCTCTGCCAAATAAAAAAATCTTTAAAAAAAATAAGGTAAAAGAAATGTTTTGAGGATACAGTTTTCCATGTGGAAATACAGGACACTAGATCAGAAGGTAACAGAATGGTATGAAAGAAATAATTCAGTTAAAGTGGTAAGATGTAGATGTTTCTCCGTAATTACAAAAATGTGATGGTAGTTAAATATCTATGAGAATTTGGAGTACCATATTGTCTAAAAAATAAATTCATCATTACTCCAGAGTATCTCCAAAACTTTGTTCTCCAAATGCAAACTGACATGCACCATTTGTGTCTTTTTTTCTGAAAGACAATCTACCTGTATCCTCAACACTGTCCACGCTTCTCTTTCTTAAAAAAGATTTATTTGTTTGAGAGAGACTGTGCACATGCACGTGCACAAGCAGGGGGTGGTGGGTAGGGAAGGGAAAAGGAAGAATCAGACTCCCCACTGAGCAGGGAGCCTGATGCCAGCTGAGCCAAAGTCAGATGCTCAACAGACTGAGCCACCCAGGAATGCCTCTTAACATTTATCTTAACTGACAATAATAGCTATACACTTTTTTCTTCTCCCATTTACCTAATTTACATCTTTAAAGATACAATGATATCAGGGATAACCCCTTTTGTAGCATCCAATATCTGTACATGAAATAACATTTTGCATAAAAGTGGCATGTAAAGATCTCAAAGGATCTATTCAAATCATCATACCAATGCATGCTCCCCTCCCCAAATAATTGTAGTTTCTTTTTAATTTAAATTCAATTAGCCAACATAGGAGTAGTTTAAGGCCTATAATATAGATGTTCTTAATCCTGACAGCATTATCTAGGAAGCAGAGTCTACAATCCTATACTTGTTTATTTTTAAGTTAGCAACTCTTTTAGCAATTTGTATTTTTATAATATGTATCTATTACGAAATAAAGTCTTCAGCAATCTATTTTAGAAGAAAATAATTTATCTACAGAAATGGAAAAAAATAAACATTGAAACAGAAAGTAAATTATTATTTTTTTAAAGTTAGTTTATTTTTTATTTTATTTAATTAATTTATTTATTTATTTGGCAGGCAGAGAGAGAGAGAGAGAGAGAGAGTTGGAAGCAGGCTCCCAGCTGGGCAGAGAGCCCGATGTGGGGCTTGATCCCAGAACCCTGGGATCATGACCTGAGCCGAAGGCAGAAGCTTTAACCCACTGAGCCACCCAGGCACCCCCAGAAAGTAAATTAAATGGTAACCTGAAGTTGGGTGTGGAAACAGAGAATGTATGTAAATGAGCATGAAGGATCTTACTTTGGTAATGCAACATCCTAAAAGTACCTGGCAATGGTTGCAAAAGTCAGTAAATTTATGAAAAAATAGGGTACATTTTATAGTATATAAAATATATATCAATAGAGCTGTTCTTAAAATGTAAAAAGTCAAGACCTTCACATAATATACAAAGTCTGTAACATTACTTTTTATATTGCCATTATTAAAAAAATAAAACAAAAACAAATAATGCTAACCATTCAACAAGACACTATTACTGGAGTACACCCCCTCTACCATCAACAATGGAGACATGCTACGGAGACACTAAGCCACAAGACCGTGATTATTACCACAACAACAACAAAAATGTAGGTTTAGATTTCAAGATTTCATTTAAGGGAAAAAATATAATCACTGAAAAGTTTCTTATGTAAGGGTGTAATGGGACCCAGCATCAAATGTGCATTTAAGGTAAAATCTGTAGTCAGTCACCTTTCCAATGAAAATTTAAAATTCAGAAAAAAGACTTTTACCTTCAAATGCCAAAAAGATTTGAGTACAGATTTCTCTATCAGCTTCAGTTTAAATGTTCTATCCCAACTGGTGTTTCAGTGAACACATAACCATCAGACCTAATTCACAGTTTAACTATAAGAAACCAACAAATCCAAAAAAACATTTCCTTGTATAGTGGAAGAGTAAAATGGAAAGTCTGGTCAGTAATGTTTCTGTCCATCATGGAAACTGTTTGAGTTTCCAAACCCTTCCCACATCTACTAGATGTTGTTAGCCAGTTACCAAGTATAAAAATGTACCTAAAGATTTGAGTCATAAACTAAAGAACTGGAAACACGGATGTGTAATATAAAATAAAATATTCTATATAAGTAAGAGATACACATTTTACTCACAACTCAGATTAAAGGTTAACTGAAGTGATTTAGTAAGTTCCCTAAATTTAGCAAACCATAATCCGGAACCCTTGTAAGGGAAAGGATGTTTCACTTAAGAGATTGATCAAATTTATCTCCATAACAAACGACAGCAAAATCCTTCATGAAGTAGAGCATAAGAGCAGCAACATGACACCGCACTGATGAATTAGCAGTTACGATAAATCTCCTTACATCAAAAAGCCATGTAAGCAAATAAATGGCCCCAGGTTCGTGACTGGGGTCCGGAGATTCCTCATATGAAAAATTCTTAAACTTTTGGAAAGTCTGGACTTTCAAATGATTAAACTTTATAAAAATATAAGTGAAAAATATAAAAATATAAGTGAAAAGATAAGATGCTCTAACTTGGCCAAGATACATACAACAAATGAGAAATCATGTAATAATGGTAATGCATTAGTGCTCATTCAAATCTGGTAAAATATCACACCCCTCACAGAAAATGTGCATAGAAGTTAAACAATTAATAGGAGAAAGCACACATAAATGGGAAAGTACTCACCCACAAAGCAATGCCAATTAAAACCACACACACACACACACACACACAAACAAACATTTTCCATTTTTGGAACTGTTTATTTATTAAAGAAACAGACACACAAAGATGATACTGAGAAACTAGCGCTAGTAGTAATTACCCTTGATGGTAATCAACAATGCTTATGATGCTGTCACAAAGCAATGTAACAGTACATTTAAGAGTCATACGAATATGCATACCCTGCACTCCACAACTGGATCCTTATCCTAATAAATTTAGGATACCAAATGTATCTTTAAAATATAGAATATTTATAAAGCATAGCAAACTAGAAAAAAAAAAACAAGAACAAGGGAAAAGTAAATCATGAATGAACTATCATTTTATTCATTACAAATGATAATTATGTTGACTATAGTAAAATGAAGAAATATTAGTGATATACATTTAAGTGATATAAACACAAAATAAATTTATTTAAAAGCATGATTCCAACTAAAAAAAGCAAATGGGCAAAATGAAAGAAAATTCAATCATTTTTCCTTTTTAATTCAACCTTATGCTGTGGTTTAAACATGGGTTTTTTTTTTTTAAAGATTTTATTTATTTATTTGACAGAGAGAGATCACAAGCAGGCAGAGAGGCAGGCAGAGAGACAGGAGAAGCAGGCTCCTTGCTGAGCAGAGAGCCTGATGCGGGACTCGATCCCAGGACTCCGAGATCATGACCTGAGCCAAAGGCAGCGGCTTAACCCACTGAGCCACCCAGGCGCCCCTAAACATGGGTTTTAAAATCTTTGGTTTACCTCCCCATTTTTCTTGTCTATCACTTGGAAGCTTTAGATTTATATTGTAAAAAGGAAACATAACACTTGTCAAAATGTCTTTAAAAACTACCCAATCTACATTTACTCTTTAGATATAATTCTTTAACATGGTTCTTAGACCTTTATCCTAGAAATTTATCTGGTTCCCTACCCTTTAATGTTTACTTTCATATACCTTCCTTCCTAATAAGCCCTTCCTCTTCACCACCTTCTATAATATTACTAGACCCCCTATTGTCTCAATTTGGTGTTTTCATCTTTAAATGTGATTCTCTAAGAAAGATGCCTGAGAACTTTCTTTTAAGGGAAAAGACAGTATTTCAAGCTTTGCCTGCCATTCAATCTGTCACAACTACTTCAATATGCTGTAGTGACAAATACAGCCACAGACCATACACAAATGAAAGGACAAGACTGTGTGCCAATTAAAATTTCCTTTGCGAAACCTCTGATGTAGCTAAAATAATCTTAGAAACTAGTGCTGGTTAACAAACACTTGAGACTAGAATAAAACATAAGATCAGAAAATCAGATAATCCTATATGCAAGATCATACTGTATGATTTAATTATTACAGGGATGCTTGGCTGGCTCAGTTGGTGGAGCATGTGACTCTGGATCTCAGAGTCATTAAGTTTGAGCCCCACATAAATAAATAAATAAATTAAATTATACTTAGGAACTATAAGAGTATACGAACTACAACGAAGAGAAAAAAATTCCTGGTTAAAAAAAAATCTGTTCTCAATCTCTTAAAAATGGCTTTACTCTGGGGGAACAGCTGGGGACAATGCTCAGATTCTACTGTGTGAAATAAAGTCCACTGCCCTGCAATCAGCTTCAGGTAATTACTGGAGAATGCTGAGTAAAGGATTCAGCTGGGGAGAATTCTTCTCAGAAAATTTGTTTCTATCTTTTAATTTAGTACCAAAATAGTGGCTATAAACAGGCCCAAGTAATTTGAGTCAAGAGGTAATACACTAACAGAAATAGAAAATCTAGAATAAACTCATCTATAAAACTGTCTCTTGGTTTCTAAAAAGTATATTAAATCCTTTGGATTACAGGTACTCAAATCTTAAAATTTAAAAAAGGTCACATAAAACATAAAAAGACAGACTATAAATAAATCCATATCACATTGAAAATACCATGGATAACAATTTTATCACACTGTCAGCTGAATCAAATACACTGACATTGTCAGCTGATTCAAATACATTGTTAAAAAAGTGAAAAAGACAAAACAAAAAAGGGATAATTAGTAAATATGCATGGAAAATTATTTAACTTACTTGATTATGAATGTGGTATGTATTTGTAATTCAGCAGGCAAAACTGATAATGTAATTAAAACAATCAATGCAGGTAAAAGTATATCGTAACTAGTATTCCCTTTTTTCAGGGTAACAGTGACTAATACTTCATAATACAATTAGAAAATGTACCTAAGCTTATATTTCTGATTTAGTTTATTTTCACATCTGCATATCAGAGGAGATGATCCTAATATGTTATGCTCAGCAGTTCACTGAAGCTTTACTAAAACTACCAGGAAAAAGATTAAGTTTTTCGCAAATGATAATTACAAAGCTTTCACTAGCAGGACATTCAGCAGCTATTTATAATGCAGTATGTTTATATAATATTAATTGGAAAATCAACAGAAATTAGACACAAATAAAACTACCTAAAAAGCATGAACTAGAATGACTGGGAAACTAAGTGTTGGATTAAGACGACCAAGGTCCTATTGCTTGATTTTACTTTTTTGATCTTTCTGCAATGTGCCTACAATAAGAACACTTTTATTTAATTTTAATTAGGAAATTTTTAAGAAAAAAACTTATTTCAACACATCCCAAATAATTAAGTGACCTACAAACACATTATTTATTTATTTTTAACCATTACTGAATTAATTCTAACCTGGTTTTTCACTTGGAAATCAGCTACCTGGATGTTCCAATAACTGCTTTAACCACCTCTCGGTGTCTCAGCTAAGAATGCCTGTCTCAGTTCCGCCTGGAAATCCACCACAGGTACTTGCTGCTGCTGAGATCTCCTTGGGTACAGCTGACACCTATGACCAGAGCACAATACATTAAAATGAATATAAATGGAAAGAGAAAATTAAAAGGATAACAAAATGAAAGAAAATGTGTAGATCCTTACATTAAGGAGAGCCTCAATTGGAGTCAGAGCTTCCTATTATCTTATAAAGATATTCTAAGAAGAAACAGGAGTCTCTGTACACAGAACGTGCAAGGAACAGAAGGACACTTACTACTGTGGGGATACTACACAAAGAAACTTTAAAATTAAAAAAAGTTCTTTTGTTTTAAAAAACCCTGTGGAAAAAACATCAGAACCATATGCATCACTCACTTTCCTATCTGAAAACAATTCTTTAACCCTTAGCAAGAAGGAGGCATTTGCTAAGGCATTTCCACCAAGACATTAAGGCTGTTAGCCATACTGAATACTCCAAGGAGTAACCATCTGAAACAAGGAAATACCAGAGCCCAAGCTTTTAGGTTCTTTTTTTTTTTTTTTTAAGATTTTATTTATCTGACAGAGAGAGATCACAAGTGGGCAGACAGGCAAGCAGAGAGAGAGAGAGAGGAGGAAGCAGGCTCCCTGCAGAGCAGAAAGCCCGATGTGGGACTCGATCCCAGGACCCTGAGATCATGACCTGAGCTGAAGGCAGAGGCTTAACCACTGAGCCACCCAGGTGCCCCAGCTTTTAGGTTCTTAAACTATATAAACTACCTACCTATTAGTTGGAAGGGAATTCAGACAAAAGTCCTCAACATATCTCTATGGATCAGTTATTTGGCTGTGAATCTGATTCTATGAATAATGATTTAGAAGTATTGCTGGCTAACAAGTCAAGCATAAAAATAAATCACCAGCAGTTCTGTTCTTGCTAAGTGTGTGTGTATGTATGTATGTATCACACACATATGCATTATATATATGTATGTGTCTATTTATGAAACTACTCAATAGTTACATTTGGAAACGGGCCTGAAAAAAGGTATTCCACGGTTTTCCTAGTTTTTAAATACACTTTAAACATTCTGTTATATAATAACAAATTAGGTTGGACTTTGTCCATGGCTCATGGAAGGTAATCTCTAATTTCTCAAATTTACCAAGTGATAGAAATATCTTCATTATTCTTGATGAGCCCCTTGGATCACACCTAAGCTAATAGTAACAAGAGGATTCAGGATAGAGGCTGGCCAAGCCACAAAGAGCAAGTATGTGATTAGAGTGTAGGGCCATGGACCTGACCTCTTGGGATGGGATGGCATCAAGGAAGACGGAGTTCAACACCATGCTGAATGATTCAATCATGTTTAAATAATGAAATTCTAATAAAAACTCTAGAAGACAGGGTGCCTGGGTGGATCAGTTGGTTAAACATCTGCCTTCAGCTAAGGTCATGATCCCGGGGTCCTAGGCGTCCTGATACCAAGCCCCATGTCAGGCTCCCTGCTCAGCAGGGAGTCTGCATCTCACTCTGCCACTCCCTCCACCCACAACCCATGCTCTCTCTCTCTCAAATAAATACATGAAATTTTCTTTTCTTTTTCAATTTTTTTTTCTTTTCGGTGTTCCAGAATTCATTTTTTATGTATCACAACCAATACTCCATGCAATATATGCCCTCCATAATACCCACCACCAGGCTCACCCAACCTCCCACTCCCCACCCCTCCAAAACTCACAGATTGTTTTTCAGAGTCCACAGTCTCTCATGGTTCATCTCCCCCTCTAATTTCCCCCAACTCCCTTCTCCTCTCCATCTCCCCTTGTTCTCCATGCTATTCCTTATGCTCCCCAAATAAGTGAAACCATATGAAAATTGACTCTCTCTGCTTGACTTATTTCACTCAGCATAATCTCTTCCAGTCCCATCCATGTTGATACAAAAGTTGGGTATTCATCCTTTCTTTTTTTTTTTAAGATTTTATTTATTTATTTGACAGAGAGAAATCACAAGTAGGCAGAGAGGCAGGCAGAGAGAGAGGAGGAAGCAGGCTCCCTGCTGAGCAGAAAGCCCGATGTGGGGCTCGAACCCAGGACCTGGGATCATGACCTGAGCCGAAGGCAGCGGCTTAACCCACTGAGCCACCCAGGCGCCCTATTCATCCTTTCTGATGGAGGCATAATACTCCATAGTGTATATGGACCACATCTTCCTTATCCATTCGTCCGTTGAAGGGCATCTTGGTTCTTTCCACAGTTTGGCGACCGTGGCCATTGCTGCTATAAACATTGGGGTACAGATGGCCCTTCTTTTCACTATATCTGTATATTTGGGGTAAATACCCAGTAGTGCAATTGCAGGGTCATAGGGAAGCTCTATTTTTAATTTCTTGAGGAATCTCCACACTGTTCTCCAAAGTGGCTGCACCAACTTGCATTCCCACCAACAGTGTAGGAGGGTTCCCTTTCTCCACATCCTCTCCAACACAGGTTGTTTACTGTCTTGCTAATTTTGGCCATTTGAACTGGTGTAAGGTGATATCTAAATGTGGTTTTTGATTTGAATCTCCCTGATGGCTAGTGATGATGAATACTTTAAAAAAAAAAAAACAAACAAAAGGCACCCAAAGTTCTGGTGAGCTTCCTGATTGGTGATATATATACACTGATGAGCTGAGAGTATTACAACCTAAGGTCATGAAGTTATGGATTGTGTCCTAGGAGTCTCTACGTTTGGCTTATCCTGATTTGTATCTTCTATAGAAATCTTAATAGTAAGTGTAGTGCTTTTCTTTTGTGCTGTGAATCATTCCAACAAATTATGGAACCTGAGGAAACAGTGGAAACCCTGAATCTCTATCCGGACGTTCAGAAGTGCAAGTGGCCTAGAAACTCAAGGACTTGCAATTGGTATCTGCACTGAAGATAATCTTAGGGAGGGGACTATACCCTTAACATGTCAGATCTGCACTAGCTCCATTAAGAATCTGAATTACACTGCTCATGCTTTTAAACTGTCACATTTTTATTGTCCCATTTTATTTTATTTACTTATTTATTTCCAAAAGGCAACTAAGAGTCTCACCTAATATGATTCTAGAAGTGTTTCAGAGAAAAAAATATATTCTTTGGCATTTTAAAACTCCTGTTGGAGTGTTCCTCTTGGTTAACCTGAAACCCAGCTGTAGACTAAATTAGAATTGAGAAAATAAAATGCAATACAGATTTCATTTCATAAAATGCAAAAGGATGCATAAAATATACTTTCCAGGAGACTCTCCAGCCCCCATCTCCAAATTCTCTCAAATTTATAATACATCAAGAAATGGGAAAGACATTCACCAGCCCCAAAGATCAAAAACTGATTTACTTGACAGATCTATTGGAAGATGGTACAACCATAAATTCCAAGAATAAAAACCAATGAGCTTCTATTAACAATAATTGTTGGTCTACGAGAGGTTTTGTCTGCATCGTTTTGGTTTTTATTCAATTTTGCTTTGTATCTTAGATGGAACATGAATAGCAAATCTTTACTAGCATTATAACCAGTACCACACAATTTCTCTGGAATACTGACTTTTAGTACTTATGGTCTGCGAAAATGTGGGATATATATTGATGAGTTATCATTAAAATAAACAGACTACAGCTATTAACTATCCAAATACTGAGAGAATTCTGAGCATACGTATCAGTATGCAAAGCTTAGCAAGTAACAATACTGCTTACCCATTTTATAATACACTTACTCTCAAAATGAGAGAAATGACTGGGGAAATTACACTATTTCCCTAACTCGAAACTCCCCTTCCCCATTTAGCACCCTGTAGTATTTATATATAATATAAACAGCAGAGGTTAGGAAATGAACTTATTTCTTCTTTGAAAGCAATAAAATGTTTCCATAGATTTGGACAAGAAAATGACACCTAAAAGAGGGCTTAGAGATAGTTATGGGATTTATTATGCTGGTTCACACTAGTCCTGTGCAAGATAAAGGCTCTAACAAAATTTAACTATGATAAAACCATTATCCACTAACAAAAGAATCTCCCTTCAAAAGAATCCCCTATACCTCAACTACAAAAATTTTTTTTTTAAGATTATATTTAGTCATTTAAGAGAGACAGACAGAGCACAAATAGGGAGAGAGGCAGTTGAGTGAGCAACAGTCTTCCCACTGAGCTGGAGCCTGATGCAGAGCTCAGGCCTCCATCCCAGGCCCTGGACATCATGACTTAACCATCTGAACCACCCTGGCACCCCTCAACTGCAATCTCTAAACATCCTTAAGATACTTCCAGAGGACCTTTTAAAAAAAAAAAAAGATTTTATTTACTTATTTAACAGACAGATCACAAATAGGCAGAGAGGCAGGCAGAGAGAGAGAGAGGGCAGGGGAAGCAGGCTCCCTGCTGAGCAGAGCCAGATGTGGGGCTCCATCCCAGGACCCTGGGATCATGACCTGAGCCAAAGGCAGAGGCTTTAACCCACTGAGCTATCCAGGTGCCCCAAAAATGGCACTTTTAAAATCTCTGAAGTTATACGGGATGCCTGGGCTGCTCGGTCATTAAGCATCTGCTTTTGGTTCAGGTCATGATCCCAGGGTCCTGGGATTGAGTCTCGCATTGAGCTCTCAACTCAGTGGGAAGCCTGCTTCCTCTCCCACTCACCCTGCTTGTGTTACCTCTTTCACTGTGTCTCTCTCTGTCAAATAAATAAATAAAATCTTTTAAAAAAAGCTTTTAAGTTACAAAAGACATTATCATACAAGAGAAAATTAATATGGCAAAAGGTCAATTATAAAGGACAAATTATAGGGGCAACTTGGTGGCTCAGTTGGTTAAGTGGCCAAACTCTTTGATTTTGGCTCAGGTGAGGATCTCAGGGTTGTGGGGTTGAACTCTGTTCCATGCTCAGCAGGGAATCTCCCTGAGAATTCTTTCTCCCTTTGTCCCACCCCCTCTCACTTGTGCATGGCTCATGCTCTCTCCCTTGTTCAATAAATCTTTTAATTTATTTTTTTGTTGGTTAGAACCTATTTTATCTTATTTTACTTTATTTTTATTATGTAATGTTAATCACCATACAGTACATCATTGATTTTTGATGTAGTGTTCCATGATTCATTGTTTGTGTATAACACCCAGTGCTCCATGCAATCTCTGCCTTTCTTTTATCACCAGTACATCTTTTAAAAAATAGAACAAATTATATAGAATATCCATTCAGAAGATACTTCTTTTAAAGAAGTTACCAAACTAAAAATGTAAAGAATAATGAGCTCAGAAGAATAAACAAACAGGGAAAATGGGGAAATTGCTAGCCTCACCAGTAACTCAAAATGTGCAAGTGAATATATTGCAATTTTCCCATATAAAATAAGAAAATAACAGAAATAGAAGACAAAATTTTACCTCCATTTTATAACAGCCTTTTTAAAAAAAGCTTTGTATTTGAGGAACTGAAATAAAGTGTAAATAATTAATATTAAAGAATATTAACTTTCAAATTGACTGCCCTTATCTTTGTTGATAATAGCTAAGAAATGTAAACCTATCTATCAGTAAGCTAATAATAAATAAAATCATTAAACCACCCAATTCTACAATTTCTAAAATAAGGTATTTGTATGTACTGACATAGCAAGATCCCCAAGACATATTGTTGCAGAACAATAAATATTGCATATGTAAAGAGATCACAAGTATGCCTCCATTCCTCTCCCTGCTTCCATGTGTGCATATACATAAACAAACAGGAAAAGGTATGAAAGTATAGACATCTACATATCTATGGATCCTCTCTAGGGAGGGAAGGGGAAAGGACAGATGGCAAGTTGAAGCAGATACTTTCTATCTCAAAGTTATGTGTTTTATAAAGAGACAATATTCATGTACTTTTAACATGTGTAATTTTGGATAATAACTAAAATAGCTTTAGGAAAATAAAAAGAATGCTACATACTGATTCTGTCAAGATTTGTGATAATAACAAAATGGAAGCTCCAATAAATACTATGTATCAGGTGATTCAAAATGTTGGTATATTTTGTTAAAATCCCCCTTTTGGAAACCTAAATTTAAGAGTGTCGGGGGGTATCAGGGTGGCTCAGTTGGTTAGGTGTCTAACTCTTGATTTTGGCTTGGGTCATGATCTGGGGTCCTGGGATGGAGTCCTGCATCTGACTCCATGCTTGGTAATGAGTCTGCTAGAGATTTTTCTCTCTCTCTCCAGTCCTCCCCAAGCTCCATCTCATACTCTTTTTTCCTAAAATGAATAATTAAATCTTTTGAAAAAATTAAAAAATAAAAGTGTGTGCATCTATGTGTAGATATCCTATGTAAGAGGAGGAACAAATGGGGGTGCCTGGGTGGCTCAGTGGGTTAAGCCTCTGCCTTTGACTGAAGTCATGGTCTCAGGGTCCTGGGAATGTACCCCATGTTGGGCTCTCTGCTCAGCAGGGAGCCTGCTTCCCCCTCTTTCTCTGCCTGCCTCTCTACCTACCTGTGATCTCTCTCTATCAAATAAATAAATAAAAGCTTTAAATTAAAAAATAAAGAGAAACAAAAGTACACACTTCAAGCATTTTTTAAGATTTTATTTATTTGAGGGGTGCTTGGGTAGCTCAGTCGGTTAAGCAGCTGCCTTCAGCTCAGGTCATGATCCCAGGGTCCTGGGATCAAGCCTTGCATCAGGCTCCCTGCTCGGTGGAGAGCCTGCTTCTCCCCTCTCCCTCTGCCTGCCTCTCTGCCTACTTGTGCACTCTATCTCTCTGTCAAATAAATAAGTAAGTAAATCATAAAAAAAAAAGATTTTATTTGAGAGAGAGAGCACGACTGAGAGAGCAGAAGCAGGAGAAACAGAGGGAGAGAGAGAAGCAGGTTCCCTGCTGAGCAGGGAGCCCAATGCAGGGTTAGATCTCAGGACATGACCTGAGCCCAAGGCAGTTGCTTAACTGACTGAGCGACCCAGGTTCCTTACATTTTAAGTTTTTAATTGGATAAATGTACTAATGAAAAATAAAAATCTGAATAATGCAGCATATGCATGAATACGTAAATTAGCATTTGGTCATTGAATAAAAAAAACTGCAAACATAGAAGTGAATTTAGTAACAACATAAATTAAACAAATAATTTTAATATCAAAGTTGAAGGATTTAGAATTTTATTGATAAAACCACCTACACATTTGGGAAAAAATGCATTTTACTGAAATTTTTAACATAAGTTAGTACTACCTGGTTAAGGTTGATTCGACTGTTTTGCTGTATCTTCTCTAAATTGGTTCTCAAATGAGACTACTCACTCTTGGTTGCTCAGTGAGGCTGTCCTCCTACGTTTGACTTGGACTTCCACCTCTGGCACGTGCTGTTCTGTAGTCCGTCTCAGGTGTAAGCGGTCCCTGAAGCAGAAAGAATAATTTATTTGATAAGATTTCATCAATTTTAAAATAACCACTTACTTAAAGGCTATATTTATTTTTAAAATGTTTTATTTGAGAGAGTGAGCAAGTGAGAGAGAGCACAAGCAGGTTGAAGGGCAGAGGAAGATGCAGACTCCCCACTGGGCAGGGACCCCCCCCCCCAATGTGGGACTTGATCCCAGATCTCCAGGACCATGACCTAGCTGAAGACCAGAGCATCGACTGAGCCTCTAAAGGCTGTATTTAAAACTATATTTAATATGACGGAGTTTTTAAAGTGCTTATAATCGGGGCACCTGGGTGGCTCAGTGGGTTAAAGCCTCTGCCTTCAGCTCAGGTCATGATCTTGGGGTCCTGGGATCGAGCCCCACATCAGGCTCTCTGCTCGGCAGGGAGCCTACTTCCTCCTCTCTGCCTACCTCTCTGCCTACTTGTGGTCTCTGTCTGTCAAATAAATAAATAAAATCTTAAAAGAAAAAAAGTGCTTATAATCCAATTAAAACAAGGTACAGTAATAATGTATGCCAATTGTATCTCAATAAAAATGGTGGAAAAGAAAGGAGGCAAAATTTTAATGACAATATCCTCTAGTAGTCAGGATCTACCCTAAAGTCACTTCCTCCCTTTAGAAGCCCCTTAATGTCAGAGATGCCTGAGTATCTCAGTCAGTCAGGTCATGATCTCAGGTGGTGAGATGGAGCCCCTTGTCAGGCTCTGTGCTCAGCAGGCTGTCAGCTTGGTTTCTCTCCCTCCGTCCCTACCCTCACTCACAAGCACGCTCTGTCTCTTTCCCCCTCATTCTCTCAAATAAATAAATCTGTGTTTAAAAAAAAAAAGCCCCCAGAGGTGCAAGAGGCTGGATGGCTTAGTGAGTTAAGCGTCTGCCTTTGGATCAGGTAAGATCTCAGGTCCTGGGATCAGGTCCCACCCATATCTGGCTCTGGGGGAGCCTGCTTCTCCCTCTGCTGCTGCTTCTGTTGTCTCTCTCTCTCTGTGTCAAATAAATAAACAAAATCTTAAAAAATAAAAAAAAAAAACCCTGACAGCATGAGATATCAGAAAACTGGGGGCTTGGATATATCAGAGAAATAAGCAAAAAGAAAATATTTATTTCCACATGTTTTTATATATACAGATATAAAGCTATACATTTACAGAGATATATGCACTAACCTCCTACCCATACCTACATCACCTGAAAAAAACAGCAATGTTGATTCCAAAACTGGCTTGAAAATATTTTAAAGATACGTTGAATTTATTTATTTGAGAGATTGAGAGAGAGAGAAGTAGGAAAGGGGGGACAAAAAGGAAGAAGCATATTCCCTGAATAGGGAGTCTGAAGAGGGACTTGACTCCAGGACCCTGAGGTCATGACCTGAGCTAAAGGCAGACATTTAATTGACTGAGCCACCCAGGTGCCCCTGGCCTGAAAATATTTTATTGGGACAGATCTTTTAGTATAATGGAAAAAGCGTTAACATTTAAATTATAAAATTTCTACTGAAGCAACCCCCTGTGCAAATGCTGTTTTCCTAGGATTTATAAAACAAGAAATAAAAAGGATGCTTAAACAAAAATAAATACATAAAACCAACATATCTACCACTGTCTGATGATCGGCAGAACAGCTCACAAAATGGCTGCTCAAAGGATGTGAGCATGTAAATCTCCCACCTGGGTCATCCATCCATGTTAGAAACTACAGGAACCACTCTTAAAACTGCAACTTAACAATGCTAATCAGAGAGGATAGCATAAACAGGATTTTACAAGTCATGCAATGTAGTATCTCCATGGCAGAATTCAAAAGAAGCATCCCCCAAACTAATTCTTTGAACCCTTGTTATTTTCAAATTCATGTTAGATTATGCAAAGTAACCCAATCAAATAGCTTTCCAATAAGCCCAAGTTCTTTTACTACTTATAAAAGCTTTACTGTTTCAATCAAGCAATAGAAATCATTTAAAAAGCATATATATACATATCAGATTTTTTAAATGATAAAAGTATATAATTTACTATTCTCCTTGACCTTTGATTAGGCAATGGTTTTCTTAAGATACCTGAAGTACCTGAGAAAGGAATCCATAAGTTGGATTTCATCTGAAGTAAAAAATATATTTGCTTCAAGGACACTTTATGTACAGCTGGCCAGCCAAAGGGGAGAAAATATTTGCAATTCGCACAGCTCGAGTACTCTTACAACTCAATAAAATGAAAAAAAACTCCACTTAAAAATGGATGAAAAGATTGGAACAGACATTTATATGAGCACTAAAAAAATACTTTATAACACTACAGTTATTAGGGAAATGCAAATAAACACTACAAACATACCATTTCATACCTCCAGAGTGGAGGAGGTAGAGAAACAGGTAGTGGGAATGTGAAATGGTGGAGCTTCTGGCACTTCCTAAAGATGTGTACCATGGGGGCGCCTGGGTGGCTCAGTGGGTTAAAGCCTCTGCCTTCGGCTCAGGTCGTGATCCCAGGGTCCTGGGATCAAACCCCGCATTGGGCTCTCTGCTCAGCAGGGAGCCTGCTTCCTCCTCTCTCTCTGCCTGTCTCTCTGCCTACTTGTGATTTCTGTCTGTCAAATAAATAAATAAAACCTTTTAAAAAAATGTGTACCATGGAGTTAGCATATGACACTAATCCCACTCCTAGAGGGAGTAAAATTATGTACTGCCGAACTGAACATAAGAGGGAGTAAAAAAAATAATTATATATATATATATAAAAACTTGAGTGTGAATGTTCCCAGCAACATTTATCGTAGAGCCAAAAAGTGGAAAGCACTTAAAGTACAACCACTAAAAAAATGGATAAACCAAATATGGTGTGTTATGGTATAGTCAACACAATAGAAATGTCATTCAGTGCCAAAAAGGAACGACGTATATATTGATCAAACATAACTTCACAAATGTATTTAATATATTAAAACTATGTAATAAAAAGAACCATAATAAACCTTTATGGCTCATAGGCCATCAATTATGATTGATCTAATCGTAAAATTGAAAATATTCCATTACCAAAAAATTAAAGAAATAAAAATCTTCAGTTCTTTTATTCCTTCATAGCAGTTGCTCAGTATGAAAAGATCTGAGTTCATGGGATAAATGAAACAGCACATGAAATTATTCAATTTTCCAAATCCATTTTTATTTATTTATTTTTTAAAATTTTATTTATTCATTTGACAGACAGATCACAAGTAGGCAGAGAGGTGGGCAGAGGGAGAGGAGGAAGCAGGCTCCCCACTGAGCAGGGAGCCCGATGCGTGACTCGATCCCAAGACCCTGAGATCATGACCCGAGCCGAAGGCAGACGCTCAACTGACCAAGCCACCCAGGCTCCCCTAAATCCATTTTTAAAGCTACATGTAAAATCATCAAAGAGCAGCACTGTTTTCACAATATAGGAAGTGTATTCTAAATATACATACATATGAATGCATTTACAATCTTCTACTGCATTCCCAATCTAGAAACCAGCTTTCAGAAAATAAGCATTTAAAGGAAAAATAGAGAGGTGCCTGGCTGACTCAATCAGTGAAACATGCAACTCTTGGGTTCAAGCCCCACACTGGATGAAGAACTTACTTAAAAATGAAATCTTAAATAAATAAGTAAACAATAAAGGAAAAAGTGATGGGATTTGTTGGCTCAGTTGGTAGAGCATGTGACTCAGTTTCAGGGTTGTGAGTTCAAGCCGCACATGTGGCAGAGAATACACTTTTAAAAGTTAATGAAAAATAGGGAAAAAATTCTATGGGTACAATGTTAATTTTTTTGCTCCAAAATTGTTTTCATTAAAAAAATAATACTAATTTGGAAATACACTGAGAAACAAGTGATGAGATCAACAATGTTTTTCCAAATAGCCTAACATTCTTTCAAATATATAATATGCCTTATGTTCTGCCCAAAAAAAACTAATAAAAATTCAACTACTAAGATCTCAAGAACAAAAAATTAAAAAAAGAAAATGTGAGGTAATCTTAATCTACAGATCTTCCCATAATCATGAGAAAATCAGTGCCTCTAAGCCAAAACCTGCAAACCAACAAAAAGCAAATTCTAAGCCAGCCAGCATTCAGGAACTAGAAGACAAAATAAGTGACTCCCTTACACAACCATTGCTAGTGAGAGAGGCAACCTTAACCATCAACAACTCTTAAGCTTTATGGCTCTGGGCCACAAAAGGGGAAGAGGAAAAGGACACAAGCAATAAAATCCTAATGCACACTGAAGAAAGATAACAAGTCTCATTGTCCCTGTCATATTGAGAAAATATCCATACCCTGCTTATTAATTCAAGGATTCTTTCTATATATAGCTAAGTAACAGAGTACAGTGTCAAAGTAAGAGATTAAACTCAAAATGGAAAGACCTAAGTGTGAGACCTGAAACCATAAAACTCCTTAAAGAAGATATAAGCAATAATTTCTTGGGACGTTGGCCTTAGCAACATTTTCCTATATATAGGTCTCCTCTAGCAAGGGAAACGAAAACAAAATTAAACTATAGGGTCTACACGAAAATAAAAAGCTTTTGCAAGCCATGGACAACATCAACAAAACAGGCAACCTACTGAATAGAAAAAGGTATTTGCAAGTGATATATCTGATAAGTTTAAGTAATATAATGTATCTGATAACGGGTTAATATATAAATAACATAAAACCCAATGCATGCATGTACAAAAACACACAAATCAAAAAATCCCATTAAAAATGGGTAGAGGAACTGAACAGACTTTTCAAAGATATAGAGAGAGCCAACATACTCTTAAGATGCTCAACATCACTCACCATCAGGAAAATGCAAATCATTAACATCATGAGATATCACCTCAAACCAGTCAGAATGGCTAGTATCAAAAAGACAACTGGGCGCCTTGGGTGGCTCAGTCATTAAGCATCTGCCTTCGGCTCAGGTCATGATCCCAGGGTCCTGGGACCAAGGCCCGCATCCAGCTCCCTGGTCATGGGAAGACTGCTTCTCTTCCTCCCACTCCCCCTGCTTGTGTTCCCTCTCTCACTGTCTCTCTCTCTCTTTCTCTCTCTCTCTCTCTCTGTGTCAAATAAATAAATAAAACCTTTAAAAAATACAAGAAATAAGTCTTGGTAAGGATGTGGAAAAAAGAAACTCACATGCTCTTGGTAGGAATGTAAACTTTTTCAATCACTGTGGAAAACAGTATATATGTTCCTCAAAAAATTAAAAATAGAAATAGCACATGATCCAGTAATTCTACTTCTGAGTATTTATACAAAGAAAACAAAAGCACTAATTCAAAAACATACATGCACTCCTGGGTTTGACTGTAGAATTATGTATAATAGCCAAGGTAATAAAGCAACCATCGAAGTGTCTGTCAATAGATGAATGGATAAAGATGCAGTATATAAATACAGTATTAATCAGCTATAAAGAAAATTTTGCCAGATTTTACAAGATGGATGGACCGAGAGAGTACTATGTTAAATGAAATAAGTCAGAGAAATTCAAATACCTTACTATTTCACTTATGTGTGGAATAAAAAAAAAAGGAACAACAACAAAAAAACAGAAACAGGCACCCAAAAGTAGAGATGAAAGTGGTTGTTACCAGAAAAGAGAAGGTGGAGATGGACAAAATGGTGAAGGGAAGTGGGAGGTACAGGCTGGGGATGCAATAGGGAATATAGTCAATGATATGTATTTTAACAGCACTGCATGGTGACAGAGGGTAACTACACTTATGAACACTGCAGAACAGAGTTGTTGAATCACTACATTGTACACTTGAAACTAATGAAGCACTGTGTGTCAACTAAACTCCAATTAAAAAAAAAAAAGATTAACTTTGAGACTTTGACATCTTAAGTGTGGAATTAAAAAAAAATCTGAGCACATTCAGAGGAAAGGACAGGAATAAAGATGTCACATCACCACATATGAGGAAAGGATTTCAGCAATGAAAGGTGGGACAGATGCGTTGGGCAAACGAAGATAATACAAAATAATCTGAATAAATCCAAACTAGACACTACCTTGCCTTAAGTAGCAATACAACCATCCCTGAACTGTTTCCTTGCACTAAATCACAGAAAGGGTTCACAAGGCCGCATCATTTTTCAAAAAGTCCTGATACTAAGCCAAATATTCAGTGGGCAGGGCAGAGACCTTGAAACTTCAGAGGTCTTTCCAAAGGGATCCGCCATATTGACATCCTGAGCCTGCGTGTAAAACTACAAAATGGCTGACCAAGGTAATACACGCTCATTTTCTAAATATCCAAAACGATCAGAAGTTAAGCAAAATATATTTGAAATAGTATATGTATATGAGTAGGGAAAAATGAGCAAACCGTACTTATGGCAGAATTCCAAACTCCTGCTATTTTTAAAACTACTCAAAAAGAAACAATTTCCATAACAAAGCTTTCCAAGACTTCTGGGTTTGTTTTCCTTAATTACCTTCCAACTTAGCACAACCATATTTGTCTGTGATAGGGGGCGGGGAAAGAGAAAAGCCTGCCCACCAGCATTCTGCAAAGAAAAACGAAGTCCTTGAAAATGCTCCCCTCCAAAGGTGGAATACAGAATACAGAATAGTTACTTTGTTAATTATATATTCTCACCTAATTTTCACAGTAGTTCCCATTTCAAAAATGATGGGTCAAAAGCATCACTTTAAAAACTGAACTGGGGCAAGAATTCCCTTATCCAACCTGTACTTACAGCCGTGTAGCATTCTACTTTTTTGATTCTCTGCTCTGTTCCTCTTCAGCAAACAATACTTACAGGTCTCAGCTCCTAAGAACCCTGGAGGAGCCCTGACCCCCGATTTAAGGAAACTATATGAAGGCTGCGTCACAAAAAGAACATCCACACATTAAGAAATATGACAGACTCTTAAAGATGATGCAGTCCTACAATTATCAAATCTGGAAAGGGGAAATCAAATGTAATAAGGGATTTTCTAAAGGGTCACGAATCCCATTTGAATATTAAGAATAATTAGACTGGTCATAATACAACCTAGGGAATCTACAAAAATGAAAAGGTGGGGCTCTCTTTAAGTGAGAAAACACTTAAAATCAGCACCACTGATAAAGGTGGCCTGAAGTAGTAGCACTGCAGATCACGGTGACTTCGCCTTTCTTTCCCTGCCTGCAGACCCCCATCTCTTTCCTCTATGGTTCAACAGAAAGGCAGGGGCACAGCATGGCTGCCAGTCTACGCAGGCGTAGAATGTATAAATCCCTTGCCCCGTTGCCATCTCCACTCCAATGGCCTTATGGGTAAGGGGCGGCCCAAGGTACCAGCTCAGCAAATCCATGTCTTCCTTCTGCCTACCCATGGCAACCCAAGAGGAAAGGAGCAGTCATTACAGCATACAGGTGAAGGAGGTAGCTACCAGCCCCACCAAGTGGACACTGCACAAACCCCCTCCTCTGGTGCCCGCCCCACTGCGGGGCGGAGACGCTATCTTCCCAGTTGCGCCTGCGCATCCAAAATCCCGCACCCTTCCCCACTGCGGCACTTTGAGGAGGAGGCAGCTGCCCACGTTGCCAGCCTCCTCCCCTCAGCGCTGCGCTTTGAAGGTGCCGCGGAAATTGCTGCCTGGGAGAAACCTCATACATTACCCTTCCCCCACTGCGGCACTGGCGGAGGTGTAGGTTGCCCCCCACCCGGTCACGCCTGCGCAGATCGACACATCTGCAATGGCAGCCATCTTGGCGAGCCTCACAATGGTAGTGACGCGGCAGTGGACCCCAGAAAACCTTACTCCGAAGGCAGGGAAAGATGCATGCAAACAAGACACGCCTCTGCAGTGTTACATCCCAGAACCTGGCACAACTCTCACAAGTTCATAAAGCAAGCTCTGCAAACCATACCCCTAATCTTATACCAAAACTTCAAAAGCAAGGAATTATACAGCAGTAAAATATCTGAAGACAAACTTTTCTGCAGCTATTCCTTTAGGTGAGCAATGGAGAGTAGGTTCACCCTAATACAGACTCTTAAGACTGTAGAGAACAACTGAACGTTCTCCCCTTTTCCTCAAACTAAAGGTGTGGACCCCTCGCCTCTTCTATCAGCCCACCGCCAGACTCGTGGTCCACTGCTCCCGCCCCTCTTAACGCGCTCATTCAACCACCGCCATGGCGGCCACTCTGCCAAGGTACCCACCGCCACCCGATCGCCCCTCCCGTCACCACCATCATGGCTGCCTCGCCACCCCCCACACATACCATATCCAAGGTGGGTCACCCCTTTCACCGTGCCGCCCGCTTTGTAGCACCCTCACGGTGGCCTCCCTGCCACCACCTCCCGAACACCGCCATGACAGCCACCCCTAGCTTACCAACTCCGCCCCTCCCTACCACCACCATGACGGTCACTTCACTGTCCCCTCCCGTGGCAACCATGATCACCCTGCTAGTCACCCCGCCATCTCTTCTGTATTACTGCCGCTGTGGCCACCTCACTGACCCCCCAAACCACGAGCACGACCACCGTATCTCCCCCTCACTACCATCACCATGAAGAACTGCCTACCCTCTACTCCCTCCCACCACCACCATGACGACCACCATGGCGACCACCATTGCTACACCACGATCACATCATAGTGGATATCTCACCCTAAAGATCCTTCCTTACCATACTTACCACTGCGAGTACGCTGCTACCCCTGAGATACCACTGTCACCAAAACCGGATGTCCTACCCTGTCACCCCCTCCTTGGTACTGCGGACTCCCCAGTGATTCCACCCCTATCTTTCGCACCATAGTCATCACAATATACCTTCCTCAACCACAGTCATGGCCTCAGATCTCAAGGACAAAAGGCCACTTTAGAAAGGATCTGACAGGACACGATATGGTGGCATATACCAGCTGCAATACGACACGACATGGTCAGAGCACCGTCCAGGGAGGTACAACCAATCCCCAAACCTTCAAAAGTATCTCATTCAGTTCTCCAGAACAAAGAACTTTAGAGCCTGGATTTCCACTATATACAACAATACTTTAAATTCTGCAAATCTGGAACACTGAACAAACAACAAGGACTATTCCCAGGCTGTTTCTAAGGGAAGAAATCCACACAGCTAACCTGGCCCGCTCCATCGCGCTGCTACCCGCTCCTCAGAACAGACCGTCAGGCATCTCCGGAGACCACTCCACTCTGCGCTTGAGTCACTGCAGCAACACCAACTAATCACGCCAGTTCCACCTGCGCATGCGCAGCAAACCGCCCCTCCACCTTTGGCTGCGCAACCGCAACAGTTTGCCGCAGTGCTCAGGTCCTGCCGCAGTGCAGGGGTGCCAGTGCCTCTGCTAACTGTTATTACCGGGGTGTGATGTTTGCTTGACTTCAAGTAGCCAAGGCATTAGCGCCCTACGAAGGGGACTCCAAGGACGGCAGCACCACCCTGGGGTTCAATGGCAACGTTTCTCTCTTTCTTAAATATATATAAAATGTTGAGGAAATAATTCTTGGTTCCCCAACAAATCTTTGCAGGCACCGTGGGCCAAAAATCCTGATTTACAGTCATCTTCATGTCTTCCTATACCATGTCAGAAATGCTGATTTGGGGGGCACCTGGATGGCTCAGTCCTTTAGCATCTGCTTTCGGCTCAGGTCATGATCCCAGGGTCCTGAGATGGAGCCCAGCATGGGGCTTCCTGCTCCACAGGAGGCCTGCTTCTCCCTCCGCCCCTCCCGGTGCTATGTTCCCTCTTTAGCTGTGTTTCTCTCTGTCAAATAAATAAATAAATAATATCTTTAAAAAAAAAAAAAAAGAAAGAAAGAAAAGAAAAATGCTGATTTGGAAAAGCTAAATTGATGCAAAACCACAGTCAGTGCAGTATTGCTAGATCATCGAAACCCAATCTAGAAGAAAATGCCTTTTAAAAGATACTGTATTAGAGCACGTGTGTGGCTCAGTCATTAAGCAACCGCGTTCGGCTCAGATAATGATCCCAGGGTCCTAGGATCCCGCCCCACATTTGGCTCTCCCTCTCCCACTCCCCATGCTCTCTTACTGTCTCTCTCTGTCAGATAAATAAATAAAATCCTAAAAAAAAGATAATCCATTATTTGAATTTGGTTAGATTTCTTTCCCTCTTTTTATGCTTTCTACAGTTTTGGGTTTTGTTTTGTTTTGGTTTGGTTTTTTTTTTTTTTTTGCAAATTTTGAAAATTATGCCAAAACCATCATAATGTAATTAACCTCTCAAATATAGAATGGATAAGTAATTAAGTTGGAAAAGTTGTCTACTCAATTTCTATAAAACGAAAAATGAACTTGGATTCCTACAAAAAACAAAACCTTTACATGGGTATATTGAAATTTTTACCAATAATCAGTGATAGCTAGAGTGGGGAAAATAATACTTTCATACAACAGGGATGAGCAAGTAGATAGAATGATTTTCTTTTTTTTTCCCTAATAATACCTTTTACAGATTTAAGAGACACTTTGGTAACTCCAAAACTTTTACATATGTGTAACATGGAGAAAAACAATGCTAAGGACAGAAAGCTAAGGGAATAATCCTGAAGCTGGATTTGCATAGAATTTTACATTGTAATTTCTCAATTCTCCATGTCAATGAACTGAGGGGGAAGGTGGGCTAATGGTGACTAAATAGCTAAAATCCCCTCCCCATTCCCTTAAGCTAGTGCTCTGTTCCCAATCATTTTATACTTTACAAACAAGTGTGAAGAGACGTGTCAATGCAGACATCTATCATAATAAAATCTTGAAAACTATGTAATGTGCCTCATGAAAGATATATAGGCTAAGTAAATTTTACATATGTATACAAACAATAATAGGCTGATATATAGAAATATAATACAGCTCATATAAAGAATCATTTGAAATTATCAATATTAAACAGATTTTTATCTACAAAATTTCACTAATAGTTCATTTTTACACATTCTTGTGGAGTAACATATGAAGGAGTTCATAATATACTACCCTAAAATATGCCACCCTGGCATACTGACTACTTTTAGTTACTCCCCTATAAATAGAAAGTCAACCCTGATCATGGGAGCAAATAGTAAAATATTATGTAAAATTAATGCTATGTGAATATTTTATGTAAATATATGTTACCTGCACATTAAAAAAAAATGTATGAACGAATACACACCAACTATACTGTTGAAAACTATCCTTGGATTCAGAATCATTTGATTCAAATTCTAGTTTTGAAACTTGACAGCAACGTTACTTGAAGCAATTATCTAACTTTCTGTGCCTAAGTTTTTTTAATCTGTAAAATATGGAGGAATTGTACTTACCTTACACAATGATCTGACAGCTAAATGAGTTAATATGCCTATATAGAATAGTTTGTTTCAGACCAAAAACTCCATAAAAGTGTTAGCTCTTCAAACAGCCCCAAATACTACAGTGATAACTTCTACTAGGAAATAAAAATTTGGTATATGTGTTATTATTGTTAATTAAAATCTGCACCTTATCCATATTTCCTCAGATTTTTCTTCATGTCATTTTTCTTATTGCAAGATACCATACATGTTTTTCAGGAGTCATGTCCCTTTAGGCTCCTGTTGTCTGTAAAAATTTGGGTGGGTTTTTTTAAATGTTTTTACCATGTTTATACTTTGTACAATGTTAATTACTTTTAGAATTAAAAAATAAATATTAAGATAAAATTATGCTTAATTCGCAGCTCTAATATACTTGATTGTCTAGTTACTGACCCAGCTTCCAAATCCTTCTCCGGCCTGCTCTTTTTGACAACTCTGACCACACTCCTGATAGTTTTCTGGCTGTTCTACCACCTTAAGAAACTGGTTTTAGATGCCAAAGAAGGCGTGATAAGTTCCCTGAGCCTTACACACACTCCAAAGAGAGCTGACATATTGGATCATTCATATACTTAAAGAGTATAATTTATATCAGTTTATAAGTCTGATTGAGCATTCCCTGCAATTGGGAAGTAAACATACAAAAAAAAAAGAGAGAGAGAGAAAGAGGGACTTTACCAATACACTTTGTTATAAGGACTGTGTTGCTAGACCCAGATATGTCTCCCAACAATTCCATTTTTCCTAAAGTCTAGACCTATCCCCAAGTCATACACTCATAGTTATACACCTAAGGGACAACAAATCTGGAGTAAAACTATCCTCAAAATTAAAAAAAAAAAATCTGTATACAACTGAAGCTAAAGAATCTGCAAAACTGATCAGAGCTCCTCCATCATATACAAAAATTAAGTCAAAATGGATTAAAGACTCAATATAAGAGTTTAAAATATAAAACTCTTAGATGAAAATATGGGTGTAAATCTGTGTGACCTTGACTTAAGTAAGCAATGTTTTCTTAGAAAGGATACAAAAAAAATAAAGTAGACTTTACCACAATTACATTAAAATTTTTGCTTCAAAGGACACCATTAAGAAAATAAAATGACAACCAGCAGAATGGTGGATACTATTTGCAAATATCCTATAAAGGAAGTCTTATAAGTCAACAAAAGATTGAATAAAGTGTGAAAGATTTGAATAAATAATTAACCCAAAAAAACCGATATAAACAAATGGCCAATCAGCACATGAAAAGATGTTCAACACCATTAGTCATTAGGGAAATGCAAAAGATTAGCTCAATGAGGTGCCACTTCACACTCAGTAGGAGGGCTATAATCAAAAAGACAATAACAAGTGTTACGGAGGATGTGGACAAATTGGAACATTCATACTTTGCTTATAGAAATGTAAATTAGTGCAGCCACTTTAAAAAAAAATTTTTGTAATACCTAAAACTTTAACCATAAAGTTATCCTATGATCCATAACTCTACTCTTAAGTATATAACCATAAAGAAATGAAAACACACACGTATGCAAAAATGTGTACATGAATTTTCATAGCAATCTTATTATAATAGAGAGAGAAAGTAACTCAAATGTCTATCAACTGATGAATGGATAAACAAAATATGTGGTATGGCATATCTATATTAAAATATCATTTAGCCATAAAAAGGAATGAAGTATTGATTCATGCTGTAAAATGGATGAAGCTTGAAAAATGTCATGCTAAATGAAAAGATTCAAACATAAAAGGCCACATTTGATATGAGTCCACTTATATGAAATGTTCAAAATAGTCAAATTCATAGACATAGAAAGCCAAGCAGCGGTAGTCAGAGAATGGGGGAATAGGGATTGACTGCTAATGGTTATTGGGTTTCTTTATAGGGTGATAAAATGTTTGAAATTAAATAGTAGGGATGCTTATAAAACATTGTGAATATACTAAAAATCAATGAATTGTACAATTTTTAAAAGGTGGATATTACAGTGTGTACATTTTAATTTTTTTAACTCCAATTGAGGACCATTTTATAAAACACCTGAATAGTAATCCAAAAACTGTCAAAAACAAAGAAAGTCTGAGAAACTTTCTGAGTTTTGTTACAACACAGAAGAGCCTTGAGAGAGGAGTACTAAATGTAATGTTATCCTGGATGAGATCCAGAACAGAGAAAGGACACTATGAAGAGACTGAGAACATCTAAATAAAGTCTAAACTTCAGTTTTGGTTCATTAATTATAACCAATGCACCATACTAATGTAAAATGTTGATAATAGAGGAATATATATGTGAGATATACAATAACTGCACTATCTTTGAAGTAATTATGTAAGTATAAAGAATAAAATGATCAGAAATTATATACAGAAGTGTCCTGACATCGTCACCTACAAAGGGAGCAGGTTGGTGGACAGGGCAGAAAGGAGAGGTACCACTGAAGCATCTCTGTAAGCATATTTTTTTAATTATCATTTGAATTTATGAACTGTACCAAATCAAAAGCAAACAATCAAATGATACAGAAAAAGTTGTTTAAGGACACATGTATGGCAAAAGTATATAATAAACAAGGTTAAAAGAGACAGGAGAATACTTTTGGAATACATTTAATATATACCCGTTACATCAGGAACTCATAGAAATCAATAAGGAAGAGAGAATTTCCAAGAAAAAAGTGCAAAGATGTTAGTCATTAAAAAGTATTTGTTCTTTGTGATCTCTCTACTTTGCAACTGTGGCAGATCTCTCTCTACTTAGGTGGTCCTTCTTACCTTCTGCTTTGGCCACACTCAAACCTACAAAGCACACAGATTCCCCACTCTGTCCCTTCTAATTCCTCTGGAAGGTGAAGAACAAAGAATACAGGCTCCCTTCCTAGCAGTGGAGCCCACCCTCTCCCACAAGCCATTACAAAACCCAAGAATACCCTCCGGAGAAGTAGGGGGCAAGCAGGTAAATAGGAAGAAGTCAAGAGGCAGCCAGCCGAAAGACAATGGTTGGATTCTATCCATGAGGTCTTCCAACTTACACACACACGTTCTGCTCCTTGGGCAAGTTCTACATAAATCCCAACAGCATTATTTTGAATTATCTAACCTTTTTGAAATAATCCAAATAGACAGTGACAAATTAAAATATACAGACTTGATATTTTCTTTTCTTTTCCTTTTTTTAAAGATTTTATTTATTTATTTGACAGAGAGAAAGATAGTGAGAACAGACACGTAAGCAGTGGGAGTGGGAGAGGGAGAAGGAGGTTTCCCGCAGAGCAGGGAGCCTGATGTGGGGCTCCATCTGAGGACCTGGGATCGGGACCAGAGCACAAGGCAGATGCTAAATGACTGAGCCACCCAAGCACCCCTTGATGTTTTCTAAAGTAAACCCATCAACATTAGGAGAAAAGCTTGAGGATGGGACGAAGCAAAGAAAAAGTGTTTTGAAAGTGGATTTCTGTTTTTGAATTTGTTATATTGTGAAATTATTATGTGGTGAAAATGTATATAATTAATACAACACTAATAAATTTTCATAGAAAAATGAATGATGGAGGTGCCTGGGTGGCTCAGTCGGTTGAGCATCTGCCTTCAGCTCAGGTCATGATCCCAGGGGTCATGGGATCAAGCCCCACATCTGGCTCCTTGCTCAGCAGGGAAACTGCTTCCCCCTGTCCCTCTGCTACTCCCCCTGCTCATTCTTTTTTCTCTCTCTCTCACGCTCACTCTCAAATAATTTTTTTTAAAGTAAGTGATAGGTTGTGATGGTTTTGACTCATATAAATTGTTTTGTATTTTTTTTAAAGATTATTTATTTATTTGACAGACAGAAATCACAAGTAGGCAGAGAGGCAGACAGAGAGAGAGGAGGAAGCAGGCTCCCTGCCAAGCAGAGAGCCCGAAGCGGAACTCGATCCCAGGACCGTGGGATCATGACCTGAGCCAAAGGCAGAGGCTCAACCCCCTGAGCCACCCAGGCGCCCCTAAATTGTTTTGTATTTGATGAATGTGAGGGAAGTATAAAAATCCTGCCCAGGGGGGCGCCTCTCTGCTCAGTGGGGAGCCTGCTTCCACCTCTCTCTCTCTGCCTGCCTCTCTGCCTACTTGTGATCTCTGTCTGTCAAATAAATAAATAAAATTAAAAAAAAAAATCCTTCCCAGGTTCGAAAATAAGATGTCCTTCTACTTGAATAAAATTCCCCTTGTAGGGAATAAAAAAAAAAAAAACTTTAAAATAAAATAAATATAACTATATAATAGAACAAGTTATAAAATATTTAAATATAAAACAAGATATTATGAAGTTTTGTATGTGGGACCATTAGACAATCTCCAGTCTTCTTTTCTGCCACTAGGAGGACTTTTGTGGAGGAGTCTTTAAAACATGATTATTTATCTTTTTTGTAAAAACATTTTTGTTAATATGAAAATGAAAGCCATACCCACTAAAACCACTTTTTTGGAATTTTATTCCAATGTATCAGAACTAAAACAAATTCAAAAGATAAAATTATAAAATAAGAGGAAAACATTTTGAGATTCAGGTAAAATACTTCATATCTTAAACATATGTGGAATGTGGACAATATTTGAAATGATACTGCAGAAAAGCTAGATTCCTTTTTATGACAAAATTTAAAATTCAGAAGCAGAAGTTCAAGGCAATAAAGACTGCATGGTTTGAAGTTTGCATTCTATGCAGAGCAGCTATTTTTCATTATTCATTTATTTATTTTACAGACACATATTCTGCTTACTATGAGTCAGGTAATTTTTCCAGGTACTTTACCATTAGTCCAAATAACTACCCCTTGAGTTGCTTTCTATTTCCAACCCTCTCACGTATTAGGAAACTGAGCCCCAGTGAAGTCCAGAACCACACCCAAAGTCACACAGTTCACAACCAGTTGAACCCAGATTCAAACCCAGCACTCTGTTTACTTTGCTCATGCTCTTAACCACTACTCTATGCTGCTGTAACTATTATGGGCAATGACTCGTTATAATTCTTATTCCACAAACCTAAAGCCCAAGCAGTAAACTGGGTGAAAAGACAAAACAGAACACACACTTTGAGCACAAAAGCCCAAGACAGTGCCTACAGGCACTTTACTCAAGGCACTGGGTGGCAGCCTTTCCCTACAGGCAAAATCTATTCACAGGAGAACTGACCAGGAGATATTTTTGCCTTAGGCTCCCTTCCCCCTATCTGGGGAACCACATTCTTGAAAATCCCAAGACTAGCTCCAGAAGAGGCTGTGCAGGGGGAGGAAATGCCTACTCCTCTTGAGAATACAGCAGGTCACAAGTAACGAAAAAGAGAGTCTTTCATGGATGGCTTTTGTATACATTCTCACTGTATCCAGGCTTTGGGCAAGAACCCTCTAGGTGGTCAGCAAATGACACCAAATCTCGCCTACTGCCTATGTTTTAAGTAGTTGGGAGGGAATCAAAAGAAAGGCAATTTTGTAACACATGAAAATTACATAAAGTTCAAATTTCAGTATCCATACATAAAATGTAATTAGAACACAGTTGAATAGAAAAACCCAGTCTTTCCTTCCTAAATGGGAAAAATCCAGCTCTCCACTCCTGTGTGTTTCTCCTTCTCACACTATTACCCCGTTCAGTTGGAATACTTCACTTCTAATCCTTTTGTCACCAAATTTATGGGTAGTATTAACACCAAATAATTCTCTACAACACCAGCTGGGTATGTACAATTTAGCTCAACTCTGATAATATGTTACCTGGAGGTAGTGTCAGATTCTAAAGTTAAGGGTCAGTCCCAGAAGATTGCTCCTACCCACTTCAGATGCCAATTCCAAGTAGCAGGTCCAGAGGTTCCCCATAACATCTGTCTGGAGTGGCTACAAATCAGAGGCTTATGTGACCTTCTGCACCTTTTGGTTTAATTAAGGCTCACTAAACTCAGGGAAACATTCACAGTTGACCCTTGAACAACAAAAATTTGAAATGCATGGGTCCACTTTATAGGTCGATTTTTTCCAATAAATAAATTAGGACGATTTTTGGAGATTTGTAACAATTTGAAAAATTTTGCAGGTGAACAATGTAGCCTAGAAATACTGAAAAAATTAAGAAACAAACTGAGGGTTATAGAAGGGAGGGGTGGGGGTATGGGATAACCCATGGGGAATGGTTATTAAGGAGGGCGTGTGATATGATGATCACTGGGTGTTATACACATCCGATGAATCCTTGAACACTATATCAAAAACTAATGATGTACTACATGTTGGCTAATTGAACTAACTAACTAACTAAATAAATAAATGTATCAATGCTTTCTAATCAAAAAAAAGAAAAGAAAAAGTATTGTTGAGGGGCACCTGGATGGCTCAGTAGGTTAAGCCTGTGCCTTCAGCTCAGGTCATGATCTCAGAGTCCTGGGATCAAGCCCTGCATCAGGCTCTCTGCTCAGCAGGGAGCCTGCTTCTCCCTCCCTCTCAGCCTGCCTCTCTGCCTAATTGTGATCTCTCTCTCTCTCTCTATCAAATAAATAAATAAAGTCTTTTAAAAAATGAAAGAAAGAAAAAGTATTGTAAGAGCCTGGTGGTGGGTATTAAAGAGGGTACCGATTGCATGGAGCACTGGGTATTATATACAAACAATGAATCATGGAACACTACGTCAAAAACGAATGATGTACTGTATATGGTGACTAACATAACACAATAAAAAACAGGAAAAAAAGAATATAGTATATAATACATGTAACATACAAAATAGGTGTTAATCAACTATTTGTTATCAGTAAGGCTTCTGGTCAATTGTAAGCTATTAGTAGTTAATTTGGGGGGAAGTAAAAAATTATACATAGATTTTCAACAGTGTGGGAATTGGCACCCCTAATCCTCACATTGTTTGAAGGTCAACTGGACCAGTTTAATCCGGTTTAATTAAGGACATGCTAAAAGGATATAAATGAACAACCCTATGAGGAGACACCCAGGCAAAGTCTGAGAGGCTCCCAAGAACAGAAGCATTTGTCCCATGGAGTTGGGGTGTATCATCCTCCGAGTAATGGATGTTTTCACCAACCTGGAAGCTTAGTACCATACATTGGGTTTTTTTGTGGAGACTTCGCTAGGATGACATGATTAATTATTAGCTCCATTTCTAGTCCCACTCTCCTCCCTACAGAAGTGGGGGTGGGGCTGAAAAACTCCAAGCTTCTAATCGTGACTTCACCTTCCTGGTAGTCAGCTCCCATCCAGGAGCCATCCAGGAACCCACCCAGAGTTGCCTCCTTAGAACAAGAGATCCTCCTAGGGTTCTTACCACTAAGGAATTTACAAGGGTTTTAGGAGCTCTGTGCCAGGGATGGGGTTGAAGACCAACTGTTAAAATAAGAGTTGCTCTTAGTGTTCTTATCAATCAAAAAAATCACAAGGATTTTAGGAACTCTGTGCCAGGAACTGTGAGTGTGTGTATATATATATATTTTTTTTTTCTTTTATTAAAGTATAGCTGATACATATATTTTTTTTCTATTACCTCATAAAGCCATGTCCATTTGTTTATATATTTATCTATGGCTACAACTTCACAACTGAATAGTTACAATTGATGTAAGACTAAGCCAGAATATGGCACCTTGGCATATTGAATATTTAAGCCAATGGAGTTTGAGAAAATTATAGAAGAAAAAAAATTCACTTTGAGGGCACCTGGGTTGCTCAGTTGGTTAAGCGCCCCTCTTGATTTCATCTCTGTTCATGATCTCAGAGTTGTGAGATACAGCCCCACACTGAGTTGAGCGCTAGGCCTAGAGCCTGTTTAATATTTTCTCTTTCCTCTCCCTCTGCTCCTCCCCACTCTCCCAGGCTCTCTAAAAGAAAAGTTCACTTTGATCTCCCTCCCCACCCTTCTCCTCTGAAATAGGACATAGACTCCTCCTTTGAGAGGTACTTTCCCTATGCCTAGAGAGAAGATGTATCCTTATCTCTTTTAAAGACAAAGAGATGCCAAGAATTGAAAAAAAAAAAAAAAAAACAGCTCTTGCTAAATTTCTCCCAGTTTGCTACACTAACCTCCAATTCTCTGACCTAACATATTCTTCCATGACTACTCACATTTCCACAAATCTGGCAAAAAATGATCATCTCTGTTTCTTTGGGGCTTCATTTCCTTAGCAATAAAAGCTTCTGGGTCACATAAAACTTATATCAAATAAATGAATAAATAAATAATTTAAAATAGAATAAAATCAAACTTACATTAATTTTCAGACCCAGCCAGAGCCCTAAAGAGGCTTGAGGAAAACTTTTCCTTCCCTACATAGCAGAAACCAGATGGTTCACAAAACAAAAATATTTACTATCTGATAGTGATGGTAATTTTGTGTGTCAATTGAATAGGCCATAATACTCAGATATTTGATCAAACATCAACCTGTGTGTTTCTGTGAACATATTTTTAGATGGGATTAATATTTAAATAGTTTTAGAATAAAGCAGATTACTTTCCATAAAGTAGGTTAGCCTCACTTTTAATCAACTGAAGGGTTTTTTGTTGTTTTCGTTTTTGTGTTTTTTGTTTGTTTGTTTTTTGTTTTTACTGGGGGGAGAGTAGGGGAGAGAAAATGTGCAAAAACTGGGTGGGGGGAAGGGGAGGGACAGAAAGACAGAGAATGTCTAGCAGGCTCCACTCTCAGCAGAACCTGACTTGGGCTCAATCTCATGACCGTGAGATCATGACCTGAGCCAAAATCAAGAGTCAGAAGCCTAACCAACTGAGCCATCCAGGTACCCCTATTTGAAGGTCTTATGAGAAAACAGAGGTCCCCTAAGTGGGTATTTTGCCAGTAGACTGACTTTGGACTCAAGGTGCAAATCAACTCTTCACTGGACCTCCAGCCTCCTAGCCTACTCTATAGATTTTGGATTTGCCAGCCTTCAGAACCACATGAGTCAAATTAAAAAAAAAAAAAAGATTTTATTTTTAAGTAATCTCTACACCCAATGTGGGGTTCCAACTCACAACCCTGAGATTAAGGTTCACATGCTCTTCTGACTGAGCCAGCCAAGTACCCCATGTGAGTCAATTTCTTAAAATCAATGTCTCAGGCACCTGGGTGGCTCAGTGTGTTAAAAGCCTCTGCCTTCGGCTCAGGTCACAATCGCAGGGTCCTGGGATCAAGCCCCACATCAGGCTCTCTGCTCAGCAGGGAGCATGCCTCCTCCTCTTTCTCTGCCTACCTCTCTGCCTATTTGTAATCTCTATCTGTCAAGTAAATAAATAAAATCTTAAAAAAAATCAATGTCTTTCTCCCTTTCAAAATAAAGGGGGAGACACACACACACGCACATACTACACACAGACTGACTGACCAATATACACACCCTATTGGTTCTGCTTCTCAGGAGAATGCTAATACAGATTTTGGTACATAGGGTGATTCTAGAGGAACAAAATATTAAGGATGAGTTTTTGGAATTGGTTCTGGAGTTTCTGTAATTGGTTCTTTTTAAGATTTTATTTATTTATTCATGAGAGACAGAGAAAGAGAGAGGGAGGTAGAGGGAGAAGCCGACTCCCACCGAGTAGGGAGCCTGATGCAAGACTCTATCTCAGGACCCTAGGATCATGAACTGCGAAAAGATAGATGCTCAACCAACTGAGCCACCCAGGTGCCCTGTGCAGTTGGTTCTTTAAGCTGATTAGGCTTAAAGGGATCCCATATATATTAGTAAAGAGAACATGGATAGTCTATAGTATGATGTAGTAATGGAGATATGCAAAATACAAACTTTGGACACCCTTATCACACACTTACAGGAAGCAAGACTGTGGGTGACTGTGTACATAAGGCCCTCAATTTGTTTCTTAAACTAACAAATAAATTTATATTGCCTGATTATAGGTTCCCTATGATCATATGATAGAGTAAGAAAAAACTCAGGCCTGCAGAATATGCAGACATGACCCAAAAATACATAGTTGCAGCACTATGTCCTTTTTCTGGGATATTCCTGAAGGAACACAAAAAAGTGGTAAATTCTTTTCCAGTGGGCAGAACTTCTAGCAGTGCACCTAATTGTTTATTTTGCTTCGGAGAAATGGCCAGACATGTGATTATATGTTGATTGTTATGCTATAGCCATTGGCTTGGCCAGGGATTTGGAAAGAACATGATTGGGAAATTGGCAATAAGGAGGTCTGGGAAAGAGGTATACAGATAGACTATTCTGAATGGGCAAACATTGTGAAGACATTTTTGTTCCCTGTGGATGTTAAGCAAAGGATGAACTCAGAAGGGAAGGATTTTAATAATCAAGTGAATAGTATGACCTATTCTGTGGACACCAGTCACCCCATTTCCACAGCTACCTATCATCGCTCAACAGACCCATGAACAGAGAGACGATGGTGGCAGGGACAGAGGTTATGCATGATCTCAGCAAAATGGACGTCCACTCACCATGGTAAACCTGGATGCAGCCACTGCTGAGAACCCAATCTGGCAGAAGCAGAGATCAACACTGAGTCTCTGATATGGCACAATTCCCTGGGGTATTCAGCTAGCTACTTGGTGGCAGGCTGATCACATTGGACTGTTCCATCATAAAAAGGCAACATTTCGTTCTTACTGAAATAAATTTAATTACTTACTCTGGATATGGATTTGCCTTCCCTGAGTGCAGTATTTCTGCCCACACTGTCAAACTACCACCCATGGTCTTACAGCATATCATATCCACTGACATGTATCCTTCTCATCAAGGAACTCACTTCAAAGTGATGGGGTTCAGGACAGCTACACCCAAGTGTGTCACTTTAACATATTGGATATTTGAGAATAAAGGAGTTTGAGAAAAAAACAGAATCAGGAAGTTCACTCATACTCTACCCTCCACCTCACCCTAAAACAGGCCATAAAACCTCATGTGAAAGATACCCTCCCAATATCCAGAAAAAGTAAACATATTTATCTCTGAACACAAAAGCATATTGAGAAAAATCTGAGCAAACAAGACCTTTTATGTTTCCCCACGTTTACTATAATTACTTCCTACCCCTTAGCATATTTCTCCATGACTGCCCACTTTTCAAAAACCTATCATCAATATACTCAGGTCTGTTTCTCTGGGTCTTCATTTCTTTAAGGCTCCCATGTTACATAAAATTTACATTAAGTAATTTGCTTGATTTTCTCCTGTTAATCTGCCTTTAGAATATTCAGATCCAGGGGCACCTGGGTGACTCAGTCAGTCTGTCTTCAGCTCAGGTCATGATGTCAGGGTCCTGAGATTGAGCCTCATATCCACTGGGCTTCCTGGGGCCCATCAGTGGAGAGTCTGCATCTCCCTCTCCCTTGGCTCCTCCCTGCTACTCATGCTCTTTCTCTCTCCAATAAATAAATAAAATTTTAAAAAATTCAGATCCAGCCAGAGGCCCTACAAGGGTCAAGGAAAACTTTTTTCTCCCCAGTAACAGGAAATGAAGTATAGCGCTGGTACAGCACTGGTGGGAATTCACTCATCTTACCATGTTTCCCACCATCCTAAAGCTGCTGGCTTATAGAATGGTAAAATGGGCTTCGAAAGACTCAAATGCAGTATCAGCTAGTGGTAATATCTCGTAGAGCTGGGGCAAGGTTTTTCAGGAAGATGCATATGCCATGAATCTGCATTCAATATGGTATAGTTTCTCAGATAGTCAAGATTCATGGATTCAGGAATTAAAGGGTAGAAATGGGAGTGGCCCTGTTACTTATTAATCCTAGCAACCTACAAGCAAAGTTTTACTTCTTGTCCCTATGACCTATGCTTTTCTGGCCTAGAGATTTTTGTTCCAAAGGGAAGGATACTAGGGCACCTGGGTGGCTCAGTCAGTTAAGAATCTGCCTTCACTGAGTGAAATAAGTCAAGCAGAGAGAGTCAATTATCATATGGTTTCACTTATTTGTGGAGCATAACAAATAGCATGGAGGACAAGGGGAGATGGAGAGGAGAAGGGAGTTGAGGGAAATTGGAAGGGGAGGTGAACCATGAGAGACTATGGACTCTGAAAAACGATCTGAGAATTTTGAAGGGGTGAGGGGTGGGAGGTTGGGGGCACCAGGTGGTGGGTATTGTAGAGGGCATGGATTGCATGGAGCACTGGGTATGGTGCAAAAATAATGAATACTGTTATGATGAAAAAATAAAAAAATTAATTAAAAAAAAAAAAGAATCTGCCTTCAGCTCAGGTCATGATCCTGGAGTCCTTCAATTGAGCCCCATGTAGGGCTCCCAGCTCAGTTGGCAGTATGCTTCTCCCTCTGACTCTGCCTCTCCCCCTGCTTGTGCTCTCCCTTGGTCACTCTCTCTCAAATAAAACAATAAAAATAAAAAAAAAAGAAAAAAAGGATACTTCGGAAAGAAGACAGAGTGATTCCACTGAACTGGAAGTTAAGACTGCCACCCAGCCACTTTGGGGTCCTGTGTCTTCAAAACAACAAATAAAGGAGCTACTGTGCTGGCTAGGCGACTGTTCCTAATTACCAATGGAAAATTCAATTACTAATCACAAGAGAATTAAGGAAGAGGATGTTAGGACATCTCTTAGTATTACTATAGTCTATAATTAACAATAGAAGCCTACAACAACGAGGAAGACTATACGCATGGTCCAGACTCTTTAGAAATGAAGGTTTGGTTACACCACCAGGTAAAGAACCACAACTAGCCGAGGTGCTGGCTGAAGGCAAAGGGGATACAGAATGGGTAGTGGAAGAAGGTAGTTATAAATACTGGTTAAAACCACAGGAAGGAGGCCTAAATAGTAATTAATAATAGTATTCTCTCTTCATTTTGTTATATGTTTGGGTGGCTGTTTTATTTAGGTATCATTAACTTTACATCATAGTATTTCAATGACAGGGTAGCAAGGAAAAAAGTTAAGATCACCCAAAGACTTTGTATCCTTTTCTGGATAAAGAGTGAGTTTTTAGTTTTTTTTATTTTTTTTTTTTAATTAATTTTTTTTTGTGAGTTTTTAGTTTTACTCAAAGTTTTAGTTTTACTCAAAATAGCTGTATCATGCTAGGCAGAAATAGAACATTGCTAATATCTTTATTTGGAAATTGAGTATGCTTGTTTGGGTTTTTTCGAGAGGGAGGGGCAGAAGGAGAGAAAAAAATCTTTCTTTCTTAAGATTATATTTATTATTTATTTGATTTTTAAAAAAAATATATTCTTAAAAAATTTTATTTATTTATTTGACAGAGATCACAAGTAGGCAGAGAGGCAGGCAGAGAAAGAGGGGGAAGCAGGCCCCCCACTGAGCAGAGAGCCCGATGTGGGGCTCGACCCCAAGACCCTGAGATCATGACCTGAGCCAAAGGCAGAGGTCCAACCCACTGAGCCACCCAGGCTCAATTATTTTAATCTTAAAATTAATTTTTTAAAAAAATATTTTATTTATTTATTTGAGATAGCACAAGCAGGGAAGAAGGGCAGAGGGAGAGAGAGAAGCATACTCCCTGCTGAGCAGGGAGCCTGATATGGGGCTTGATCCCAGGACCCTGAGTTCGTGACCTGAGCTGAAGGCAGACGCTTAACCGACTGAGCCACCCAGGGGCCCCAAGATTATTTGAGAGAGAGTGAGAGTGAGAACATGAGTCGGGGGATAGGTAGAAGAAGCAGAATCCCCACTGAGCAGGTAAGCCCCCCCCCAATGGGGGCTTGATCTCAGGACACTTAACTGACTGAGCCACCCAGGTGCCCCTGGAGATTAGTATGGCTTGAGGAAATATAAATGAACACCAAGTTGACAGGAGATGGACTTATGATGTTAATGTTATGTGTCAAATTGGCTGAGCCACAGCACCCATATATTTGGTCAAGCATCAGCCTGGATGCAATTGTGAAGGGGTTTTTTAGAGGAGATCAACAACTAAATATACCATTAGTTACGTGGATTAACTTCTTTTGTGGATGGGTCTTATCCAATTAGTTGAAGGTTTTGAGAGAGAACAGAGTGAGGTTTCTTAAGAAAGAGGAAATTTGGGGCACCTGGGTGGTTCAGTCTTTAAGTCTCTGCCTTCAACTCAGGTCATGATCCCAGGATCCTGGTATTGAACCCCACAACAGGCTTCTTGCTCAGTGGGAAGCCTGCTTCTCCCACTCCCCCTCCTTTGTTCCCTCTCTTGCTATGTCTCTCTCTGTCAAATAAATACATAAAATCTTGAAAGAAGAAAGAAGAAAGAAAGAAAGAAGAAAGAAAGAAAGAAAGAAAGAAAGAAAGAAAGAAAGAAAGAAAGAGGGAGAGAGGGAGGGAGAGAGGGAGGGAGGGAAGGAAATTTGGTCTCCAGCCTGGTGTTGGATTAAAGTCTGCAACTCTTCTTTGTCTCTAATCTACCAGCCTACCCTGCAGATTTTGGACTTGTCAGTCTCCATAATTACATGAGTCAATTTCTTTTCTTTTTTTTTTTTTTAAGATTTTATTTATTGATTTGACAGAGAGAGATCACAAGTAGATGGAAAGGCAGGCAGAGAGAGAGAGGGAAGCAGGCTTCTTGCTGAGCAGAGAGCCCGATGTGGGACTCGATCCCAGGACCCCTGAGATCATGACCAGAGCTGAAGGCAGCGGCTTAACCCACTGAGCCACCCAGGTGCCCTACATGAGTCAATTTCTAAAAGTAAATCTCTCTGTCCTTAATAAACTTGCCCTTTAGAAAAAAGGTTTGCTGATCTGTATCCTGGTCACATGGCCTATATCACGAAAATTGTCAGAGATTCCTAGTCAGAATAGTGTGATTTAAAATCTTCCTCATCATATTTATTCTTACAAGATCTACTAGGAATGCTAACTTTGAAATGTAAACCCTAAAAAATATTTTTAAAAAATGCAAAACACATAGACAAATGGAATAGAACCCAGAAATAAACTTGCCTACAACTCAAATGATTTTAACAGGAATACAAAGGCCATTCAGTGGGGGAAAAGATAGTCTACTCAACACACAGTGCTGGGAAAATTGAATATCTCTATGCAAAACATTGAATTTGTATAAAAGACCTAAACTTAAGAGCTAAAATTATAAATCTCATAGAGAAATTCTTCATGACATTCGATTTGTCAAAGATTTCTTTGATGACACCAAAAGCACAGGAAAAAAACAAAACAAAAAAAAAGATTAAATGGGAGTACATCAAATTTTAAAACCGCTGTGTATCAGTAATGTGAAACAAAAACAAGCTGCAGGATGGGGAAATATTTTCAAATCATATATCTGATACGTGGTTAATATCCACAATATATAAGACTTCCTACAATTCAACAACCACCACCACCAAAATACCCTGGTTAAGAAATGGGCAAAAGACTGGAATAAACATTTCTCCAAAGAAGATGAAGATAAACCAATCAGTAAAAGATCAGCATACAACAAGATACCACTTTACACCCTTTTGAGTCGTTATTGAATTAAACAACCATAACAAAAACAGAATAATAAGTATTGGCAAGGATATAGAGAAATTAGAACCCTTGCACTTTGCTGTTGGAAAGGTAAAATGGTACATCTGCTATGGGAAACAGTGTTTCCTAAAAACAAAAGGACAGAATTACCAGATGTGGCATATATATGTAGTATATACATGCAACAGAATATTAATCAGTTTTTTTTGTTTGTTTGTTTTTCAACATTTCCTTAGCAATTCGGGGTCTTTTCTGATTCCATACAAACTTTAGGATTATTTGCTCCAGCTCTTTGAAAAATACTGGTGGAATTTTGATCGGAATGGCATTAAAAGTATAGATTGCTCTAGGCAGTATAGACATTTTAACAATGTTTCTTCTTCCAATCCAAGAGCATGGAATGGTCTTCCATCCTTTTTGTGTCTTCTTCAATTTCTTTCGTGAGTGTTCTGCAGTTCTTCAAGTACAGATCCTGTATCTCTTTGGTTAGGTTTATTCCCAGATATCTTATGGTTCTTGGTGCTATAGTAAATGGAATTGATTCTCTAATTTCCCTTTCTGTATTTTAATTGTTAGTGTATAAGAAAGCCACTGATTTCTGTACATTGACTTTGTATCCTGCCACATTACTGAATAGCTGTATGAGTTCTAGTAGTTTGGGGGTGGAGTCTTTTGGCTTTTCCATATAAAGAATCATGTCATCTGCTAAGAGAGAGAGTTTGACTTCTTCATTGCCAATTTGGATAACTTCTATTTCTCTTTGTTGTCTGATTGCTGTTGCTAGGACTTCTAATACTATGTTGAACAAGAGTGGTGAGAGTGGGCATCCTTGTCATGTTCCTGATCTCAACGGCAAGACTGTCAGCTTTTTCCCATTGAGGATGATATTTGCTGTGGGTCTTTCATAGATAGATTTTATGAAGTTCAGGGATGTTCCCTCTATCCCTATATGTTGAAGCATTTTAATCAGTAATGGATGCTGGATTTTGTCAAATGCTTTTTCTGCATCAATTGAGAGAACCATGTGGTTCTTCTCTCTTCTCTTATTAATTTGTTCTATCACATTGATTGATTTGTGAATGTTGAAGACTGGTGGCATCACGTTACCTGATTTCAAGCTTTACTACAAAGCTGTGATCACCAAGACAGCATGGTAATGGCATAAAAACAGACACATAGACCAATGGAACAGAGTAGAGAGCTAAGATATGGACCCTCAACTCTATGGTCAAATAATCTTCGACAAAGCAGGAAAAAATATACAATGAAAAAAATACAGTCTCTTCAATAAATGGTGCTGGGAAAATTGGACAGCTATATATAGAAGAATGAAGCTCGACCATTCTCTTACACCGTACACAAAGATAAACTTGAAATGGGTAAAAGACCTCAATATGAGACAGGAATCCATCAGAATCCTAGAGGAGAACATAGGCAGTAATCTCTTCGATATCAGCCACAGCAACTTCTTTCAAGATATGTCTCCAAAGGCAAAGGAAACAAAAGTGAAAATGAACTTTTGGGACTTCATGAAGATCAAAAGCATCTGCACAGCAAAAGAAACAGTCAAGGAAACAAAGAGGCAACCCACGGAATGGGAGAAGATATTTGCAAATGACAGTACAGACAAAAGGTTGATATCCCGGATCTATAAAGAACTTCTCAAACTCAACACACACAAACAGATAATCATATCAAAAAATGGGCAGAATACATGAAGAGACACTTCTCCAATGAAGACATACAAATGGCTATCAGACACATGAAAAAATGTTCCTCATCACTAGCCATCAGGGAGATTCATATTAAAACCACATTTAGATACCACCTTGCACCAGTTAGAATGGCCAAAGTTAGCAATACAGGAAACAACATGTGTTGGAGAGGATGTGGAGAAAGGGGAACCCTCTTCCACTGTTGGTGGGAATGCAGGTTGGTGCAGCCACTTTGGAGAACAGTATGGAGATTCCTCAAGAAATTAAAAATAGAGCTTCCCTGTGACCCTGAAATTGCACTACTGGGTATTTACCCCAAAGACACAGATGTAGTGAAAAGAAGGGCCATCTGTACCCCAATGTTTATAGCAGCAATGGCCAAGGTCGCCAAACTGTGGAAAGAACCAAAATGCCCTTCAACGGACGAATGGATAAGGAAGAGGTGGTCCATATACACTATGGAGTATTATGCCTCCATCAGAAAGGATGAATACCCAACTTTTGTATCAACATGGATGGGACTGGAAGACATTATGCTGAGTGAAATAAGTCAAGCAGAGAGAGTCAATTATCATATGGTTTCACTTATTTGTGGAGCATAACAAATAACATGGAGGACATGGGGAGATGGAGAGGAGAAGGGAGTTGAGGGAAATTGGAAGAGGAGATGAACCATGAGAGACTATGGACTCTGAAAAACCGTCTGAGGGGTTTGAAGCAGCGGGGGGGTGGGAGGTTGGGGGAGCCAGGTGGAGGGTATTAAGGAGGGCACATATTGCATGGAGCACTGGGTGTGGTGCAAAAACAATGAATTCTGTTATGCTGAAAATAAATAAATAAATAAAACACAAGAAAAAAAAAGAATATTATTCAGTTTTAGAAAGGGAGAAAACTCTGACACTTGCTACAACATGGATGAGCCTTGAAGACCTTATGTCCGTGAAATATACCAGACGGCAAAGAACAAATATTTTATGATTCCACTTATATGAAGTATCTAGACTAGTCAAATTCACAGAGAAAGAAAATAGAATAATCATTGCCAGGGACTGGGGATAGGGAGAAAGGGGGAATTGTTATTTAATGGGTACAGAGGGGCACCTGGATGGTTCAGTCATTAAGCATCGGCCTTCAGCTCAGGTCATGAACCCAGGATTCTGATCATAGGATACCGTAATGGAGCCCCACGTGGTGTTACCTTTTCTGCATGGACCCTTCTTCTTCCTCTCCCACTCCTCCTGCTTGTGTTCCCTCTCTGTGAAATAAAGTCTTTAAAATAATTGGGCACAGAGTTTCACTTTTGCAAAATGAAAAGAGTTCTGAAGATGTATGTTTGATGATTGCAAAACAATGTGACACACTTAATGCTGCAGAGCTGTACACTTGAAAATGGTTAAGATGGGGATGCCTGGGTGGCTCAGTGGCCTCTGTCTTTGGCTTAGGTCCTGATCTCTCGGTCCTGGAATAGAGCCCCATATCAGCCTCTCTGCTCAGCAGGGAGCCTGCTCCCCACCCCGGCCTGCCTCTCTGCCTACTTGTGATCTGTCTGCCAAGTAAATAAATAAAATCTTAAATAAAAATGGTTAATATGGTAAATTTTATGTAATATGCATTAAACCACACACACACATACACACACAGGTAATGCAAAGCATTATAACAAATAAGCAAATTACTAGATTCTTTTTTTATATAAAGATTTTATTTATTTATAAAGAATTATTTATTTATTTCACAGAGAGAGAAATCACAAGTAGTCAGAGAAGCAGGCAGAGAGATGGGAAGCAGGCTGCCCACTGAGGAGAGAGCCAGAAGCAGGCCTAGATTCAAGGATCCTGAGACCACGACCAGAGCAGAAGGCAGAGGCTTAACCCACTGAGCCACATAGGCGCCCTATATAAAGATTTTATTTATTTATTTGACAAAGAGGGACACAGTGAGAAAGGGAACACAAGTAGGGGAAGTGGGAGAGGGAGAAGCAGGCTTTCTGCTGAGCAAGGAGCCCAATGCAGGGATCGATCCCAGGATCCCCAGGACTCCGGGATCATGACCTGAACCACAGGCAGATGCTCCACAATGGAGCCACCCAGGCACCCCAAATTATTAGATTCCTGAAAATCAAGTCCAGATCCAAATTTTAAAAGTACTAAAAAATGTTGGTACATTATACGTGTCCAAGGAAAACTGTTTTGGTTTTACTAAATACTTTATAAATTACTACTAAAACATATTTATCTTTTATCAACAATTCTGTTGATTATTAAAAATAAGTAAATTTTTTTTTGGTTCCAACTCCCATGGCCTCAACCATTATTAATCCATTGATCCATACCTATATTATATTCAAATCTGACTCCCCTCCCACTGAGATTCTGGTTCCTAACACCCTCACTATTCTTACCAGGTATCAGGAATCTGGGCTCCCTGAAAATTAATATCGTATCAAACTTGGCCTTCCAACTTCTGATGATAAAGGGCATGTTAAGCTATCCCTGATGCTTAGAGACAAATTTTAAGCAAAATTAATAAGGAATAAAAATAAGCACATGTTTAAGCAAGAGATTCATTATTACACAATTCACAGGATACTCATGAAAATTTTCAGTGGGAAGGATGAGGAAGAATGAAAAATGGAGAAATAATATAAATAACACAAAGAATGAACACCTACAGTTCACTTTTACCAAAAGCAAGAATGATCTTTTGATACTTAACCTTATTTGGGGGCTTTTCAGATTCTCATGTTCTGAAAGATCTCGTGTTTGAAATTGCATTTGCTCCAAACAGACAACACATGCTAGAGATGACGTATTTAGAGCAACGTAATCTCCAATCCAATACACATTGGCATGTGTATCACTCCCCTTGAGACCTTTCAGGACTCCTCTCTCCAATACTGTCCTCAAAACACGTCCCACTTCACCTTCAAGAAACACTCCCTATTCCTCCATGGTCTTGTCACATCTAAATCTCAGGTCATACTCTTGCCTCTAGACTAGAACCTATTTCTCTCCAACCCTGCTTCAGTTTGGACAGTACAAACCTAACTTCTCAGAAGGCTTTTGGAGGTAGAGACCCCTTAACACAAAGCATATTCCCTATCCCAGTACTTCTATTGGGATTTCAAATAAACCACTAATTAAACAAAATCTATCTTCCACCAGAAAGTCATCTCTAAGATAAAAGGGGTCTTATCTTCCTAACTTGTGATCTCCCATGACAGACACCCAAGTAACTGAATGCCTGCCCCCACATGAGTTCCAGAAGAGTTTAATTGGATTAATCAGAAGTCAGCAACAGTTTTCTATAAAGAGCCAGACAGTAAATATTTTAGGCTTTAAGAGCAATGGGTCTCTGTTGCAACTACTTTGCTGCTGTGTAGTGCAAAAAAAGCCATATACAATGTGTAAATAAATGGACATAACCGTACTCCAATAAAATTCTAATTTTGTTGTTATCTTACAGACTTGTCCATATATTCCCAGAGGACTACCCCCAATGAAAATCCTTCAGTGTGTGTCATGTGCCCTCCCTCTATCCTATGGGGCCTGCAAAACCATTAAACTCCACATCCTGCCTTTCCCTTCTCTCTCCATGTTTGTGGGGCGAATCATTTTCCTTTTTGGCAGTATCTCCAAGTGCTTACTTTCCTGATCTGTGTACTTCCATCAAATCCAACACTTTCTGTACCCTGGAACTCTAACCCAATCAATGTCTTCTCTAAGAATCCCAACCTGGCTACCCTCTGCTAAGGTTGCAAACACTACATTCCCAAACATGCTGTACTTTGCTCACTGTCCTGTAGCAGGCTGTCTGATTGCTTACCTTCTCACTTTTCTGAATCTGCTCCCCGCCAGAGCATAGGTATTGTACCAACAATTCCACAAATGGGCTGGCAAAAAGTGAAGGTTCAATTACCATTATATAACCAATGATTCTCACTGCTGGGAAACACATTATACTTAAAAAAAGAAGAAGAAAATTGAAATACACTGGAAATCATTTGGTATATGTGACATCATTGCTAATAAGACCAGGACTAAGTATAATATAGTACATTTAGGAGAGGGTATCACTAGGCAAAACTAAGGGATAGAAGCAGCAGTGGCTCTGTGTTGCTAACAGATGGGCTGGGGAGAGTGCCATAATAACTGAACCTTGTTAGCAGGGCTGGCTCCTGGCTCACAGAATATGGAGCTCCAACCCCAAAGGTGAGAGCCTTACCTCTGGGGAACTAGCTACCTATGATACTACGATTTGGAACAAGAAATCCACAAGAAACCATCTAGAGCCACCCAGGTGCCTCCTGGGTGGCTCTAGATGGTTATGCATCCGCCCTCCAGCTCAGGTTATGTTCCCATGATGGTCCTGGGATCGAGAGCTGCATTGTGCTCCCTGCTCTACAGGGAGTCTGTTCCCCACCCCCACTGCTACGCTCTCTCTGCCAAATAAAAAAATAAAATCTTAAAAAAATAAAGAAATAGGGGTACCTGGGTGGCTCAGTGGGTTAAGCCTCTGCCTTTGGCTCAGGTCATGGTCTCAGGGTCCTGGGATCAAGCCCCTCATGGGGCTCTCTGCTCAGTAGGGAGCCTGCTTCCCCCTCTCTTTATGCCTGCCTCTCTGTCAACTTGTGTTCTCTCTGTCAAATAAATAAATAAAATCTTTTTTAAAAAAGTAAAGAAATATATAGTTAGTCTTCATCCCCCTTTCTGGCACAGAGCTCCTAAAATTCTTGGAATTTCTGTGATGAGATTGATAAAGATACCGTCTGCAATGTTAAAGAGGTAACATTGGAAGGCCAGGAAGGATGGGGGCTGGTTTGGTTGCCAGGAGGATCACATGATTAGAAGGTTAGACTTTTCAGTCCCATCTTCCTAGTGTTGTGGGAGGGGAGACATGCTGGAAATTTCCAATATCCAATGACTTAATCAATCACTCTTATATAATAAAGCCTCCATAAAACCCCACAAAGATAGTGTTAGGAGAGCCTCCAGGCTGTTGAAACAATGATTCCATGTGCCACTGTGCTGGGCCCAAACTCCATGGGTAAATAAATTTCTGTGTTTGAGACCTCACGGTATGGGTCTTTTCATCTGGCTGTGGATTCCTATTCTTTATATCCTTTGTAATAAACTGGAAATTTAGTGAATAAACTGATTTTTTAAGTCCTGTGAGTCAGTCTAGCAAATGAATCCAACCCAGGGAGGAGGTCATAGGAATCTCTGATGTATAGCCAGTTGGTGAGAAGCACAGGTGACAGCCTGGAGTTAGCAACTGGCATATGAATTAGGGCACAGTCTTGTGGGTCAGAATCCATAACCTGTGGAATCTGATCCTATCTCTGCAGAGATGGTGTCACAATGGAGTTATATTATAGGTCGCCCAGCTCACGCCTGAGAGTTGCTGGAGGTATGGGGCAAAACTCCCCACACAGTAAAATTGAATGCAGAGAATGTAATACTCAACATTCAGCAAGCATGAGTACCACTCTCCTCCAGCAGATGGGATTGGGAGGGAGACAAACCATAAGTGACTCTTAATCTCACAAAACAAACTGAGGGTTGATGGGGGAAGGGGGGTTGGGAGGGTGGGTGGGGTTATGGACATTGTTTTTGTTTTTTTGTCTGAGCTTATTTTCTAGCACATTCTCTGAAAAGAGTAAGGAAATGAATACACAGGCAATTTAAGTGACTTATCTGTGTTCCCACACTTTTTTCCCCATTATTATCATAAGGCTAAGAAAATCACATGCACATGCTAGTGAATCAGCAAGGTTTAGATCCAGATGGTACTACAAATGTGGAAGATGTTAAGATGCAAACTTCTGCATCCACTTTGGTCTTTCTCAAAATTGTCTTCAAACTTGTTGCTTATTTAGTCTTCTAAGTTTTAGGAGTTGTTAACTTTTGGGGCACCTGGGTGGCTCAGTGGGTTAAACTCTCTGCCTTCGGCTCAGGTTGTGATCCCATGGTCCTGGGATGGAGGCTCACATTGGGCTCTCTGCTCAGCGGGGAGCCTGCTTCCTCCTCTCTCTCTCTGTCAAATAAATAAAATCTTAAAAAAAAAAAAAAAGAACAACAACAATAACAACAACAAAAACTTACTGAAGATTGTGAAGAGGGGCACCTGACTGGCTCAGTTGGTGGAGCACATGACTCTTGATCTTGGGGTTGTGAGTTTGAGCCCCACTTAAAAAAAATAAAAAGGAAGATGAAAGAACATGAAATGATAGGAAGGAACATTAGAATAAATTATCACTTGTTTATAGGGAGGGTCACTGGTTCAAAGGCTCAATCATTATTATTAGTTATGCAGGTGAAATCTCTGACCACTGAGCTCAGTTAATGACAGAAACTCCTGAAATAATTCCACTGAATGAAGATGTTCTGATAACATAAGGAAGAGTTCCAAAAATTGAGACATGATCTAGAAATGGTACTGTCTACCATTTAGCCAAAGAACGAAAAATTAAAGGAAGACTTGGATAAATAAATAAAATAATATAATATTATTTTGGATAAATAAATAAATAAAAAATTAAAGGAAGATTTAGAAAAAAGTGTTGGATAAATAGCAACTGGCTTAGTCAGTAGAGAACGTGACTTTTAATTTTCCATCAGTTCAAGCCCCATGTTGGAAGTAGAGCCTAATATAAAAAAAAATGATTAAGGGCCTCTGGGTGGCTCAGTCATTAAGGTTCTGACTTCACCTCAAGTCATGATCCCAGGATCCTGGGATTGATCCCTAAATCCAGCTTCCTGCTCAGTGGGAAGCCTGCTCTCTCTTTCCAACTCCCCCTGCTTGTGCTCCCTGTCTCTGTCAATTAAATAAATTAAATTTTAAAAAACTAAAAAAATTAAAAAATGATTACAAGAATAGGAGAAACTCTTGATTACCTTAAGTATATAGAAGACCATTTTCCTCTACCCAACAGAAATGTTAAAAGAAAAAAAAAATTCAAGAATCAACTGCATAGGAGCACTTGGCTGGCTCAGATGGATCTTGGGGTCAGGGATTTAAGTCCCATGGTGGGTGTAGAGATTACTAAGAAATAAATAAACTTTAAAAAAAATCAACTGCACAGTTGACAGCACTGTGAAATGTTACAGATTCATATAAATAGATGTTCCACACGATCTGCATCAAAATTAGTGATTCCATTTAGCCGTCTTATATTGAACTGCCCTTACTTAATGGAATTGCCTGGAGACATGCAGAAGAGCCAACCTAGATAAGATTGGAAACATTCCATCAGTGAAAGGATGGTTTCTTTTTCACAAAGTATTTAAAGAATCCTATCATTCAAGGATAATGGAAGTTCTGACAATTACTTGGACAAAGAACATATTTGCAAATCAAAGCACATACTCCATCTTCCTTTTATCATTAAAATGAAATGTGCCACCTGGCTGGCTCAGACAGTAGAGCATGTGACTCTTGATCGCTGGGTTGTAAATTTAAGCCCTATTTTGGGTGTACACGTTACATAAAAGTGAAATCTTAGGGGCGCCTGGGTGGCTTAGTTGATTAAACGTCAATTTTTGGGTTAGGTCATAGTCCCAGAGCCCTAAGATGGAGCCCTGCATCAGAGTCCCTGCTCAGCAGAGAACCTACTTCTCTCTGCTTGTGTGCACTTTCTCTCTTTGTCAAATAAATAAGTAAAATCTTTTCTTAAAAATATTATTAATTTAATTTATTTATTTGACAGAGAGAGACACAGCAAAAGAGGGAACATAAGTGGGAGAGTAGGAGAGGGAAAAGCAGACTTCCCACTGAGCAGGGACCCTGGGATCATGATCTGAGCTGAAGGCAGTTGTTTAATGACTGAACTATCCAGGCGCGCCCCCTAAATAAAATATAAATAAATAAATAAACCTTAAATAAAATGCATTGCCACAACTATTATTTATTTTAAATTATTTTGAAATGGTTCTCTCTCATTCAGTTAGCGCTTTAGAGTTTTAAATGATATGGACAAGAATGCAAGTAAAAATATTCTAGTCTTAACCATTATAAGATACTTAATGTACCTTCATGAAATATTCTTCGAAATTCTTTAATTTATGATGTTGCTAATGTAATATTTTCCATTTAAATTTCAACAGTTTTTAATGTATTTAAGTTCCATTTAGTACTCAACTCTTATGTTTAGGAAATATAAATATAAATATATATATATATATATATATATATATATATATATATATATATACACATCCAACAGATGAAATATTTATATATATATATACACATATATATTTATATTTATACCTCCAACAGATAAAAAGATGCTAAACATCACTCATCATGAGGAAAATGCACATCAAAACTACAATGAGATAAGCTCACACCTGTCAGAATGACTAAAATAAAAAGTGCAAGAAACAACAGGTGTTGGCAAGGATGCAGAGAAATGGGAGCCCTCTTGCATTCCTGGTAGGAATGCAAACTGGTACAACCACTCTAGAAGACAGTACAGAGATTCCTCAAAATGTTAAAAATAGAAATATCCTATGATCCAACAATTGCACTACTAGGCATTTACCCAAAGGATTAAAAAATACTAATTCATGGGGGCGCCTGGGTGGCTCAGTGGGTTAAAGCCTCTGCCTTCGGCTCAGGTCATGATCCCAGGGTTCTGGGATCGAGCCCCGCATCGGGCTCTCTGCTCGGTGGGGAGCCTGCTTCCTCCTCTCTCTCTGCCTGCCTCTCTGCCTACTTGTGATCTCTGTCTAATAAATAAATAAACAAAATCTTAAAAAAATACTAATTCAAAGGGATACATGCACCCCCTTGTTAATGAGCACCAGGTGTTATATGGAAACATTTAATCACTATACTGTACACCTAAAACTAATATCACACTGTGTTAACTGGAATTTAAATGAATACTTAAAAAACAAAAACAAAACAAAACAAAAAAAAACCACACTTCATTTCTGGAGCACCTGGGTGGCACAACTGGTTTGGTGTTCAACTCTTGGTTTCAGCGCAGGTCCTAATCTCAAGTTCATGACATTGAGCTCTGTATCAGGCTCCACAATCAGCACAGAGTCTGCTTAGGATTCCCTCTCCTTCTCCTTCTGTCCTCCTGCTTGTGATCTCTCTTCTCTCTCAAAATAAATAAATCTTTTTAAAAATATTTCATTTCTTCGGTGTCTGTGTGGCTCACTCAGTTAAGTGGCTGGCTTCTGCTGAAGTCATGCTTTTGGGGTCCCGGGATGGCGCCCCATGTCCTTGCAGCTCCCTGCTCAGTGGAGTCTGCTTCTCCCTCTTCCTTTACCCCTCCCTCATGCTGTGCTCATGCTCTCTCTCTCTCAAATAAATAAAATCTTGACAAAAATTCATTTCTGATAATGTGTAGATAAATAGGACAACAACTCAGAAATTTCTGGAATTGGTGATCTGTCTTCTGAGAATTTAAACTAAGGACATAGGAAGAATGAAAGAAAAACATCTATTTATAAAATATACTTTGCCCTCTTATATAAAACAATATAATAATATAATTCATTACCTCCTTTAATCATTTTACTTGAAAAATATGTGTCTTTCTCCTATTGCACAGACTGGTTGCTGACATAAAAATTTATCACATGGACCCTGAGCTCATTTTCACTCTTCCACAGGAAAAGAAATATTGGACTCAGCTTGGAAAAAAATGCATATATGCCTTTTATAGAAAACTGTGTGGCAGCTCCATGGAAGGTTGTCAGGGCCTTGGCATAGGGCTCTGGGATTATTCTGTAACACAAAGCTCAAGCACTAAAGTTGCCACCCTCATGAAGGGGCAGCCACGTGACAGGATTTCTGTAGCTTCCCTGAGCCAGGGTCACTTAAGGCCCTGGGTGTTTGCAAATATTCCTCATTCCCCTAGACCAAGCACCTTTCACTTTCCAGAAAACTGCTTTCATTTTCTGACATTTTTTTTTAAAGTTTGATATTAAACCTATGATGCCTGTATCGTGCTCCTCTGGTGTGTCAACCAAAGGGAAGGAAGGAGAACAGGAGATGAGAAGGGAGGGGAAAAGAGAGGAAGAGAGAAGCCAAAACAGGGAAGAAGACTCTGGAAAAGATGGTTTTCACTATGTAAGTAGGGAATGCAGGAAGACAAACCAAAACCTGTGTGACTAGATTGGGATTGAAAGTATCATTATAAATACATGGAAAAAATACATGCATACACAGTTTTATATGTTTATATATCTATACACAACTCTTCTTCAACTTATACTGGGGTTATGTCCTGATAAAGCTGAGTTGAAAATATTGTGATCTTTAAGACCCCTAATCTACCAACATCATAGCTTAACCAAGCTTACCTTAAACATGCTCAGAACACTTACATTAGTCTATATTTGGGCAAAATCACCTAATGCAAAAACTATTTTACAAAGTGTTGAATATCCCATATAATGTGTTAAGTACTATAGAGAAAGTGAAAAACAGAATGGTTGCATGGGTCCAGACTGCATGGCTAACTGGTAGCTGTGACTCCCAGCCACTGTCCTGCATTATGAGAGAGTATCATGCCTCGTATCACTAGACTGAGAAAAGAAAAAAATTAAAGTTTAAAGTAATGTTCTCAGGTTCTTGCTTCCAAGACACCCAAGGAAAGAAGGAATCGTTATCATGCCAAAAAGGGCCAATTACAGCCCATTATCCATACCATCGGCAACTAACCATTGCAAGCCCAAGGAGGACAAGGCCATTGAGAACATTATTGGGAACATAGTAGAGGCCACGGCCATCAGGAACATTTCCAAAGCGAGTGTCTTCAATGTCTATGTGCGTGTGAAAGTCCATTACTGTGTGAGCTGTGCCCTTCATAGCAAGATGGTCAAGAATTGCTCTGGTGAAGCACAGAAGGACTGATTTAGATTCACAGGTGCTATCCCACCACCTTCACCAAAGTCCATGTGAGGAGCTAAGTCCTTCAGAACTGAAGAAAAACTATTCCAGGAAAAAAAGCAAGATGGAAATTATACTATAAAAAATTTTTGAGTATGATTTCTACTAAATGAGTATTGTATTTATGCCATTATAAAGCTGAAAAATCATAAATCAAACTCTTGAAAATTGGGGACTATCATATTTATATACAAATATATATAATTATACACATATAGTTATGTACATAGCTATATCTATATATCTTTATCTGAAAGGACATAAAAACAATATTAGTAGCACTGTACCTTATTTTCTAAACACTTTTACTCTAGGCCTATTTTTTAATTTATGAATTTGAGTGTCTAACACAGTCACATGTTGAAAAATCAAAATGTACAAAATGACATACCATGTAAAGTCTGCCTTCCATGCCTGATGACCATATATCCCCATTTTCCTGGTGAAGACTCATTTTTACAACCACTGTTCTGGTATACTAATGAATACCCCCTTCTTTATCTCAAAAGTGTGCTATTTTGGATGATAAATTATACAGACACTCTACTTGGAACTCTCCTCCTTCACCATGTTGTCACCTCAAGACATAGAGTCACCTGTGTTATATATAAGTAAATACATATATACATATGTATACAAGTAAATACATACATAATTTTTTAAGTTTTAACTGACTGTGCCACCCAGTGTCCTTTTCTTTTTTTTAATTAAAGATTTTATTTATTTGATAGATCACAAGTAGGCAAAGAGGCAGGCAGAGAGAGAGAGAGAGAGAGAGGAGGAAGCAGACTCCCTGCCGAGCAGAGAGCCCATGTGGGGCTCGATCCCAGGATCCTGGGATCATGACCTGAGCCGAAGGCAGAGGCTTTAATCCACTGAGCCACTCAGGCACCTCCCCCTTTTTAAAAAGATTTTATTTATTTGTCAGAGGGAGAGAGAGTGTGGGGGAGAGAGAGAGAGAGCACAAGAAGAGGGAGCAACAGACAGAGGAAGAAGAAGGCTTCTCACTGAACAGGGAGCCCGATGGGGAATTCAGATCCCAGGAGCCTGGGACCATGACCCAAGCTGAAGGCAGATGGTTAACCAACTGAGCCATCCAGGCATCACCTGTTTGTTTGTTTATTTATTTTATTTTAAAGAAACTGGTATATCCATGCTATTTTTAACTTTACTTTGAAGCAAGCTTACATATATAGAAATTACAAGAATATTAAAAAGAATTCACTCTTCACCTAGACTCACTAATTCTAAACATTTGGTTTGTCATGTTTTAAGCCACCTAACTTTCACCTGGATTGCAATTTCCAGCCCCTCCCTCTCTCAGCCCTCCTCCTAAATAATGTGGGAAAATTAATACACAAAGGAAGACTCCAAGAGGACAATATTGAAAATGTCATGGACTAGAACACTGGCAGAAATGATAGCAGTGAAAAGTGACAATTGAGGCGGCAGAGAATGGGGGGTGCATAAGAAAGCCCTGGAATCCTAATTTTTGAGAATCAAATAATTACATAATCAGTAGGTATATATAGATGCTTTACCCATGATTGATATAAAACACTGAAAATATCCTTTCTCCCAGGAGCCTTTTATAAACTTAATAACGCATGTACCATGCACTAAGTGGCATAGGCAAAAAAAAAAAAAAAAAAAAAAAAAAAAAAAAACAACCTGAAATTTTAGCTTTTCCTGCCTCAACCCTGAATAACTTCAGCACAAGCCTTCATACACAATTCTATTTAAGTCAACAAAGAAAATAATCATGTGGATTTTGCCCTTACTGTATTCACAGTCCAATGAAGAATTAGAACTAGTTAATGAAATTTGAATTTAAATAGTGAGAAAATAACTACAAGTAAACCACAGGTCTCTCCCTCAATCTGCACCCAAGCCTCCTGCTAGACATGAACAGATCTACAGACAATAGTATTTATCAGTTTTCACATTGCAGAGTGTAACGTTTGGCTCTCCTCTAGTCTTGCTTTTAAGTATAAGGATCTAAGGATGCACACACTTAGAAGTTCATGGCAGCAGTGTTGGTGATAATTGTACACTATATTGGACCCAAACAATCATCAGGTATAGAAGGTATTTATTTATATATTATATAAAATGGTATTATTCATACATATACAGATATATTTAATATCACTATATACATAGATATGCATAATTATTGGTACTAGATATATAGTGGTAATAGATACTGATAATGATAGAATACTGTCTAGAGATGAAAATGAACATGGTGCTACATGCAACATAGATAAGTATTGAAAACATAATAGTCTTACTTTGGAAATATTGTGGGATCAGTTCCAGACTACCGCAACAAAGTGACTATCACAATAAAGTGAGTCAAACGAATTTTTTGGTTTTCCAGTACAGATAAAAGTTATGTTTACACCATACTGTAGTTTAAGTATGCAGTAGCATTATGTCTAAAAAAAAGTACATACCTTAATTTAAAAATATTGCTAAAAAATGCTAACCATCATCTTAGCTTTTGGTGAGTCATAATCACTGTCATAGATCATCATAACAAAGATAAAGTTTTGAATTTTATGGATGTGATACAGAGACATGGAGTAAGCAAGTGCTGTTGGAAAAACGGCACGGGTACAGTTGCTTGATGAGGTTGTCACAAATCTTCATTTTGTAAAAAATGCAATGTTTGGGGCTCCTGGCTAGCTCAGGGGGAAAAGCATGAAACTCTTGATCTTGGGGTTGTGAGTTCCAGTTCCCCTATGTTGGATGTAGAGATTACTAAAAGAAATAAAATAAACCTAAAAAATGCAATGTCTGTGCATACCTCATTAAAATGAGGTATGCCTATTGTAAGTGGGGGAAAAACAAAAAATATTCAGTTAAGAGCAAGTAAACTCTATAAACTCTATACCTTAAATATGTAATCTCAAGGGATAAAACTATAAAGATCACATGACAGATCCATCTCCACTGGAAGAGGATATCAAGATTGGGAAGGGATAGGGATGCCTGGATGGCTCAGTTGGTTAAGCATCTGCCTTTAGGTCATATTCTCAGGGTCCTGGGCTAGGGTCCCCACATCAGGTCCTCTGCTCAACGGGGAGCCTGCTTATCCCTCTGCTTGCTGCTCCCCCTGCTTATGTTCTGTCTCTCTGACAAATAAATGAATAAAATCTTAAAAAAAAAAAAAGATTGGGATGGAGAAAGAAGGTGATAAATCTTTTTATGGGGGAAAAATTCCCCTTCCTGTATCACGGTTGTTAATCCTTTAACAAATGTGTCCTCGGTAGGCTTGAAAATTTTTCAGTCCTTAAAATAAGAAATATCTGAGAAGTTTTGCTGAAAATTCTTGCTTTGTATTTATTTCCTTTTTTCCCCTGTTTAATAGTATATGAAGATCTTCAATAAATGCTGTAACTACCCCTCCCAACCCTGCAAAAAACAGAAGATTGAGGAAGGAAGCCCAATGGTTATGAGAAACCCAGGGATTTTCCCTTAAGATTCTGTATCACTGTTACTTCCACTCCCTTACCTGGAAAATTAGTTGGGATCTCCTTAAACTAATAGAAGAAAGACTTATTCTTCAGTGCAAATAGACTTGATTCCCAGCTAACCCTGAAGCAATATGTTCCGGAAGCGGCTACAACTCCTCCAGGAGCATTGTTTTTCAAGTGCATAAAAGCATGCACCCGTTTCCCTATTAATTCCCCCAAATAAGCCTCAGGGCAAACTCTGTTCACCTGCTAGTATCAATCTTCTTAAATACAGCTGCATCAGAAATCTCCACTCCAGGCTGAACTTGTAGTTCCAGGCCCATTGACTTTGGATCACATCCAGTCTTGCACTAAGGCAATCCTTTCAGAAGAATATTACAGTTGGAATATGTTAACTGTCTTTGGATCTATGCTAATTCCAGAATTTGTGAGTGTCCCCACCAGGCAATTTGTGGATAATCTCTGCTCTGTCATTTAGAAGCTGTTCTGAGATGTTAAGGCTGATAGTGTATTTCTAGGGCATGCTCATTAAATCCCTACTTGGAAGGGTGCCACACCTGGGTAACTCTCCCAAACAAATCTTAAACAGCAACTGACTTGCATCACCCCAAAGCATTAGCTATCCAAATGCTCTCTGAGCTGAGCTCTGCTTCAGGGATTTGAGATTTGGAGGAGAGCCTAGCCCAGTGCTTTTCAAAGTATAAGGAGCTTTGGAATCACTGGAGACCATATGGATTCTAATTCAGTAGGTCTGGGGTGAGAGTTGAGATTTGCATTTCTAACAAGACTCCAGTTGATGCCAGTTGTGCTTGTTCACAAACCTCAGAGTAACAAACATTAAGCATCCTGCTTAAGGTTGTACTTGTCAGGGAGACATATCTAGATAGAATCCTAATTTTAACTAAACTGCTGTAGGATCATGAACAAGTTCTTTCCCCAGAGTTGAGTTTATGATTAACCCCCTCCCATGTCTGCCTTCAAGGAGTTTGAGTATATAAAGCACTCATTTACATATTAAATTAAGCTTTAGTTCTGTACTCCCAGACTTAGTACCTTTCAGTGATTTTCACTGTCCTTGTTAGTGAACCCCAGTCTCAGTTGCACTATTCTCTCAGAGTGTGGTCCTCGGATCAACCCTGGCACTTGTTAGAAACAAGTTCTCAGAACCCAAACCAGACCTAGTGGATTAGAAACCTGGGTGGAGGGTTTCACTCTGTTTTTTTTTTTTTTAAAGATTTTATTTATTTATTTGACAGAGAGAAATCACAAGGTAAGCAGAGAGGCAGGCAGAGAGAGAGGAGGAAGCAGGCTCCCCGCTGAGCAGAAAGCCGGATGCGGGGCTTGAACCCAGGACCTGGGATCATGACCCGAGCCGAAGGCAGTGGCTTAACCCACTGAGCCACCCAGGCGCCCCTGTCTTTTTTTTTTTTTTTAAGATTTTATTTATGTATTTGACAGAGAGAGACACAGTGAGAGAGGGGACACAAGCAGGGGGAGAGGGAGAGGGAGAAGCAGGCTTCCTGCTGAGCAGGGAGCCCTATGCAGGGCTTGATCCCAGAACCCTGAGATCCTGACCTGAGCCAAAGACAGATGCTTAATGACTGAGCCCCCAGGTGCTCCCACTGTGTTTTAATAAGCTTTCAGATTATGCTGATACACTCAAGTAGGAAGACAATTGCCTTTGCCAAAGTGATATAGCAGAGTCAAGCAGAACCACTGGAAAAAATAAAATATCCAAACATTATATTTATAATTGCACAATATTAAAATTGAAATGGTAATTGATTTATTGATATGAAAAAATGTTTTTTTAAAAGATTCATTTTTTTAAAGATTTTTATTTATTTATTTGACAGAGAGAGATCACAAGTAGGCAGAAAGGCAGGCACAGAGAGAGGAAGGGAAGCAGGCTCCCTGCTGAGCAGAGAACCCGATGCGATGCGGGGCTTGATCCCAGGACCCTGAGATCGTGACCTGAGCGGAAGGCAGAGGCTTTAACTCACTGACCCACCCAGGCGCCCCTAAAGATTCATTTATTTGGGGCACCTGGATGGCTCAGTGGGTTAAACCTCTGCCTTTGGCTCAGGTCATGATCTCAGGGTCCTGGAATTGAGCCCCACATCAGCTCTCTGCTCAGCAGGGAGCCTGCTTCCCCCTCTCTGCCTGCCTCTCTGCCTACTTGTGATCTCTCTCTTTCTCTGTCAAAAAAAAAAAATAAGATCTTTAAAAAAAGATTCATTCATTTATTTGAGAAGGAGACAGCGTGAGTGGGAGGAACAGAGGGAGAAGGAGAAGAAAAACTCAAACACCCTTCATACTGAGTACAGAGCCTCACATGGTCCTTGAACTTACAACTCTGAGATCACAACATGAGCTGAAATCAAGAGTTGGCCAATTAACTGGGTGTGCCACCCAGGTGCCCCCAAAATATTTCTGATACTAAGTTAAGAAAAATTTTCTAAGCATCTCTAACAGAGAGAGGAGGTGGTGAACTTGACAGGACATATAGGCAAGTAGAGAGTAAGGAGTGAGAAGTTAGAGATATATAAGATTTCTACTCACATAAGGGAAAGTACCTTTGGTGACTGGTTAAAAGGGCAGAAAATTCTAAGACAGCTTCACATGCACTGAAGTTGAGAATTATAAAGAGAAAAGCTGTATCACATTGTTCAAAATACAAGTATATTAGTCTAAAAATAATGTGATAATATGCTTTGCGTCCCTTGGAAAGGGGAGATACAGAAAAAAGAGAGGGAACATTTTATTTAAAAAAACAAAACAAAACTTGATTTCCAGGGTGTCTGTCTGGCTCAGTCTAGAGTGTGCAACTTTTGATCTTGGGGCCATAAAATTAAGTCTCATGTTGCTGTATAGAGATTATTAAACAACAATAACAAAACACCACCACCACACTTGATTCCCTGCATGCACAAAACCGAAATAAACAACTATATACTGATATACAAAACACACATAATCTTTTAAGATTTTAAGTAAGTGCAACTGTGGCAAATTTGCTTAAGAAGCCGTTGTCTCTGTCCTCTGTGAGCAGACAGACCTCAGAGAAAAGTAATAGAGTGATGGAATTAAAAGAAAACTCTGAGTATTTTTAATAATAGGAGTCTCATGAAAATAAAAACAAAATTAACTAACTTTACCATCACTTCCTGAAAAATACCTCAAACGTTTTGACAAACATGTTAAAAACAACACAAAATAATTGTTTTGAAAGAAAGGCACATAAGCAAATTTGCTCACAGATGATTTCTGTAGCCATAGAATTAATGCAAAAAATAGTTTTATATTGTTCTCTATAAAATCCAAAGCTCTCTTCAGGGCACATTTGTAAAGCCAGAACTAAAGGAAAAAAGTAAAATATAAATGGGGAAAATTAGATTAAAGTGTGTATTATATAGGATAGATTTCTAAGACTGCTGCTGCTGCAAATTCATGTTTTAAAAACCTAAATCTTAAACAAAATAATGAAAAAACCTAAGAACTCGAATATGAAACAGGTAGGTTTCCCACGGCGGCAGAAAGAAAAGGGTCAGGGGAAAAGCGCAGAAGCAGGCAGATTGATCCTTGTGGGCCTCTGTCAGCTAAGTCGCCTTCCAGCAGCGTGATGGGGGCGGAGCCACGTTGTTGGCCTTGGTTCACTTCCCCTGGGGTGGTTTGCGGAGGAGGGCTGGCGCGGGAAGGGCTTGTAGGCACGGAAACTCTAGAAATACTTTATCTTATAATATAATAATTTTTAATAATCATATTTTCAAGATAGTCAACATTGGTCTGAGAAAAAAGTACTTCAGGGCGCCTGGGTGGCTCAGTGGGTTAAGCCGCTGCCTTCGGCTCAGGTCATGATCCCAGGTCCTGGGTTCGAGCCCCACATCGGGCTTTCTGCTCAGCAGGGAGCCTGCTTCCTCCTCTCTCTCTGCCTGCCTCTGCCTACTTGTGATTTCTGTCAAATAAATAAATAAATCTTTAAAAAAAAAAAAAGTACTTCAAAATTACTACTTCAGTTCATTCCGTCGGTGATGCTCCAAAGGTGTGAGTTTTAAATAATAAGGACAACATAACACCGCGATAAAAAAAAAAAAAAATTATGCCCATTTAAAAAGTGTTTGATTCAGAAAAATTGAATCATTGAAAAAAAAAACAAAAAACTCCATATTATTTCAAAGGAAGTTTTCCTTTATTTCATTAGTTCCCATTTTTCAGAAAATTGTGACCTTCAAAAATTAGTTCTTAAAAGTTCATACTTGGCATATATTACGTACTGAACAAATACATGCAGACTAAATTTAATATTAACACGATCTGTGTAATACACATACACGTATACAATAAAACACATGTAGAAGAATACAATGGTGGTATTTCTTAAGTGGATAACTGAATAGAAAGAAACCAAACTGCATCGTTGTGTAGCCACACAACTCAGAAAGCTGAGGTAGATTTTTTATTTCCTAATTTTTGATTATTCTTTCAATTACGTTAGCACACATCCCTCCTTAAAAAAAAAAAATATATATATGTGTGTGTATATATATACACACATATATATATAAACTGAATATTGGAACACTGAAAAAATAAAATTAAAATGTATATGTAGTCAAAATGAAATATGTTGAAACAGTCACCATTTTTACATTTATAATTTAATTTTTAAAATACTTAATAAAAATTGATTATTAAAAAAAAACTGGACATAGCTGAGTGTTATCTTGATGAAGTTATTCCCTGCCTCCCTCTTACCTTATCTGTGGTCCTAATATTTTCTATCATTATGTTAAAAATACATAATAAAAAATTAATATAATTTAAAAATATGTCAACTTCCAAATAAGAATAAAGGAAGTAAGGAATCCTATTTTTTTGGAGTAGTTTGGAGTATTGACTTGTTAAATTGTGGAATGCAACAGATATAAATTTATGCAATATTTTTGTAATATACATTGAAACCGGAAAGTGGAGACCAGCACTGGTGGAATGGGTCCATTGGACAATAAAGTTGAGGGAGAAAAATGAATCCCAGTGCAAGCTGGTGAGAGGAAAGAAAGGGAGAAAGGATGCATTCAATAGGGGCGAAAATAATCAAAGTTCAGTAGCTACTTTGAAAATAATTTTGAGTTATTTATTCAAAACTCGGCAAAACACAAAAAATGTCAAAGTAAGGATGTTTTTAAAAGTCAAAATTTCGTTATTTTTACGTAAATCTTGAAACTTAGCTGAAATTTTGTACCAGTTAAGCAAATGTTCATTAGCTAATTTTTTTTTTAAGGCAAGTACCAAAGAATGCAAGACAAAAACCTAAAATTTCACTTTATTAAAATGGCACTCTATTTACATAAACAATGAAGAATAATAGTGTCCATATAATTTTAAAAGTATTTGAAAATTCAGACCAATGAAATTAAAGAGAAATAAAAGCATTATAAATGCTTATATGATGTTTTACAGACAATAATTATAAAACAAAAAGTCTATGGACATAAAAATACCACTTTATTTTTCTAAGTAAATGGTTATTACTCTATATGCATAAATCTAAAAGTACAAGAATGTCCACCTCCTTTCCCCCACCTTCCTACGTGGTCTTTTTCTGCATGGAGCAAACTACTGATGGAAATTACCCTAAAGGAAGAATCCCACAGGAGTCAGGAAAACAGACACCAGGAGCCAGAAGGAAGTCACACGGGGTGCTGCACCCCCATGCAGTGCAAAGGCTCACTGGATCATCCCATGTGGGCCACTGTCCTCCATGCCATTCACTTGACCTTCCCTGGTGCATTGGGGAGACCTAGCAGGACAGAATAGTTGTGCATTTTTTGCTGGACATAGTGCCAGGTCTTGCACGATGATGGAACCTGGAGTGAAAACTCCCAGCCTCTAGGCTTTGGGACAACAGCTGTATTGTTTCTGGTTTCCCACGACCCTACAGTTAGTCCAGAAATAAGATTCTCAGATTAATGCAGAAAATTCAAAATTGGCATAACATAAAATTCAATTTTCTATAAAAGTATTATAAACCAAAATTCAATATGTAACAACATGCTATCAGGAAACCACAGATTTCAAGACAGTTTTATCCTGTTTTAAAATTTCAAATGCTCTGTAAGTTAACAATTATATTTCTATATAATTTTGACTATATGACAATGATTTCAAAGAACTATAGAAAACAAATGGATAAAGTAAAGACATCAGGTACTTAGGAGAAAAATGCTAACAAAACTTTAGTTGTTAGAAGAATAGGAAAAATCAAAATTAGTAATGACTTCTTCAAATGAAAAATTAGCAAATCAAGGAATGCACAAGTATGATAAAAGAAACTCCAATAAGGTAGATGTAAAGTGATTATTTTTTTTTTCAATCATATTGGAATACTTAAAAAAAAAAAACTGCCAAGGGTTTAGGCTTTGAGATTACATTTATCTTCTAAACCACCTTGCAATTCATGAGGAAAATGACACACACACATTTAGGGAAAGATGAGTTTGACACAGGACAAACACAACTGTGAACAAGTTTTACAATAAAACACGGACTGTGTATGTGTGTCCATGGAAGCACACTCCTGAAATCGATGTATATAAATGAAATCCATCAGCCTAATAGGGCTTCACACCAATCTGAGCAATAGTTAACTACAGAAAGTGGCATTAAAAAGTATATATGGAGGGGCGCCTGGGTGGCTCAGTGGGTTAAGGCCTCTGCCTTCAGCTCCGGTCATGATCCCAGGGATCGAGCCCCACATACAGCTCTCCACTCAGCGGGGAGCCTGCTTCTCTCTCTCTCTCTCTCTCTGCCTGCCTCTGTGCCTACTTGTGATCTGTCTGTCAAATAAATAAATAAAATCTTTAAAAAAAAAAAAAAGTAGATATGGAGCCAAGCTTCCGTGTGTTTTTAGTCGTTAAATAATTCTGACTTGTGTTGTTTCCCTGGAGGCAAAACATACCATTATGTTTCAGTTTTGAAATAAGGATTTAAAAACAGATTCCTACTCAAGTGAATGCAGTTATCTTTGATTCTTGGGCCCATCTTTTCCTTCTTAGGACTTTTTTTCCTTTCAGCCTTGTGAGACTTGATCCCTCCCATCACAACTCTTCATTATCCCCAGCAGCTGCTGATAAACAAGATACTGTGAGCTTTTCAATGAGACTGATTTTGTCCTCTCATTGTCTTGATGCCAGATGGTGTCGCAATCCTGAATCCTATACATGAAACAAAGTTTCTATTCCTGAAACATGAGCAATAAAGGCATCCAAATAAGTTGTGCATGGAATATTCACAGACTGATTTGGAATCTAACACAGGAAAGTCTAAGTGGGTGAAGAGAATGGTGTGAGTCATAAACCATAATTCTTCATAAGCTTCTTGGATTTTGGAATTTTTTTCTCTCTCTGCTAAACCCTTTATCCTTTTGCCTGCATAGACTCTCTAAAACCAAGGGTTTGAATTAGTAAGTTTTTGGATAACAAGAAACCAAAATTCCTAATTTATAGACACACCAGAAACTTTCCTATTGAGAAGATGTCAAATGTAGCTAATGAATATAAGAACGGCATACAATCAAGTAATCAAAGTGTCCTTCAACATTTTCAAAATTTAGCCCCTGCATGATTGATCTATTTGCTTGATTCAAGTGGATGAAATGTTTTCTACTTGTGGTACCTCAAATATTTTGTCATACCCTATTTTTCATACCCTATTTCCTACCTGGAACAAAAATCTTAATTTTGTCTTTCCTGTTCTATTTTCCTTGACTTTCTACTACTTACCCTGTATGTGTCTCTAGTCATGCTTCCTCCAGGGAGTGAGACTTCCCTGACCACTTAAATCTCAACTACAGGCTCATATTTCCTCTGAAATCCTCCAGTACTGTGCACAGCCGAAATCACGGCTTTTCTACCGTAGGAGAGGAAAAAATTTTTTTCTTTTTACATTTCTAGATTTTCCACTGGGACTATAACAAAAGCCATATTAAGAGAAAAGTGTACACATTTATTTAGGTTTTACATGATATGGGAGCTTTCATAATGAAATGAGAGGACCCAGAGGAACATTAAACCTGGATATTTTTACACAAGGTTTGATAAGAGCAGAAACTCATAGAAAAATGTGATAGGATGCAAAGGTAAGGGCTAAATATAGTAAACTGAAGGAAATTTAACAAGGCCTATTCATTCATATTCCTCTTGGTGACTCTCTCTCTTAGGAGATGAAGATGTTCCTTTCCTCTCCAAGTTTGGGGAGGGCACCTGTCACCAAAGGGTCTTAGCACTTGCTTCAAGGAAGAAGGTTCGCAAGTCCTTTCAGTAACTACTCTTTCTCAAATTCCTTCAGCTTAAAATAATATGCCAATATGTCATATTTTGGGTTGGTATCCCCAGCCCTGTCACTATTCACAACTTATTTGCCTGTTAATTTTTTTGAATTCCCACTCCTTTGATGCTGAATACCCAAGGAGAACTATGTTTTTCATTCACCTGTTCATCCATTACAGGTGACAAAGTGGATGCCATGTGGTTGCCACTCTAAATTTGTTTGCATACATGCAGCAGTTTCCTTATATCCATCTACCTTTCCCCAATTTAAGCATAATTTAGCACTTAAATAGTACCACCCTAAAGTCCAAAAATATGATTAGAGCTTCTCCCACATGAAAATTTCTCAGTTTCTTCTAATTGCGGAGAGGTAAAAATGATATCAGTCCTCCCTGGCTGTTCTGTCCCATCTCTTTCTCCAAACCTCCATTTACAACTCTAAGAACAGGTCATTCTGTTTTTTGTTTGTTTGTTTGTTTTATAATTTGTCAGTGTGCCTTGCTTCTTCTTGCCTCCTTATACTTGCAAATTTTCCTTTCTGCTTGTGTGTCCTTTTCTTTCTAAGTTCTGTGCACCTTCTAAGAGTTAAGTCACTCATTATTTTGCTCCAGAAACCAATGTTCACATCTCACGTTATTTTAAGGTACAAGTTGATCCTCATTATTTGTGTATTCAGTATTTGCAAATCTACTTACTAAATTTTATTTGTAACACCAAAGTCAGTATTCGTGGCACTTTCAGGGTCGTTTGCAGACAATGGAAGTGTGATGAAAAATTTGGGTCATTCTTTGAGATCATGTTTCCAGCTAAGATCAAACAAGATGATTTGTCTTATTTCAGCATTGATACTGTTTTTATTTTTATTTTTTTTATTAAAGATTTTTATTTATTTATTCGACAGAGAGAGATCACAAGTAGACAGAGAGGCAGGCAGAGAGAGAGAGAGAGAGAGGGAAGCAGGCTCCCCGCTGAGCAGAGAGCCCGATGCGGGACTCTATCCCAGGACCCCGAGATCATGACCTGAGCCAAAGGCAGCGGCTTAACCCACTGAGCCACCCAGGCGCCCTTGATACTGTTTTTAAAAAAGTGTTCTTTTCATGGTATACTTAATGCCACTTTGAGTCTGTAATTGACTTACGTTTGGAAGCTAGGTAGAAATCCGTTATATTTTTTTACTTTTCCTCTTATGTAGATCAAACAATACTCCAGTAGGTTCCCCATCTTGTTCTAGATCTGATCTCTCTGATCAGTTAGCTACTATCATAGATCCCTGTGTGCTGAAATGTTCTGTTTCTGGGATATCCCCATTTTATGGTAAATCATAACACCATATCTCTGGCAGTTAAACTCTCACAGGAGCAAACTGTTCAAGCCTTCACAAGCTGCATAAGACAACATGATAAATTTTGGGATGCCTGGGTGGCTCAGTGGATTAAGCCTCTGCCTTTGGCTCAGGTCATGATCTCAGGGTCCTGGGATAGATCACTGCATCAGAGATGCTCCGCAGGGAGCCTGTTTCCCCCTTTCTCTCTGCCTGCCTACTTGTGATGTCTCTATCAAATAAATAAATAAAATCTTAAAAAAAGACAACATGATAAATCTTGAACCTTTTGTAATTGCACTGATATCATTAATTTAATCAATAAGTTGTAATATTTTCTCCTCTTTGATGATGACCTTAGATTCCACATCCAAGCATGCAGGAGTTTCAGAGATGACCTAGTATCCCTTTAAAGGGTTCGTCTGTTTATCTGTTCAGGTGATACTCCATTTTATTTTTTTTATGTTATAATGGTAGCATTTGTTGAGCACTTAACAGTATACCAGCCACTCTTTTTTTAAAAAGATTTTATTTATTTAATACCTCTTTATTTTATTTATTTAATACCTCTTTATTTATTTATACCTCCTTATTTTATTTATTTAATACCTCTTTAATACCCATCTCCCATCTAGCCCATCACCGACCTCTGTCCTTCCCTCAACACTCTGTTCTCTATTGTTAAAACCTCTTATAGTTTGTTTCCCTCTCTCCCTTTTCTTATATTCCCCCTTCCCATATGTTCATTTGTTTTCTTTCTTAAATTCCACATATGAGATATGGTATTTTTCTTTCTCTGACTGCATCACTTTTCTTAGCATAATACACTCTCGCTCCATCTACCTTGTTGCAAATGGCAAGATTTCACTTTTTTGATAGTTGAGTAATATGCTATTATATATAAATACCACAGTTTCTTTATCCATTCATCAGTTGGTGGACATCTGAGCTCTCTCCATAGTTTGGCTATTGTTGACAATTGTGTTATAAACATCAGGGTGCATGTACCCCTTTGGATCTATATTTTTGTGTTTTTTGGGAAATACTTATTATTGTAATTGCTGGATCATAGGGTAGTTCTATTTTTCAACTTTTTTTTTCTTTTGATTTTATTTATTTGTCAGAGAGAAAGAGAGACAGAGCACAAGAAGGGGGAATGGCCGGAAGAGGGAGAAGGAGAAGTGGGGGGAAGAGAGAGAGAGAGAAGCATAATCTCTGCTGAGCAGGGAGCTCAATGTGGGCCTTGATCCCAGGATGCTGAGATCTTGACCTGAGCCAAAGAAAGACACTTAACTGACTGAACCACCCAGGTGCCCCAATTTTTAACTTTTTGAGGAACCTCCAAACTTTTCTAGAGTGACTACACCAGTTTGCATTCCCACCAACAATGCAAGAAGGTTACCCTTTCTTTACATGCTCTCTAACGCCTGTTGTTTCTTGTGTTGTTGATTTTTAGCCATTCTGACAGGTGTCAGGACATATCTCATCATGGTTTTGATTTGTATTTCCCTAATGATGAGTGACCTTGAGTATCTTTTTCATAAGGGCTCAGTCACTTTTAAGGTGAAAGTGTTTTCAAGGAACCTGGGTGGCTTAGTCAATGGGATGCAGCTCAGTTCTGGGATGGAGTTCTCCATCAGGCTCCCTGCTCGCTGGGAAGCCTGCTTCTCCCTCTCCCTCCTCCCCTGCTTCTGTTCCCTTTCTCACTCTCTTTCTATCTCTCTGTCTAGTAAATCAATATATATTTTTTTAAAGATGAAGGTGTTTTCAACATTATATCACCAATTCAAAGCTCACGTTCTTGGAACAGCCTGTGGAGCAAAAAAGGCAAGTGGAACCCATATTCTGAGAACAAGGGAGAAGGGGTAGGGAGGAACCTCTAAGTTCCTGGGTCCAGCTCATTGTTCAATTAGTGGTCATATCTTTTCTGATCACATTCCCCAACATTCTACCCCTTGTGGTTGGCTCTTACAATATCATGTGACCCTCTTTAAAAAAAAAAAAAAAAGATTTATTTATTTGACAGAGTGTGCACAAGCAAGGAGAGTGGTGGGTAAAGTGAGAGGGAGAAGTAGGCCCCCACTGAGCAGGGAGCCCAATATGGGGCTTGATTCCAGTACCCTGGGATCTTGATCTAAGCCAAAGGCAGATGCTAACCATCTGAGCCGCCCAGGTACCTCTCTTTTCTGCAGTGGACCTGAGTGATCAGCAAGGCATTTCATTAGCATAGAGGTGGCTCTTGTGGTGGTTATCTGGCTATGTTGGAGACAGATGTCACAACAATAACACAGGCACATGCATGAGAAAATACAGCTAAAGACAATAATTTTTAAAATTAGTAAAAACTTTTTCTACCAAGAGCCCAAGCTCCAAACCATTAGTTTATTAAATTTCCTAGGCTGGGGGTTGGGTCACTCAGGACATTTATTTGTGTCTTCATGTGATTCAATAAAGATGATACATTAACAGACACATCAGGTATTAACATACATCATTCTGTTTGGATAATGGTACAGGTGCCTTCTTGTGAGGCAGCAATAAGTCTAAGGTGATCCTATTTAGGAAGCTGTTAGAGTTATTTCAGTGTTTAGTAGGACCAGGCTTTGTTGGTTATCATACAGGGCTTGCTGAGTGAATTTAGTAAGGGCTTCTATGTGTGCTATGGCATTTTCTAGGCCTATGGAGGGAACAAAGGCAGTGACCAAATGATCTTACCAGTGAAAAACACTATCTACATGGGTGCGAGGAGAGCAAGTTCAGCAGCTTAAAAACTTGACTTGGTTGTAAATACCATGCATATTGGCCAGGGGAGGAAGCCTTATCAGGCATGAGAAGATGAACTGGGGATGGGCTATGCTAGAGTAGGAGACCCATATTCTCCCCTCTCTCAGGGTGGATGTTCTATCTCAGGCATAATTTATTTTCATAAGTCCAGCTTTGTGGCAAGACAATGAGGTCCCAGTGGAGACTGAGTAGGAGATTCACATAGGAACTTGGTAAAGTAACTTACCAATCCTGGTGAGTTGTCCATTTGAAAATTCCAGTAAATAATGCCTTTATGAAGTGTTATGGGGCTTGGAGTTTGGTGCAGCATAGCATGTTGATCCATGGTGAGAGCTGGGGCAAGTACTGTTTCCCATGACTTCTACACCTTTTCACTCTTGGTTACATTGACAGGGGTTCCCAGACTGCCATATGGGTCAACAGGCCCTACTGGTGGATTATGCAAATGTAGGAAAGCCTGGGACAGTACTTTAATCCCCCTGACCGAAGTGGGCTATTTTATTTATTTTAATGTTTTACTTAAATTCAATTTAGTTAATATACACTGTATTATCACTTTCAGGGGTTTAGAATTTAGTAATTCATTGGTTGCATACAAATCAAATAACCTCCTTAATGTCTATCACCCACTCACTTCATGCCCCCACTCACCTCTCATCTAGCAACCCTCAGTTTGCCTCCCTCTCTCTTTTCATATTATTTTATTTTTCCTTCCCTTCCTTTGTGTTCATCTGTTTTTTTTTTTCTTAAATCCCACATGTAAGTGAAATCACATGGTATTTGTCTTGCTCTGACTAATTTCGTTAACATAATACCCTCTAGTTCCATCCACATCCCTGAAAATGGTAAGATTTCAGTCTTTATGATGGCTGAGTAATATTTCATTGCATATATATACCACATCTTTTTTATCCATTCAACTGTCAAGGGACATCTGTGCTCTTTTCATAGTTTGGCTATTGTGAATATTGCTGCTATAAACACTGAGGTACAGGTACCCCTTCAGAAATTACTATGTTTGTGTCCTTTGGATAAATACCTAGTAGTGTAATTATTAGGTTGTAGAGTACCTCTATTTTTAATTTTTTGAGGTACCTACATACTGTTTTCCAGAATGGCTGTACCAGTTTGCATTCCCACCAACAGTGTAACAGGGTTACCCCTTTTTTTTTCTGCATCCTTGCCAACATGTGCTGTGTCCTTGCTAATTTTATTTATTTATTTATTTAAAGATTTTATTTATTTATTTGACAGACAGATCACAAGTAGGCAGGGAGGCAGGCAGAGAGAGAGAGGGGAAAGCAGGCTCCCCACTGAACAGAGATCCAGATATGGGGCTCAATCCCAGGACCCTGGGATCATGACTTGAGCCAAAGGCAGAGGCTTTAACCCACTGAGCCACCCAGGGGACATGAAGTACTTGTTAATTTTAGCCATTATGACTGGTGTGAGGTACTAACTCATTGTGTGTGTGTGTGTGTGTTTTAAGATTTTATTTATTTGACAGAGAAAGATCACAAGCAGGCAGACAGGCAGGCAGAGAGAGAGGGAGAAGCAGGCTTCCCACTGAGCAGAGAGTCCGACGTGGGGCTCAAACCCAGGACCCCGAGATCATGACCTGAGTCGAAAGCAGAGGCTTTAACCCCCTGAGCCACCCAGGTGCCCCTCATTGTGGTTTTGATTTGAATTTCCCTGATGCTGAGTGTTGTTGAATATTTTCTCATGTGCCTGTCAACCCTTTGTATGTCCTCTTTGGAGAAATGTCTGTTCATGTCTTCTGCCCATTTCCTGACTAGATTTTTTTGATTTTGGGGTGTTGAGTTTGATAAATTCTTCAAACATTTTGGATACTAGCCCTTTATTTGATAAATGCAAATATCTTCTCTCATTCTGTAGATTACTTTTTATTTTTGTTGGCCATTTCCTTTGCTGTACAAAAGCTTTTTATTCTAATGAAGTCCCAATAGTTCATTTTTGCTTTTGTTTCCCTTGCCTTTGGAGACATGTCTAGCAAGAATTTCCTGCAGCAGAGGTCAAAGAAGTGCTGCCTATTTTCTCCTTTAGGATTTTGATGGATTCTTATCTCACATTTAGGTCTTTCATCCATTTTGAGTTTATTTTTGTGTTTGGTGTAAGAAAGCGGTCCAGTTTCATTCTTCTACATATGGCTGTCCAATTTTCCCAGCTCCATTTTTTGAAGATATTCTTCAATTTGATATTTGTTTTTGCTTTGTCAAATATTTTTTTTCTCTTTTTTTCCATTGGATATTCTTTCCTGCTTTGTCAAAGATTAGTTGACCATAGAGTTGAGGGTCCATTTCTGGGTTCTTTATTTTGTTCCATTGATCTATGTGTCTGTTTCTGTGCAAGTACCATACTGTCTTAATATTACAACCTTATAATATGGCTTTAAGAGTGGAATTGTGATGCTTCCAGCTTTGGTTTTACTTTTCAACACTAATTTGGCTATTTGGAGTCTTTTCTGGTTCCATACAAATTTTAGGATTGTGTATTCCAGCTCTGTAAAAAATGATGATGGTATTTTGATAGGGATTTCATTGAATGTGTAGATTTCTTTAGTTAACATAGACATTTAAAAATATTTTTATTCCAGTCCATAAGCATAGAATGTTTTTCAATTTTTTGTGTTTTGCTCAATTTCTTTCATGTGTTATATAGCTTTCAGAATACAGATCCTTTGCTTCTTTGGTTATATTTATTCCTAGGCATCATATGGTTTTTGGTGCAATTTTACATGGCACTTATTCCTTGATTTCTCTTTCTTCTGCTTCATTGTTAGTGTATAGAAATGCAACTGACTCCTGTGCATTGATTTTATATCCTGCTACTTTGTTGACTTCCTGTATTAGTTCTAACAATTTTTCTGGTGAAATCATTTGGGTTTTCTACATAGAGTGTCATGCTGTCTGTGAAGAGTACAAGTTTGACTTCTTCTTTGCTGATTTGGATACCTTTTATATATTTTTTGTTGTCTGATTGCTGAGGCTACATCTTCTAGTATTATGTTCAACAATAGTGGCAAGAGTGAACATCCCTGTTGTGTTCCTGACCTTAGGGAAAAGCTCTCAGTTTTTCCCCATTAAGGATGATATTTGCTGTGGGTCTTTTGGATATGGCTTTTACGATATTGAGGTATATTTCCTCTGTTCCTACACTGCAGAAGGCTTTTATCTAGAAATGATGCTGTATTTTGTCTAATGCTTTTTTCTGCATCAATTGAGAGAATCATATGGTTCTTGCCTTTAATTAATTTATTTTTGCACATAACATTTAATTAGTTTCAGTTATACAACATTGATTCAATATTTGTATATATTATGAAATGATCACCACAATGTCTAATTAACATCTATAACATACATAGTTACAAAATCTTTTCTTGTCATGAAAAGTTATAAGATCTACTCTCTTAGCAACTTCCAAATATGCAATATGGTATTACTAACTATAATCACTATGTTGTACATTATATCCCCCATGAATTATTTATTTTATAACTGGAAGTTTGTACCATTTTATTCTTTCACCCATTTAGGTATATCATGTTGATTGATTTGTGGATGGTGAACCATTTCTAGAGCCCAGGAATAAATCTCACTTGGTTGTGGTACATAATCCTATTAATTTACTGTTGAATCCTAGTAGCTGGTATCTTGGTGAGAATTTCTACATCCATGTTTATCAGGGATATTGGTCTGTAATTTTCATTTTTAGTGGGGTCGTTGCCTGTGTTTGGGATCAAGGTGATCAAGGTAATGCTGGGTTCACAGAATGAGTTTGGAAGGGCACTTGGGTGGCTCAGTCAGTTAGGCATCTGCCTTTGGCATAGGTCATGATCCCAGGGTGCTGACATCAAGTCCCAAATCAGGCTCCTTCCTCAGCAGGGAGCGTGCTTCTCCCTCTGCCCGCCACTCCCCCTGCTTGTGCTTCCTTTTTCTCTCTCTCTGACAAATAAAAAAATAATATTTAAAAAAAGAATGAGTTTGAAAGTTTTCTCTCCATTTCTGTTTTTTGGAACAGTTTCCAATGAATAGATATTAATTCTTTTTTAAATCTTTGGTAGAATTTCCTTGTTTTTTGGGAGATTTTTGATTACCAATTCAATTTCTTTGCTCGTTGTGGGTGTGTTCAGGTTTTCTGTTTCTTCCTTTTTCAGTTTTGTTAGTTTATATGTTTCTAGGAATGTATCCATTTCTTCCAGATTGCCTAATTTGTTGGCATATTATTACTCATAATATTCTCTATAATTGTTTGTATATCTGTGGTGTTAGTTGTGATCTCCCCTCCTTCACTCATAATTTTGTTTATCTGAGTCCATTCTCTTTTCTTTTTGATAAGTATGGCTAGGGGTTTATCCATCTTATTAATTCTTTCAAAGAACACGCTCCTAGTTTCATGATCTGTTCTACTGTTCTTTTGATTTCTATTTCATTGGTTTCTGCTCTAATATTTATTATTTTCCTTCTTCTGCTTGATTTGGCTTCATTTGATGTACTTTGTCTAGATCTTTTAGGTGTAAGGTTAACTGTATATTCGAGAATTATTTTCTTTCTTGCGGAAAGCTTGTCATATATACTTCTCTCTTAAGACTGCCTTTGCTGCATCCCAAAGGCTTTGAACTAATGATTTTATTTATTTGTCAGAGAGATAGAGAGAAAGAGCGAGCACAGGTGGGCTGAGGCAGGCAGAGGCAGAGGGAGAAGCAGGATCCCTGCTGAGCAGAAAGCCCGATGTGGGACTGGATCCCAGGATGCTGGGATCATGACCTGAGCCGAAGGCAGCTGCTTAACCAACTAAGCCACCCAGGCGTCCCTCCTCTATGTATTTTTAAAGAAAATTCTTAGGGTGCCTGGGTGGCTCAGTGGGTTAGGCCTCTGCATTTGGCTCAGGTCATGATCTCAGGGTCCTGGAATTGAGTCCCACATTGGGCTCTCTGTTCAATAGGGAGCCTGCTTCTCCTCTTTCTCTCTGCCTGCCTCTCTGCCTACTTGTGATCTCCCTCTGTCAAATAAACAAATAAAATCTTAAAAAAAATTCTTCTTAAATTTCCTGATTAACCCTTTCATTTTTAAGCTTTAACCTCCATGTATTTGTTTTCTTCCGAGTTTTTTCTTGTGGTTGACTTCAAGTTTCATAGTGCTGTGGTCTGAAAAATATTCATGGTATGATCTCAATCTTTTGTAGTGATTGAAACCTCATTTGTGACCAGTATGTGATCTATTCTGGAGAATGTTCCATGTGAACTCAAAAAAGAATGTTTATTCAGCTGCTTTTGGATGCAATGCTCTGAATAAGTCTAAGTACATCTGGTCCAATGTGTCATCCAAAGCTCTTATTTCCTTGTTGATCTTCTGCTCATATGATCTGTCCATTGCTGTGATGGGGTGTTAAAGTCCCCTACTATTATTGTATTATTATCAATGAGTTTCTCTATGTTTGTTTAATTGGTCTATATATTCAGCTGCTCCCAAATTAGGGAGAGGCATGAATATTTATAATTATTATAATTATTAGATCTTCTTGTTGAATAGACCCTTTTATTATGATATAGTATCCTTCCTCATCTTTTATCACAGTCTTTCATTTAAAATCTAATTTGTCTGGTTTAAAATATAAGTATTACTACTCCTTTGGATGTCTGTTAGCATGATAAATGGTTCTACACCCCCCCTCACTTTCAATCTGAAGGCGTCTTTAGGTCTAAAATGAGTCTCTTATAAGCAACATATTAATGTGTCTTTTTAAAAATCTATTCTAATAACCTATGTCTTTTGATTGGAGCAGTTAGTCCATTTAGATTCAGAGTATTTATTGAAAGATGTTAATTCAGTGCACTGTATTACTTGTAAATTCACTGTTCCTATAGATTCTCTGTTCCTTTCTGGCCTTTGCTACTTTTGGGTTCCCTCTGTACTCAAAGAATTCCCTTTAATATTTCATACAGGGCTTAGTGAAGAGTTTAGTGTCCACAAATTCCTTTAGTTTTGGTTTCCTGGAAACTATCTTTCCACAGATAAATTATTCTTACCTGCATGTCTTTCCCATTTAGCATGTTGAATATATCCATGACAGTCTTTTCTGTTTTGCCAGGTCTCTGTGGACAGGTCTGCTGTCAGCCTTTTGTATCTACCCTTTAGGTTAAGGACTTCTTGTCCCAAGATGCTTTCAGGATTTTCTCTTTATCTTTGAAATTTGCAAAATTCAGTGTAATATGTTGAGGTGTTAACCTATTTTTGTTGACTTTAGGGTTGTTCTCTGTGCCTCTTGGACTTGAATGCCTGTTTCCTTTCCCAGAAGATTAGGGAAGCTCTCAGCTATAATTTGTTCAAATAAACCTTCTGCCCCTTTCTCTCACTCCTCATAGGGATCTGGGATCCTTATAATACAGATATCATTTTGCTTTATGGACTCACTGAGTTCTCTAAGTATTTCTTCATGATCTAATAGTTTTATTTCTCTCCTCTTTTCAGCTTCCTTGTCTTTCATCAGTTTATCTTCTATATCACTCATTCACTCTTCCACTTCATTCTTTCACATTTTTAATGGCCTCTACCAGGAACTGCATCTCAGTTATATTATTTTTAATTTTGGCCTGATTAGATATTAGTTATTTTAGCTCTACAGTAAGGAATTCTCTAGTGTTGTCTATGTTTATTTTCAAGCCCAGCTAGTATCTTTATAATCATTGTTTTAAATTCTAGTTTAGATATCTTACTATATCTGTATTGTTTAAATCCTTGGCAGTTAGTACTATCTCCTGTTCCTTTTTTCACGTGAATTTCTCTCTCTTGTCATTTTGTTCAGAAAAGAAAAGAAGAAAGAAAGAGAGAGAGAGAGAGAGAGAGAGAGAGAATAACAACAACAGAGGAAAAAACAAAACAAAACAAAACAAAAAAACAAAATCAAGACAAAAATCTAGATCCTGGATGTGCTTTGGTCTGCTTGTTAAAAGAGACTAGATACCAAAATAAAAAAGAAAGAAAAACTTATATGTATAAAAATAGAATAAGATATCTTAACTATAGGAAACAAAATGAGGGTTGCTTGTGGGGGGATGAGGTAACTGGGTGATGGGAATTAAGGAGGGCACTTGATATAATGAACATTGGGTGGTAAATACAACTGATGAATCACTAAATTCTACCCCTGAAACTAATAATACATTAAATGTTAACTAAAGTAATTTAAGTAAAAAAAAAGAAAAAAGAAGAAGAAAATAAAATACAATGAAAGGAGACAAAAATTTTAAAAAAGTATATAATGTACAATAAATTTAAAAACAATAAAAAGTGAAAATATAAGAAAATAACTGAGAAAATAATACTAAAATAATAAGGAATAAAAATACAAACAATGCAATACAGTTTTTCCCAAGAGCTAAACTTTTGTAGCTAAACCTGTAATCAGTAATCAGTAAACCTGGCCAGGGAGTTCTTTGTGTTGGTCTTCTGTGGGTGGGGTCTATTGTTCTGATTCTTAGGTATACTTGCCCTAGTACAGATGTGTCTCCCATGTACAGAGGTAGGGCTCAGAGTAAAGAGCTCCAGGTTCCAGAGTGTAATGCTCTTTGCCTCTCTAGAGACTTTCAGCACTGATGGGTGGGATGAATATGGCTGCACCTTCCTCTCTAGCCCCAGAGCTGAAAACTAGAGCCCCTGCTCTTCAGTGAGCCTTCACAGAAAAGTGATCAATCACTCTTTTCTCCCTGGTTTCCCTCTAAACTCTTTGTTCACCCAGTCTGTGAACAAGCATTTTTATCTCAGGCACATGACTGAATTCCAAAACTCCAAATTTAATGGACTCCTGTGGCACACACTGTTCTGCTCAGGAGTGGACATGAGAGTCGTGCCATGCTTCTGCTTTTTGCTGGACCCCTCCCAGGAAAGTGGTCACCTGACTGTGTGGCAGTTTGCAGTTTATGTCAACACAACAGAAAGCCAACACCTAGACTCTATTTTCACCTGGCTTCCCCACTCCTATGCCTGAGAAGTCTGTTTCAGTCAGGCACCAGTGGTTCTTCTTGTGACCCCAGGAATCCTGAGACCATGCTGTCACACATCCCCACGTTAGCATCTAAGCACCTTTAAACCAGGGACATCCCCAAGTATAGCAGACTACTAAAAGTTCAGATTTTGTGCTCCTCTGCTTATAATACTTTGCAGTAGCCTCCCAAGCAGGCTTCCTCCCTCTGCCATATCCACATATCTGCAGCTATATCACAGGAGACTGAAGTCTTTGCACCTTCTACCTTTGAAACAATGTTCATTTTTCTACTTAAAGACTCGCAGCGTTGGTTTTCTCAGATCTCTTATTGATTTCTCAGGTGTTCAGATTGATTTGATAGCTCTCTAGTTGTATTTGAGAAATGAGACAAATCTAGGGTCCCCCTACTCCTCCTCCATCTTAACTCTTCTCCCCTGACCAAAGTGGTTTTACTTGCTAACAATTTAATCTGATGTTTTAACATTTTGTTATTTTTTTTTCTTTTTATCAACCTTGTCACTTGTGGATTAGAGGGGAGATGAAACCTCTATTTAATGTCAGTTTTTTTTTCCTCCCAGTATTACATAGATTGACCTTTTAAGATTTTATTTATTTATTTGACAGAGAGATCACAAGCAGGCAGAGAGGCAGGCAGAGAGAGAGGAGGAAGCAGGCTCCCTGCTGAGCAGAGAGCCCGATGCGGGGCTTGATCCCAGGACTCTGAGATCATGACCCGAGCCGAAGGCAGCAGCTTAACCCACTGAGCCACCCAGGCGCCCCTAGATTGACCTTTTAAATGTGACCCCCAATTACTATCTATTTGATGAGGATATCCATGCATAGTACTTAATTTCTCAAATCCCCTAATGGTGGCAGCATGGTTTGCCTGACAATAGGGGAAAGCTTGTGTTAGGCCAGATGCCATGTCCATACAAATCAGAACATATTTAGAACCTTCACTCAAGGGACAGGGTCAATATAATAAATTTGTTTATTCCTCTCTGGTCTGGAACTCTAATGAATGGCCCCAGATTCTTTTGGCAGTTACTTTAGGTTTTGTTTAGAACACACAGGACAGAAAAACAAACAAACAAACCAACCCACACAGGACAGGCTATTACTGAACTAACCAAGTCACTGTATTTTAAGGGCAATCTGACATCCTTGAGAACATGCCAATTCACGAGGGCATTTCAACAGCCATTCTTTCTCTGTACTCAACCTGCTGGGTCAGTAGCTAACTAAGGCTTATGCCTAAGCTAAGGCATCAGTTTCCTGATAGGAGGCATCAATGCCTTATGAGCTGGGACATGGAAAACAGTGAGGGCTGCCATAGACTCTTGCATATGGACCCAAATATCTCTCATGTCTTGACCCCCATGGGTTTATTCATAATCATCCATCAGTTGGCTTTCTATTGTTTGAGCCATAGAATTAATCCCATTAGAGCATTCTGGCTGCCAGTGCAAAGGGTTAACTTCCAGGGCTCATGAATAATCACCAGCCCCACTGCTCTGAGTTCAGCCTTTCAGCTGATGCACTGTCTGCTGTGTGAGAGGCTCTACGTGGAGAAGTATTGTGTCCACTGAGAGGAGCTGTTGCTCTATGATGGTATATCAGTTGTTGTCTCCTTTCAGAACTGGGACCAAAACCCTAAGGGCATTCTTCCCTTCTGTTGTTTCTACTGTCGTGCCTATTCATGATTTTTGGAGTTAAAGACATATTTAATTCAAATGTTAACCATATTTGAGAGCTCCCCAGGTCTTTCATCTGCTTCAGTAGTATTTTTACTTTCTCAAAGATGGCTTGCTACCCTGATCCCCAGTCCCACATATGTCCTTATTGTGTTGCAAGAATTTCTCTCCCCTCAAGGGTCCTTCTAGCTAGACTAAGGATCAAATTGACACAAGACAGATTAACAGGAGAAAATACAATTTAATAGTCATATATATGAGGAATCCACATAGGCATGGAAATTGCAAAGACAAGCAAACTGATGTAAATATGTCATTCTGAACTAAGGAGAAGGGGGTAGGGGTTTGGAATTTCAGAGGAAAGGAATGCATTTCAAAGGGTGATAAGGAGTAGATGTTTAGGCATCAGATGTTTGCTCTACCACACATATGGTTCACTCAGATAAAATTTGTCTCTGTTAAATACCCTATTCTGGGAAAGGCACTCTATTTAGATTCTTCTGTGTGATTAAGGGAGAAACAAAATTTTCTCTTGAGCCCACAGGATTTCAAGTGCTTTTAGCTCAAAATAATCTACATGTCAAAGTGGCACATTCTGGGGGGTGGTCCTGTACTGAACCTTCAGTTTCATTGCCTGAAACTTTCTTGGGAATTTTACATCTTAAAAGTTCAGCTAGTAGGTTATTTTATGTTATCAATCCAGTCTCTTAGTTCTGACAGTAGGTCAACTTAATTAAACTCACTACAGGAGGCAGGGATATAGGTGTCTTTTCAAAGTTAGGCCTATGGTTCAAGTAATCAGGCATTAAGTAAGGGACATTTCTATGGAAACAAAAGAAAACTGATAGTTAATGATTATGTCAAATGTTAAGCCAGTTTCTGAGTTCTGATTGCCGCCAGTTACAAAGACTTCTAGATGTCAGACTTGAAGCATCTTCCCATACATGAGGGCAGGTAATGACAATCTGACAGATCTTACTGGTTTGTAGCTCATGTCTCTGGTGATCTTTTGAGTGGCCCATAGGGAAGGGTCAAAGATTGTCTATGCATGAGCTATTATGGCAATTTCTTTACAGCAAGTTGTTTATATTTAATTTTCAACGTTTCAGGATAAAGGACAGTTTTAGTTCTCGAATGATTTCAAGTCAGAAAAGTGAGAGAAAAATTGGAAAATGTTAATTTGAAGTGTAATCAGGTATTGGAGGACTTTAGAAGAAACCAGGATTTAGTCCAGTTTAAAATGAATAGTGTTAAAATCTAATATCTACAAAGATGTTATTGGAACAATTATCTCTCTATACTTCCTGTAATATTTACCAAAGATAGCTAACTTAACACTATTTGTTTGAAAAATAAGTATGGTTTAAAAACAAACAAACAAGCCCAACAACTTTGCCTGATTATTTGCAGAAGCACAGAAAGAATAGTGATTGGACATATAGACCCTTTAAAATTCTGTTGGTTATTTTCATAAGGAATTTCTAGACTGAACTCTTAATAGCTTTTCAAGGCCAGAACCAAGCCAAATACATCCCATCAGACTTCACCATAACACATAGAGGTTTGGGTGAATTCTTTTCTCAGGGTCCCCAACATACACTGAAGTTTAAGCACCTGCCAGAAAGTGAGCTTGGAGCTTCTTAACTCATCTGGTAAAGCTGATGGGAACTCTGTAAGCAAGGTATCAGGCTGATATTTCTGAAGAGGCTTTATTGGCCCCATAAAGTCAAGCTTAGTTCCTCAAATTGTCTGGTCGTATCTGAGTGTATACAGGTCTTTCTCAGATATGATATTCTAGTTTTGGTAATATAACCAGTGTTTCTTTCTTTTTTTTTTATTTCTTTTCAACTTAACAGTATTCATTGTTTTTGCACCACACCCAGTGCCCCATGCAATACATGCCCTCCCTAATACCCACCACCTGGTTCCCCCAACCTTCCACCCTGCGCCCCTTCAAAACCCTCAGGTTGTTTTTCAGAGTCTATAGTCTGTCATGGTTCACCTCCCCTTCCAATTTCCCTCAACTCCCTTCTCCTCTCCATCTCCTCATGTCCATGTTATTTGTTATGCTCCACAAATAAGTGAAACCATATGATAATTGACTCTCTCTGCTTGACTTATTTCACTCAGCATAATCTCTTCCAGTCCCATCCATGTTACTACAAAAGTTGGGTATTCATCCTTTCTGATGGAGGCATAATACTCCATAGTGTATATGGACCACATCTTCCTTATCCATTCGTCCATTGAAGGGCATCTTGGTTCTTTCCACAGTTTGGCGATGAAAGGAAACAAAAGCGAAAATGAACTTTTGGGATTTCATCAAGATCAAAAGCTTCTGCACAGCAAAGGAAACAGTCAACAAAACAAAGAAGCAACCCATGGAATGGGAGAAGATATTTGCAAATGACAGTACAGACAAAAGGTTGATATCCAGGATCTATAAAGAACTCCTCAAACTCAACACACACAAAACAGATAATCATATCAAAAAATGGGCAGAAGATATGAATAGATACTTCTCCAATGAAAACATACAAATGGCTATCAGACACATGAAAAAATGTTCATCATCACTAGCCATCAGGGAGATTCAAATTAAAACCACATTGAGACACCACCTTACACCAGTTAGAATGGCCAAAATTAGCAAGACAGGAAACAACATGTGTTGGAGAGGATGTGGAGAAAGGGGAACCCTCTTACATTGTTGGTGGAAATGCAAGTTAGTGCAGCCACTTTGGAGAAGAGTGTGGAGATTCCTCAAGAAATTAAAAATAGAGCTTCCCTATGACCCTGCAATTGCACTACTGGGTATTTACCCCAAAGATACAGATGTAGTGAAAAGAAGGGCCATCTGTACCCCAATGTTTATTACCAGTGTTTCTAATTGTATCCTATTACAAGGGGAATATATTCTTATTGAACTTATATAGTAAAATATATTACCATAAAATATAAGAATACACATTGAGATTTTACAAATTCTGGAAGGTTAAGGTAAAGAGAAAGTACAATGATTCAGTTTGTTCACAAAGGTATATTTTGTTAAATTGTTGTAATTCAGAGAAAAATTTTTCTTAAATTTGGAAAAAACTAAACATTTTAAAAAGTCATCAATTTTGGGGGATGCCTGGGAGGCTCAGTCAGTTAAATGTCTGCCTTTGGTTCAGGTTATCAAGCCCTGTATCAGGCTGCCTGCTGGGCGGGGAATCTGCTGCTCTCTCTTTTTGCTTTTCTCCCTGTTTGTGCTCTCTCTCTCTCAAATAAAAAAATAAAATCTTTAAAAAGTCATCAATACTTCAAACAAAAATCAAAAAAGTATAATTATTGTCCTCAATTTCATTCAGTCCTATAGTATTACTTTTTATTCTGCTTGAATACAGTTTTTCAATAGTTCCAGAAATTTTTGCCAAGTCATTTATGATCTTAAGGTCATCAGAAACTTGTAATCAAGAGTTTTATCCATGAGTGCTTTTTCTTAAGATTATTTATTTATTTATTTGTCAGATATAGAGAGAGAAGGTGAGCAAGCGGGGAGAGTGGCAGGCAGAGGGAGAAGCAGGCTCCCTGCTGAGCAAGGAGGCTAATGCTAGACTTGACCCTAGGAACCTGGAAACATGACGAGAGCTGAAGACAGATGATTAACTAACTGAGCCACTTAGGGGTCCCCGTGAATCCTTTAAAAATATATTTATTTCTTAGAGAGAGCACAAGCAGGAGGAGTGGCAGAAAGAGGGAGAGGGAGAGAGGGAGAAATAAACCACCCCCACCCCACTTTGAAGAACAGGGTGCAGGACGCAGGGTTTGATCCCAGGACCCCAAGATCATGACTCCAGGAGAAGGCAGACTCTTTATTTATTTTTAATTTAATTTAATTTTATTTTCAGTGTTCCAAAATTCATTGTTTATGCACCACATCCAGTGCTCCATGCAATATGTGCCCTCCATAATACCCACCACCAGGCTCACCCAAGCCCCCGCCCCCTCCCCTCCAAAACCCTCTGTTTGTTTCTCAGAGTCCACAGTTTGCCATGGTTTGCCTCCCCCTCCGATTTCCTTCTCTCTCAATGTCCTCCGTGTTATTACTTATGCTCCACAATAAGCGAAACCATATGATAATTGACTCCCTCTGATTGACTTATTTCACTCAGCATAATCTCTTCCAGTCCCATCCATGTTGATAGAAAAGTTGGGTATTCATCCTTTCTGATGGAGGCATAATAACTCCGTTGCATGTATGCATCCTATCTTCTTTATCCATTCATCCATTGAAAGGCATTTTGGTTCTTTCCATAGTTTGGCGACTGTGGCCATTGCTGCTATGAACATTGGGGTACAGATGGCCCTTCTTTTCACTACATCGGTATTTTGGGGGTAAATACCCAATAGTGCAATTGCAGGACCATAGAGTAGCTCTATTTTTTAATTTCTTTTTTTTTTTTTAAAGATTTTATTTATTTATTTGACAGAGAGAGATCACAAGCAGGCAGAGAGGCAGGCTGAGAGAGAGGAGGAAGCAGGCTCCCTGCGGAGCAGAGAGCCCGATGTGGGGCTCGATCCCAGAACCCTGGGATCATGACCCGAGCCGAAGGCAGAGGCTTAACCCACTGAGCCACCCAGGTGCCCCACTATTTTTTAATTTCTTAAGGAAACTCCACACTGTTTTCCAAAGTAGCTGCACCAACTCGCATTCCCACCAAAAGTGTAAGAGGGTTCTCCTTTCTCCACATCCTCTCCAACACTTGTTTACTGTCTTGTTAATTTTGGCCATTGTAACTGGCGAAAAGTTATATCTCAATGTGGTTTTGACTTGAGCCCCCCTGATGGCTAATGATGATGAACATTTTTTCATGTGTCTGTTAGCCATTTGCATGTTTCCTTTGGAGAACTGTCTCTTCATGTCTTCTGCCCATTTTTTGACATGATTATCTGTTTTGTGTGTCTTTTTTTTTAAAGATTTCATTTATTTATTTGACATTGAGATCACAAGTAGGCAGAGAGGCAGGCAGAGAGAGAGGAAGGGAAGCAGGCTCCCTGCTGTGCAGAGAGCCCGATGCGGGGCTTGATCCCAGGACCCTGGGATCATGACCTGAGCCAAAGGCAGCGGCTTAACCCACTGAGCCACCCAGGCGCCCCTGTTTTGTGTGTCTTGAATTTAGGAGTTCTTTATAGTTCTTGGATATAAGCCCTTAGTCTGTAGTGTCATTTGCAAAAATCTTCTCCCATTCAGTGGTTTGCCTCCTTGTTTTCTTGACTGTGATCTTTGCTGTGAAGAAGCTTTTGATTTTGATGAAGTTCCAAAAGTTCATTTTCACTTTTGTTTCCTTTGCCTTTGGAGACATATCTTGAAAGAAGTTGCTGTGGCCGATGACCAAGAGGTTACTGCCTATATTCTCCTCTAGGATTTTGATAGATTCCTGCCAGCATTGAGGTCTTTTATCCATTTCAAGTTTATCTTTGTGTATGGTGTAAGAGAATGGTCGAGTTTCATTCTTCTACAGGTAGCTGTCCGATTTTCCCAGCACCATTTATTGAAGAGACTGTTTTTTTTTTTTTCCACTGTATATATATATTTTTTTCCTGTTTTGTCGAAGATTATTTGACCATAGAGTTGAGGGTCCATATCTGGACTCTCCACTCTGTTCCGCTGGTCTATGTGCCTGTTTTTGTGCCAGTACCATGCTGTCTTGGTGATCACAGCTTTGTAGTAAAGCTTGAAAGCAGGCAACGTGATGTCCCCAGTTTTATTTTTTCTTGTTCAACATTTCCCTAGCAATTCGGGGTCACTTCTGGTTCCATACAAATTTTAGGATTGTTTGTTCCAGCTCTTTGAAAAATGCTGGTGTAATTTTGATAGCAATGACATTGAAAGTATAGATTGCTCTAGGCAGTATAGACATTTTAACAATGTTTATTCTTCTAATCCATGAGCATGGAATGGTCTTCCATCTTTTTGTGTCTTCTTCAATTTCTTTCATGAATGTTCTGTAGTTCCTCAAGTACAGATCCTTTACCTCTTTGATTAGGTTTATTCCCATGTATCTTATGGTTCTTGGTGCTATAGTAAATGGAACTGATTCTTTAATTTCTCATATTTTCATTGTTGGTATATAAGAAAGTAACTGAATTCTGTACATTGATTTTGTATCCTGCCACATTTCTGAATTGCTGTTTGAGTTCTAGTAGTTTGGGGGTGGAGTCTTTTGGGTTTTCCATATAAAGTATCATCATGTCATCTGCGAACAGAGAGTTTGATATTTCTTTGCCAATTTGAATATGTTTTATATATTTTTGTTGTCTGATTGCTGTTGCTAGGAATTCTAGTACTATGTTCTACAACAGTGGTGATAGTGGACATCCTTGCCATGTTCCTGATCTCAAAGGGAAGGCTGTCAGCTTTTCCCCATTGAGTATGATATTTGCTGTGAGTTTTTCATAGATAAATTTTATAAAGTTGAAACAATATTCCCTCTATCCTTATACTTTGAAGAGTTTTAATCAGGAGAGGATGCTGTATCTTGTCAAATGTTTTTTTTCTGCATCAATTGAGAGGACCATGTGGTTCTTCTCTTTTCTCTTATTGATTTGTTTATTCATATTGATTGATTTGTGAATGTTGAACCACCCTTGCCTCCCAGGGATAAATTCCACCTGGTCATGGTGGATAATCTTTTTAATGTACTGTTGGATCCTATTAGCTAGGATTAGGCATTCATATTCATGAGGATATTAGTCTGAATTTCTCCTTTTTGATGGGGTCTTTGTCTGGTTTGGGGATCAAGGTAATGCTGACTTCATAGAAAGAGTCTGGGGGTTTTCCTCCTGTTTCTATTTTTGAAACAGCTTCAGGATAATAGGTATTATTTCTTCTTTGTATGTAGGTAGAATTTTCCAGGGAATCCAGCAGGACTTGGGCTTTTGTTTTTTGGGAGGCTTTTGATCACTGTGTCAATCTTGTTACTAGATATTGGTCTATTGAGGTTGTCAATTTCTTCCTGATTCAGTTTTGGAAGTTTATAGGTTTCCATGGATGTATTCATTTCTTCTATGTTGCTTGACTTATTGGCATATAATGGTTGATAATAATTTCTGATTGTTGTTTCTACTTCCTTGGTGTTAGTCATGATCTCTCCCCTGTCATTCATAATTTTATCAATTTGGGTCCTCTCTCTTTTCTTTTGGATTAGTTTGGCCAGTGGTTTATTGGCCTTAGTAATTCTTTCAAAGAACAAGCTTGTAGTTTTCTTGACGTGTTCTACTGTATCTCTGGTTTCTAACTCATTGATCTCTGCTCTAACCTTAATTATGTCCCTTTCTGTGCATGGGATTGGTTTAGTTTGTTGTTGATTTTCCAGTTCTTTGAGGTGTAAAGAGAGTTTGTGTATTTGGGACTTTTCGGTTTTTTTGAGTGAGGCTTGGATGGCTATGTATTTCCAGCTTAGGACCACCTTTGCCATATCCCATAGGTTTTGGACCAATGTGTCTTCATTCTCATTGGTTTCCATGAATTATTTAAGTTCTTCTTTGATATCCTAGTTGATGTGAACGTTCTTAAGCAGGGTGGTCTTTAGCTTCCAGGTGTTTGAATTCCTCCCAAACATTTTCTTGTGGTTGAATTCTAGTTTCAAAGCATTGTGGTCTAAGAATATGCAGGGAATAATCTCAGTCTTTTGGTATGAATTGAGCCCTGATTCATGACCCAGTGTGTGGTCTATTCTGGAGAAAGTTCTATGTGTGCACGAGAAGAATGAGTATTCTGTTGTTTTAGGGTTGTTTTAGGGTTGTTTTAGGGTTGTTTTAGGGTTGTTGTTTTAGGGTTGTTTTAGGGTTGTTGTTTTAGGGTTGAATGTTCTGTATCTATCTATGAAGTCCATCTAGTCAAATGTGTCATTCAAAGCTCTTGTTTCTTTATTGATTTTCTGCTTGGATGATCTGTCTATTACTGAGAACAGTGTGTTAAGATTCTTTGCTATTAATATATTCATATCAGTATGACTCTTCATTTTGATTAACAGTTGGCTTATGTAGTTGACTGTTTCCATGTTAGGGGCAGAAATATTTACAATTTTTAGATCTTCCTGGTGGGTAGACCCTTTAAGAATGAGGTAGTGTCCTTCTGTATCTCTGACTACAGTCTTTAGTTTAAAATCTAATTTATCTGATATGAGAAATTCTACCCCAGCTTTCTTTTGCAGCCCATTGGCATGAAAGATGGTTCTCCATCCCCTCACTTTCTGTCTGAATGTATCTTTAGGTTCCAAATGGGTCTTTTGTAGACAACATATGAACAGGTCCTGTTGTTTTACCCATTCTGAAACCCTGTGCCATTTTATGGGAGTCTTTAGGCCGTTCACGTTGAGAGTGATTATTGAAAGACATGTTTTTATTGACAACATGTTGCCTGTGAAGCCCTTGTTTCTATATATTGTCTCTGTAACTTTCTGTTTTATGACACTCTTGGGTTCTCTCTTCCTTTTTAGAACCCCTGTTAATATTTCTCATAGTTCCAGCTTGGTGGTCACATACTCTTTTAAATCTAGCCTGTTTGGAAGCTCTTTATCTCTCCATCCATTTTGAATGTCAACCTTCCTGGATAAAGTATTCTTGACCACATGTTCCTCTCATTTAGTGCCCTGAATATACCTTGCCAGCCCTTTCTGGCTTTCCAGGTTTCTATGGACAGTTCTGACGTTATTCTGATGGACCTTCCTCTGTACATAAGGAGTCTCTTTCCCCTAGCTGCTCTCCAAAGCTCTTGTCTAAAATTATGTCTCATCAGTCTCACAATGAAGTACCTCCAAATCTTTCTAGGTTTGTTGATCTTGAAGGGTATTCTTTCTGGCTCTAGAACACTAACACTGGTTCCATTCCCCAGATTGGGAAAATTTTCATGGAGAATTTGTTCAACAATATTCTCTAGTCTTCTTTCTTTCTCTTCCCCCTAGGGATCCCAATAATTCTGACTTTGGAATGTTTCATGGCATCATTTATTTCCTTAATTCTCTTTACATGGCTTCTAAGCTGTTTGCTCCAGGCCTCCTCCTGATCCTTTTTCTCTATCAGTTTGTCCTCTAGATCACTAATTCTATCTTCTGCCTCAGTTATCCTAGCTGTTAGAGTATTTAGATTAGATTCCATCGCATTGATAGCATTTTTAACTTCTTCCCAGGTGGCTTTCACTTCTGCCTTTAGGGATTCCATGTTGTCACCAGTGGTTTTCTCTAACCTAGCCATTGCCTGGGTAATTGTTACCTGAATTGCCTTTCCAACATACTGTTTATGTCCATATCCAATAGTTCTGATGGAGAGGGCATAGTCTCTGAATTTTTCCTCCGTTGGGTGTTTCTCCTCCTAGTCATTTTTGTGAGACGTGGTTCAGGGGATTTATAACTGAATATATCAACCAGGATCCAGGCAAGGTGCACCCTGGAATGCTTCTGAGCAATCGGAAGTCACCAATAAAAGAAAAAGAAAAGAACATAAGAGAGAGAGAGAGAAAAAAAGAGAAGACCCAGCCAGAATGGGCCCCAAAGGTAGGATTTATAAAGTATATAAATAAAAATGGAGAAACAAAAAGACCCACAAAAGTAAATGACAAGGAAAAAAAAAAAGAACCCAGCCAAAATGAACCTGAAGGATAAGATTATATAATGCCAGAACAAAAACAAATACACATAAACACTGACAGAAGAATAAGATGGGAGTGTGGTTATAAATCCTCCATGTGGGCAAGGAAGGTTAATTTGATTTTCCTGGATGTATCCTGATATCTTTGTTAAAGGACTCAACTTTCTGGGGCACCCGGAGTGCTCAGTGGGTTAAAGCCTCTGCCTTCAGCACAGGTCATGATCCCAGAGTCCTGGGATTGAGCCCTGCATCAGGCTATCTGCTCAGCGGGGAGCCTGCTTCCTCCTCCTCTCTCTTTCTCTCTCTCTGCTTTCATCTCTGCCTACTTGTGATCTCTTTCTGTCAAATAAATAAATAAAATCTTAAAAAAAAGGACTAAACTTTCCAGAGAAAAGGGAGATTAAAACTGGATTATATATATATGGGTAATGTTGATTAGGATAAGAAGATTACCTTGAAGCTTATATCTATATGTATATTAAAAATAGAAAAGAAAAAGAAAAACACAGTTGAATGTATGAAAAAAGTTCAAGTTAATGGGTTATTATGGAATATGTTATATTAAACCTCTAGTTGTAATGGTAAGTAGGTTAAAAAATTAAGAAGAACAGGAATAGTGAGAACGAATTAAAAATAAAAGTTGTATCTATGAAATATACAAGTTTCAGGGCAATACCAGGAGCTTAATATATTGTTTTCCCCTGATATTGTGATTTTACAGTTTTATGGGGACCCTGTGGTGGTTGTCCTCTCATTCTTGTGGCTGGCTTTTTGGGGGAGGGGTCTGCCACGTTATTTTTCAGGCAGCCTTGCATTAGTTGTGTCTTCCTGCCCCCTATCAAGGGGCTGGGCTCTGTGGAAACTGGTTTTTCAGGCTTTTGTTCTCTGGAGGTTTTTTTTTCTTTTGGGTTTTTTCGGCTTTTTGGAGGTTTAGTGGAAAGCAAACTGCACCCAGACCTCCATCTCAGAGAGAAGCTTCAGTCTTCTCCCCTCTGGATGGTCCAGAATACACAGACTCCCCCTCTGCAAAATCTGCTGAGTGGTGCAACCTTGCACAGGCAGAGCATGTCCCCAGCCACCGTCTCAGGGGTTGCCCAAAGAGCCCACTTGTCTCTGCAACCCCATGCCACTAAAACCATGAGTGATATTGGTCCAGGGAGCCCTCTTCTGGTGGCTGCCTTTGCCGGGACTGCTGTCTAGGGTCTAGACCTCAGCTTACCACCATAGAACTCAGCCAGTCCTAGAGACTGCCAGCTGGTGCCTGCATGGAGTGTTCTCAGTCTCTGACGGGGAGTGGGTCAGACCCCAGTTGCGCAGTGTGCAAAAGTTCTAGGCAGCACAAACTGGTGCTGTCACCAGACTCTCTCATGCAGGGGTGGGAGTGTGCCCAGCTCAAGCCGTGGTGCAAGCCGCACAACCCCGGTTGCTCCCCTGTACTCTCTCTTGCATGGGTGGTGGCTGCTGGTGGTGGCCAACCTGGGACTCTGGGCTTAGGCTTTGCCCGTGACCACCCAATTCCACCAGTTGCCCCTTAAGATCTTTTGCTCTTTTTGATTGCTTTTAGCCAGACTCCAAGTTAATGCTTGTCCCCAATCACGGGGCACTTTTGTATTGGGGTATTGCTTTCCAATGGGTGGCTTCTGGTGGTTCCCTCCCCCTTCTGTTTATCCTCTGATATCAGTCCAAGCATTCCCACTCTGCTTTACATATGCACTGATGTCTTCTGCCCCCATAGAGATCAGAAGTGTTTAATCCTATATCTCAGGCTGATATCATGGGTGTTCAGAGTGTTCTGGTAGATAATTAACTCACTTTAGGGGACCGGTTGAAAGAGGTCCTCCTACTTCTCTGCCCTCCAAAGGCAGATTTTTTTTTCAATTTAAAAAAATTATTTATTTTTTAAATTTCTTTTCAGTGTTCCAGAATTCATTGCTTATGCACCACACCCAGTGCTCCATGCAATACGTGCCCTTCATAATACCCACCACCAGGCTTACCCAAACCTCCCACCCTCTGCCCCTCCCAAACCCTCAAATTGTTTTTCAGAGTCCACAGACTCTCATGGTTCATCTCCCCCTCCATTTTCCCCCAACTCCCTTCTCCTCTCCCTCTCCCCATGTCCCCCGTGTTATTTGTTATGCTCCACAAATAAGCAAAATCTTATGATAATTGACTCTCTCTGCTTGACTTATTTCACTCAGCATAATCTCTCCCAGTCCTGTCCCTGTTGCTACAAAAGTTGGATATTCATCCTTTCTGATGAAGGCATAATACTCCATAGTGTATATGGACCACATCTTCCTTATCTATTCATCTGCTAAAGGGCATCTTGGTTCTTTCCACAGTTTGGTGACTGTGGCCATTGCTGCTATAAACATTGGGGTACAGATGGCCCTTCTTTTCACTACATCTGTATCTTTGGGGTAAATACCCAGTAGTGCAATTGCAGGGTCATAGGGAAGCTCTATTTTTAATTTCTTAAGGAATCTCCACACTGTTTTCTAAAGTGGCTGCACCAACTTGCATTCCCACCAAGAGTGTAAGAGGGTTCCCCTTTCTCCACATCCTCTCCAACATACGTTGTTTCCTGTCTCGTTAATTTTGGCCATTCTAACTGGTGTAAGGTGGTATCTTGATGTGGTTTTTTTTTTAAATTTATTTATTTGACAGAGAAAGATCACAGTAGGCAGAGAGGCAGGCAGAGAGGCAGGCAGAGAGAGAGAGAGGAGAAAGCAGGCTCTCCGCTGAGCAGAGAGCCCAATGTGGGACACGATCCCAGGACCCTGAGATCACGACCTGAGCCGAAGGCAGTGGCTTAACCCACTGAGCCACCCCGGCGCCCCTCTCCAGTGATTTTAATTTGAATCTCCCTGATGGCTAGTGATGATGAACATTTTTTCATGTGTCTGTTAGCCATTTGTATGTCTTCATTGGAGAAATATCTGTTTATGTCTTCTGCCCATTTTTGACATTATTACTGTTTTGTGTGTGTTGAGTTTGAGGAGTTCTTTATAGATCCTGGATATCAGCCCTTTGTCTCTATTGTCATTTGCAAATATCTTCTCCCATTCCGTGGGCTGCCTCTAGGTTTTGTTGACTGTTTCCTTTGCTGTGCAGAAGATTTTGATTTTGATGAAGTCCCCAAAATTCATTTTCCAAAGGCAGATTCTTAACTGGCTGAGCCACCCAGGCACTCCTTATCCATGAATCCTAAATGAAGATTAAGCATATTTGCATAATTTTTTAGACTCATCTGAATAAAAGTACAACTTTTTATAAATGGTAAAAGGCTTAAAAATGGCATGGTTAAAGATCTGATTAGACTTCATTACAATGCAATTGATAAGGAAATTAGACTATTTTTGTGGCATGCAACACTTCCAGATAATTACATAATGCAACACTGGATTTCTAAGAGTTTCATGTAATTTTAGAATACTTATTTTTTTTTTAATTTATTTGACAGACAGATCACAAGTAGGCAGAGAGGCAGGCAGAGAGAGACAGGAGGAGGAGGCAGGCTCCCTGCTGAGCAGAGAGCCCGATGCGGGACTCGATCCCAGGACCCTGAGATCATGACCTGAGCCTAAGGCAGAGGCTTTAACCACTAAGCCACCCAGGCACCCCTAGAATACTTATTTTAATAACATAACTACATAAATATAATCTAAGAAGGTTTAATATCACATCTTTGACAACGTTTTCCATGTAATTCAATATGCCAAATAAGCTTAATTAGGTTAATTTCTCACACACACAACTTTTAAAAAAATTTTTATTTACTTGTTTGTCAGAGAGAAAGAGAGAGAGAGAGCAAGTAGGAGTCACAGCAAGCAGAAGAAGAAGCAGGCTCCCTGCTGAGCAAAGAGTCCAATGCAGGGAGCCCAATGCTGGACTCTACCCCAGGACTCTAGGATCATGACCTTGAGCTGAAGGCGGATGATTGACCAACTGAACCACCCAGGTAACCCCACAAAATTTTTTTGAAGTGTTCCAGGGACTTGAAGGGAATTTCATTTAGATTGTGGTAAAAAACAAAAATACCCTCCCCCCAATAACAACAACAACAACAACAACAACAAAACAACCTTCATTTTAGAATTCAATTTTGGGAAGTATGTTTAAAAATATCAAAAGTTTCAAGTATTTGATTATGAAATAAAATTTATCCATTTATCCAGTATAAGATATCAAAGACAAATATGTAAGTTACATAGTTGTGAGAAAAATTCAGCTCTTTTAATATTAAGTCTTAGATCCCTTAATCAGAGATCTGACAAACATGGTAAATTATTTTGGCAAACATAAATCATTCTTTTTGTTTTTTCCAGGCAGGTAATTTAAAAGATAAAAAAACTTTAGGGGATACCTGGTCTCTCAGTCTGTTGAGCATCTGCCTTAAGCTCATGTCATGATCCCAGGATCTGGGATTGAGTCCCACATCAGTGGGCATTGCTCACTGGGCAGCCTGCTTCTCCCTCTGCCTGCTTTTGCTCTCTCATACTCTCTCTCTGACAGATAAGTTTTAAAAATCATTAGAAAAAAAAAAAATTCTCTCTCCCTCTCCCTCTGCTGTCCCCATTTTCTCTCTCTCTCTCAAATAAATAAATAAATAAATCTTAAAAAAATAGAAAAAAACCTTTTGTTTACAATTTCTTAAGGAAAGCCACCAAAAGTTTAAGAAAACTTTTTACCTTTAACAAAGAGAAAATGAAATTTGCACCAGTGTACTTTTGATAGTCAAACTCATGCAATTATTTAAATTTATCCTAATTTTAGCCAGTACTGATGACACATAAAATTTCTTCCCAGAGACACCTGGATGATTTAGTCAGTTAAGCATCCCACTCTTGGTTTCAGCTTAGGTCGTGATCTCAGGGCTGTGAGATAGAGACCTACATCGGGCTCTGTGCTGAGCGTGAAGTCTGCTGGTTTCTCTCTCTTCCTCTTCCTCTTCTCCTCCCCATTTCATTCACGTGCTCTCTCTCTCAAATGAATAAATCTTAAAAAAAAAAAAAAAGGAAATCTTTCCAAAGGCTCTATCTTCATAAAACTTCTACAACTTTCTTTTTTATATTCAGTTTTTGACCAAAAATTTCCCCTATAAATAACCGGTCTTACTTTAGGACAACATTATTTTCTTTTCCCTTAACAAATATGTATTTTGTTCCTTATCTTTTCCCCCCAAAACACAGATCTTACTTTTCTCACATACAGAGTCGTTTCCCTTATTATTTCTAGTAGTCTTATATATTTATTAAAATCCTCAATGCTTAGAGGGGCCTGGGTGGCTCTGTCAGTTGAGCCATTGACTCTTGGTTTCAGCTCAGGTCCAGATCTTAGGGCTGTGAGATAGAGCCCTGCATTGGGTTTCGTGCTCAGCAGGGAGTCTGCTTGAGATTCTCTCCCTCTCCTTCTGACCCTCCCCATGGCCTTAGCTTAAGTCAGATGCTTAACCCAGGTGCCTCTAAATAAATACAATCTTAAAAAAAAGAATTTTTCATGCTTATAAACCTTCAATTTTTTCCTTTTCAAAGATTTTATTCATTCATTTATTTGACAGAGAGAGAGAAAGCGAGAGCACAAGCAACCAGAGGTAGAAGTAGACTCCTCACTTAGCAGGGAGTCTGATGTGGGGCTTGATCTGAACCAAAGGCAGATGCCCAATTGACTGAGCCAGCCAGGTACCCCCAAACCTTGATTTTTAATATAAACTAAGTAGTAAACAATTGCGAATTATGTTACACCAGATTTCTTTATATTGGCAAATTTATGAATATATTTCATAATTTTTGGAAACATTTTATAGTACAGTATTAAATAAAGCACAAAATATGTTTACTAACAGACACACACTCATCTTTAGTTTTTCTATAATAAGACAAAACTAGAAAAATCATGTTTAATACTTAATGTTTTATTACTTTATCTTGTTTTGAAAAAAATCTAGATTATTAACAAACTTAATTTTACTCATCTTTTAACTTAGCAAAACTTTAAAACTTTAGGTTACCAAAGACAGAGGAAACTTTATAAAAGTTTACCTACAAGTCTTTTAAAATTTTATTTACATCTATTTCATTTACGTTTTCTTGAAACTTGTGCTTAGACTACCCACAAAACTCCATGAGGCATATAGACAAAGTAAAAAATTATCCTAAGATTTATTATTTACCAATTTTGAAACAGGAATATAATACACTTATTTGACTTCTGATAAACAGAATCAGGAAAAAAAAAGGTTTTCTGGAAAGTTTTTTTTTTTTAAATTCTAGTTAACATACAATATTTTATTTTATATTTTATTTTATTTTTATTTTATTTGCTTTTTCAGTGTTCCAAGATTCACTGTTTATGCACTACATCCAGTGCTCCATGCATTATGTGCCCTCCTTAATACTCACCAGGCTCACCTAACCCCCACCCGTCCCCTCCAAAACCCTCAGTTTCTCAGAGTCAGTCTCTCATGGTTCATCTTCATCTGTGATTTCCCTCAACTCATTTTTCCTTTCCTTCTCCTAATGGGCTCCATGTTCACTTACTTGTGGAGCATAAGGAATAACATGGAGAACATGCTGTGTTATATTAGTTTGGGGTGTACAATATATTGATTCAACAATTCCATACAACACCTATGCTAATCATGAGAAGTGCACTCCTTAATTCCCCCACCTCCCCCCGGGAACCATTAGTTTGTTCTATATAGTTAAGAGTCTGTCTCTTGGTTTATCTCTCTCTCTTTCTCTCTCTCTCCTCTCAACCTTTTCTTATTTGTTTAGTTTCTTAAACTTCACATATAAATGAAATCATGTGGTATTTGTCTTTCCCTAGCTGACTTATTTCACATAGCATTATACTCTCTAGCTCCATTAATGTCATTGTAAATGGCAGATTTCATTATTTTCATTATTTTTTTATGTTGGAATAATGTTCCCACATACAATGTGGTATGTGTATATATATATAATCTTTATCTATGCATCTATGGATGAATACTTGGGCCACTTCCACATCTTGGCCATTGTAGATAATGCTGCTATAAACATAGGGATATATATAGCCCCTTGAATTAATTTTTTGAGATACCTCCATCCTGTTTTCCACTGTAGCTGCACCAGTTTCTGCTCTCACCAACAGTGCAAGAAGGTTCCTTTTTCTCCACATCCTCACTATCATTTCTTGTTTCCTATGTTGTTTATTTTAGCTTTGGACAGGCACCAGGTGATATCTCATTGTAGTTTTGATTTATATTTTCCTAATAATGAGTGATGTTGAGCATATTTTTATATGTGTTGCCTGTCTGTGTCTTCTTTAGAAAAGTATCTGTTCATGTCTTCTGCCCATTTTTAAATTGGATTACTTGTTCTTCAGGGATTGAGTTTTATAAGTACTTTATATAATTTGGATACTAATGCTTTATCTAATATGTCATTGCAAATATCTTCTCACATTCTGTAGGTTTCCTTTTCATTTCTTGTTGTTTCATTCACTGTGAAGAGGCTATTTGTTTTGAGATGTTCCCTAGTTAATTTTAACTTTTGTTTCCCTTGCTTCAGGGGCCTTTGTAGAAAAATGTTGTTTATGACTGTGGTTGATGTCAGGGAAGTTACTAACTGTGCTCTCTTCTAGTATTTTCATGGTTTCAAGTCACACCTAGGTCTTTAATCCATTTCGAGTTTATTTTTGTCTATGGAGTAAGAAAGTGGTCCAGTTTCATTCTTTTCCACATTGCTCTTTGCCAACACCATTTGTTGAAGAGACAATCTTTTCTGTATTGGATATTCTTTCCTACTTTGTAAAAGATTAATTGACCATATAGTCATTTTTGGGTTTTCTATTTTGTTCCATTTATCTGTACATGTATTTTAAAAAATATTTCATTTATTTATTTGACAGAGATCACAAGTAGGCAGAGAGTCATGCAGAGAGAGGATGGGGAAGCAGGCTCCCTGCTGAGCAGAGAGCCCAATTTGGGGCTCAATCCCAGGACCCTAAGATCATGACCTGAGCTGAAGACAGAGGCTTAAACCACTGAACCACCCAGGCACCCCTGTATGTGTATTTTTTGTACAAGTACCATACTGTTTTAATCATTATAGATTTATAACATAATTTGAAGTCTGAAATTGTGATGTATTTAGCTTTTCCTTTCTTTTTCAACATTGCTATGGCTCCTTGGAGTCTTTTGTGGTTCCATATAAATTTTAGCATTCTTTGTTCTAGCTCTGTGAAAAATGTTATTGATATTTTTTAAATTTTTGTTTATTTATTTGACAGACAGAGATCACAAGTAGGCAGAGAGAGAGAGAGAGAGAGAGAAGAGGAGGAAGCAGCCCCCCCCCACGCTGAGCAGAGAGCCCGATGCAGGGCTTGATCCCAGAACCCTGGGATCATGCCCTGAGCTGAAGGCAGAGGCTTTAACCCACTGAGCCACCCAGGTACCCCTGTTATTGGTATTTTGATAAGGATTGCATTGAATGTGTAGATTGCTTTGAAATAGACATTTTAACAATATTTGTTCTTCCAATCCGTGTGTATGGAATGTCTTTCCATTTCTTTGTGTTCTCTTCAATTTCTTCAGTGTTTTATAGTTTTCAGAGTACAGATCTTTCACCTCTTTAATTAGGTTTATTCTTAAGTACCTTATTATTCTGGTGAAGTTGTAAATGGGATTGTTTTTGTAATTTCTCTTTCTGCTGCTTTGTTATTGGTGTATAGAAATGAACAGATTTCTGAATATTGATTTTGTATCCTGTGACTTGACTAAACTTGTTGGTCAGTTCTAGCAGTTTTCTTGTGGAGTCTTTTTGGGTTTCTATATATGGTATCAAGTCATCTGTAAATAGCAAAACTTTTACTTCTTCCATATCAATTTGGATGTCTTTTACTTATTTTTGTGTCTGAATGCTGTGACTAGGACTTCCAGTACTATGTTGAATTAAAGTGATGAAAGTGTACAGATCCTTTTCTTGTTCCTGACCTTCAAGGGAAGCTCTCTGCTGTCCATCTTTGTATGATGTGAGCAGTGTGTTTTTCATATTGTAGCCTTTAATTTGTTGAGCTATGTTCCCTCTAAATCTACTCTGTTGCAGCTTTTTATCATGAATGGATGTTGTGCTTTGTCCAATGCTTTTTATTCATCTATTGAAAGGATCATATTGTTCGTATCCTTTCTTTTATTAATGTGGTGTATCACATTGATTGATTTGTGAATGTTGAATCATTTTGCAACCTGGGAATAAATCCTACTGATTGTGGTGAATGATTTTTACAAATATATGCTTGGATTCAGTTTGCTAGTATTTTTTTGAGGATTTTTGCACCTATGTTCATCAGAGATATTGGTCTATATCACTTTCTTTTGTGATGTCTTAATCTGGTTTTGGTATGAGATTAATGCTGACCTCATAGAATGAATTTGTAATTTTTCCTTCCATTTCTATTGTTTGGAACAGTTTGAGAAAAAATAGGCATATACTGTTCTTTAAACGTTTGTTAGAGGGGCACCTGGGTGGCTCAGTGGATTAAGCCTCTGTCTTTGGCTCAGGTCATGATCTCAGGGTCTTGGGATTGAACACTGCATCAGGCTCTGTACTCAGTGGGGAGCCTGCTTCTCTCCCCCACCACCTACTTGTGATCTCTCGCTCTCTGTCAAATAAATAAATAAACAAAATCTTAAAAAAAAAAAAAAAAACAGCCCTGCTTGTTAAAATCACCAGTGAAGCCATCTGGTCATGGACTTTCATTTGTTGGGAGGTTTTTGGTTACTGATTCAATTTCTTTGTTGCTAACTGGTCTATTCAAATGTCTATTCCTTCCTGTTTCAGTTTTGATAGTATATACAATTCTAGAAATGTATCCACTTCTGGGTTTTCCAATTTGTTGGCATATTTTTTTTCATAATATTCTCTTATAATTTGTTTGTATTTCTGTGATGTTAGTTTTTTTTTTTAATATTTAATTTATTTATTTGAGAGAGAATGAGTGAGAGAGAGCATGAGTGAGGAGAAGGTCAGAGGGAGAAGCAGACTCCCCAAGGAGCTGGGAGCCTGATGGGGGACTCAATCCTGGAAGTCCGGGATCATGACCTGAGTCGAAGGCAGTCACTCAACCAGCTGAGCCACCCACGTGCCCTCTGTGATGTTAGTTTTTATTTCTCCTCTTTCACTTGTAAAATTGAGTCCTGTCTATTTTTCTCTTGATAAATATGACTAGAGGTTGAATCAATTTTATATATTTTTTCAAAGGATCAGCTTTGGGTTTCATTGGTATGCTTTATTGTTTATTAAGATTCTATATTTTTGGGGTGCTGGGTGGCTCAGTGGGTTAAGCCTCTGCCTTTGGCTCAGGTCATGATCTCAGGATCTTGGGATCAAGCCCCATGTCAGGCTCTCTGCTCAGCAGGGAGCCTGCTTCCTCTTCTCTCTCTGCCTGCCTCTCTGCCTACTTGTGATCTCTCTCTCTGTCAAATAAATAAATAAAATCTTAAAAAAAACTATGTTATTTATTTCTGCTGTAACATTTTTTTAAAGTTTTTTTTTTTTTAATTTATTTTAATAAACATATTAGGTATTTTTATCCCCAGGGGTACAGGTCTGTGAATCACCAGGTTTACACACTTCACAGCACTCACCATAGCATATACCTTCCCCAATGTCCATAATCCCACCCCCTCTCCCAACTCCCCTTCCCCCTAGCAACCCTCAGTTTGTTTTGTGAGATGTAACTTTTATTATTCCTTCCCTTCTTCTGGTTTTAGGCTTCGTTTGTTGTTCGTTTTCTATTATCTTTAGGTGTAAGTTTAGGTTATTTATTGAGCAAGCATAATAAATGTTTTATACTTAATGCTGATAACTCTAAATACATATATATTTTTGTTCAATCAACAACCTTAAATTACATTTAATAACAAATATTATCCCAGATATATGAACTTGAAAAACATTTAGGTTAGTTCCTGTTTGTGAATTTATTTATTTTTATTTTTTTATTTTATTTTTTTAAAAGATTTTATTTATTTGACAGACAGAGATCACAGGTAGGCAGAGAGGCAGGCAGAGAGAGAGGGGGAAGCAGGCTTTAACCTTTAACACGGGCCTTGATCCCAGGACCCTGGGATCATGACCTGAGCGGAAAGCAGAGGCTTTAACCCACTGAGCCACCCAGGTGCCCTATTTATTTATTTTTAAAGATTTTATTTATTTACTTAACAGAGATCACAAGTAGGAAGAGAGGCAGGCAGAGAGAGAGAGGGGGAAGCAGGCTCCTCGCCGAGCAGAGAACCCAATGTGGGGCTCAATCCCAGGACCCTGGGATCATGACCTAAGCCAAAGGCAGAGGCTTTAACCCACTGAGCCACCCAGGCACCCCTGTGAATTTATTTTTAAAAGATTTTATTTACTTATTTAACAGAGAGCAAGAGAGATCACATGTAGGTAGAGAGGCAGGCAGAGAGAGAGGGAGGCAGGCTCCCTGCTGAGCAGAGAGCCTGAGGTGGGGCTGGATCCAAGACCCTGGGATCATGACCTGAGCCTAAGGCAGAGGCTTTAATCCACGGAGCCACCCAGGCGCCCCCTTTCTGTGAATTTTAGAATGTCCAATCCTTGCAAGCACTTGCCTTCAAAACAACTAAATGGAACTCTTTTACATAATAATTTTAGCAGTATAATCCAGAGGTAGAGAAAATTTCTCAAATTTATAGTATTCATGGACACACACAGACACACACACACAAATATAAATAAGACATTAACAAATATTAATTTTGTTTCCACTAAAGTTTTTGGAGAGGATATTATAAACACAATTTTAAAATGTATGTATTTATTTATTTAATGAAAAAAACCCCACCTATTTCCAAAATTTGAATGACAAGGATTGGTGCTTAGGTCCCAGAGGAAATAGGAGTAGAAAATGTATATCAAAGGCAGAGTGAGATTATCTAAGTTTTTCTGAAGTTAGATATTTGCCACATATCTTCCTGTTATCAGAGGCATTAGATTCTTGACTAAAAGCTCTTCCACAGTTCATGTTTTAAAAAGGCCTCCTTGCAACTTTCCTTCTTCTTCTTGTCATCCTCCTCCTTCTTCTTCTCCTTCTTCTTTTTTTCTTCAGTCTCAGGAGATTTTGGGCTATGTTTACATTTCAAAGACATGATAAATTTAAAATTTCAAGGGAAAGAAAAAGAATGCAAAGATTTTTTTCTAAATATTTTGAATTGCCAATGTAATATTGAAAAAGAAAAACAAAACTGGAGGTATCACAGTTCTAGACTTCAAGTATTTTATAAAATTGTAGTAATCAAAACAGTATCATATTGGCACAAAAATAGAACAGAAAACTGAGATATAAGCCCACATTATATGGTCAATTAATCTTTGAAAAGTGAGGAATGAATATTCAATGGGAAAAAGAGAGTCTCTTCAACAAATGGTATTGGGAAAACAGAACAACAACATGCAAAAGAATGAAACGGGTCCACCTTCTTTCACCATACATGAAAATAAACTCAAAATTCCTTAAAGACCTAGATGTGAGACCTGGAAGCCATGAAAATCCTAGGAGATAGCAGGGACAATAAGCTCTGTGACATCAACTGTAGTGATATTTCTCTAGAGAGGGCCCCCGAGGCAAGGAAAATAAAAGCAGCAATAAACTACTTGGACTACTTCAAACCAAAAGGTTTTTGTATAGTGAAGGAAACAACAACAACAACAAAATGAAAGGGCAATCTACAGAATGGGAAAAGGTATTTGGAAGTGATATACTTGATAAAGGGTATCCAAAATATATAAGGAACTGATTCAACTCAGTACCCCAAAACCAACTAATCCAATTTAAAAATGGGCAGAACATGTGGACAGATACTTCTCCAAAAAAGACATTCAGATGACAAACAGCCACGTAAAAAATGCTCAAGATTGGGTGCCTGGGTGGCTTAGTTGGTTAAACAACCGCCTTTGGCTCAGGTCATGATCTTGGAGTTCTGGGATCAAGTCCCACATCAGGATCCTTGCTCAGGAGGGAGTCTGCTTCTCCCACTGAGCTTTCTCAGCTCATGCTCTCTCTTTCTCTCAAATAAATAAATAATAAATAAATAAAATCTTAAAAACAAACAAACAAACAAACAAATAAAACCCCTCAAAACACTCAAGATTATTTATCTCTGGAAAATATAAATCAAAACCACAACGAGATATCATCTCATGCTTGTCACAATAGCTATATATATATATATATATATATATATATATATATATGCCCCAAAGAGTACATTTATTATGACAAAAAATATAATGATAAAAAAATGAAAAAAAGGAAAATAAGAAAGTCTTTCTAGAGTTTCAGGGTAATTGCCATTTAAAATTTACTTTTAGAGGTGCCTGGGTGGCTCAGTGGGTTAAAGCCTCTGCCTTTGGCTCAGGTCATGATCCTAGGGTCCTGGTATCGAGCCCTGCATCGAGCTCTCTGCTCAGCAGGGAGCCTGCTTCTCCCTCTCTCTCTGCCTGCCTCTCTGCCTACTTGTGATCTCTGTCTGTCAAATAAATAAATAAAAATAAAATAAAATTTACTTTTATTTAAAGTACAGAACAATTTTGTTCCAATATCCTGATTTTAAAAATAGTATCTATAAACATTTTGAGAAGAATAAGTGATGTTGTAGATTGGCAAAGACAGTCGGCTTTAATTATTCCTAATACCCTAAACACCTGTATTGTTGCCTGAATATCAAGGGACTTGCCCATCTTTTTAACTAAATTTGATTTTTTATATCAGAGAGAATTTTAAATAAAATGGGGTCCAAATAATTTATATCCTAGTAAAGTATGTATAAAGCATTTTATCAAAAACCTTTTTTCTGGATACACAATTTAACCTTGGTTTTTATTAGCCTGTGAATATTTGGCCTTTTACAAATCATTTGTACAAGTGCCTAGGAGAAATTTTGGTTATCTATTTCCACAGAAGGGAAGGTTGTGAATATAGCTAAATAATCTTTCTAATAATTCTCTAAATTCAGTTAGAGCCTCTGAAAGTAGAGGTAAAGGGGCCTTAAAATTTAAAAGCTCTACTGTTGTCCAGGGGATACTCTTTTGTTTGTTTTTGTTTTTGTTTTTTGCATTGTAGGGGTCTAAGATACTACTGCAAAAGACATGTATAGGTTTGCCTAAGGTTAGACAGAGTGTGATTACAGAGCCCTGGAAGGTAGGAGCAAAGTTACCCTTATTGGCAGTCTTAGGTGCTATTGTTAAATTTGTTTTCTGGCTTCAGCATTTACACTAGCAATCTGTATACCTTGAACACAAAGATTAGGCCAAAATGATTTTGTAAATTTTATTGAGAAAGAGAGTAAAAACTGGCAGATGGGGTCAGATTTTAGGAAGGGAATTTACATTGGTTATGGACATTTCTTTTTATCTTCTGTCTAAATTCTGTTCTTTTGGGGAACATGGGTGGCTCAGTCTGTTAAGTGTCTGCCTTCACCTCGGGTCATGATCCCAGGGTCCTGTGATTGAGGCCAGCACTGGGAATCTCTGCTCATCAGGGAGCCTGCTTCTCTCTCTCCCTCTGCCTGCCACTCTGCCTTGGTGTTCTCTCTCTCTCTCTCTCCTCTCTCCCTGTCAAATAAATAAATAAATAAATAAAATCATTTTAAGAAAAGATTTAAAAGAAGAATTTTTAAAGATTTTATTTATTTATTTGAGATATAGAGAGAGTGAGAGCACGAGTCAGGGGACAGAGGGAGAGGGAGAAGCAGGCTCCCCATTGACCAGGGAGCCTGATTCGAGGCTTGATTCCAGGACCCTGGGATCATGACCTGATCCAAAGGCAGCTGTTCAACTGACTGAGCCACACAGGTGCCCCAAGAAATAAACTGTAAAAAAATAAATAAAGTCTATTCTTTTATCTTGTCAAAGCAATACCTAAGACTAGCTGTTATACCAATAGAACAATTGAAAGCTATTTTATACACATATATATTTTGAAGATTTTATTTATTTACTTGGCAGACAGAGATCACAAGTAGGCAGAGAGGCAGGCAGAGATAGAGAGGAGGAAGCAGGCCCCCCACGGAGCAGAGAGCCCAATGTGGGGCTCGGTCCCAGGACCCAGCGATCATGACCCGAGTGGAAGGCAGAGGCTTTAACCAACTTAGCCACCCAGGCACCCTTAATATATATTTTAATACAGGCAATTTAAAGGATTTGTCATCCAGTCATTGGCAAGTAGAATCTCTTAATAGTGACTCAAACCAGTAAGACATTTAATGGCTTTTTCCTGCTTTGTTGAAGATTATTTGACCATTGAGTTGAGGGTCCACATCTGGATTCTCTGCTCTGTTCCATTGGTCTGTGTGTCCATTTTTGTACCAGTACCATGCTGTCTTGGTGATCGCAGCTTGTGGTAAAGCTAGAAATCAGGTAACATGATGCCTGATACTTTTTACAGCTTTGTTTCTCTCTTTTTTTTAAAATAAAGATTATATTTATTTATTTGACAGAGAGAGAGAGAGAGAGAGAGAGAGAGAACACAAGTAGGCAGAGAGGCAGGCAGAGTGAGAGGGGGAAGCAGGCTTCCCACGAAGGAGAGAGCCTGATGCGGAACTCCATCCCAGGACCCTGAGATCATGACCTGGGCCGAAGATAGAGGCTTAACCCACTAAACCACCCAAGCACCCCTGTTTTTCTTTTTCAACATTTCTCAACATTTCCATAGCAATCTGGAATATTCTCTGGTTTTTCTGTAGTGTCATTTGTGAATATCTTTTCCCATTCCATGTGTTTTCTCTTTGTTTTGTTGACTATTTCCTTTACTGTGCAGAAGATTTTTATCTTGATGAAGTCCCAAAATTTCAGTTTCAGTTGTGTTTCCTTTGCTTTTGGAGACATGTCTTGAAAGAAGTTGCTGGGGCTGATGTCAAAAAGGTTCTGCCTTTGTTCTCCTCTAGGATTTTGATGGATTTCTGTCTTACATCCACTTTGAGGTTTTTTTTTTTTTTTTTTTTTTTTTTAAAGATTTTATTTATTTGTCAGAGAGAGAGAGAGGAGAGAGAGCGAGCACAGGCAGACAGAGTGGCAGGCAGAGGCAGAGGGAGAAGCAGGTTCCCTGACGAGCAAGGAGCCCGATGTGGGACTCGATCCCAGGACGCTGGGATCATGACCTGAGCCGAAGGCAGCTGCTTAACCAACTGAGCCACCCAGGCGTCCCAAGGTTTTTTTTTTTAATAAAGATTATATTTATTTATTTGACAGACAGAGATCACAAGTAGGCAGAGAGGCAGGCAGAAAGAGAGAGAGAGAGAGAGAGGAGGAAGCAGGTTCCCTGCTGAGCAGAGAGCCCGATGCGGGGCTCAATCCCAGGACCCTGGGATCATGACCTCAGCCGAAGGCAGAGGCTTTAACCCACTGAGCCACCCAGATGCCCCCACATCCACTTTGAGTTTATCTTTGTGTATGGTGTAAGAGAATGGTCGAGTTTCATTATTCTATACATAGCTGTCCAATTCTCCCAACACCACTTATTGAATAGACTGTCTTTTTTTCCACTGGTATTTTTTCCTGCTTTGTTGAAGATTATTTGACCATAGAGTTGAGGGTCCATATCTGGACTCTACTCTGTTCCATTGGTTTATGTGCCTGTTTTTGTGTCAGTACCATGCTGTCTTAATGATCACAGCTTTGTAAGAAAGCTTGAAATCAGGCAACGAGGTGCCCCCAGTTTTGTTTTTCTTTTTCTACATTTCCTTAGCGATTTGGGGTCTTTTCTGGTTCCATACAAATTTTAGGATTGTTTGTTCCAGCACTTTGAAAAATTCCAGTGGAATTTGGATCAGGATGGCATTTAAAGTATAGATTACTCTGGGTAGTATAGACATTTTGACAATATTTATTTTTCCAATCCCTGAGAATGGAATGTTTTTTCATCTTTTTGTGTCTTCTTCAATTTCTTTCATGAGTGCTCTGTAGTTCCTCGAGTATAGATCTTTTATCTCTTTGGTTAGGTTTATTCCAAGATATCTTATCATTCTTGGTGCTGTAGTAAATGGAATCAATTCTCTAATTTCCCTTTCTATATTTTCATTGTTAGTGTATAAGAAAGCAACTGATTTCTGTACATTGATTTTGTACACATCACTGAATTGTTGCATGAGTTCTAGTAATTTCAGTGGTGGGCAGTGTGGGGACTCCTTAAGAAATTAACAATAGAGTTTCCCTATGACCCTGCAATTGCACTATTGGTATTTACCCCAATGATACAGATGTAGTGAAAAGAAGGCCCACATATACCTAGTGTTCATAGGACCAGTGGCCACAATTGCCAAACTGTGAAAAGACCCAAGATGCCCTTCAATTGACAAATGGATACAGAAGATATGGTCCACTTATATAATGGAATATTACTCAGCCATCAGAAAGGATGAATACCCAACTTTTGTAACAACATGGATAGGACTGGAGGAGATCGATTATGCTGAGTGAAAAAAGTCAAGCAGAGAGAGTAAATTATCATATGGTTTCACTTACTTGTGGAACATAAGGAATAACATGGAGGAAATTAGGAGAAGGAAAGACAAGTGAATTGGGGTCAATTGGAGGGGGAGACGAACCATGAAAGACTGCAGACTCTGAGAAACAAACTGAGGGTTTTAGTGGGGAGTGGGGGTGTGGGTGAGTCTGTTGGTGGGTATTAAGGAGGGCACATATTGCATGGACTACTGGGTGCATTGCATAAACAATGAATCTTGGAACATTAAAAAAGCAAAGTAAAATTTAATAAACAACATAAAAAATAAAAATAAAATTTGTCAAAAGCTAAAAAAAAATTTTAAAAAAGCAGTGTGGAGATTCCTCAAGAAATTAAAAATAGAGCTTCCCTATGACCCTGAAATTGCACTACTGGGTATTTACCCCAAAGATACAGATGTAGTGAAAAGAAGGGCCATCTGTACCCCAATGTTTATAGCAGCAATGGCCACGGTCGCCAAACTGTGGAAAGAACCAAGATGCCCTTCAACAGACGAATAGATAAGGAAGATGTGGTCCATATACACTATGGAGTATTATGCCTCCATCAGAAAGGATGAATACCCAACTTTTGTATCAACATGGACGGGACTGGAAGAGATTATGCTGAGTGAAATAAGTCAAGCAGAGAGAGTCAATTATCATATGGTTTCACTTATTTGTGGAGCATAACAAATAACATGGAGGACATGGGGAGATGGAGAGGAGAAGGGAGTTGAGGGAAATTGGAAGGGGAGGTGAACCATGAGAGACTATCGACTCTGAAAAACAACCTGAGGGTTTTGAAGGGGTGGGGGTGGGAGGTTGGGGGAACCAGGTGGTGGGTATTAGAGAGGGCATGTATTGCATGGAGCACTGGGTGTGGTGCAAAAACAATGAAAACTGTTATGCTGAAAAGAAATAAAAAATTAAAAGAAAAATTAAAAAAATATTTTTTCTGCCAACAACAAACAACAAACAAACAAACAAACAAAAAACTTTTAATGGCTTAAAAAAAGATGCAAGAGGTGTCCAGGGATCACAGAGATGACACAGTGTCTATGATCCCAAAGTTTATTCCTGAAATTAGTCTAAGAAAGCAAAAATCTTTGTTGTACAGGTGGTAAAGATGGTATAGTGAAAATGGTGTCCCCAGGCTTCCATGAAACTGTGGCATGCTTTCAGCCACAAGCCTGTTAATCTGTGACACTGGACAGGGAGTTCTAGAATGGACTTTATAACACTAATAAGCAACAGAGGTTGAAATGACAAAGGTGCCTATGAGTTGGAACCTCTCATGACAAGCATCTCTGAGGGCTAGCATAGCCAGACAGAGAATGAAACTCAGATCCCCAGTCTATTTCATTGCCCACCATGATGTAACCTTGTAGAGACCAAAGAGAATGTTCTCACTGGTCACAAATCCAAGCTCTTATGACACAGAACAAGACAAATGGAAAAAAAATTAGCAGTTTTATCTAAGCCTAGGGTCTCTTGGAGCCACACTAATACCTAAAAAGATACGCTGCAGGTTGGGGACTGTTTGTAGTTTTACAAGGTACTTAAATACACAGAAGTATTTTTGAGGTTGGTGGGAGAACTACTGTCAATCTAAACCATTCCATGACCAACTTATCACAGTAGTCTTCTTGAGGTGGCAAGTGCTCTAACCACTTTTAAGTGCTTTACCCACATAGTTTTGTAGCTTTGGTTTCCAAGATATCCCTTAGCAATAAAAGACAGACTGCATGAAGGACAAAAGAAAGGAAAACAAAGACTGTCTCATGGAAGAAATGGATCAGTAATCAAAACATATGGTAGTACCAAATTCAACCAAAGAATTACCAGGCCCAAGGATCTAGTTCCACATATATTTTCTCCTGCAAATCTAAATTTAGAAAGAGAGAAAAGGGACTCTCGACATTCTTGCTCCATTGGACTCTCTCTGCAGATAGAGATTACAGCAGGTGTCAGATGTCCCAGGATCTCACAGCTGCAGCAGTGTCCAGCAAATGGTGTTCAGTGAGTCAAAATATTCTGCTGACTACACCATCTGTTGGGGAATGACAACCTCTGTCCCCTCAAAGATCCATCTAGATGGCCTAAGAATCAAACTGACATGAGACAGATTAATAGGAGAAAATGGAATTTAATAGGCACATGTATGAGAAATTCACATAGACATGGGAATTCCAAAGACAGTCAGCAAAATGAGGTAAATATGCCATTCTGAACTAAGGAGAATGGGGTAGGGTCTGGGATTTCAGAGGGAAAAACACACTTCACAGGAAAATAAAAAGAACATATTTTTGGCCATTAGATGTTTGTTCTATTATGCAGATTCACATAAAATGTATCTCTTTTAATAACTCTATTTTGAGAAAAAACACAATTTATATTTTTCTGTGTCATTAAGGGAGAGACAAGTTTCTCTTGGGCTCACATGATGTCAAGTATGATGTCAAGCTCAAAATAACTCACATTCTGTGGTACATTCTGGGAGTTCTGTCCTGAACCCCTTTACTCTTTCTTTAGAGGGTAGCATAAGGGATGGATGTATTGTGCCAGGTGGGGAATGAAAGTCCTTCAATACTCTAAAATCCCTACAAAAGTTTGCATCTTTTTCACATTTTTAGGGGTTGGATAGGCTGCCAGCTTATTAACCATAGTTTTGGGGACAATATGAGTCATATCCAACCAGACAATACCCAAAGCCTTACAGCAGTGTCTGTATCTTGAGTTTTCTGTGGGTTCATTTCCAATTCTCTTCCTGGAAGATGCTCCAGTAAAGCCTACAATGTTCTGCAGTAAAGGCAATTCTTTACATGTTAACATTATATTTTCTTTCTTTTTTTTCTTTTTTTTAAAAGATTTTATTTATTTATTTGACAGACAGAGAATACAAGTAGGCAGAGAGGCAGGCAGAGAGAGAGGGGGAAGCAGGTTCCCTGTTGAGCAGAGAGCCCAAAGCGGGGCTCAATCTCAGGACCCTGGGATAATGACCTGAGCTGAAGACAGAGGCTTTAGCCCACTGAGCCACCCAGGTGCCCCAACATTATATTTTCAATATAATGGGTTCATATCACTGATGTGGGGAAGGAGAACAGGGAGAGATCCCACACTACCATCCCATGATATACTGTGGGGCTATGCAGGTAGTTTTGGGGGAACACTTGAAACATTTATCATTGTCCCTTCCACATGAAGGCAAAGTGATCTTAGTTATCAGTTATAACCTGTCTTTCCCATGAGTCTTCTAGAATATGAAGTAATTTTACAGGAACACTTTTTGCGAAAGCATTAGAGTAAAATAATACTCTGTAAGTAACAAAAGAAAAGAATAGCCATGGTTAGGGGCACCTGGGTATCTCAGTGGGTTGAGCCTCTGTCTTTGGCTCAGGTCATGATCTCAGGGTTCTGGGGTCAAGCTCCACATCAGGCTCTCTGTTTGGCAGGGAGCCTGCTTCGCCTTTTTCTCTGCCTGCCTCTATGCCTACTTGTGATCTCTCTCTCTCTGTGTCAAATAAATAAATAAAATCTTAAAAGAAAAAAAAAAAGAATGGCCATGGTTAAAGATATGGTGAGAGTTTCTTATACACCTGGTAAAACAATAATTTTTCTGGGTAAACAAAGAAAAACAAAAACTCTTTGTTTATAATTTCTCATCAGGAGCAGACGAATAATCCAAGAAAATTTTGTCTTTTTTTAAAAGATTTCATTTATTTATTTGACAGAGAGAGAGAGAGAGAGAGAGCACAACCAGGGGAGCAGCAGAGGGCTATGGAGAAGACGGCTATCTGCAGAGCAGGGAGCTGGGCATGGGACTCTATTCCAGGGCCCTGGAATCATAATCTGAGCCAAAGGCAGATGCTTAATGACTGAGCCACCCAGGTGCACACAAAATTTTGTCTTTTTAATAGAGAGAATTCAAACTTATATCAGTATATTTGTCTTTTTAAAAGACTTTATTTATTAGAGAAAGAGCAAGAGCATATGCAAAAGCAGGAAAATGGATAGCGACAGGCAAAGGGAGAGGGAGAAGCAGATTCCCTACTGACCAGGGAGCCTGACCCAGGACTTGATCCCAGAACTCTGGGATCATGACCTGAGCTGAAAGAAGATGCTCAACTGACTGAGCCACCCAGGTGCCCCCAGATTTTATTTTTAAGTAATCTCTACACCCAGTGTGATGCTCGAACCCACATCCCCAAGATCAAGAGTTGCATGCTCCAGGGGTGCCTGGGTGGCTCAGTGGGTTAAAGCCTCTGCCTTCGGCTCAGGTCATGATCCCAGGGTCCTGGGATCGAGCCCCACATCGGGCTCTTTGCTCAGCAGGGAGCCTGCTTCCTCCTCTCTCTGACTGCCTCTCTGCCTACTTGTAATCTCTGTCTGTCAAATAAATAAATAAATAAATAAATAAATAAATAAATAAATATCTTTAAAAAAAAAAGAGTTGTATGCTCCAACAACTGAGCAGCAAGGCACCCAGCAGTCTTCATTTTTAACAGCCCACACCATCATTTTTTTTTCCTTCTGTCTCTGTGTGCAATACTTTTTTCTTGAGTTGTTTATATTTCCAAGACATGATAAGATTGGTAATTTAAGGGACAGAGAAAGGATGCAAGTTTTCAATGCAAAGAGTTTTGGGGATAATTGTTATTTAAAATTTTTCTTTCCAGGAGGCGGGTCAAGATGGAAGAGGAGTAGGAGACCCTATTTCAACTGGTCCCCTGAGCTGAGCTAAATATCTTCCAAGGCACTGTGAGCACCCATGAAAGCAGCCTGAGATGTAAGATTATACACTTCTGGAACTCTACAGGGGCAGAGGATCATCAGTGGAGAGGTACAGAAGAGTTGGGAGTTCATGGACTGATATTGGAGGATAAACAAAAGAGGGAGAGAGCCACCAGAAGCGATCCATCGGGAAGTAATACCCCAATATGAAAGTGTCCTGCACTTAGGGACAAGCATTAGCTTGGAGACTGATGGATGCAAGACAGGAAGGGATTAATAACAACACTCAAAAAAAACAAAGAGACTTAAGGGACAATTGTAGGGATGGGATGGCTGCAGGCACAGACCTAAGCCCACAGTCCCAGGATGGCCACAACCAGTGCCAGCTGCACCTGAGAAGGCTTGGCATGAGCTGCAGCCCCGGTCCTTGGGTCTGCAGCCACCATAGCCACCTCTGCTGTGTCCATCCACCACTACCAGGGCCGAATGCATCCCTACCCATGCCTGACAGAGACTGATGCAGGCTCCAGTTGGCGGTCCTTGGGTCCACAGCCATTCACTGCGTCCACCTCAGTTGGGGATAAGTGCACCCTGCATGGCTGTGGGCTCCAGAGAACTGTCCCTGGAGTGGCAGCCACCATGACCGTGTTCTCTTAGACTGGTATTGTTCATGCTTTTGGTGGTATGGGAGTACAGAGACAAGTAGGGGCCTTGGGAAACCCCTGAGATGGTGATTATGGCTGCGCACCACCTGTGGGAGGTTGCAGTATTCAACGAAGTTTGCAGAGGGAGAGTCTGTGTGTTCTGGACCATTCAGAGGGGAGCAGACTGTGGCTTCTCTCTGAGGCGGAGGTCTGGGTGTGGACAATTTACTTTGCTCTGACTCTCCAAAAAGGTGCAAAAAGATGCCAAAGAATAAAACCTCCAGAGAGCAGAAGCCTGAAAAACCGGTTTCCACAGAGCCCAGCCCCTTGACAGGGGGCAGGGCAACTCAGCTGAAGCAAGGTCAACCAAAAAAAAAAAAAAAAAAAAAAAGGCAGAAGGTCCCTCCCCAAGAAGACAAACCAAAAGAACAAGAGGACAACATGACAGGGTCCCCATAAAGCGGTAAAACCCCAACACTAGGGGAAAACAATATATTAAGTTCCTGCTATTGCCCCACAGCCTGTTCATAGATAAACATTTTCTCTCTCTCTCTTTTTTTTAATTCATTCTTATTATTCATATAATTTTCTTTTTAACCTACTTACCACTTCAACTGGACGTTTAATACAACATATTCCATAGTAACTTTTAAACTTGAACTTTTTTCATACATATAACTTTGTTTCTTTATCCTTTTTAAAAATATGTATAGATATAAGCTTCAAGGTAGTCCTTATTCCCTAGTCAGTTCTATCCATATATGTATGTATATATATGCACATAATATGTATATACCCATATGTATATGTATACACACACACACACACACACACACACATATATATATATATATATACACATATATACAGGTTTTTAAAAAGATTTTATTTATTTATTTGACAGAGAGAGAGAGACCACAAATAGGCTTAGAGGCAGGCAGAGAGAGAGGGGGAAGCAGGCTCCTTACTGAGCTGAGAGCCCGAAGCAGGGACTGATCCCAGAACTCCGGGATCATGACCTGAGCCGAAGGCAGAAGCCCAACCCACTGAGACACCCAGGCACCCCATACAGTTTTAATTTACTTGTATTTCTGGAAAGTTGAGTCCTCTAACAAATATAACAAGATATACCCAGGAAGAACTGAAGTAAACTTCGTCACCCTCATCAAGGGTTTATAACAAACTTCCATCTTATCTTTTTCCCAGCATTTTTGTGTGTTTGTTTTTGTTTTTGTACATTACAAATCTTATTCTTGTGTTTCATTTGGGCTTTTTTTTTTCTCTTTCTTTTAGGTGGTGACTTCTTTTTTTAAGTTTTTTTTTTTTTTTTTTTTAAAGACAGAGATCATAAGTAGGCAGCGAGGAGGCAGAGAGAGATAGAGAGAGGGAGAAGCAGATTCCATGCTGAGCAGAGGGCCTGATGCAGAGATTGATCTGAGGACCCTGGGATCATGACCTGAGCCCAAGGCAGAGGCTTTAAACCACTGAGCCATCAAGGCACCCCTTTGGTGGTGACTTCTGATTGCACTAAAACTTTCCAGGGTGCAACATGTCAGCATCTTGGTTGATATTTCCAGCTATACATCCCCTCAACCACCTCTCACCAGAATGACTAGGAGGAGGAACACCAAACACAGGAAAAATCCAGAGACTGTGACCTCTGCCACAGAACTATTGGATATGGACATAAACAATACGTCAGAAATAGAATTCAGGGTAACAATTATCCAGGCAATGGCTAGGTTGGAGAAGACCATTAGTGCCAACATAGAATCTCTAAGGGCAGAAGTGAGAGCTGATCTGGAAGAATTTTAAAATGCTATCGATGAGATCCAATCTGATCTAAATACTGTAAAAGCCAGGGTAAATGAGGCAGAAGATCGAGTTAGTGATTTAGAAGACAAACTGATAGAAACGAAGGACCAGGAAGAGGCCTGGACCAAATGGCTTAGAAGCCATGAAAACAGAATTAGAGAAATAAGTGATGCCACGAGATGTCCCAATGTCAGAAGTATTAGGATCCCTGAGGGGGTGGAGGGAGAGAGAGGACTAGAAAATATAGTTGAACAAATCCTAGATGAGAATTTCCCTGATCTGAGGAATGGAAAAGCGTTCATGTCCTAGAGGCAGAGAGGGCACCCGCCAAGATCAACAAGGGTAGAAAGACGACCAGACATGTAATTGTGAAATTCGCGAATCGTAAATTCAGAGGAAATGTCTTAAGGGCAGCTAGGGGGGAAAGATCCCTTACATACAGAGGGAGGAACATGAGAATAATGGTAGACCTGTCCACAGAAACCTGGCAATCCAGAAAGGGCTGGCAAGACATATTCAGGGCACTAAATGAGAAGGACATGCAGCCAAGAATACTCTATCCAACAAGGCTGACATTCCAAATGGATGGAGAGATAAAGAACTTCCAAGATTGGCAAAGACTAAAAGATTATGTGACTACCAAGCCAGCACTACAAGAAATATTAAGGGGGTTCTATAAAAGAAGAAAGAACCCACGAGTGATATAGAACAGGAATTTACAGAGACAAGCTATGGAAACAAGGACTTCACAGGCAACATGATGACTATAAAAACTTACCTTTCAATAATCACTCTCAGTGTGAATGGCTCAACTGCTACCATAAAATAGCACAGGGCTGCATACTGGATAAAATGACAGTACCCATCCATATGCTGTCTACAGGAGACCCATTTTGAACTTAAAGATACATCCAGACTGAAAGTGAAGGGATGGAGAGCCATCTTTCATGCCAGTGGGCCTCTAAAGAAAGCTGGGGTAGCGTTTCTCATATCAGATAAATTAGATTTTAAACTAAGACTGTAGTCAGAGATACAGAAGGACACTACATCATTCCTAAACGGAAAGAAGATTTAACAATTGTAAATGTTTATGCCCCCAATACGGGAGCTGTCAACTACATAAGCCAACTGTTAATCAAAATAAAGAGTCATATTGATAAGAGTATGTTAATTGTAGGGGATTTTAATATGCCACTCTCAGCAACAGACAGATCATCCAAGCAGAAAATCAACAAAGAAACAAGAGCTTTGAATGACACATTGGACTAGATGGGCCTCACAGATAGATACAGAACATTCCGTCCTACAACAGAATACTCATTCTTCTCAAGCGCACATGGAGCTTTCTCCAGGATAGACCACATACTAGGTCACCAATTGGGCTCAACTGATACCAAAAGACGGAGATTATTCCCTGCATATCCTCATACCACAATGCTTTGAAACTGGAACTCAACCACAAGAAAGTTTGGAAGGAATTCAAACACCTGGGAGCTAAAGACCACCCTGCTCAAGAACATTCACATAAACTAGGAAATCAAAGAAGAACTTAAACAATTCATGGAAACTAAAGAGAACGAAGACATATTGGAAATGAAGATACATTAGGCAAAGGAAGCATAAGCAAAAATGAACTTTTGGGACTTCATCAAGATCAAAATCTTCTGTACAGCAAAGGAAACAGTCAACAAAACAAAGAGGCAACCCACGGAATGGAAGAAGATATTTGCAAATGACACTACAGATGAAGGGCTGATATCCAAGATCTCTAAAGAACTCCTTTTTAATTGCATCCTGTCATAAGACCAGATTCTTATTGAAATTATGCAAATAAATATATTTCCATGAAAGCATAAGAATCTTAAATGTACCAGAGACCATACTTGTCATAACAATGCAATTGAAAAGGAAATTCTCTTTATCATCTCTTATTTGACAATGTTTCCCAAATTATTTTACATACCAAGTAAACAAGCCTAAATAGTTAAAAAGACTTAATTTAGAAGTTATATTTTGGAACACTTGAAATATCAGAAAGTTTTAAAACACATGTTTAAATTATATTAAGGATAATTATAAAACTTATTATTTAGTCAAGGTGGCAATAAAACAGATACAGAGGATTATATAGTTAAGAAAACTTAGTTTTTTAAGGTTCAGAAGATTCAATTCTAAGTAATTACAGACTGAATAAAGCAAGACATATGTAAACTTTGTTGTTCTAGGCAGATTAAAGATAAGGAAAAATCTTTGTTTTCAGTTTAGACCAATAATCTGAGAAAACCTTCATTTTAATGAAGAATAAAGAATAATAAAAAAATTCCAACCTTGTACAAGTGTACCTCTGATCCTAAAGCCCACTCATTGCAATAAGATCTTTTTTTAATGCAGTCCCTCCTTTTCCCCCTCTCTATTATCTCCCATGTTGATATATACTTACTGAAGTAAGCACCTGGTGTTATATGGAAGTGTTGAATTACTATATTGTACACCTGAAACTAATATTACACTGTATGTTAACTAACTGGAATTTAAATAAACTTTTTTAAAGATACTGAGTTAGGGGTTATCCAGGGCACTGCATTGATAGGCAGTCCTATAGTATATGACACAATGTGCTGATCATAATCTCCATCAGGCATAAAGTACTCTGAGCAGTAGGAATGCTGCTGGCAGTTCTCAACTTCCAGGCACCATCAGAGATTATCTTGACTGAAGACAGCTGCTTTGCCAAGGTCATGCCCTCTTCCCATAGGTCACATCGAGTCACTGTCATAGAAGTCTAGTCATTTGCCTCCATTTAAAAGGGCATGTATTGCATGGAGCACTGGGTGTGGTGCATAAACAATGAATCTTGGAACACTGAAAAAATTAAATTAAATTATAAATAAATAAATAATTAAATAAGGAAATGGTTCCAAAGGGTAACCACCTTTTGGAATTACTCAGCGAATAAGCTAAGGCTTCTGTTACTTTGTATCACTGTTCAATTTCTGCATAATCTTGATCTCTTATTCTCCCTTCTCTTCCCCAGATGTTGATTACCCCCTAATAAACTACACACTAATCTCCATAATGTTAGTCACAACCATGTACATAATTCCTTTTCAAATATTCCTTTCTCACAAAACTTCTACAACTTTACTTTTTATACTCATTCTGGTGTGTTTTTTTTTTAATTCATTTTCCCTCTATTTTTTTATTTTTTAGATTTATTTATTTGAGAGAGAGAAAGTGTACAGAGGGGAGGGGTAAGTAGGAAGAGGGAGAGAGAGAATCTTAAGCAGACTCCCCACTGAGCACTGAGCTGATGTGGGGCTTGATCATGACCCTGAGATCATGACCTGAGCAGAAATCAAGAGTTGGACATTTAACCTACTACACCACTCAGGTGCCCCCATTTTCCCTCTTTAAAAAACCTGTGTAAATTCTGTTACATACACAAATGGTTCCCCTATAATTTATAGTAGTCTGAATTACAGTTATTAAAATTTATATTTGTTTAATTGTTCTTAGAGTACCCATAAAACTTCATGAGACCTTAAAGTTCTAACATTTTCTTTTGCTTTTTTTTGTGACAAATTTTACAATGGAGATAACACTGGGAATTTTTGCCTTTCAGTAAACATAAGCAGAAGAAATGTTTTATACGTACTGCTGATAATTCTAAAGACATGTCTACTTAATTAAGCCAACAACATTAAATTACCTTAATATTGAATATTTTCCAAGATCATGTAAACTTATAAAACATTTGCATTTCTATTTGAGTTTTAGAATGCCTAATTCTTATAAGAACTTACCCTTAAATCAAGTAAATAGAGCTCTTTTACAAACTAGTTTCAGCAATACCATCTGGAGTTGGAGAAAATATACACACATTTACAATGTACATGGACACACATTCAAAACCACAAGCAAGTTGCAAATAAAATCTTAAAGGCTCAATTTCCAAATATCTCTATTTTACAAAACAAATCTAATTGCAAGATGGTATTATAATTTATTGATCGATTAATTGGTCATTTTTTTCCTCAGGAGTCTAATGAAATTTTTAGTGTGGCAGAAAAAGATTAACCAGTTTTGGAGAATGCAACCCAAAGGGATGCATGCAATGATAAATTGTCATTTCTGATTTTCAATTATAAGAGAGCTGTTTATTCAAATATACTAAATGCTGTAACAGTAAACGAACCAAATGAATCCCATAGTATATATGTGAACATTGCTTCCTCCACAAAAGTTGACAATTCACCAACTGAACCAAATGGCTTCCTGTTTTCTAGTCCTCTCTAAAAGCCTGGGTGGCTCAGTGGATTAAAGCCTCTGCTTTCGGCTCAGGTCATGATCCCAGTGTTCTGGAATCCAGTGCCGCATCTGGATCTCTCCTCCGTGGGGAGCCTGCTTCCTCCTCTCTCTCTGCCTGCCTCTCTGCCTACTTGTGATCTATCAAATAAATAAATAAATAAATCTTAAAAATAAATAAATAAATAAAAAGTAAAAACTTCACTGACTGAACCAAATGGCTTCCTGGTGAGCTTTTTCTTAAGCAAGAAAAGGAGGCTAAGAGAGGCAACCAAAAGGGCAGAAGAAACCTAAGCACCAAACCAAATGGGAGAGAGATATAAGCTCCCACGCCCTCACACATGAAGTACCAAGAGACATCTGTCCAAACCGAAACAAGCAACAACAACAACAACAACAACAACAACAAAAGTTTCTTTACCATGAGAGTTAAGCAGCAAAGGCTGGCAACACACGCTCACTATGGAAAAAGAAAACTGTTTATTTTAAAACATGATGAAAATTGAAATGTTGCCATTTGCAACTATGTGGGTGGAGCTAGAGAGTATATGCTAAGTGAAATAAGTCAGAAAAAAAGCAAATACCATATGATATCACTCATGTGTGTGATTTAAGAAACAAAACAAGGATCATCCGGTGGCTCAGATGGCTTAGCATCTGACTTTGGCTCAGGTCATAATCTTGGGGTCCTGGGATCAAATTCCATTTCAGGGTTCTGTGCTCAGCTGGGAGTCTGCTGGTTCCTCTCCCTTTGCCCCTCCCCCTACTCATGCTCTCTCCCTTTTTTTTCTCTCTCTCTCCATCTCGCTCTCAAATAAATAAATAAAATATTTTTTAAAAAAAAGAAATGAGAAACAAAACAAATAAGCACAGAAGCAAAAAAGAGCTAGGCAAACAAAGAAACACATTTTTAAGCATAAAGAACAAACTAATGGTTATTGGAGGGGAGGTGGATGGGGGGTTTGGTTAAGTAGGTGATGGGAATTGAGGAATGCAATTGTTGTGATGAGCACCTGGTGTTGTATATAAGTTTAAATCACGAAATTGCACAACTGAAACTAATATTACCATGTTAACTAATAGGAATTTAAACTTTTAAAAATGCTGGTTTAATCTTTAACAGGACAATATGAAATCTTTAGAGAGGCAGACAAGGACTGGGATGGTAGATCAACCATGCCAACAAGGACCCAGTACATCTAAGTTCCATCTTCTCCATATTTAATGTGTAACCCTTCATCTTCATGTTATTGTTTCATGGGCAGTTAATTGGACCTGGATTTCATGCTGTCAGGGATAAGTACAAAGCATGAAGACAATATAGCAAATGACATTTTATCCAGCTTTACCATTTTTTATGCAAAAGTTTCCTATGGAATGTCTGATTTTTTTTTCTTTTTCACATTTACACAACTGGAATTGAATCTTCATTTATAAAGGAACTGGGCATCTTCTGAGCACATCATTCAGGGAGATAAACTCTGTTTCTCTCTTTTTAATTATGCTTTGCTGTGTGAAACATAACATCTATCTGAATTATCTTAAAATGGAGTGGATTCAACAGTCACATGTAACAAGCAATTTTAGGAGAAACAGGAAAGGACTGAAATGGTGTTCCAGCAGTACAATCAAGGACTCATTCTCAGGTCCCATTCCTTCATTTTCAATGTCTATTTCTTCATCTTTGGTCTTCTTGAGTCACATTTTAAGATTATAGTGATAATCAGAGACTTCCATCCTTTTGCAGTCTGGAATAAAATGACAGTGTGAAGGACAAACAGCAAAACTTTATCCTGGGGTGATGGACACTGGAGAAGGTATGTGTTGTGGTGAGTGCTGTGTATTGGGCAAGACTGATGAATCACAGACTTGTACCCCTGAAACAAATAATACATTTTATGTTAACGAACTCCAATAGAGTCACTGAGATACCAGGGGAAAGGAAAATATGAGTACCAGGTTTTTCAAAGCCAAAGATGGAAGATGTTTACATTAAAGACTTTTTTTTTCTCACATAAAACCTCAATGATTAATAATAATAATAATAAATTCAACTATAAAATGTTCATGTTCAGTTCTACTTACATGGGGAAGCTGCTAAGTACATAATGAAGACACACAGAATTCATAAGCTCTTTCTAGGAATATTCTTAGCAGAACAGAACCATAAGCTATGTTGAAATGGGGAAAACTTGATAAAGCATGAAATAACCAGCGGTCTGATGAGAGAACTGGTGTGTACTCGCAGTGCAGCAGATGGTGCCTGAAGTGTGGTGGCTATAGGGGAAAGACTTTAGAATGACCCACAATTAGTCACACCTTTATGTAATCTCATCCCCTTGAGTGTGTGTAGAACCTGCCAATAGAATGTGGTAAAAGATATCACAACTGTGATTATGTTATGCAATATGACAAAAGTGAAGAGATACTGAAGAAATAATTAAGGTCCCTCATGTTGGGGAATGTGATCAAAAAAGACACGACTACTGATCGATCCATGAGTTGGACCTAGACACTCAAAGGCTCCTTGGCATCCCCCTCCCGTCTTCCTTGAATGTGAGTTCCACTTACCTCTCCTATTCCCAAGGATTCCTCCAAGAACATAGACTTAAGATGATGATGTGATGTTGAATTACCTGCACAGTGTATGTGATTGAGCCCAGTTAGGGCTCCTTTAGAAATTTTAAGATTTGGTGGGCAGGTGTGGGGATCCATTCATCTTGCTATCACCCAGGACAAGCCTAATATGCAAGTTTCCTCTGAGATTATTAAATTGCTTCCTACCAACCTGGACTGACCTGCCTCTTTCATTGGTCACTCCCTGCCCTCTCTATATGGATTACACAAGATTATACAAGAAATGCTCCTGAGAGGGTTATGAGTCTACAGTTAGTGAGCCAACCAGGAAACCAAAGAAATAGGCCTTGAAAAAGAGGTATCTATAGGAGAAAACCTGAGTTGGCCATCTACCTCTCTGTGGGGAGAGGTGGTGCATACGACAGATACTCGTAGACTCGTAGACTGCTGCATAAGTACAGGGACACCTAAATAATGCAAGACAATCTAATGTGTTTGCTGGAGGAACAGCACATTTCACACTGCAGCAAGGAAAAAAACAAACACATGGTAGCTGCAGTGACCTGGACTCTATTATGAGCAGTTCAGCTGGCCACCAATACCAGGCTGGAGGCTGAAGCTCATGTCTAGAGGTTAAAAAATGACCTAAGATTAGAAAAGGATATTAGAGTGCCGACTAGCCTGATGGCTTTGGAGATGGCAGACAAGATGGCAGAGCAGGATAAAAATTTAAAGATCCTAGTGTGCTATTTTCCAAAGCTAAGAGGGCATAGGTTGCATTAGATAAAGATCAGGACAACTGTGACAGACCATAATGCTATGGGGTAGAATCTCTGAGAAGTGATTACATACATATATGTATGTATATATGTGTGTGTGTGTGTGTGTGTGTGTGTGTGTGTGTGTGTGTGTGTGTGTATACACACACACATATATATGGGTAGTTCATTGAAGACTGGTTCAGTCCATAGAGCATGCAAATCTTGACCTCAGGGTCATAATTTCAAGCCCTATGTTGGGTGTAGAGCAAATAATGAGAAAACAAAATGTTCCATGCCTTCTGACACTAATACAAAAAAATTATTTTCATTTTGTTTAATTAATATTGTGTTATGTTTTTCCATCCTTTTGTGTCTTCAATTTCTTTCATGAGTGTTCTGTAGTTCCTTGAGTACAGATCCTTTACCTTTTTGGTTAGGTTTATTCCCAGGTATCTTATAGTTCTTGGTGCTATAGTAAATGGAATCAATTATCTAATTTCCCTTTCTATATTTTCATTGTTAGTGTTTGAGAAAGCAACTGATTTCTGTGCATTGATTTTGTATCCTGTCACATTACTGAATTGCTGTAGGAGTTCTAGTCTTTTAGATTTTCAGCATAAAGTATCATGTCATCTACAAAGAGAGTTTAACTTCTTTGACAATTTGAATTCCTTTTATTTCTTTTTGTTTTCTGATTGCTGTTGCTAGGACATCTAGTACTATGTTGAACAACAGTGGCAAAAGTGGGCATCTTTGTCATGTTTCTGATCTCAAAGGGAACGCTGTCAGCTTTTCCCAATTGAGAATGATATTCACTGTGGGTTTTTAATAGATAGATTTTTATGAAGTTGAGGAATGTTCCCTCTCTCCCTATACTTTGAAATGTTTTAATCAGGAGAGGATGCTGTATCTTGTCAAATGCTTTTTCTGCATCAATTAAGAGGACCATGTGGTTCTTCTCTCTTCTCTTATTCATTTGTTCTATCACATTGATTGATTTGTGGATGTTGAACCACCCTTGCATGTCAGGGATAAATTCCACCTGGTCATGGTGGATAATCTTTTCTAATGTACCATTGAATATTATTAGCTTGGATCTTGTTGAGAATCTTAGCATCCATCTTCATCAGGGATATTGGTCTGAAATTCTCCTTTGTTATGGGGTCTTTCCCTGGTTTGGGACCAAGGTAATGTTGGCTTCATAGAAAGAGTCTGGAAGTTTTCCTTCTGTTTCTATTTTTTGAAACAGCTTCAGGAGAATAGGAATTTTTTCTTCTTTGAATGTATTTTTTCTTCTTTTTCTAATTTTCTCTTCTTTGAATGGATTCCGCAGGGAATCCATTGGGTCCTGGACTCTTGTTTTGGGGAGTTTTTTTTGATACCTGCTTCGATCTCATTACTAGATATTCATGTATTGAGGTTGTCGATTTCATCCTGTTTCAGTCTTGGAAGTTTATAGGTTTCCAGGAATGCATCCACTTGTTCTATGTTATTTAACTTATTGGTATATAATGGTTGATAATAATTTCTGATTGCTGTTTCTCTTTTTTTTTTTAAGATTTTATTTATTTATTTGACAGAGATCACAAGTAGGCAGAGAGGCAGGTAGAGAGAGAGGAAGGGAAGCAGGCTCTCCGCTGAACAGAGAGCCCGATGCGGGGCTTGATCCCAGGACCCTGGGATCATGACCTGAGCTGAAGGCAGAGGCTTTAACCCACTGAGCCACCCAGGCGCCCCTCTGATTGCTGTTTCTACTTCCTTGGTGTTAGTCGTGATTGCTCCCCTTTCATTCATAATTTTATTAATTTGGGTCCTCTCTCTTTTCTTTTGGATTAGTTTAGCCAATGGCTTATTGGCCTTATTAATTCTTTCAAAGAACAAGCTTGTAGTTTTCTTTTTTTTTTTTTAAAGATTTTATTTATTTTATTTGACAGACAGAGATCACAAGTAGGCAGAGAGGCAGGCAGAGAGAGAGAGGAAGGGAAGCAGGCTCCCTGCTGAGCAGAGAGCCCGATGCGGGGCTCGATCCCAGGACCCTGGGATCATGACCTGAGCCGAAGGCAGCGGCTTTAACCCACTGAGCCACCCAGGCGCCCCTGAAGCTTGTAGTTTTCTTGATGTGTTCTACTGTATCTCTGGTTTCTAACTCATTGATCTCTGCTCTAGTCTTAATTATGACCCTTTTTGTGCAAGGGATTGGTTTAGTTTGTTGTTCATTTTCCAGTTCTTTGAGGTGCAAAGAGAGTTTGTGTATTTGGAATTTTTCGATTTTTTTGAGTGAGGCTTGGATGGCTATGTATTTCCCCCTTAGGACCGCCTTTGTCATACCCTATAGGTTTTGGACCAATGTGTCTTCGTTCTCTTTAGTTTCCATGAATTGTTTAAGTTCTTCTTTGATTTCCTAGTTTATGTGAATGTTCTTGAGCAGGGTGGTCTTTAGCTCCCAGGTGTTTGAATTCCTTCCAAACTTTCTTGTGGTTGAGTTCCAGTTTCAAAGCATTGTGGTATGAGGATATGCAGGGAATAATCTCCGTCTTTTGGTATCAGTTGAGCCCAATTGGTGACCTAGTATGTGGTCTATCCTGGAGAAAGCTCCATGTGCGCTTGAGAAGAATGAGTATTCTGTTGTAGGACGGAATGTTCTGTATCTATCTGTGAGGCCCATCTAGTCCAATGTGTCATTCAAAGCTCTTGTTTCTTTGTTGATTTTCTGCTTGGATGATCTGTCTGTTGCTGAGAGTGGCATATTAAAATCCCCTACAATTAACATACTCTTATCAATATGACTCTTTATTTTGATTAACAGTTGGCTTATGTAGTTGACAGCTCCCGTATTGGGGGCATAAACATTTACAATTGTTAAATCTTCTTTCCGTTTAGGAATGATGTAGTGTCCTTCTGTATCTCTGACTACAGTCTTAGTTTAAAATCTAATTTATCTGATATGAGAAACGCTACCCCAGCTTTCTTTAGAGGCCCACTGGCATGAAAGATGGCTCTCCATCCCTTCACTTTCAGTCTGGATGTATCTTTAAGTTCAAAATGGGTCTCCTGTAGACAGCATATGGATGGGTACTGTCATTTTATCCAGTATGCAGCCCTGTGCTATTTTATGGTAGCAGTTGAGCCATTCACACTGAGAGTGATTATTGAAAGGTAAGTTTTTATAGTCATCATGTTGCCTGTGAAGTCCTTGTTTCCATAGCTTGTCTCTGTAAATTCCTGTTCTATATCACTCGTGGGTTCTTTCTTCTTTTATAGAACCCCCTTAATATTTCTTGTAGTGCTGGCTTGGTAGTCACATAATCTTTTAGTCTTTGCCAATCTTGGAAGTTCTTTATCTCTCCATCCATTTGGAATGTCAGCCTTGTTGGATAGAGTATTCTTGGCTGCATGTCCTTCTCATTTAGTGCCCTGAATATGTCTTGCCAGCCCTTTCTGGATTGCCAGGTTTCTGTGGACAGGTCTACCATTATTCTCATGTTCCTCCCTCTGTATGTAAGGGATCTTTCCCCCCTAGCTGCCCTTAAGACATTTTCTCTGAATTTACGATTCGCGAATTTCACAATTACATGTCTGGTCGTCTTTCTACCCTTGTTGATCTTGGCGGGTGCCCTCTCTGCCTCTAGGACATGAACGCTTTTCCATTCCTCAGATCAGGGAAATTCTCATCTAGGATTTGTTCAACTATATTTTCTAGTCCTCTCTCTCCCTCCACCCCCTCAGGGATCCTAATACTTCTGACATTGGGACATCTCGTGGCATCACTTATTTCTCTAATTCTGTTTTCATGGCTTCTAAGCCATTTGGTCCAGGCCTCTTCCTGGTCCTTCTTTTCTATCAGTTTGTCTTCTAAATCACTAACTCGATCTTCTGCCTCATTTACCCTGGCTTTTACAGTATTTAGATCAGATTGGATCTCATCGATAGCATTTTAAAATTCTTCCAGATCAGCTCTCACTTCTGCCCTTAGAGATTCTATGTTGGCACTAATGGTCTTCTCCAACCTAGCCATTGCCTGGATAATTGTTACCCTGAATTCTATTTCTGACGTATTGTTTATGTCCATATCCAATAGTTCTGTGGCAGAGGTCACAGTCTCTGGATTTTTCCTGTGTTTGGTGTTCCTCCTCCTAGTCATTCTGGTGAGAGGTGGTTGAAAGTTGTATAGCTGAAAATATCACCCATGATCCAGGATAGGTGCACCTTATTCAGCGATGATCTTCTGCCTCTGTTGAGGTCCAGAAGTGTATAATCTTACATCTCTGGCAGATTTCATGGTTTTTCAGAAACCATGATATGTAGATATGGTTGATATGTAGCTGAATTCACGGGACCAGTTGAAACTGGATCTCCTACTTCTCCCCCATCTTGCCCCTCCTTGGAGCTTGTAAATTTTAGTGAGTCTTTTTTTTTTTCCCACTTGTGCAAATTGTACACAGGGCCACCAAAATCCCTTTTTAGGTGCCATATCAGCAATATGCCTTCACTGCCCTTTTTGTTTTTTTAAACAGAATAGGTTTGATTTTTAGATGGGATATTCCAGGTACTTTGTAAGAACTTAACTCAGTCATTGTATCCAGAACATTCATTCATTTCAACATATAAGTTACTCCACTTTGAATACTCTATTAAAGTTAAAAATTTCTTGTTTAAAAGGCTTGTCACATTTCCAAAGATAATTAGGTAATATGCTTATTAAAACACTGGTTTGCAGAACTGAGTACATTCTAGATAGTTCATTAATGTTCTTTATATGTAACTTAAAGTTAAAATTTGAGGAATTAGAATTTTTATTATCAGAACTGCATAGCAAAACCATGTCCAGATGATAGATATACTAAATCTATAGATCAAGATAACCTGTAAGCCATTTATTAATTCAATCCAAAGGAAAAGCAAATTTTAGGAGAGATAATACATGATATATAGGTTAGCAAATGTTTGAAATGCTTAATCCTATATTTATTTATTTATTTTTAATAATTAATTCATAAAGTCAATCAGCTAACATATAGAACATCATTAGTTTCAGATGTAGAGTTCAATAATTTATCAGTTATGTATAACACCCAGTGTTCATCATATCACATGTCCTCCTTAATGCTCATCACCCAGCTATCCCAGCCATCCACACACATCCCCTTCAGCAACTCTCAGTTTTCTTCCCAGAGTTAAGAGTCTCTCATTGTCTCCTCTCTGATTTCTTTCCATTCACTTTTCCCTCCCTTCCCTGTTTCTTATATTCCATATATGAATGAAACCATATGATAATTGCCTTTCTCTGATTGATTTATTTCATTTAACATAACACCCTTCAGTTCCATCTCTGTCAATGTAAATGTAGGTATTTATCCTTTCTTTTTTTAATTAGCATATATTATTATTTGTTTCAAGGGTACAGGTCTGTGATTCATCAGTCATACACAATACCCAGGGGTCACAACAACACATACCCTTCCCAATGTCAATCACCAAGCCACCCCATCGATCCCATCTCCCCTCCACTCCAGCAATCTTGTTTGTTTCCTAAGATTAAAAATCTCTTATGGTTTGTCCCCCTCTCTGGTTTCATTTTTTCCTGTCTTCCCCTATGATTCTCTGCCTTGTTTCTTAAATTCCACATATCAGTGATGTCATATAATTATCTTTCTCTGATTGATTTATTATGCCAAAATAATACCCTCTCATTCCATCCACATTATTGTAAATCGCAAGATTTTTTTTTTGATGGCTGCTTAATATCCCAGTGTATATATAAACAACATCTTCTTTATCCATTCATCTGTTGAAAGACATCTAGGCTCTTCTATAGTTTGGCTACTGTGGAGATTGCTTCTATAAACATTGGGGTACATGTGCCCCTTCGGATCACTACATTTGTAATTTTGGGGTAAATACCCAGTATTGCAATTGGTGAGTCACAGGGTAGCTCTATTTTCAACCTTTTTTTTTTTTTTTTTGATAAAAATTATATTTTATTTATAGATCAATACGGGGAGAATTGATTTTAAAAAATGTTGAGGTTTCTTATCCATATATGACTCTCCATTTACAAAGACTTTATATGTCATTTGGTAAAACATAATTTTTAATGGGTTTTGAATATTTTTTTTAATTTTTTATTTTTTTCAGCATAACAGTATTCATTATTTTTGCACCACACCCAGTGCTCCATGCAATCCGTGCCCTCTACAATACCCACCACCTGGTGCCCCCAACCTCCCACCCCCCACCCCTTCAAAATTCTCAGATCGTTTTTCAGAGTCCATAGTCTCTCATGGTTCACCTCCCCTTCCAATTTCCCTCAACTCCCTTCTCCTCTCCATCTCCCCTTGTCCTCCATGCTATTTGTTATGCTCCACAAATAAGTGAAACCATATGATAATTGACTCTCTCTGCTTGACTTATTTCACTCAGCATAATCTCTTCCAGTCCCGTCCATGTTGCTACAAAACTTGGGGATTCATCCTTTCTTTCTTTCTTTTTTTTTTTTTTTACAGCTTTATAAACATATATTTTTATCCCCAGGGGTACAGGTCTGCGAATCGCCAGGTTTACACACTTCACAACACTCACCATAGCACATACCCTCCCCGATATCCATAACCCCACCCCCTCTCCCAACCACCTCCCCCCATCAACCCTCAGTTTGTTTTGTGAGATTAAGAGTCACTTATGGTTTGTCTCCCTCCCAATCCCATCTTGTTTCATTTACTCTTCTCCTACCCCCTCGACCCCCCATGTTGCATCTCCTCTCCCTCATATCAGAGAGATCATATGATAGTTGTCTTTCTCCGATTGACTTATTTCGCTAAGCATGATACCCTCTAGTTCCATCCACGTCGTCGCAAATGGCAAGATTTCATTTCTTTTGATGGCTGCATAGTATTCCATTGTGTATATATACCACATCTTCTTTATCCATTCGTCTGTAGATGGACATCTAGGTTCTTTCCATAGTTTGACTATTGTAGACATTGCTGCTATAAACATTCGGGTGCATGTGCCCCTTCAGATCACTACGTTTGTATCTTTAGGGTAAATACCCAGCAGTGCAATTGCAGGGTCATAGGGTAGTTCTATTTTCAACCTTTTGAGGGAACTCCATACTGTTTTCCAGAGTCACTCTGACAGCTTTCATTCCCACCAACAGTGTAGGAGAGCTCCCCTTTCTCTTTATCCTCGCAAACATCTGACCTTTCCTGATTTGTTAATTTTAGTGCTTCTGACTGGTGTGAGGTGGTATCTCATTGTGGTTTTGATTTGTATTTCCCTGGTGGTGAGGGATGTTGAGCACTTTTTCATGTGTCTGTTCACCATTTGGATGTCTTCTTTGCAGAAATGTTTGTTTATGTCTTCTGCCCATTTCTTGATTGGATTATTTGTTCTTTGAGTGGTATTCATCCTTTCTGGTGGTTGAGTAACATCCTATATTTTTAATGCAACAAAAGTTCTCAAATATTAAAGTAGTCACATACACCTAACATCTTTTATCCTGTGAAAACAAACTGCTGAATCATTTGGTTGTTTCAATATTATTTGGGCTAAATTCACTCTACCTGTGGCACTGAGCAGTCATAAATGGAAAGTGCAATTGCCTGAATGGAAACATAGCTTAAATCATTTATTTAATACTACTATTCTACGAAGACACAGTAATGCTGTAGTTGACATTTACAGTTGTACAAAGTCTTGCTAAAGATTAGCAAGCTTGATGAGACAATACAAAAAGGTCACAGGTCATGAACAAACTAAAGAATATCTTAAGTATATGGGTATATCAACACTCCATTTGCATGTTTAGTTTGTAGGAATGTTGATCAATTTTCTCTTCCACAAGATATCACACTCCTCATTACATTGATGACATTATGCTAAATTGAAATAATGAGAGTAACAAGTACTCTAGACTTAATAGCAAGACATTTATGTGTGAATGGATGTATAATTAATGTAAATAAAATCTAGGGAATTCTACCTAAATGAAGATTATAGGAGTCCACTGATTTTGGGGTATATCCAGATATCTCTTTTAATTTTTAGAATAAGTTTGCACCTGGGTCTTCGTACAATCTAGAAAGAGGCACAGCTGCTTGTGAGTCACAACCTTTCAATCAATTATTCAACTTGAGCCAGTTTACAGACCTTGAACTCCTGAATGAATGGGAGACCTTGAAAAAAGACCATGGAATACTATCAAAATGTATACTGTTAATTTCTCTTTGAGCCTTCCTTAAAGCAACCTATGGCTTTTTACTAGGGTAACTGTGCATTGTAGGAAAGGAAATAATCAGACCCTTCACGGACTATTGGTTGCTGTGCTGAATGCACACTCTTTCCAGGGTAAATAAAACATCACTATAGTCCTCTAGTCAGATTAGGAGCTCATGGTATTCAGAGTATCAATAGAGTTTTAGCACAGATCTATCTCACATTGTGTCCAGTGGGTTTCTGAACATATGCTATGGTTCTTCCCCCAGTTTTAGAAAGTATAATTGGAATAAAAAATATTTTGCAGCTGACACAATCTCCATATTGGTTCCTGACCTGCAGAGTGATGACAATAATGGTAGGAAATGCCACATATAAGCTATTATAATTGACTATATGTAAGAATATAGTAAATACAGAGTAATACTGCTTTCTTGGTGGGATTTCAGAGATTTACACCACTAACAAGAACTTTTGAGATGCAGAGATATTAATTCTTACCCACATCCTTATTCAAGTCTTCAGTTTGCCTGAGATAGAAGATAGATGGAAAAGGGCAGTGGATTATACCATAAGTTTAGCCAATATTACATCAGAAGCTTAGCACAAACTTGTTATTCCACCTCTAGCTGTTATACTAGATGTAGTTATTTTGTTTGAGCAAATTCACATATCCCTGCACTGGTGTGCATTTATTGATATGGCTAATGCTTTTTCTTTATACATGTCCATGAGGCCCACTGGAAGGATTTTTCTTACAGCTGGCAAGACCAGCAACATAGCTGTACAGTCTTACCTCAGTGGTGTGTAAACTTTCAGCCTTATGTGTCAATTTAAATATTAGGAATCTTTAAAAAAAGATTTTAGTTATTTATTATTTAAAGAGAGATCAAGCAAGGGAGAGAGAGAGAGCATAAGCAGGGGTAGCAGCAGGCAGGGAGTAAGCAGTCTCCTTGCTGAACAAAGAGCCCAATGTAGGACTCAATCCCAGGACCCTGGGATCATGACCTGAGCTGAAGGCAGATGCTTAACTGACTGAGCCACTCAGGCATCCTGATATTAAGGATCTTTATTACTTTTATTTTCCACAATATACATTGCAAAACTATCACATTAATGATATGCTGATAGAACTTCTAGAACATGATTTTCAACTTTTCTACACTTACTGAAAACATATTTGCATGTCAGAGAGTATGGAATAAGTCTGATTAAAATTCAGAGGCCCTCTACATCAGTGAAATTTCTGAGTCCAGTCCAGTGTTGTAATACATGTCCAGGTAACCCTTTTAAGGTAAATGATTTTTTAAATTTTTTAATTTTTTTGCATCATGCCCCTCCTACATCAGAAAAGGCACACTGCTGGTGGGCCTTTTTAGATTTTGAATACTCTATATTCCTCACAAATAATTGCATTAAATGGCTGTATGCACCTGATTCTTAGTCCTCCTGTACTTCCTTTCCTCTAGCTTATACTTATTCCATCATGGAGATTTTCCTGTGACAATTCACAGAAGAAAAAATGTGGGGCTGGATTATAGATGGTTCTGCACCAGATGCATATACCACCCAAAAGTATACTACTACCCATCTCTGGGACTTCTCTGAAGCACAATGATAAAGGGAAATCCACCCATGGACAGGACATCAAGAAGTTCATATGATTGTTCTCTTAATTTAGAAGGAGAAATGACTAAACATGTCATTATATATTAATTTATGAGCTCTGGCCAATGGTCAGAGTTTTGAAGGAAAAATGAATGTAAAATTGTTGGTAATGACATTTGGGTAAAAAAGAATATGGACAGACCATTTCTATTGGGCAAAACAACATGAAAATATTTGTGTCCTGTGTGAAAGGTTACTAAATAATGACTTTGGGAGAGGAATATTTCAACAACCAAGTGGGTAAGATGAAATATTACTGTAGATATCAGTCAGATTCTTTCTCCAGCCACCTCTGTCATTGCCCAACATGCTCATGAACAAAGAGGCCATGGTAAGCAACAGACATTATGCATGGACTCAACAGCAGTATTATACATTTACCAAGTCTGAGTGACCAATCTGCCAGCAATGGACAACAGCATTAATTTCCTGATATAACACCTGAGGTGTTTAACTTGCTGCCTTGTGGCAGGATAATTATATTCTTATGCTTCCATGAAGGAAGGGGCAGCTTTTGTCCTTACTTGAGCACATCCTTCATTTGGATATAAACTTATTTTTACTGCATGTGATGCTTCAATCAATACTATCATCTTTGTACTTATGGGATGAGTTTTCCAGTGCCATGGTATTTTAGATGGTATTGTTTCAGATCAAGAAATTCACTTCACAGCACAAGAAGTCTAGTAATGGATGTGTATTCACAGAATTCACTGGCCATGCCACATTCCCCAAATTCAGAAGCAGCTGGATTGATAGAATGGTAGAAAAACCTTTAGAAGCCTCAGTTACAAAGCTGGTTAGATGGCAATATGTTGCAGTACTATAGGTCCTTCAGGAGATTGTATATTCTCTAAATTACCTTCTGATATATAGTGTTCTTTCTTTTATATTCAGAATTCATAGTTTAAAGAAAAAGAAAAAAAAAAACACAACACAAGAACAACACAAAAACCCCCAGAACTTATAGTTTCAGAAATCAAGTGAGGGAAATAGGAGTAGGATCATCTTTGCTTCCAATTCCTGTGATTTTTGTGTTTGGTCATTTACAGGCCATCATTCTTGTGGAAAGAATGCTTCCAACAGGAGATAAAACAGTAATGCTCCTGAATGAAGTACAAGAATGCAACCTGGCCACATTGGACTCCTTGTGCCTCTGAATCAACATGTAAGGAAGGGAGTTTTAGTGTAGTCTAGGGTGATTGTTTGTGATTACTGTCAGAGAAAATCTATAGCTAAGCAATAAGTTAAAGTGGTAAAAGCAGATTTATTAAGAACTATTGTAATAAGGTAAAAGAGATCTCAGTGTTGATTAAATGGGTCAATTTTAGGGGTGCCTGGGTGGCTCAGTGGGTTAAAGCCTCTGTGTTCTGCTCCGGTTATGATCTCAGGGTCCTGGGATCGAGCCCCGTGTCAGGCTCTCTGCTTGGCGTGGGGACTGCTTCCTCCTCTCTCTCTGCCTGCCACTCTGTCAGCTTGTGGTCTCTGTTTGTCAAATAAATAAATAAAATCTTTTAAAAAAATAAATGGGTCAATTCTGAATACAGTATAAGCATGTAGTTATTTAAGGATTAGGAGTCTGAGAGGAGTTGATGGATGGAAAATTACTAAAACAAAATATAATTAACTGTAAGGAAATTTTGGTCAAACAGATCTAATATGATTATTGTTAAAAACAAGCCAGGCTTACCAGAAATCACCTGGAGGGTGGTGGAAAATGAGAAATCTGATTAGACATCCAGGATGAGAAGATATGGAGGATGTAGGATACTTTCTATGTTAACATATATCAACATTCTTTCTGAAGAGTTTACAAGGAATTTTGAAGATGGACCTATGAGAAGTTTCAGGAGCTTGACTAAAATTTGGTCAGGCAGAGAACCTTTTTCAGTACCCACACTATGAGAAAGAATGAAAAGACATTATTTCTTCCATTGAATAATCTATGTCCATTTCTTGGTTAGCCACTTTTGTTTATTAAAGATTTATTAATCATCTGCTGACACTTGGTAGTAGAGGATATGCTATATGGTGCAAGACACTGGGCATTTAATGGGGGAATTTCTATGAGAATAAAAAAAATAAAGATCGATATTAAACCCAGTTTCTGATTCCAGAGGGCAACCTGTTGAGAAGATTTCTAGATTATCTAGTTTATCTCTAAGCATTTTTAGATGTTGTATGTACAAAAGAGCCAGTCCAGTAGAGTTCCTGCTTGCAGTTTGATTGTGGTCATGGCATTGAATGTCTGGGTGAACTTTCTGAGTGAACCACACAGAATACGCAAGAAATTTGGCCTTTCCTTATCTGTTGTGGAGATTTCCCGATGTTTACATCAAATCTTTCACCTTCAACTTTCAAGGCTTTGAGAAAAGGGAAGTGTTTAGTTTGCAATGATTCCAAGTCAGAAGGGAGAAAAATGCAAATGTCAATTTGGACAGTTGCAGCCTGATATTAGAAGAAACTAGAATATTTAAGGATTTGTTAAGGGTGGGCAAAATGTGAAGATAGAGCTTACAAAGTTACATTATAATTTTCCATTTAAACATAATTTTCTTTCTATCGTCATCACCATTCAATCAGACATAATCAAAATAAGAATAATTATTTTGCAAAATAAATCCACAGTTGTTATACTTAGTGTGATTATGTAAGTGCAGCAAGGAAAGGTACTGACCACATGTGTATCTAGGGTTTTTGTTATTGGAACTTTAAATAAGGAATCTTTTGATTTTTTAAAAACCTCCTAAGGTTACCAAGCCAAGCCAAAAATTTGCCACATATTTTTCTGCAATATCTATAGATTTAGGTATAATATATAATCTCTCTTCTTGGGATCTGAAACTCATTCTGAAACTTCTGGTCTTGCCAGAAAATGGACTTTCTTATTGACTTTTAAAATGAAAAAACCTGTGAGACAGATTCAGGTTTTGTTTTATTTGTTTTTTTTTTTCCCAAGAGTGGTACAAGCATTGACTCCTTACTTAGTTCACAAGTTGTCAGGCCTTATCTCATTTAGTGTACTTATTCTCAAATACGACCTTCCATTCAGAGTTTTGTCAATATAACCAATGTTTTAAATTGGGTACTGTTATAATACAGAGTTGAGTTTATGAGAATATATTGCCATAAAAATGAGAATACTCGGGGCACCTGGGTGGCTCAGTGGGTTGAAGCCTCTGCTTCCAACTCAGGTCATGATCCCATGGTCCTGGGATCGAGCCCCACATCCAGCTCTCTGCTCAGCATGGAGCCTGTTTCCTCCTCTCTCTCTGCCTGCCTCTCTGCCTACTTGTGATCTGTGTCTGTGAGATAAATAAATAAAATCTTTAAAAAAGTAAGAATACTCAATAAGAGTTTTCAAATTCCAGAGGAATCAGTTGGAGAGAAAAGTTGTTTTATCTTTTTCCACAAAATTATATTTTATCAAATTCTATAATTTATATGCATCTTAAGAGAAGAAGTTTTCCTTCTTTATGGAAAATAAAACTTTAAAAAACTGAATGTTCAAAGAAAGCTGTTTTTATTAATTATAATTGTCTCCATCAGTTTATCAAGACCTACGTAATTAAGTTTTTTTCAGCTAGCTCTTGGGCCAGTAGTTTTAGGGATCCATTACCTCCTTTATTTTTTCTGGAAATTCCAGAAGCATAGTCTCAAAATTGTCACAGTTTTATCATCATGTAGTATTAATGCCTGTAGTTGATTGTAAATCCTTTTGGAGAGGACTCAGAGCAAAAAATAACTGAATAACAAATAAATGTAAAAGGCCAGGCTAAACTTCTTTCATTGGACAAGAAAAAAAAACAAAAACGTAGTTATTTCAGTGGCATACAATATCTAAGGATAATAATTAGAAAACAAGAAAACCTAAATTTTCTAGAAAATAGAAAAGTTAACTTCTATGAACATATAATTTTCTAGAATATCTGTATTAGCAATATATTAATATATATGTATAATACATATATATTATACATATATATACTATACATATATATGTATATACTATACATATATATGTATATATTATATATACATACATACATACATAGAGATAAAGAGAGAAAATTTATTATAACTTCTTATTTGACAATGCTTCTGACATAATTTTAAAAAATATTTTATTTATTTGACAGAGAGAGAAAGAGAGAGAGAGCATAAGCAAGGGGAGTGGCAGGCAAAAGGAGAGGGGGAAAACAGTTTCTTGCTCAGCAGGGAGCCTAATATGAGGCTCAATCCCAGGATGTGGGATCATGACCTGAGCCAAAGGCAGACACTTAACTGACTGAGCCACCCAGGTGCCCCACTTCTGACATAACTTATCATCATAAATAAATCTAATTATTTTACCATACCCCTTTCATAAGGCAAGAGACAAATCCATTGATATTTTTCCACGGGCATTTGGGAAAGTTACTTTGCGATAAAAAATATTCCATTTAGAATTTGATTTTGGGAAATTGCTAAAATGTAAAAGTCTGAACCCTGAGTACATGAGACCACAAATCACTGTGAAACCACACTTAGTTATCCATTTAATCAAAGTGACAATTAAAATATTTCAAAGGCAAGCACAGAAAGTTATGTAGTTGTAAAACAAAAAAAAATAGAAAGCTTTTAATATTGAGAAGTGAATTATATTACATAATCAATAAGAACCTTTCAAATAAGGACATCAAGAAGCAAAATAGATTATTTTACATATTAAATTCTTGGTTTCCCAGGCATAATACTTAATAGGTAAAGTAAAACTGTTTTATAATTTCTTATTAAAAGCAGATCAATAATCTAAGAAAACTTTGTTTTTATATGATAGGAGAAGCAAATCTAGTTTTGTACCAGTGTACTATTAATCCTAGGGTTAATTTAAAAATATATTATAAATAGGGCACCCTGAGAGCCCATTTGTTTAAGTGTCCAACTCTTGGTTTCAGCTCAGATCATGATCTCAGGGTTGTGAGATCAAGCCCCAAGTTGGGCTCTATGTGCAGCACAGACTCTGCTTGAGATATTCTCCTTTTCCCTCTCTCCTCCTTTCTACCCCCTCCTTGCTTGCTATCTTTCTCTCAAATAATAAATAAAATCTTTAAAAAATATTATAAATAAATTAATCCAAATCTTACATTTGAACACACAAGATAGAGTTTATTTTCCATGGTTTATTTGCCATAATCCTTATACAACATTTTCCACTTTATATCTACTTGGCTTTTGTCTTACTCTTGCCTTCTTTCTCATTTTGGAACAAAAATTCATTTACTTTAGGGCAAAATTATGCTCTTCCTTTTAGAAAAACACATGCCTCATACCTTTCCTTATAAAAAATGAGTCTTAATTGCCTTACATTAGAGACTTTTTTTGTTTACCCTTATTAGTGCTAGTATATTGATTGGAATTTTAAATCAATATTCTCCTTCCTACATAGAGAAAACCAGGACATAAACAATGGTTAACTCTCTGGCATGTACTAAATTTTGTAGCAAATTTGTGAGTACATCATTTCATAATTTTCTAGAGGCATATGTCTTTTTCACAGTACATTTTCTCATGTTTAAAAACACCCAGTATGTTAAGATTCTCTATGCCATATAAAAACAAGATGCCAAGTATAGATAAAATTATGTTCAGTAATTAATAGTTCAATATTTCATCCTTTTTAGATACTTTCTATCTATTCAGTGATTTCACATTGAACCGTAAAGCTTTAAGTTCTCAAGTTACAAAAAAGTAAGTGAAACTACTTTTAAGTAGATATTATAAAACTCATACTATAAAATATGTTTTAAAACAAAACATTATACAACATAATTATTGAAAAACTCATTTATAAGTATCATGCCTTTTCTTGATTTGAATGTAAGAACTTCTTTCACAAAACTCCTAGAAAAAGCAGATAACCTCTTTAAAAATTATTTGAATTCATTTAGGTAACATATAGTGTGTTATTAGCTATAGGGGTAGAAATTTAGTGATTCATCAGTTGCATATAACATCAAGGGCCCTCTCATTACATCATTACAACAAGGGCCCTCCTTATGCCCATCTCCCAATTACCCCATACCCCATCCACCTTCCCTCCAGCAACTCTGTTTGTTTCCTAAAAGTCTCTTATAGTTTATCTCCCTCTCTGATTTCTTCCTATTACAATTTTTCTTCATTCCCCTATGAACCTCTATACTTTTTCTTATGTTCCTTGTATAAGTGAAACTATATGATAATTGTCTTTCTATGATTGACTTATTTCACTCAGCATAATATTCTCCAGTTCCATCTATGTCATTTCAAATGGTAAGATTTCATCTCTTCTGATGGCTGAGTAACATTCCATTAATTCCATTCCATATAAACACACACACTCTCTCTCTCTCACTACATATATATATATACATATATATGTATATATATATCACATCTTCTTTATACATTCTTCTGTTGATAGACATCTAGGCTCTTTCCATAGTTTGGCTATTGTGGACATTGCTGCTGGAAACATTGTGGTGCAGGTGCCCCTTCAGATCACTAGATTTGTACTTTGGGGTAAATACCTTGTAGTGCAATTTCTGGGTCATAGGGTGGCTCTATTTTTAACTACCTGAGGAACCTCTGTACTGCTTTCCAGAGTGGCTATACCATCTTGGATTCCCACCCACAGCTGGAATGCAAGTGAGGTGTCTTCTCATTTCTTGACTAGATTTTTGTGTTTTTTTGAGTTGAGTTTGATAAGTTCTTTATAGGTTTTGGATACTAATCCTTTATCTGATATGTCATTTGCAAATATCTTCTCCCATTCTGTGGGTTATCTATAGTTTTGTTGACTGTTTCCTTTGCTGTGCAAAAGCATTTTTATCCTGATGGAAACGTAATGATTCATAAAAAAAAAAAAACAGATATCTTGAGAGAGAGGGGAAGATGGTGGTGGAGTAGGAGGAGCTAAGCTTGCCCCATCCCACAAATACAACTAGATAACTATCAAATCATCGTAAACAACCCATAAATTGACTTAAAGATTCATAGAACAAACTTCACAACTAAAGGTAAAGAAGAGGCCACATCAACAAAGGTAGAAAGTGTGGAGATACAGTTTGAGAGAAAAACAGAATATGGTCTCTGCAGTGGGAAGGTAGCCATGGTCATGGAGAAGGGCAAGAGATAGATTAACGCACAGAGGAGTGCATGGGGAAGATGAATCTCCATAGCAATTGGCTTGGAAAGTGAAAGAGGCTGAATTTTGTAAGTTATTGTAACCAACAGGGCATAAAGTCTGGAGTTCTAAAGGTCAGCAGGCTTGGCTTGAAGAGAACCTGGAGGCATTGGGACTGCTCTTGGAGTGAAGGCAAGGCAATCAGACCAGACATACAGGATAGAAACAACAATCAGAAGAGCACCTGGAAGCACAGAGTTGGGAGGCTATTTGATCACCTCAGAACATGTCCCATAGAGGCCACATTCATAGAGAGAACCCTCCAGGAACAAAGTAACAAGCAGGTGCCATCTACCACCTTCATCCCACTGCAAAAGCACAGAACTCACACTGGCTCCCTAACTTGCTTACACCAAGCCATGTCCCCTGCCCTTGTGCTGTAGTGGAACTGCCCTTACCAGTCAAACTTGCCACAGTCCAAGTGCAGAGGTCTCCCTCCCCAGAACACCAGCTCAAATCTTTGTGCAAACTGCATCTCCTGATCCACATGGTTTACTGGGCCTCAGTTACTGTGGAAATGGCAACATGTCTCATTTCGCAAACAGACTAGATCACCACACACCTAGTAAAAATTTACCACATTCAGGCCAGGACTAAGCACTGCCTGTGACAGGCAAAAAGAGCCTCCACAGATGATTTACCTGAAGGATAAAGTGGACTGGACACAATAACAGAGCACATATTGGAGCATATATTGGAGACAATCCATAAAGCTCTAGGCCTTTGGTAATAAGGGATACTACACTGCAAGTCATTAGAGAAATCTTCTCCCTAATGTTATTACAATTAATAACAGAAAGACTTACACAAAATGAGAAGACAGAGGAATTCGTCCCAAGTGGAGGAAAAGGATAAGGCCATGGCCAGAGATCTAAGTCAAACATGTTTAAATAATATGCTTGATAGAATATTTAAGGTAATGATCATAAAGTTGATCACTGGACTTGAGATAAGAGTGGAAGACATTAGTGAAACCCTTCACGTGAGATAAAGAATAACAGCAGAGATAAAGGACTTAATAAATGAAATAAGAAATAAACTTGATGGAATGAGCAGCAGGATGGAAGAGGCAGAGAAATGAATTAATAACCTATAAGACCTAGAGGAGTCATGGAAAGTAATCAGGCTGAACAAAAGAGAAAGAAAAGAATTATGGAATATAAAATAAACATAAGGAAATTAGTGACTCCATCAAATGTAATAACATTTGTATTATTGGAGTCCCAGAAGAAGAGAATGAAAAAAGGGCATAAATTTTATTGGGAAAAAGAATTACTGGGCAGAGGGTAAAGGAATGCCAGACCTGCCCAGAGAACAGCTAGCACCTTCTGGAGTTAACTTCCTGCAACAGACACTCAAGGCGATTGGATTTTCATTCCATCAGTAATAAAAGCTTTTTGGAGAAGCTGAAAAGCCAGTTTAGAGAAACTGAAAGAATTTCATTACATGACAAATGATAGGGAGCACCATTTCCACATAAAGATGTGTTATATCCACTGCCGCCCTTGTGCATTAATCTTGTAAATTCTATCAAAAACAACAATAATTAACTTTGCCCAGCATTATTCTTGAATAAAACAATATTTTTTATAGCTCAAAAAAAAAAAAAAAAGAATTACTGAAAACTTCCCTAACCTGAGGAAGAAAACAGATAACCAGATCTGGAGGGCACAAAGAACCCCCAACAAAATTAACAGAAGCAACTTTATATCAAGACATATTATAATTAAAATGTCAAAATGTATAGTGATAAAGAAAAAAAAATGTTTTAAATCAACAAGGCAAAAACATCCAATGGAAACCCCATAAGGCTGTCAGGGGATTTTATAGCAGAAACTTTCTAAGCCAGAAGTGAGTGTCATAATATCTTCAAAGTGCTGAGTGGGAAAATCTGCAGCCAAGAATACTCTATTCAGCAAGGCTATTATTCAGAATAGAAGTAGAGATAAAGAGTTTCTTAGACAAACAAAAATTAAAGATGTTCATAATCACTAACCTAGCCCTGCAAGAAATACTAAAGAGGACTCTTGGAGTAGAAACTAGAGGTCAAAGTGCCAGTATAAAGATAGGAAACAAAAAAGCATTAAAAATGAGTATTTCTGTAAAAATTCAGTCATGGAACTCACAAAAAAATGCTGCAAATATCACACAATATATTTAAAATGTGGTTGGGTGAGGCGAAAAGAATGGTTTACTTATTTATTTATTTATTTATTTTAAGATTTTATTTATTTATTTGACAGAGAGGGAGAGAGAGAGACAGTGAGAGAGGGAACACAGGCAGGGGGAGAGGGAGAGGGAGAAGCAGGCTTCTTGATGAGCAGGGAGCCCATGTGGGACTCGATCCTAGGACCCTGGGATCATGACCTGAGCCAAAGGCAGATGCTTAATGCAGTCACCCAGGCACCCCCTTAAAAATGGGTTTAAATTTAAACAACCATCAACTTAATATAGACTGTTATATACAGATATAATAGTATGCAAATCTAATAGTACCACAAATCAAAATACACAATGTAGTGTGCAAACCTAATAGTAATGACAAATCAAAAAACACAAATAAGATGAAATATAGATATGTGTGTATATATATATATATATATATACATATATATATATGAAGTATATATATTCTGTATAGTACAGAATAAAAAAGAATGAATCTTGTTATTTGAAGCAACATTGTTGGAGAACAGAGTATTACACTAAGTGAAATAAGTCAAAGAAAGGCAAATACCATATGATTTTACTTATATGTGGATTTTAAGAAACAAAACAAGTAAGCATAGAGTAAAAGGAGAGAAAGAGAGAAGCTAACCAAGAACAGGCTCTTAACTATAGAGAACAAATTGATGGTTACCAGAGAGGAGGTGGGTAGGAGGATGGATTAAACAGGTGATGGGAGTTAAGAACTGCACCTGTTATGATGAGCACCAGGTATTGTATGGAAGAGTTGAATAGGTATATTGTACATCTGCAACTAATATCATATTGTATGTAAATTGACTGGAATTTGAATAAAAACTTTAAAAATGTGAAAAAATAGACAAAAAAATACAAATATAACACTAAAAACCTAGCATATCATGAAAGAAAAACAAGAAAGGATCCGAGAAAATCCTCAGAAACAGTCACAAGCCAGATAATAAAATGGCAATAAATGCATATTTATCAATATTTACATTTAATATAAATGGACTAAATACTCTAATCAAAAGATATAGAATCATAGAATCGATTAAAAAACAAGAACCATTTATCTACTGCCTACAAGAGCCTCATTTTGGATTAAAAGACACCTGAATATTGAAAGTGAAGAGACAGAGATTGGGAGGAAGAAGATGGCAGAGGAGGAAGGGACACTAGTTTCATCTGGTCCCTAGAATTCAGCTAGATAGATATCAAATCATTCTGAACAAAGAAATGCTGCAATTCTACAAGTAGAAAGGTGACCACTATTTGGAAGGTAGGAGGCATGGAGAAGTGAATTTGAAGTGATTTATCCAAAGAGGAACCCTAGGGGTAGAGAGCCTTCAAAAACAAATTAGTGGAAAGTGATATAGAAGTGGAGGGTAAAATCAGAACTTTTAGAAATCTGCTCCAGTGGCAAGTGTCTCTGCCTGAAAGACTCTCAGATGGAGAAGTGGGGTGGCATTCCATGATCACAACTCAGTATGTTCTCAGGATCCCTGAGACAGTATGATCTCAGGATCCCTGGGGGTCACAAAAAGAACTCAGGGCATTCCTGAGTGCAGCAGAGTTCCCAAACATCAGAGCTGGGATTCCAGCTGCAAATTGTGAGCTCAGGAGTGGGATTTAAGCATGGTGTTGCCATAAACCGTGAACCGTGGCATGATCAGGTGATAGCTCTCTAAGCAGAGGCCCAGCAAGAGGCAGAACTGTGGCAATACCCCTTCCTCCCTGCTCTGGGAAGAGTGGCACAGGTGTGCACCACAGGGGTCTATAAAGTTTGGAGACTCTAAATGGGGTCATATGCTTAAGATAAAAATACTAGGTCACAGCCTGGGTGAACACAGAGTGCAGAGGGAAACCAGGGAGACGAGAGTGATTTACTCTTTTTCTGTGAGGACTCACTGAAGAGTGGGGGGACACAAATTTTCAGCTCTGGGGCTGAAGATCAGGGCATAGACACTTTGATCCTCTAAAGTGTTATGGGGATCCTTCAGGAAACAAAAGCCACATAGAGAAATCTGAAGCTGCTTACACTGAACATAGCCCCGTGGCAAGGGGCTCTGATTCCACTACAAAGATATCTGAGAATCAGGGCAACAAGCTCCTCCCTCAGAAGACCAGCAGGAATATCTGGATAATATCATTTACGAATTACACAGAACTGCAAAACTCCAGCACTAGGGGAAAATAATATATAGAATGTGGGCTCTTTTCTCAAGATTCTTTAGTCTTTCAGTTTATTTTTTTTTCTTTTTTTCCTTTTCACCTAGTTTCTTATTTTAACAACATTTTTAGTCTATTTAAATTGTCATTTTTCTATTTATATTTCATATATATATATACATACACAGATGTTTTATATATATAATATATACATATATATATACACACACACACACATACACATACATACAGGCTTTGATTCATTATATTCAATTTTATATTCATATACACATGTTTTTCTTCCTATACAATTTGGGATCTAGTTTCTTCTAACAAACAGACCAAAGTACAACCAGGATCTGGTGTATTATTCTATTCTGCCCACCTCTTCAATTATATTCATTCTTTTTTCCCCTTTTTTGTTTCTAATCTCTTCTGATTTGTTTAGTGCTTATTTTGCTGCATTCATGGTTGATACTTATGTATTTTGTTCCTTCGTTCATCTATTCTTCTGTGGACAAAAAGACAAGATGGAAAAACCTATACCAGAAAACAGAACAAGAGGCAGCTCTAAATACCAGAGACTAAATCATTATGGACATAAGTAAGATGTCAGAGTTAGAATTCAGAATAACAGTAATAAAGATACTAGCTGGGCTTGAAAAAGCATAGAAGACACTAGAGAATCACTTTCTGGAGAAACAACAACAAAAAAACCCCTAAAATCTAATCAGTTCAAAACAAAAAAAGGGTATTACTGAGATGCAATAAAAAAGGGAGGCTCTAACTGCTTGGATAAATGAGGCAGAAGAGAAGATCAGTGATATAGAAGATGAAATGATGGAGAATAAAGAAAATGAGAAAAAAAGAGAGATAAACAACAACTGGATTAATAGCGGAGGATTTGAGAGATCAGTAATACCATAAAACAATACAATATTAGAATAATTGGGGTCCCAGAAGATGAGGAAAGAAAAGGATCAGAATATATATTTAAGCAAAGTATAGCAGAGAACATCCTTAATCTGGGTAAGGAAACAGGAATTCAAATCTAGGAGGCACAGAAAACCCCATCGAAATCATAAAAACAGGTCTACACCTTAACATGTAATAGTGAAGCTTGCAAATTTCCAGGACAAAGAGAAAATCCTGAAAGCAGCTCAGGACAAGAGGTTTTTTTTTTTTTTTTTTTTTTTTTTTTTTAAAGATTTTTATTTATTTATTTGACAGAGAGAGATCACAACTAGACAGAGAGGAAGACAGAGAGAGAGAGAGAGAGAGGGAAGCAGGCTTCTTGCCGAGCAGAGAGCCTGATGTGGGACTCAATCCCAGGACCCTGAGATCATGACCTGAGCCGAAGGCAGCGGCTTAATCCACTGAGCCACCCAGGCGCCCCCAAGGACAAGAGGTTCTTATGCTACAGAGGTAGAAACCTAAGGCTGACAGCAAACTTATCCACAAAGACCTCATAGGACAGAAGGATTGGCATGGGCCCTAAATGAGAATAAAATGCAGCCAAGAATAACTTATCCAGCAAGGCTGTCATTCAGAAGGAAAAAGAGATGAACTTCCAGGACAACTAGAAACTAAAAGAATTTGTGGTCATTAAATCACCCCTGCAAGAAATATTAAAGGGGAAGCTTTAAGTGAAGAGAGAACCCAAAGTAACATAGACAAGAAAGATAGAGTCAGTATAAAGATATGGTGAATTTATAGGTAATACTGTGGAACTAAATTCATAAGGAGGGCATGTATTGCAATGAACACTGGGTGTTATATGCAAATAATAAATCATGGAACACTATATCAAAAACTAATGAAGTTCTGTATGGTGACAAATATAACATAATTAAAAAAAAGAAAAATGTTATTCTGAATGTAAAAGGGCTAAGTTCTCCTATTGAAAGACATGGGGTATCAGATTGGATTAAAAAAAAAAAAAAGCCAGGACCTGGGGGCGCTCAGTCAGTTAAGCATCTGCCTTTGGCTCAAATCATGATCCCAGGGACTTAGAATCAAACCCCACATCAGGCTCACTGCAGAGGAGGAAGAGCAGAGCTTCTCCCTCTCCCTTCAACTGCCACTTCCCTACTTGTGCTCCCTCTCTATCAAATAAATAAATAAATAAAAATCTTAAAAAGAAGCAAGACCCATCAATATGCTGCTTGTAAGAGACTCATTTTAGACTATAGTCACCTCCAAATTGAAAGTGAGGAGATGGAGAACCATTTATGATTGTAAAGGACATCAACAGAGAGGTAGCAATCCTTATATCAGACAAATTAGATTTTAAAGCAAACACAGTAATAAGAGTTGAAGACGGGTCCTATATCATAATAAAGGAATTTATCCAGGGCACCTGGGTGGCTCAGTGGGTTAAAGCCTCTGCCTTTGGCTCAGGTCATGATCCCAGGGTCCTGGGATCAAGCCCCGCGTCGGGCTCTCTGCCTAGCAGGGAGCCTACTTCCTCCTCTCTCTCTGCCTGCCTCTCTGCCTACTTGTGATCTCTCTCTGTCAAATAAATAAATAAAATCTTTAAAAAAAGGAATTTATCCAACAAGAAGATCTAACAAATGTAAATAACTATGTCCCTAACATGCCAGCAGCCAATTATAGAAACCAATTAATAACAAGATTAAAGAAACACATTGATAATAATAAAATAATAGTAGGTGACTTTAACACCCCACTCACTGCAATGGACATATCATCTAAGCAGAGGATTAGTAAAGAAAAAGGGGGCTTTGAATGACACACTGGAACAGATGGACTTGACAGTTATATTCAGAGCTTTTCATTCTAAAGCAACAGAATACAAATTCTTCTCGAGTGCACATGGAACATTCTCCAGAATAGATCACATCCGGGGTCACAAATCAGGTCTCAACTGCTTTCAGTTGTACTAAAACTTGTACTAAACTACAAGTAGTTTAGTACAACTAAAAATTGTACTAAAACTTCAACTGATCTCAATTTGTACTAAAAGATTGAGATCATTCTCTGCATATTTTCAGACCACAATGCTTTGAAACTGGAACTCAATCACGAGAGAAAATTTGGAAAGAACTTAAATATATGGAGGTTAAAGAGCATCCTACTAAAGAAAGAATTGGTCAACCAGGAAATTAAAAAAAAAAGAATTAAAAATATTCACAGAGGGGTACCTGGGTGGCTCAGCAGGTTAAGCATCTGCCTTTGGCTCAAGTTATGATCTCAAGGTCCTGAGATGGAGCCTCACATCAGGCTTTCTGCTCAGCAGGGAGCCTGCTCCCATACCCCTTTGCCTGCCTCTCTGCCTACTTGTGATCTCTCTCTCTGTCAGATAAATAAATAAAATCTTTAAAAAATATTCATGGAAACAAAGAAGTCAAACTCTCACTTTTCACAGATGGCATGATGTGTTATATGGAAAAGCCCAAAGATTCCTATCCCAAAATTGCTGGAACTCATACAGGAATTCAACAAATTGACAGGATATAAAATCAATGCACAGAAGTCAATTGCATTTCTATACCCAACAATGAGGCAGAAGAAAGAGAAATCAAGGAATCAATCACATTTACAATTGTACCAAAAAAAACACAAGACATCAGCCTTAAACCTAACCCAAAAAAGGGGAAGGATCTTTACTCTGAAACAATAGAACACTAATGACAGAAATTGAGGTAGACACAGAGAGATGGAAAAATATTCCATGTTCATGGATTGGAAGAATAAACATTGTTAAAATGTCTATGATACACAGAACAATCTACATATTCAATGTAATCTCTATCAAAATACCTGGAATATTTTTCACAGTGCTGGAAAAAATAATCCTAAAATTTGTGTGGAACCAGAAAAGACCCCTAATCGCCAGGGCAATGTTAAACAAAACAAAACAAAACAAACAAACAAACAAACAAACAAAAAACCCAACAACAACAAAGCTGGTGCATCAGAGCTAACTTCAAGCTATATTACAAAGCTATATTGCAAAGCTGTAATCATCACTACAGTGTGATACATATATCAATGGAACAGAATAGAGAACCCAGAAATGGACCTTCACCTCTATGGTCAACTAATTTTTGACAAAGTATGAAAGAATATCCAGTGGAGGGATGCCTGGGTGACTCAGTTTAAGTAACTGCCTTTGGCTCAAGTCATAATCCTGGAGTCCTGGGATTGAGTCCCACACTGGGCTCACAGATCACTGGGAGTCTGCTTCTCCCTCTGATCTTTTCTCCTCTCATGCTCTCTCTCTCTCTCTCTTCCTCTCAAATAAATAAATAAATAAAAATCTTAAAAAATAATATCCAATTAAAAAAAGACAGTCTCTTCAATTAATGGTGCTGGAAAAATTGGACAGTAGAATGCAGAAGAATAAAACTGGATCATTTTATTATACCATATACAAAATAGACTCAAAATAGGTGAAAGACCTAAATGTGAGACAGTAATCCATCAAAATCCTACAGGAAAACACAGGCATCAAATTCTGACCTTGGACATAGCAACTTCTTTCTAGACAAGTCTTCAGAGACAAAAATAAACTATTGGGACTTCATCAAGATAAAAAGCTTTTGTACAGCAAAGGGAACAGTCAACAAAACCAAAAGAAAACAGAGAGAATGAGAGAGAAAGTTTTTTTTGCAAGTGACATATCAGATAAAGAGCTGGTATCCAAAATAAGCTCTATGAGTTCTTCTATAAAGAACTTATCAAAATATATACCCCCAAAACAAATCCACTCAAGAAATGAACAGATTAAAAAAATTAAAAAAAAAAACATAAAGGGGCAGAAGACATGAATAGATATTTCTCCAAAGAAGACATACAAATGGCCAACACACACATGAAAAAAACCTTTAACATACTTCGGCGTTAGGGAAATACAAATCAAAACCACAAGGAGATACTGCCTCACACTAGTCAGAATGAGTAAAATTAACAGCTTAGGAAACACCAGTGTTGGAGAGGATGAGGAGAAATGGGAAACCTCTTACACTGGTTGTGGGAATGCAAGCTGGTACAACCATTCTCGCATACAGTATGGAGTTTCCTCAAAAAGTTAGAAAGAGGAGGGAGGAGTCAAGATGGCGGAGAAGTAGCAGGCTGAGACTACTTCGGGTAGCGGGAGATCAGCTAAATAGCTTATCTAAAGATTGCAAACACCTACAAATCCAACGGGAGATCGAAGAGAAGAAGAACAGCAATTCTAGAAACAGAAAATCAACCACTATCTGAAAGGTAGGACTGGCAGAGAAGTGAATCCAAAGCGACTGGAAGGGGGGAGGGGCCGGCTCCCGGCGGAGCAACGGAGCACAAAATCAGGACATTTAAAAGTCTGTTCCGCTGAGGGACATCACTCCAGAGGCTTAACTGGGGTGAAGCCCGGGCGGGGTCAGTGCGGCCTCAGGTCCAACAGGGTCGCAGAAGGATCAGGGGTGTCTGAGTGTCGCAGAGCTTACCGGTATTAGAACGGGGAAGCCAGCTACAGAGACAGAGCCAAGGAGTGACTCTCAGCTCAGGGTTGTCTTGAACCAGTCGCAGGCTCGGTCAGCTCAGAGTGCGGCCGGAGGCCAGGGTGGCGGGAGTCATTGGGTGCTGTTCTTTGAGGGTGCACTGAGGAGTGGGGCCCTGGGCTCTCAGCTCCTCCGGGCCGGAGACCGGGAGGCCGCATTCTTCATTCCCGTCTTCCGGAACTCTACGGAAAGCGCTCAGGGAACAAAATCTCCCAAAAGCAAACCCAGCAAACCCCAGCGGATTACTCAGCCCGGCCCCAGGTAAGGGCGGTGCAACTCCGCCTGGGGCAAAGACGATTGAGAATCACTACAACAGGCCCCTCCCCCAGAAGATCAACGGGAAACCCAGCCAGGACCAAGTTCACCTACCAAGGAGTGCAGTTTCAATACCAAGGAGAGTGGCAGAATTCCAGAAGAGAAGAAAGCAAAGCACGGAACTCATGGCTTTCTCCCCATGATTTTTTAGCCTTGCAGTTAATTTAATTTTTTTTCTTTTTCAATTTTTTTTCTTTTTCTCTTCTTCTGCTAATTTTTTTTAACTTTTACCGTTTTCTTTTTTAACGTTTTTAAAATAGTTTATCTAATATATATATATATATTTTCCTCTTTTTATATTTTTTCTTTATCGGCTTTCTTTTTTTAATAGTTTATTTTTTTTCTTTTTTCTTTCTGAACCCCTTTTTTTTTCTTTTGTAAGTGGTTTTATTTTATTTTATTTTTTTTTCCGCATAACAATATTCATTATTTTTGCACCACACCCAGTGCTCTATGCAATCCGTGCCCTCTACAATACCCACCACCTGGTGCCCCCAACCTCCCACCCCCCACCCCTTCAAAATTCTCAGATCGTTTTTCAGAGTCCATAGTCTGAACCCCTTTTTATCCCCTTTCTCCCCCCTCACGATTTGGGATCTCGTCTGATTTGGCTAAAGCATATTTTCCTGGGGTTGTTGCCACCCTTTTAGTATTTTACTTGCTCCTTCATATACTCTTATCTGGACAAAATGACAAGGTGGAAAAATCCACAACAAAAAAAAGAACAAGAAGCAGTACCAAAGGCTAGGGACCTAATCAATACAGACATTGGTAATATGTCAGATATAGAGTTCAGAATGCTGATTCTCAAGGTTCTAGCCGGGCTTGAAAAAGGCATGGAAGATATTAAAGCAACCCTCTCGGGAGATATAAAAGCCCTTCCTGGATAAATAAAAGAACTAAAATCTAACCAAGTTGAAATAAAAAAAGCTATTAATGAGTTGCAATAAAAAATGGAGGCTCTCACTGCTAGGATAAATGAGGCAGAAGAAAGAATTAGCGATATAGAAGACCAAATGACAGAGAATAAAGAAGCTGAGCAAAAGAGGGACAAACAGCTACTGGACCATGAGGGGAGAATTCGAGAGATAAGTGACACCATAAGACGAAACAACATTAGAATAATTGGGATTCCAGAAGAAGAGGAAACAGAGAGGGGAGCAGAAGGTATATTGGAGAGAATTATTGGAGAGAATTTCCCCAATATGGCAAAGGGAACAAGCATCAAAATCCAGGAGGTTCAGAGAACCCCCCTCAAAATCAATAAGAATAGGTCCACACCCCGTCACCTAATAGTAAAATTTACAAGTCTTAGTGACAAAGAAAAGATCCTGAAAGCAGCCCGGGAAAAGAAGTCTGTAACGTACAATGGTAAAAATATTAGATTGGCAGCAGACTTATCCACAGAGACCTGGCAGGCCAGAAAGAGCTGGCATGATATATTCAGAGTACTAAATGAGAAAAACATGCAGCCAAGAATACTATATCCAGCTAGGCTATCATTGAAAATAGAAGGAGAGATTAAAAGCTTCCAGGACAAACAAAAACTGAAAGAATTTGCAAATACCAAACCAGCTCTACAGGAAATATTGAAAGGGGTCCTCTAAGCAAAGAGAGACCCTAAAAGTAGTAGATCAGAAAGAAACAGAGACAATATACAATAACAGTCACCTTACAGGCAATACAATGGCACTAAATTCATAACTCTCAATACTTACCCTGAATGTTAATGGACTAAATGCCCCAATCAAAAGACACAGGGTATCAGAATGGATAAAAAAACAAAACCCATCTATATGTTGCCTACAAGAAACTCATCTTAAACCCGAAGACACCTCCAGGTTTAAAGTGAGGGGGTGGAAAAGAATTTACCATGCTAATGGACATCAGAAGAAAGCAGGAGTGGCAATCCTTCTATCAGATCAATTAGATTTGAAGCCAAAGACTATAATAAGAGATGAGGAAGGACACTATATCATACTCAAAGGAACTGTCCAACAAGAAGATCTAACAATTTTAAATATCTATGCCCCTAACGTGGGAGCAGCCAACTATATAAACCAATTAATAACAAAATCAAAGAAACACATCGACAAGAATACAATAATAGTAGGGGATTTTAACACTCCCCTCACTGAAATGGACAGATCATCCAAGCAAAATATCAACAAGGAAATCAAGGCCTTAAAGGACACACTGGACCAGATGGACATCACAGATATATTCAGAACATTTCATCCCAAAGCAACAGAATACACATTCTTCTCTAGTGCACATGGAACATTCTCCAGAATAGATCACATTCTTGGTCCTAAATCAAGTCTCAACCGGTATCAAAAGATTGGAATCATTCCCTGCATATTTTCAGACCACAATGCTCTGAAGCTAGAACTCAATAACAAGAGGAAATTTGGAAAGAACCCAAATACATGGAGACTAAACAGCATCCTTCTAAAGAATGAATGGGTCAACCAGGAAATTAAAGAAGAATTGAAAAAATTTATGGAAACAAATGATAATGAAAACACAACGGTTCAGAATCTGTGGGACACAACAAAGGCAGTCCTGAGAGGAAAATATATGGCGGTACAAGCCTTTCTCAAGAAACAAGAAAGGTCTCAACTACACAACCTAACCCTACACCTAAAGGAGCTGGAGAAAGAACAAGAAAGAAACCCTAAACCCAGCAGGAGAAGAGAAATCATAAAGATTAGAGCAGAAATCAATGAAATAGAAACAAAAAAAACAATAGAACAAATCAACGAAACTAGGAGCTGGTTCTTTGAAAGAATTAATAAGGTTGATAAACCCCTGGCCAGACTTATCAAAAAGAAAAGAGAAAGGACCCAAATAAATAAAATCATGAATGAAAGAGGAGAGATCACAACAAACACCAAAGAAATACAGACAATTATAAGAACATACTATGAGCAACTCTATGCCAACAAATTTGACAATCTGGAAGAAATGGATGCATTCCTAGAGACATATAAACTACCACAACTGAACCAGGAAGAAATGGAAAGCCTGAACAGACCCATAACCAGTAAGGAGATTGAAACAGTCATTAAAAATCTCCAAACAAACAAAAGCCCAGGGCCAGACGGCTTCCCGGGGGAATTCTACCAAACATTTAAAGAAGAACTAATTCCTATTCTCCTGAAACTGTTCCAAAAAAATAGAATTGGAAGGGAAACTTCCACACTCTTTTTATGAGGCCAGCATCACCTTGATCCCAAAACCAGACAAGGATCCCATCAAAAAAGAGAACTACAGACCAATATCCTTGATGAACACAGATGCAAAAATTCTCACCAAAATACTAGCCAATAGGATTCAACAGTACATTAAAAGGATTATTCACCACGACCAAGTGGGATTTATTCCAGGGCTGCAAGGTTGGTTCAACATCCGCAAATCAATCAATGTGATACAACACATTAATAAAAGAAAGAACAAGAACCATATGATACTCTCCATAGATGCTGAAAAAGCATTTGACAAAGTACAGCATCCCTTCCTGATCAAAACTCTTCAAAGTGTAGGGATAGACGGCACATACCTCAATATTATCAAAGCCATCTATGAAAAACCCAACGCAAATATCATTCTCAATGGAGAAAAACTGAAAGCTTTTCCGTTAAGGTCAGGAACACGGCAGGGATGTCCGTTATCACCACTGCTATTCAACATAGTACTAGAAGTCCTAGCCTCAGCAATCAGACAACAAAAGGAAATTAAAGGCATCCAAATCAGCAAAGAAGAATTCAAACTATCACTCTTCCAGATGATATGATACTATATGTGGAAAACCCAAAAGACTCCACTCCAAAACTGCTAGAACTTGTACAGGAATTCAGTAAAGTGTCAGGATATAAAATCAATGCACAGAAATCAGTTGCATTTCTCTACATCAACAACAAGACAGAAGAAAGAGAAATTAAGGAGTCCATCCCATTTACAATTGCACCCAAAACTATAAGATACCTAGGAATAAACCTAACCAAAGAGACTAAGAATCTATACTCAGAAAACTATAAAGTACTCATGAAAGAAATTGAGGAAGACACAAAGAAATGGAAAAATGTTCCATGCTCCTGGATTGGAAGAATAAATATTGTGAAAATGTCTATGCTACCTAAAGCAATCTACACATTTGATGCAATTCCTATCAAAGTACCATCCATTTTTTTTTTTTCAAAGAAATGGAACAAATAATCCTAAAATTTATATGGAACCAGAAAAGACCTCGAATAGCCAGAGGAATATTGAAAAAGAAAGCCAAGGTTGGTGGCATCACAATTCCGGACTTCAAGCTCTATTACAAAGCTGTCATCATCAAGACAGCATGGTACTGGCACAAAAACAGGCACATAGATCAATGGAACAGAATAGAAAGCCCAGAAATAGACCCTCAACTCTATGGTCAACTCATCTTCGACAAAGCAGGAAAGAATGTCCAATGGAAAAAAGACAGCCTCTTCAATAAATGGTGTTGAGAAAATTGGACAGCCACATGCAGAAAAATGAAATTGTATCATTTCCTTACACCACACATGAAAATAGACTCAAAGTGGATGAAGGATCTCAATGTGAGAAAGGAATCCATCAAAATCCTCGAGGAGAACACAGGCAGCAACCTCTTCGACCTCAGCCGCAGCAACATCTTCCTAGGAACATCACCAAAGGCAAGGGAAGCAAGGGCAAAAATGAGCTTTTGGGATTTTATCAAGATCAAAAGCTTTTGCACAGCAAAGGAAACAGTGAACAAAACCAAAAGACAACTGACAGAATGGGAGAAGATATTTGCAAATGACATATCAGATAAAGGGCTAGTGTCCAAAATCTATAAGGAACTTAGCAAACTCAACACCCAAAGAACAAATAATCCAATCAAGAAATGGGCAGAGGACATGAACAGACATTTCTGCAAAGGAGACATCCAGATGGCCAACAGACACATGAAAAAGTGCTCCATATCACTCGGCATCAGGGAAATACAAATCAAAACCACCATGAGATATCACCTCACACCAGTCAGAATGGCTAAAATGAACAAGTCAGGAAATGACAGATGCTGGCGAGGATGCGGAGAAAGGGGAACGCTCCTACACTGTTGGTGGGAATGCAAGCTGGTGCAACCACTCTGGAAAACAGCATGGAGGTTCCTCAAAATGTTGAAAATAGAACTACCATATGACCCAGCAATTGCACTGCTGGGTATTTACTCTAAAGATACAAACGTAGTGATCTGAAGGGGCACGTGCACCCGAATGTTTATAGCAGCAATGTCTACAATAGCCAAACTATGGAAAGAACCTAGATGTCCATCAACAGACACATGGATAAAGAAGATGTGGTATATATACATAATGGAATACTATCAGCCATCAAAAGAAATGAAATCTTGCCATTTGCGACGACATGGATGGAACTAGAGGGTATCATGCTTAGCAAAATAAGTCAATCGGAGAAAGACAACTATCATATGATCTCCCTGATATGAGGGAGAGTAGATGCAACATGGGGGGTTGAGGGGGTAGGAGAAGAGTAAATGAAACAAGATGGGATTGGGAGGGAGACAAACCATAAGTGACTCTTAATCTCACAAAACAAACTGAGGGTTGATGAGGGGAGGTGGGTTGGGAGAGGAGGGTTGGCGGGGGGTTGGGGTTATGGATATTGGGCAGGGTATGTGCTATGGTGAGTGCTGTGAAGTGTGTAAACCTGGCGATTCGCAGACCTGTACCCCTGGGGATAAAAATATATGTTTATAAAAAATAAAATTAAAAAAAAAGTTAGAAAGAGAATTACCCACAAGCCATAAATTGCAGTAATAGGTATTTACCTATATTACCTATATTACCCAAAGCATAGAAACATAATAATCCCAAGGGGCACCAGCACCCCAATTTTTATAGAATCAGTAGCCATAATAGCCAGTATATGGATAGAGCTGAGATGCCCATTGGCAAATGTTTGAATAAAGAAGATGCGATTATTAATATATATATATATTCCTTAGCCATAAAAAAGAAATCTTAATCATTTGCAACTTCGTGGGTTGAACTAGAAGATATTTTGATAAGCAAAATAACTCAACCAGAGAAGAAAATTATCATATGACTTCATGCATATGAGGAATTTGAGAAATGTAGTGGAGGGTCATAGGGGAAGGGAGGGGAAAAATAAAATACGATGAAATCAGAGAGAGAGACAGACAGTAAGAAGCTCTTAACTATAGGAAACAAACAGAGGGTAGCAGGTGGGGAGTTAGGAGAGGGGTTTGGGTAACTGGGTGATGGACATTAAGGCACTTGATTAAATGAGCACTGGGTGTTATATGCAACTGATGAGTTGCTAAACTCTACCTCTGAAAATAATGATGCACTATATGTTAATTAATTGAATTTAAATAAATTTTATAACATAGAAAAGATAATTGAAACCAGGAGCTGATTCTTTGAAAAGATAAAAAAATTCATTTATCTCTAGCCAGATTCATCAAAAAGCAAAGAGTAAGGACTCAAATCAATAAAATTACAAATGAAAGATGTATAACAACCAACATTACAGAAATATAAACAATTATAAGATAATATTATGAAAATTATATGCCAAAATGTTGGACAAGTTGGAAAAATGGATAAATTCCTAGAAACATATAAACTACCAAAACTAAAGGTGGAAGAAATACACAATTTGAATAGATCAACTATCTGCAATCATATTGAATCATTAATCCAAAAAAAAAAAAAAAAAATCCCAACAAGGAAAGTCCAGCACTAGATGTTTTAACAGACTAATTCTACCAAACACTTAATGTAATGTTAATAGCTATTCTTCTTAAACTATTACAAAAAATAAAGGAGGGAAGAGAACTTACAAATTAATTCTATGAAGCCAGAATTACCTTGACACCAAAACCAGAGAAAGACACCAGTAAAAAAGAGAACTACAGGCAATATGCCTTTTGAAAATAGAAGCAAATATCTTTAACAAAATACTAGCAAACAGAATCCAACAATACATTAAAAAATTCATTCACCACCAGCTAGTGGGGTTTAGGCCTGGGATGTAAGTGTGGTTTTTGACATACAGAAATCAATCAATGTGATGCATTACATCAATAAGAGAAAGCATAGGAACCATTTGATCATTTCAATAGATGCAGAAAAAAACTATTTGGCAAAGTACAATATCTATTTATGATAAGAAAAAAACCCACCTCATCATAGTAGATTTAGAGGGAACATACCTCAACATAATAAAGAACATATATGAAACATCCATAGAAATCATGGTACACAATGGGAGAAAACTAAGAGCTTTCCCTCTAAGGTCAAGAACAAGAAAAGGATGTACACTCTCACCATTTTTATTCAGCATAGTACTGGAAGTCCTATACATGATAATTAGACAACAAAAGAAATGAAAATAATCCAAATTGGTAAGAAAAAAGTAAAACTTTGATTATTTGCCAAATACACAATACTATATATCAAAAAACCTTAAAGACTACCAAAAAACTACTAGAACTGATAAATGAATCTATGAAAGTTGTAGTGTAGAAAAACAATGTGCATAAATCTGTTGCATTTCCACACATTAATAATGAACTAGTTGAATGAGAAATTAAGAGAACCATTCCATTTATAATTGCACCCAAATTAATAACATAGCTCCAAAGATGTGAAAGTTACATACTCTGAAAACTATAAAACATTGATAAAAGAGGTTGAAGACATCACAAAGAAATAGAAAGATATTCCTTGTTCATGGATTGGAAGAACAAATATTTTTAAAATGTCTACAATACCCATAGCAATCTACACATTTAATATAATCCCTATCAAAATGCCAACAGGATTTTTCACACAACTAGAACAAATAAGGAACCACAATAGACCCCAGATAGTCACAACAGTTTTGAAAAAGGAAAACAAAGCTGGAGCTTTCACAATTCCAGACTTCAAGTTATATTACAAAGGTATAATAAAACAGTATGGTACTGGCACAGAGGTAGACCATAGATCAAAGGAACAGAATAAAAAACCCAGAAATAAAGTCACACTTATAAGGTCAATTAATTGTTGACAAAGCAGGAAAGACTATCCAATGGGACTATATAGAATCTCTTCAGCATATAGGATTGGGAAAACTGGTCAGCTATGTGCAAAGGAATGGAACTGGACCACTTTTTTCACCATGTATTTTAATTAAAAATGGATTAAAGAACTAAATGTGAGACCTGAAACAAAAATCTTAGAAAAGAACATAGGTAGTAAGGTTTCTAATTTCATCCATAACAATATATCTCTAGAGATGTCTCCTGAAGTAAGGAAAAAAAATAAGCAAAAATAAACTATTAGGACTACATAAAAATAAAATGCTTCTGCATAGCAAAGGAAAAATCAACAACCTAAAAACTAACCTCCAGAATGGAAGATATTTGCAAATGACATATCGAATAAAGTTTCGGTATTCAAAACATTTGAATAATTAACACAATTCAACACATAAAAACTAAATAATCCACTTACAATAATTAAAAAAACAAACATTCAAAATTGGAATCCTCAGAATTTTCTAGTGTCTTGAAAATCTCCATTTTCTCTATCTGTCCTGAGACAAACATGTGATCGATATGATCACTTCGATCTAACATATCTTTATCACTAATGACATCTCTTGATACTTTTACTTCATACTTGATACTTCTTCATAAACCTAGATTTTGATAATTTCATTAATTCCTTAGGGACTAAATTTTTAAATAGATTTTATTTATTTATTTGACAGAGAGAGAGAGAGAGAGAACAATCAGGGGGGAGCAACAGAGGCAGAGAGAGAAGCAGATTCCCTGTTGAGCAGGGAGCCCAATGGGGGACTCTAAACCAAGACCTGGGACCATGACTGAGCTGAAGGCAGCCATTTAACTGGCTGAGGCACCCAGGTGGCCAAAGTCAATTTTTTTTAAAAAAATTTAATCCTGGGGCGCCTGGGTGGCTCATTGGGTTAAGCCGCTGCCTTCGGCTCGGGTCATGATCTCGGAGTCCTGGGATCGAGCCCCGCATTGGGCTCTCTGCTCTCTCGGAGAGCCTGCTTCCTCCTCTCTCTCTGCCTGCTTGTGATCTCTCTGTCAAATTAAAAAAAATGTATTTCTAAAAAATTTAATCCTGACTGATCATCTTGGGAATGATTTTTGTGGATGATCAGGTTTTCCAGTTCTCTTTTACCACCTGCTCTTTCCATATTTTTCTGATCAATGTAATTGCTGTGATAAGATGATGTAAAACTGGCTTTGACTGACCAATTAAAGACATCTATCCTGAGCTTGATGGTTAGAGAGGGTTCCAGTCACTGCAGTCAAATCAATGCCCAGGCCACCAGTTCATGTACAACAAAAAGGATAAGAGAAAATGGAGATTTTCAGGATACTAGAAAATTCTGAGGAATCCAGTTCTGAAAGTTTTAAATTTGAGCTAAGACTGCCTTTTAAAGTTCTTGTTTATATCTCCCAGATTGGCTCTCACTTCCACCCTTAGATATTCTATGTTGCCATTAATGGTTTTCTTCAACCTAGCCATTGGCTGGATAATTGTTAGCCTGAATTCCCTTTCTGACATACTGTTTATATCCATATCCAATAGTTCTGTGGAGAGGGCACAGTCTGTGTATTTTTCCTCTGTTGGATGTTCCTCCTCCTAGTCATTTTGGTGAGAGGTGATTGAGGGGATGTATAGCTGAATATATTAACCATGATCCAGGCAAGGTGCACCATGGAGCATTTCTGAGCAATCGGAAGTGACCACCAAAGAGAAAGAAAAAAGAAAAAAGAAAAAGAGAGAGAGAGATAAAGAGAGAGACAGGGAAAAAAAAAGACCCAGGGCCCCGAAGGTAGGATTTATAAGGTAGACAAACAAAAAGGGACAAACGAAAGACCCACAAAAGTGAATGACAAGAAGAAAAAAGAACCCAGCCACAATGAACCCTAGGGATAAAATGTATATAATACCAGAACAAAAACAAATACACAGAAACACTGACAGAAGAAAAATTTGGGAGGGTGGTTATAAATCTTCTGTGTGGGCAAGGAAGGTTATTTTGATTCTTTCTGGGTGTATCTTGATATCTTTGTTAAAGGACCCAACTTTCTAAAGATAAAGGGAGATTAAAACTGTTATATATATAGGGGTCATATTGAATAGGGAAGAGGGATTATCTTGAAGCTTATGTCTATATGTAGAAAAAAAGGAAAAAAAGAAAAGAAAAAGAAAAACACAGGTGTATGTATGAAAAAAGTTCAAGTTAAAAGGTTATTATGTTGTCTTAAAACTCTAGTTGGGGGGGGACACCTGGGTGGCTCAGTTGGTTAAGCAGCTGCCTTCGGCTCGGGTCATGATCCCAGCGTCCTGGGATCGAGTCCCACATTGGGCTCCTTGCTTGGCGGGGAGCCTGCTTCTCCCTCTGCCTCTGCCTGCCATTCTGTCTGCCTGTGCTCGCTCGCTCTCCCTCTCTCTCTGACAAATAAATAAAATCTTAAAAAAAAAAACTCTAGTTGGAAGGTATGTTAAAGAAATTAAAAGAACAAGAATTGTGAGAATGAATTAAAAAAAGTATCTATGAAATATACAGGTTTTAGAGCAGCACTGGGAACTTAATAGGTTGTTTTCTCCTGATGTTGGGGTTTTACAATTTTATGGGTACCCTGTGGGGGCTGTCCTCTCATCCTTTTGGCTTACCTTCTGTGGAGAGGGGTCTGCCATATTGTTTTTCAGTCAGTCTTGCTTGGGTTGAGTTGTCCTGCCCCCATCAAGGGGCTGGACTCTGTGGAAACTGGTTTTTCAGGCTTTTGTTCTCTGGAGGTTTTGTGTGTGTGTGTGTGTGTGTGTGTGTGTGTGTGTGTGTGTGTGTGTGTGTTTTCGGCTTTTTGCAGCTTCTTGGAGGTTTAATGGAAAGCAAAATGCACCCAGACCCCCGTCTCAGAAGCCTCAGTCTGCTCCCCTCTGGGTGGTCCAGAACACACAGACTCCCCCTCTGCAAACTCTGCTGAACACCACAATGTCCCACAGGCCATGCACACCACCAGCCACTGTCTCAGGGGTCAAATGAAGTGTCCGCTTGTGTCTGAACCCCCATTCCACCAAAACTCAGAGCGATATGGGTCCAGAGAGCCCATTTCCGGCAGCTGCTTTTGCCAGGACTGCTGTTTGGGGACCAGGTCAAGGCCACCCACTGTGCTCAGTCATGTGGCTGCCACTGCTGAGGCATCCCGACCAGAGATTATGCCGAGTTCCTTCAGGCACAGGCTGGGAGCACGCAGACCCTTGGCCCGTCCTATAGACCACCAGCTAGTGCCCACAACAAGCTCTCTCAGGCACAGGTGGGCAATATGGTCATAACCTGGTCGTGCAGTGAACGCAGAGTGCAAAAGGGTGTTGTTCTAGAGAGCACCAACCAGACTCCCTCATGTGCAGGCAGGAGTGCACCCATCATAGTGATGGTGCAAGCAGCGCACAGCTGGGGGCTCAGGGACCAGGAACTGGAGGCTCTGCCGCACTCTCTTTGGCATATGTAGTCGCCAGTTGTGGCTGTCCTGGGTCCGTGGGTTTAGGCCCATGCCCGTGACTTCCCAATTCCACCAGTTTACCCTTAAGATCTTTTGCTCTTTTTGAGTGATTTTAACCATACTCCAAGTTAATGCTGGTCCCCAACCACAGGGAACTTTCGTATTGAGGTATTACTTTCCAATGGGCCGTTTCTGGTGTCTCCCTTCTCCTTCTGCTTATCCTCCAATAACAGTCCAAGTGTTCCCACTCCACTTTACCTCTCCATTGGTATCTTCTGCCTGCATAGAGATCCAGCAATGCATAATCCTACATCTCAGGCTGACTTCATGGGTGTTCAGAGTGTTCTGGTAGATAAGTAGCTTATTTTAGGGGACCAGTTGAAACAGGGTTTACACCCAACATGGGGCATGAACTCACAATCTTGAGATCAATTGCAGGGTCTACTGACTGAGCCAGACAGGTGTCCCTATCACTGTAAAATTTTAATGCATACAACTTGATGGTTTGATTTATATATATTAAGAAATGTTTACCACAGTGGGTTCAGCTGACATTCCATCCTCTCATATAGATACAATAAAAGGAAAGATGAAGGAAAGAAAAAAGGAAAAAAAATATTGTTGTAATAAGATTTCTTAAAATTTACCTTACAAATTTCCTATATATCTCACAGCAGTGTTACCTAAGTCATCACACTGTACATTATATCCCCAGGATTAATTTGTTTGTTAAATAACAAAAATTTACTAACTTAAATTTTAAGTATAGTCCACACACAATGTTACATTATTTTCGGGTGTACAACATAGTGATTCAATAATTTTTTATAAATTATGCTATGCTCACCACAAATGTAGCTATCATCTGCCACCATAAAACAATATTGCAGTATTATTTATCTTGAGCCAATCAGTGAGATGTCTTATTTTGCTTTTGAAAAGTTAGGGACTGAGTTAGATTTACTCCTAGCCTAAAATAAAAGAGTCTGTCTTTTTTCCACTGGACATTCTTTCCTGCTTTGTCAAAGATTTGTTGACCATAGAGTTGAGGGTCTATTTCTGGGCTCTCTATTCTGATCCTTTGATCTATGTGTCTGTTTTTGTGCCTGTACCATACTCTCTCGATGATTACAACTTTGTAATAGAGCTTGAAGTCTGGAATTGTGAAGTCCCCAACTTTGGCTTTCTTTTTCAACATTCCTCTGGCTATTCTGGGTCTTTTCTGGATCCATATACATTTTAGGATTATTCATTCCATTTCTTTGAAAAAAATTGATGGTATTTTGATAGGGATTGCATTCAACGTGTACATTGCTTTAGGTAGCATAGACATTTCACAATATTTGTTCTTCCAATCCATGAGCATGGAATGTTTTCCCCTTTCTTTGTGTCTTCTTCTATTTCTTTCATGAGTACTTTATAGTTTTCTGAGTACAGATTCTTTGCCTCTTTGGTTAGGTTTATTCCTAGGTATCTTATGGTTTTGGGTGCAATTGTAAATGGGATTGACTCCTTAATTTCTCTTTCTTCTGTCTTGCTGTTGGTGTATAGAAATGCAACTTATTTCTGTGCATTGATTTTATATCCTGACACTTTACTGAATTCCTGTATGAGTTCTAGCAGTTTTGGAGTGGTCTTTTTAGTTTTCCACATAAAGTATCATATATTCTGCAAATAGTGAGAGTTTGACTGTTTCTTTGCCGATTCAGATGCCTTTTATTTCGTTTTGTTTTCTGATTGCTGAGGCTAGGACTACTAGTACTGTGTTGAATAGCAGTTGTGAGAGTGGATATCCCTGCCATGTTCCTGACCTTAGGGGTAAAGCTCTCAGTTTTTCCCCATTGAGAATGATATTCGCTGTGTGGTTTTCATAAATGGCTTTGATGATATTGAGGTATGTACCCTCTATCCCTACACTTTGAAGAGTTTTGATAAAGAATGGATGCTGTTATGCTGAAAATAAATAAATAAATGATTAAAAAAAAGAATGGATGCTGTAATTTGTCAATTGCTTTTAAGCATCTGTTGAGAGGATCATATGGTTCTTGTTCTTTCTTTTATTAATGTATGGTATCACATTGATTGATTTGAGGATGTTGAACCAACCTTGCAGCCCAGCAATAAATCCCTGTTGGTCATGTCAATAATCGTTTTAATGTACTGTTGAATCCTATTGGCTAGTATTTTGGTGAGAATTTTTGCATCTATGTTCTTGAAGGATATTGGTCTGTAATTCTCCTTTTTGGTGGGGTCTTTGTCTGGTTCAAGGTAATGTTGGCCTCATAAAATGAATTTGGAAGTTTTCCTTCCATTTCTATTTTTTGGAACAGTTTCAGGAGAATAGGTATTAATTCTTCTTTAAATGTTTGGTAGAATTACCCTGGGCTCTTGTTTTTTTGGGAGATTTTTGATAACTGCTTCAATCTCCTTACTAGTTATGGGTCTGTTCAAGTTTTCTATTTCTTTCTGGATCAGTTTTGATAGTTTATATATCTCTAGGAATGCATCCATTTCTTCCAGAGTGTAGTTGCTCATAATATGTTTTTATATTTGTTTGTATTTCTTTGGTGTTTGTTGTGATCTCTTTCATTCATGATTTCATTTACTTGGGTTATTTCTCTTTTCTTTTTGATAAGTCTGGCCAGGGGTTTATCAATCTTATTAATTCTTTCAAAGAACCAGCTCGTAGTTTCATTGATCTTCTACTATTCTTTTGGTTTTTATTTCATTGATTTCTGCTCTGATCTATATGATTTCTCTTCTCCTGCCTGATTTAGGATTTATTTGCTGTACTTTCTCCAGCTCCTCTGGATTTAGAGTTAGGTTGTGTACTTGAGACCTTTCTTGTTTCTTGAGAAAGGCTTGTATCACTATATACTTTCCTCTCAGGACTGCCTTTGATGTGTCCCACAGATTTTGAACAGTTGTGTTTTCATTTTAATTTGTTTCCATGAATTTTTTCAATTCATCTTTAATTTCCTAGTTGACCCATTTATTCTTTAGTAGGCTGTTCTTTATCCTCCATGTATTTGAGTTCTTTCCAACTTTCCTCCTATAATTGAGTTCTAGCTTCTAAGCATTGTGGTCTGAAATATGTAGGGAATGATCCCAATGTTTTGGTACCAGTTGAGACATGATTTTGACCCAGGATGTGATCTATTCTGGAGAATGTCCCGTGTTCACTAGAGAAGAATGTGTATTTTGTTACTTTGGGATGGGATGTTCTGAATATATCTATGATGTCCATCTGGTCCAGTGTATCATTTAAGGCCTTTATTTCCTTGTTGATCTTTTGCTTGCATGATCTGTCCATTTCAGTGAGGGGGATGTTAAAGTCCACTACTATAATTGTATTATTGTCAATGTGTTTCTTTGATTTTTTTATTAATTTGTTTATATAGTTGGCTGCTCCCATGTTAGGGGCATTAATGTTTAAAATTGTTATATCTTTAAGTATAATATAGTGTCCTTTCTCATCTCTTAATATAGTCTTTGGCTTAAGATCTAATTTTTGTGATATAAGGATTGCCACCCCAATTTTCTTTTGATGTCCATTAGCACGGTAAATTATTTTCCACCCCCTCACATTAAATCTGGAGGTGTCTTTGGGTGTAAAATGAGTTTATTGTAGACAGCATATCAAAAGGTCTTTTTTCTAATCCATTCTGATACCCTGTGTCTTTTGATTGGGGCATGTAGCCCATTTACATTCAGGATAACTATTGAAAGATAATAATTTAGTGTCATTGTATTGCCTGTAAAGTGACTGTTACTGATAGTGTCTCTGTTCCTTTCTGGTATACTGCTTTTAGGATCTCTCTTTGTTTAGAGAACTCCTTTCAATATTTCCTGTAGGGCTGGTTTGGTGTTTGAAAATTCTTTTAATTTTTGTTTGTCCAGGAAGCTTTTTATCTCTTCTTCTATTTTCAATGATAGCCTAGCTGGATGTAGTATTCTTGGCTGCATATTTTTCTCATTCAGTGCTCTGAATATACCATTCCAATTCTTTCTGGCCTGCCAGGTCTCTGTGGATAAGTCTTCTGCCAATCTAATATTTCTACCATTGTATTTTACAGACTTCTTGTCCTGAGCTGCTTCAGGACTTTCTTTATGTCACTAAGACTTGTAAGTTTTACTATTAGATGACGGGGTGTGGACCTATTTTTATTGATTTTGAGGAGAGCTCTTTGTGCTTCCTGGATTTTGATGCTTGTACCCTTTCCATATTAGGGAAATTCTCTACTATAATTCGCTCCAATATACCTTCTTCCCTCCTCTCTCTTTCTTCTTCTTTTGGAATCCCAATTATTCTAATATTGTTTCATCTTATGTTATCCCTTATCTCTCAAATTCTCCCTTCATGGTCCAGTAGTTATTTGTCTCTCTTTTGCTCAGCTTCTTTATTCTCCATCATTTGGTCTTCTATATCACTAATTGTTCTGCCTCATTTATCCTAGCAGAAAGAGCCTCCATTTTTTTTTATCGTACTTCATTAGTAGCTTTGTTTTTATTTCAACTTGGTTAGATTTTTAGTTCTTTTATTTTTCCAGAAGGGGATCCTTGAGTATCTTCTATGCCTTTTTCCAGCCCATTTAGTATCTTTGTAATCGTCAGTCTGAACTCTCATTCCGATATCTTACTAATATCTGAATTGATTAGGTCCCTAGCAGTTGGCACTGCCTCCTGTTCTTTTTTTCTTTTCCTTTCTGTTCTGAGGTAAATTTTTCCACTTCATCATTTTGTCCAGAGAATAATAGATGAATGAAAGAACAAAATGTTAAAAGGGTAACAACAACCCCATTAAAATATACACTAAACAAAATCAGAAAAGAGATGAAACTGGGGGAAAAGAAACAGAAAAAAATGATCAGGTTGGTGAATAGAGCAGAGCCATGTCATTTTGTCCAGAGAAGAATAGATGAATGAAAGAACAAAATCTTAAAAGGGTAACAACAACCCCATTAAAATATACACTTAAACAAAATCAGAAAAGACATGAAACTAGCGAAAAGAAACAGAAAAAAATGATCAGGTTGGTAAATAGAACAGAGCCACACACTTGATTTTGTGTGTATTTTGGTCTATTAGAGGAAACTACCTCCAGAAATTTTAAAGAAAGAAAAGCATATATATCTATATAGATATATAAGTATATCTATCTATCTATAAACATATATATATCTATATACATATATATATACACACACATATAGTACACACACACACACACACACACACACAAATAAGAATACATAGGATGCAGGGATGGAATATGACCATAAAGATGAAAATTTAAAAAGATTTTTAGTGGGTATTAGAAAGGGTACAGACTGCATGGAGCACTGGGTGTAGTACAAAAACAATGAATACTGTTAAGCTGAAAATAAATAAATAAAAAAAGATTTTAAAAAGGGATTGATAACATAAGTTGTTGCAAAAAAAGAAGAAAAATTTAAAAGAAAAATGAGAGAATGTGATCAGAATAGAACAAAGAGAATAGAACGAAGGCATACACTAGATTTAGGGTACTTTTTGGTCTGTTAAAAGAAACTGCATCTCAAAATTTAAACAAATATAAAATATATATAATTAAGTTAAACACAATGAAGGGATAGAATATGACTGTAAAAATGAAAATTAAAAAACATTTAAAATAAGGAATTGATAAGATGTTTGTTGAATAAGGAAATAAGAAACATTCAAAAAAAGAAATAGAAAAAAAATAAATAAAATTAAAAAAAATTAACTTTGAAAGACTAAAGAGTCATGGGAAAATCGCCATGAATTCTATGTGTTGTGTTTCCCTGCCACTAGAGTTTTGCAGGTCTCACTAATAGGTGAGAACAGGTCTTGGCTGGATGCACTTGCTGACCTTTTGGGGGAGGACCCTGTTGCAATGATTCTCAAATATCTTTGCCCAAGGCAAAATTGCAATCCCCTTGCCAAGGGTCAGGCTAAGCAATCTGCTCAGGTTTGCTCTCTGTAGCTTTTATTCCCTGAAAGCTTTCCATTCAGCTTTGGAGGACAAGAATGAAAATAACAATCTCCCAATCTCTGGACCAGAGGAGCCTAAAGCTCGGGTCTCCCCTCTTCAGTGAGCCCTCAGAGAAAAGCAGTCAGTCAATCCTGTCTCCCTCCTCTCCATCTGTGCTTCATGTTCGCCTGGCCTGTGACTGAGGATTTCTATCTGTGGCACATGGTCCCACTTGGAGTCTCCAAACCCAGAAGATTCCTGCAGCACACTCCCACACTGCTCCTCCTGGTGGGGGAAGGAGGACATCTACCCAGATATGACACTTGTGGGGTCTCTGCTTAAAAAGTAGTGGCCCAACTGTGTCTCAGATCATTGATTGCAACCCTGAGCTGAGAACCCACTCCCCAGCTCAGTCTTTGCAGCCAGCTTCCCTGCTTTGATACTTGGGAGCTCTGCCACACTCAGGCACCTCTGATCTTTCTGTGACTCTGAGACCACACTGTCCCAGTGAGAATTCCACCCCTGTCTTAGCCACTGGATTGAAGTACCTCTGTGGAGCTTATTTCTAAAAGTTCTGATTTCATGCTTTGCTGCTCTATCACTTGCCACTAGCTGACTGATGGAGGATACCTCCTCCTGTAGTCTATCTCCCCAAATAGTGCCTCTGATTCATATTTCTGCATGTCCTATCTTCCAGAAAATGGTCAGTTTTCTGTTCATAGGATTGCTGCTACTCTTTTCTTTGATCTCATGTTGAGTTTGTAGGTGTACAAATGGTTTGATAACTATCTAGCTGAATTCCTGGGACCAGACGAAATTAGGTCTTCTACTACTCCTTCATCTTGCCCCCCCCACCACAATGATTATTGAAAGAATGATTTTATTGTCATTATATTGCCTGTGAAGTCCTTGTTCCAGTAGATTTTCTTTGTAAATTTCTGTTCTATATCACTATGGGGGACTTTCTCCTTTACAGAATCCCACTTAATATTTCTTGCAGGACTGGCTTAATGGTCACATATTCTTTTAGTTTTTGCCAGTCTTGGAAGCTCTTTACTTCTCCATTCATTCCAAATGATGGCCTTGCTGGATAAAGTATTCCTGGCTTCATGTTTTCCTCATTTAATACCCTGAATATGTCTTGACAGCCCTTTCTGGCTTGCCAGGTCTCTGTGGACAGTTCTGACTTATTCCGATGTTCCCCCCTCTGTAGGTAAGGAATATCTTTCCACTAACTGTCCTTAAAATGGTTTCCTTGGTTCTAAAATTTGCAAGTTTTACTAGTTCATGCATGGGGGTTGGTCTGGTCTCCTTGATCTTGAGAGGGGTCCTTTTTGCCTCTAGGATGTGAATCCTTATTTCATTCCCCAGATTACAGGATTTTTCAGTTAGGATTTTCTCAAATATACTTTATAGTCCTCTCTTTTTCTCTCTCAACCCCCTCAGGGATTTCAATAATTCTGACACTGCAATATTTCATGGTGTCATTTATTTCTCTAATTCTGTTTTCATGGATTTTAAGCTGTTTGTTCCAGGCTTCCCCTTGTTCCTTCTTTTCTATCAGTTTATCTTCCAGATCACTAATTTGTTCTTTTGCCTTATTTACCCTAACTGTTAGAGTATCTAGATTAGATTGGATCTCATTGATAACATTTTTTAAAGATTTCATTTATTTATTTGTTAGAGAGAGACAAAGTGAAAGAGGGAATACAAGCAGGGGTAGTGGGAGAGGTAGCGAGCAGAGCAGGAAGCCTGATGTGGGGCTCAATCCCAGGACCCTGGGATCATGACCTGAGCCAAAGGCAGATGCTTAACAACTGAGCCCCCCAGGTGCCCCCATTGATAGCATTTTTAAGTTCTGCCAGATCAGCTCTCACTGCTGCCCTTAGAGAATCTATGTTGCCAACCCTGGTTTTCTCCATCCTAGCTATTTTCTGATAATTGTTACCCTGAAGTGTATTTCTGACTTATTGCTTATATCTGTATCCATTAGTCCTGTGGCAGAGGTCACAGTCTGAAATTTTTTCTGTGTTGGAGGTTCTTCCTCTTAGTCACTCAGTTGAACTGTGGTTGAGGGAGTTTATAGAGTCCAAATTATTGATCACAACCCAAGTAAGATACTCTTGTTTAATAGGGACCTTAGGGTTATTGTTCTCTTGTTCTTTCAGCCTGTCTTCTGGGGGAGGGGCCTACAGCATTGTTACTCAGGCAATCCTGTCTGGACAGAGTTGTCCTGCCCCCTATGGGGGGATGGGCTTAGTGGAAAACCGGTTTTGGGGGGCTTTTTCCTCTGGCAGCTTTCCCTGGCAGGTTTCCACATCCCTTCCAAGAGTCAGAGCAGTAGCGACTGTATCCGAACTGCTGTCTCAGAATAGAGAGTTCATAGTCTGTTCTCCAGTAAGGTCTCCAGGTCACACTGTCTCTGTTTTTGTCTTTATTGCTAAAAACCACAGCATCTCAGGTTGTACACCCTACAGCAGCATTCCCAGCCCTCACTTCCAGGTCCAGTCATGTATCTGCCCTTTGTGCTTCTAAAACCACCAACTGCCCCCAGTTCATATGCAGACTGCTGCAGCTCCAGTTTTCAGTCTGGGGGATTGCCCTAAAGTCCTTTCCCTGCCACTACTGGTCTGTGAGTCTGTGCCCAGTCCCCATCGTGGGAGGCTTTTGTGCTCTGTTGGGGCAGGATCCCAGAGGTTCCCTCCCCCTTCTGTTTATCTTCTGATATCTGCCATAGAATCATGGCTCCCCACTTCCTACCTTGAAACCAGCTGCAGGAGATATTCTGTTGGTATAGATCAGGATCTAGCTTACAAATCAGGCTGATTTCATGGGCGTTCAGATTGTTCTGGTAGATATCCAGCTCAATTCAGGGGACCGGTTGAAATAGGGTCCCCTACTTCTCTGCCATCTTTCCCTGCCCCCCCACTACCTTTTTAAAATCAGAGAGTCAAAGTTAGACAAATTTATTTGCATAAGTTAAATTTCATGAAACTGCTAATTATTGACATAACTTATCAGGTGGTAAATTTGGATTTATAACTAACTTCTGCTATTATTCATTCAAATTTCCTTTTCTGTTAGCAACTACCTCAGATAGCCATGGCCTTTTACTGGTGGGGTGACTCAATACATAATACCTATTTTTAATGTTTCAAATTTTTCTTTAAATTCTAGCTAATTAACATATATTGTAATATTAGTTTCAGAGGATTAGTGACTATGGAGTTGAGGGTCATTTTCTGGGTTCTCTATTATGTTTCACTGATTTATGTGTCTGTTTCTGTGCTAGTACCATACTATCTTGATGATTACGGCTTTGTAATATAGCTTGAAGTCCAGAATTGTGATGCCTTCAGCTTTGCTTTTATTTTTTATAACTGTTTTATCTCTTTGGGGTCTTTTGTGGTTCTATACAAGTGTTAGGAATTTTTGTTCTAGCACTGTGAGAAATGCTGGTGGTATTTTTTTTTTCTTTTTAATTTTTTATTTTTCCAGCATAACAGTATTCATTATTTTTGCACCACACCCAGTGCTCCATGCAATCCGTGCCCTCTACAATACCCACCACCTGGTGCCCCCAACCTCCCACCCCCCACCCCTTCAAAATTCTCAGATCGTTTTTCAGAGTCCATAGTCTCTCATGGTTCACCTCCCCTTCCAATTTCCCTCAAATAAGTGAAACCATATGATAATTGACTCTTTCTGCTTGACTTATTTCACTCAGCATAATCTCTTCCAGTCCCGTCCATGTTGCTACAAAACTTGGGGATTCATCCTTTCTTTCTTTCTTTTTTTTTTTTTTACAGCTTTATAAACATGTATTTTTATCCCCAGGGGTACAGGTCTGCGAATCGCCAGGTTTACACACTTCACAACACTCACCATAGCACATACCCTCCCCAATATTCATAACCCCACCCCTCTCCCAACCCCCTTCCCCCATCAACCCTCAGTTTGTTTTGTGAGATTAAGAGTCACTTATGGTTTGTCTCCCTCCCAATCCCATCTTGTTTCATTTACTCTTCTCCTACGCCCTCAACCCCCCATGTTGCATCTCCTCTCCCTCATATCAGGGAGATCATATGATAGTTGTCTTTCTCCGATTGACTTATTTCGCTAAGCATGATACCCTCTAGTTCCATCCACGTCGTCGCAAATGGCAAGATTTCATTTCTTTTGATGGCTGCATAGTATTCCATTGTGTATATATACCACATCTTCTTTATCCATTCGTCTGTAGATGGACATCTAGGTTCTTTCCATAGTTTGGCTATTGTAGACATTGCTGCTATAAACATTCGGGTGCACGTGCCCCTTCGGATCACTACGTTTGTATCTTTAGGGTAAATACCCAGCAGTGCAATTGCAGGGTCATAGGGTAGTTCTATTTTCAACATTTTGAGGAACCTCCATGCTGTTTTCCAGAGGGGTTGCACCAGCCTGCATTCCCACCAACAGTGTAGGAGGGTTCCCCTTTCTCCGCATCCTCGCCAGCATCTGTCATTTCCTGACTTGTTCATTTTAGCCATTCTGACTGGTGTGAGGTGATATCTCATGGTGGTTTTGATTTGTATTTCCCTGATGCCGAGTGATATGGAGCACTTTTTCATGTGTCTGTTGGCCATCTGGATGTCTTCTTTGCAGAAATGTCTGTTCATGTCCTCTGCCCATTTCTTGATTGAATTATTTGTTCTTTGGGTGTTGAGTTTGCTAAGTTCTTTATAGATTTTGGACACTAGCCCTTTATCTGATATGTCATTTGCAAATATCTTCTCCCATTCTGTCAGTTATCTTTTGGTTTTGTTCACTGTTTCCTTTGCTGTGCAAAAGCTTTTGATCTTGATAAAATCCCAAAATACTAGCCAATAGGATTCAACAGTACATTAAAAGGATTATTCACCACGACCAAGTGGGATTTATTCCAGGGCTGCAAGGTTGGTTCAACATCCGCAAATCAATCAATGTGATACAACACATTAATAAAAGAAAGAACAAGAACCATATGATACTCTCCATAGATGCTGAAAAAGCATTTGACAAAGTACAGCATCCCTTCCTGATCAAAACTCTTCAAAGTGTAGGGATAGACGGCACATACCTCAATATTATCAAAGCCATCTATGAAAAACCCACCGCAAATATCATTCTCAATGGAGAAAAACTGAAAGCTTTTCCGCTAAGGTCAGGAACACGGCAGGGATGTCCGTTATCACCACTGCTATTCAACATAGTACTAGAAGTCCTAGCCTCAGCAATCAGACAACAAAAGGAAATTAAAGGCATCCAAATCGGCAAAGAAGAAGTCAAACTATCACTCTTTGCAGATGATATGATACTATATGTGGTATTCCAAAAGACTTTTGGGTAAACCCAAAAGACTCCACTCCAAAACTGCTAGAACTTGTACAGGAATTCAGGAAAGTGTCAGGATATAAAATCAATGCACAGAAATCAGTAGCATTTCTCTACACCAACAACATAACAGAAGAAAGAGAAATTAAAGAGTCCATCCCATTTACAATTGCACCCAAAATGATAAGATACCTAGGAATAAACCTAACCAAAGAGACTAAGAATCTATACTCAGAAAACTATAAAGTACTCATGAAAGAAATTGAGGAAGACACAAAGAAATGGAAAAATGTTCCATGCTCCTGGATTGGAAGAATAAATATTGTGAAAATGTCTATGCTACCTAAAGCAATCTACACATTTAATGCAATTCCTATCAAAGTACCATCCATTTTTTTCAAAGAAATAGAACAAATCATCCTAAAATTTATATGGAACCAGAAAAGACCTCGAATAGCCAAAGGAATATTGAAAAAGAAAGCCAAAGTTGGTGGCATCACAATTCCGGACTTCAAGCTCTATTACAAAGCTGTCATCATCAAGACAGCATGGTACTGGCACAAAAACAGACACATAGATCAATGGAACAGAATAGAGATCCCAGAAATGGACCCTCAACTCTATGGTCAACTCATCTTCGACAAAGCAGGAAAGAATGTCCAATGGAACAAAGACAGCCTCTTCAATAAATGGTGTTGGGAAAATTGGACAGCCACATGCAGAACAATGAAATTGGATCGTTTCCTTACACCACACACGAAAATAGACTCAAAGTGGATGAAGGATCTCAATGTGAGAAAGGAATCCATCAAAATCCTCGAGGAGAACACAGGCAGAAACCTCTTCGACGTCAGCTGCAGCAACATCTTCCTAGGAACATCATCAAAGGCAAGGGAAGCAAGGGCAAAAAAGGATTTTTTTTTTGATCCATCTCTGTGGAAAATATCAATGGTATTTTGATGGGGAATACATTGCATTTGTGGATTGTTCTGGGAAGCATAGACATTCTCATAATATTTGCTATTCCAACCAATAAGCATGGAATATTTTTTCATCTCTTTGTGTCTTCCTCAATTTCTTTCATAAGTGTTCTGTACTTTTTATAGTGCAGATCCTTTACCTCTTGGGTTATTGCCTTACAGTTACAGACACTTACCTAGTGTCTTACAGTTTTGAGTGCAATTTTAAATGGGATCAATTCCTTAATTACTCTTTCTTCAGTCACCTTGTTAGTGTACAGAGATTGAACTGGTTTCTGTGCACTGACTTTGTGTCCTGCCACATTTCTGAATTCCTATATAAGTTCTAGCAATTTTGGCATAGAGTCTTTTGAGTTTCCATATAAAGTATCATGTTGTCTGCAAAGAGTGAGCATTTGACATCTTCTTTGACAATTTAAATGACTTTTATTTCTTTTTGTTGTTTGATTGCTGAAGTTAGGATTCTAGGATTCTATTTATTATGATGACCAACAGTGGTGAGAGTGGGCATCCCTTTTGTGTTCCTGACCTTAAGGGAAAAGCTCTCACCTTTTCCCCATTGAGAATGATGTTCACTGTGGTCTTTTCATAGGTGGCTTTTATGTTATTGAGGTATGTTCCCTCTATCCCAACACTTTGAAGAATTTTTCAAGAAGTGATGCTGCATTTTGTGAAATGCTTTTTCTGCATCAACTTAGAGGATCATATGATTCTTGTATTTTCTTTTGTTATTATTATCTATCATATTGATTGATTTGCAGATGTTGAATCACACTTGCATCTCAGAAATAAATCTCTCTTTGTGGTGATGAATAATCCTTTTAATATACTGTTGGATCTTATTGGCTAGTATCTAAGTGAGAACTTTGGCATCTATGTTCATCAGGGATATTTCTCTTTAATTTTCCTTTTGAGTGAGATCTTTTTCTGGTTTTAGAGTCAAGGAATGCTGGCTTCATAGAACAGGTTTGGACGTTTTCCTTTGATTTCTGTTTTTTGAAACAGCCTCAGAAGAACAGGTTTTATTTCTTCTTTAACTGTTCTGTAGAATTCCCCCAGGGAAGCCATCTGGCCCTGTCACTGTCGATTGTTTTTTGGAGGTTATTGATTACTGCTTCAATATCCTTGCTGCTTATTCATCTGTGCAGATTTTCTATATTGTCCTGTTTCAGTTTGGTGGTTTATACATTTCTAGGAATGCATCCATTTCTTCCAGATTGCCTAAATTGTTGGCACATAGTTGCTCATAATATGTTCTTAAAATTGTCTGTATTTTTTTATATGACAAATCATCTGATTTATTAAAAAATGCAACAATATTTAAAATGATATAAAATAGCAATTTCAAAACAATACCAAAAAGTAAATGTACTTAACCATACTCAGCTCATAACAGGAAAAGGGTAAGAAGAATAATTCATGCTATAGCATGTTGCTAATATGAACTGGCAATAGAAAAACTTGGTAAAGGAAGGCAGAGGAACTCTATCCTTTTTTTAAAAGATTTTATTTATTTATTTGATAGTGAGAGATAACAAGTAGACAGAGAGGCAGGCAGAGAGAGAGAGAGAGAGGGAAGCAGCTCCCTGCTGAGCAGAGAGCCTGATGTGGGACTCGATCCCAGGACTCTGAGATCATGACCTGAGCCAAAGGCAGCGGCTTTACCCACTGAGCCACCCAGGTGCCCCGGAACTCTATCTTTTAAGAATAAGAACCAAGGGACTCCTTCATCAACTGGCATCCACTCCATGTTGTACCTATGGTTAGAAATGTACATGATGGGAACTCCAGGGATCTTCTGGATCCTTCATTTAAGGTCTCAGTCAACTGTGGCCACAATGTCACACTTGTGCTGAGTTACTCTCTGCACTAAGCAGTCATGTGCATAGGTTCCTTTGTGTGCGCATGGTAATTGATCGAATCTTGGATCTTTGGCAATCCTTAGAGACACTCGATACTTCTGCCCCAGTTTCTCAATTTCAGCCATTACACAGTCAGTTATACAAGGGATACACTTGGCATAAAGACAATCCATCATTGACTGTACTAAGTCAAGCTTGGCTTTAATGGAAAAGTTGATAAAGTTGGTATAAACCAGGATGTGGTAAGGTGGGCCCAGATGTGTGTTATATTAGAAGAATAAGCAGGAAGGATGTTGGGGGGCTTCTCTTTCCTTGAGTGCACTGGGATCATTCTTTTCTTTTCTTTTCTTTTTTTTTTTAGGTTTTAATCTATCCTTTTCTTTAAGCCTCTGATCTTGGAGACTAAGCATTTGCTTCATAGTCACATACTTCCTTGCTTTCTTTTGCTTCCCCATGTTCATGCCGTACTATTGTTTCTTCCCTAAAATTGTCTGTATTTCTTGGGTGTTTGTCATGATCTCTCCCCTTCCTTCATGATTTTATTAATTTTGGTACTTTCTCTTCTCTTTTGAATAAGTCTCGCCAGAGGTTTATTGATCTTATTAATTTTTTATTATGATTCCTGTTTTATTTTTTTTAATTTAATTTAATTTTTTTTCATCATAACAGTATTCCTTGTTTTTGCACCACACCCAGTGCTCCATGCAATCCGTGCCCTCTCCAATACCCACCACCTGGTTCCCCCAACCTCCCACCCCCCGCCGCTTCAAACCCCTCAGATGGTTTTTCAGAGTCCATAGTCTCTCATGGTTCACCTCCCCTTCCAATTTCCCCCAACTCCCTTCTCCTCTCTAGCTCCCGTTGTCCTCCATGCTATTTGATATGCTCCACAAATAAGTGAAACCAAATGATAATTGACTCTCTCTGCTTGACTTATTTCACTCAGCATAATCTCTTCCAGTCCCATCCATGTTGCTACAAAAGTTGGGTATTCATCCTTTCTGATGGAGGCATAATACTCCATAGTGTATATGGACCAGATCTTCCTTACCCATTCGTCCGTTGAAGGGCATCTTGGTTCTTCCCACAGTTTGGCTACCGTGGCCATTGCTGCTATAAACATTGGGGTGCAGATGGCCCTTCTTTTCACTACACTGTGTCTTTGGGGTAAATACCCAGTAGTGCAATTGCAGGGTCATAGGGAAGCTCTATTTTTAATTTCTTGAGGAATCTCCACACTGTTCTCCAAAGTGGCTGCACCAACTTGCATTCCCACCAACAGTGGAAGAGGATTCCCCTTTCTCCACATCCCCTCCAACACATGTTGTTTCCTGTCTTGCTAATTTTGGCCATTCTAAGTGGTGTAAGGTGGTATCTCAATGTGGTTTTAATTTGAATCTCCCTGATGGCTAGTGATGATGAACATTTTTTCATGTGTCTGATAGCCATTTGTATGTATTCATTGGAGAAGTGTCTGTTCATATCTTCTGCCCATTTTTTTGATATGATTATCTGTTTTGTGTGTGTTGAGTTTGAGGAGTTCTTTATAGATCCTGGATATCAATCTTTTGTCTGTACTGTCATTAATTCTTTTTTTTTTAAGATTTTATTTATTTGACAGAGAGAGAGTAGGCAGAGAGGCAGGCAGAGAGAGATAGAGAGGAGGAAGCAGGCTCCCTGCTGAGCAGAGAGCCTGATGTGGGGTTCCATCCCAGGACCTTCGGATCATGACGCGAGCTGAAGGCAGAGGCTTTAACACACTGAGCCACCCAGGCGCCCTTTGATCTAATTAATTCTTTCAAAGAACCAGCTTCTAGTTTCATTGATCTGTTCTACTGTTGGATTCTATTTCATTGACTTCTGCTATAGTCTTTATTATTTCTCTTCTCCTGCTTGGTTTAGCCTTTATTTGCTCTTCTTTCTCCAGGTACTTTGGATATAAGGTTAGCTGGTATATTCGGTATTTTTCTAATTTTTTTGAGAGAGGGTAATACTATAATGTACTTTCCTCCTTAGGACTGCCTTTGCTGAATCTTGGAGATGTTGAAAAAATGTGTTTTCATTCTCATTAATTTCCATGAATTTTTAGAATTCTTTTAAAAATTTCCTGGTTGACTCATTCGATCCTTAGCTGGATGCTCATTAACTTCCATGTGTTTGAGTTCATTCCAAATTTCCTGTTGTTATTGAGTTTGAGTTTCAAAGTATTATAGTCTGAAACTATGCAAGGAATAATTTCAATCTTTAGGTATTGGTTGAGATTTGATTTGTGACACAGTATGTGATATATTTTGGATAAAGTTCCCTGTGCTTTCAAGAAGAATGAGTATGCTTTTGATTTAGGATGGAATATTCTGTGTATATCTGTGAAGTTCTTCCTGTTCAGTGTGTCATTCAGAGCCCTTGTTTCCTTGTTGATTTTCCACTTAGGTGATTTGTCCATTTCTGTGAGTAGGGTTTTGAAGCTCCTATTATTTTGTATTATTATTAATGTGTTTCTTTACTTTGGTCATTAATTGGTTTATATAGTTGGCTGATCCCATACTGGGGGCATAAATATTTATAATTTTTAGAGTTTCATGTTGGATAGACCCTTTAAGAATGACATAGAGTCCCTCTTCAATGCTTGCTGCAGTCTTTGGTTTAAAATTTAGTTTGTCTGATATGAGGATTGCTACCCCAGCTGATTTTGAGGTCCATTAACATGGTAAATATTTCTCCACATCCTCAGTTTCAGTATGGAGGTGACTTTAGGTCTAAAATTAGTCTCTTATAGACAGTATAAGAATGGGTCTTGCCTTTTTACCAATATGATACCTTGTGTTTTTTGATTGGAGCATTTAGCCTGTTTATATTCAGAGCAACTATTGAAAAATATGGATTTAGTGTCATTGTATTACCTGTAAAGTCCCTCTTTCTGTAGATTTTCTTCTCTTTTTTTCTGGTCTAGGTTACTCTTGGGATCTCTCTTTTCTTACAGAATCCCCCTTAATATTTCTTGTAGGGCTGGCTTGGTAGTCACATATTCTTTCAGTTTCTGTCTGTCCTGGAATCTCTACCTCTTCTTCCATTCTGAATGACAGCCTTGCTAGATAATGAATTCTTGGCTGCATGCTCTTGTCACTTAGTACCCTGACTATATCATGCCAGCCCTTTCTGGACTGCCTGGATTCTGTGGATAGGTCTGATATTAGTCTGAAGTTTCTCCCTCTGTACATAAGGAATCTCTTGTCTTGTGCTGCTCTCAGGATAGCCTCTTTTTCTCTTAAATTAGCAAGCTTCACTGTTATATGTCGGGGTGTTGATCTATTTTTAGGGATTTTGGGAGAGGTCCACTCTGTCTCTTGGACATGAATTCCCATTTCCTTCCCCAGATTAGCAAAGTTCTCAGCTATGATTTGATCAAATATTCCTCTGGCCCTCTCCCACTCTTCCCCCTCAGGCACATCAATAATTTTGACATCTGTTCATTTTAAAGGATCATTAAATTCTCAAAGTCTTTCTTCAAGGATTCTGAGTTTTCTTTCTCACTTTTCCTCAACTTCCTTCCTTCCTATCAGCCTGACTTGTACATCACTTACTCTGTCTTCTGCCTCATTCAGCCTAGCTCTAAGAGAATCTATTTTATTTATTTATTTGTATTTTTAACCAGTTTATTTTTTAATTTATTTTAATTTTTTTTTCAGTGTTCCAGGTTCATTGTTCATGCACCACACCCACTTTTCCATGCAATATGTGCCCTCCTTAATACCCACCACCAGGATCACCCCCCCCCAATACCCTCAGTTTGTTTCTCAGAGTCCACAGTCTCTCATGGTTCATCTCCCCTTCTGATTTCCCTCAACGCACATCTCTCCAACTCCCAATGTCCACTGTGTTATTCCTTATGTTCCACAGGTAAGTGAAACCATATGATAATTGACTCTCTCTGCTTGACTTATTTCACTCAGCATAATCTCTTCCAGTCCCATCCATGTTGATACAAAAGTTGGGTATTTATCCTTTCTAATAGAGATATAATATTCCATTTTATATATGGACCATATCTGTATCTTTGGGGTAAATAACCCAGTAGTGCAATTGCAGGGTCATAGGTAGCTCTATTTTTAATTTCTTAAGGAATCTCCACACTGTTTTCCAATGTGGCTGCACCAACTTGCATTCCCACCAACACTGTAAGAAGGTTCCCCTTTCTCCACATCCTCTCTAATATTGAATTTTTTTTAAAGATTTTATTATTTATTTGACAGAGATCACAAGGAGGCAGAGAGGCAGGCAGAGAGAGAGTGGGGAAGCAAGCTCCCTGCTGAGCAGAGAGCCCGATGTGGGGCTCGATCCCAGGACCCTGAGATCATGACCTGAGCCGAAGGCAGAGGCTTTAACCCACTGAGCCACCCAGGCGCCCCTAATATTGAATTTTTGAATAGAGCAACTAAAACAGTGAAATCAAAACCTTATTAATCAGGGACACCTGGATGGCTCAGTGGGTTAAGCCTCTAACTCAATCTCAGCTCAAGTCTTGATCTCAGGGTCGTGAGTTCAATCCCTGTCTTGGGCTCCATCCTGGCATTAAGCCTACTTAAAAACAAAACAAAATAAAACAAAACCCTATTATGTTATGCCTGAGTTTTCACGTCTGAGAGACCACCAAGGAGCCAAGCACCAATGCAATCACAGGAGGGTTTATTTGACAAGCTTAACCTTGGGCCCAAGTATACCCAACACAGCAGAGTAGGGACTTGGACCCCAAGCCAGAATACAGTCAGAGTTTTTTTTTTTAAAGATTTTATTTATTTATTTGACAGACAGAGATCACAAGTAGGCAGAGAGGCAGACAGAGAGAGAGAGGGAAGCAGACTCCCTGCTGAGCAGAGAGCCCCTTGCGGGGCTCGATCCCAGGACCCTGAGATCATGACCTGAGCCGAAGGCAGCGGCTTAACCCACTGAGCCACCCAGGCGCCCCACAGTCAGAGTTTTTAAAGGCAGAGAAAGGGTGGACTCAGCGGTGGGTGAGGACAAAGGGGGTTATGGATGATGTAAGTCTCTAAGGAATTTTGGAAGCGAGGTCTCCAGGACCTTGAGGGGCTAGCTGTTGTCTGGGGAAAAGCTTATTCATTACCAATAATAAAAATCTTCTTGTGAGACCCTTTAGATGTATATCAGTGGGTCATATGCTTGGGAATGATTGCTGACACTATCTTGGAGGTTTAGAGATAAAGTTTCACATTTCTCCTATCAAGTGTCCTTGTTAGTGAGATTTAGGTTTAGAAGAAATTTAACTTTATTTACATTTCCTTCTGCCTCAGCCTCCTTCATTTTTATGGTGGGGAGGGTGACATTAGGGCTTAAGGAACTGAGTTATTTGTCTCTTGAAATTGGGCTATTGAGAAGATAGCTTCTTTGTTGTAAATCACTAGGACATTTGTAAACTGAGGGAGACTCCTGTCTTGCAGGTTTGTGATCTCTGCAAGTTAACTATTTTTTTTTTTTTTCTTTTAGGGCAGCGGGATGGCTGAGGAATGTCACACATACTACTGAGGGGAGGGGAGCAGGGGAAAAGGGGGTGCAAGGTGCCAGCTTTTGCTTTGCCAAGATGGCTGAACTTATGTCAGGGCTAGACTCGAGGTGGGTGCAGCCTTGTTTTTCTTGGCCTGCACAATTAATCAAAGAATAATTGAAGAAACTGGATGTTTAGCCTCGAAAAGGAAAAAGAAAAAGTGTAATAACTATGATAACCACAGTTGCCTTTCTGACTGTTGACATAAATTTCTAATAAAACATGTGCATTTCCCTGGAGATACTGATTAGATCTCATTTCAGCACTTAGAGATTCTCTACTATCTTTTATGCTTCCTTCAAACCCAGCTATTAACTTTATAATCTCTATACTAAATTTCATCTATGACGTCTAACTTATGTCCCTATTGATTAGCTCTGTGGCAGAGAACATTAGCTCTGTTTTTTTTCTTTTGTGGTATAAATTCCTCCTAGTCATTATTCCCAGAGAATGATGGGTGAGTGAGTGAGCAGAGTCCAAAATATCAACCCTGACCCAAACACAATACACTCTAGACAACTCTGAAGTGATCAGAAACTAAAACAGAAAAACAAACAAAAAGCAAAACAGAGTAAACAAGAAAAAGAAAAAAAAAGTGTGGGGGACAGAGAGAGACTGTCTATGGACTATTTGTCCATACGGTGGACAAAGCCCTTGTTCCTGATTGAATTTTGGTCCATGTGTTAGAAGACATTACCTCCCAAAATTGCAAAGAAAGAAAACTTATCTATATACAAAATTAAAATTAGATATAGTGAAAAAAGGAATAAATGAAGAATATATCTATTATATGTAGATGTAAAAACTAAAAGTTAAAATGCAACTTAAAACATAAGCTGGTAAAATAAGAAATTAGCTGACATGGGAGAAAGGTTAAAAAAATGGAAAATTTTAGACTGAAAAATAACCGAATCCTGAGAACACACCTCAAGCTCAATATAGTATTTCCCCTGGTGCTGAAGTTTTACAACCTTGTGGGATCTATCACTTAGTTTGCTCCTATTCTTACAGATTGTCCTCTGGAAGCCTGTTGTGTTGCTTCTCAAGTATCTTTGCCTGGGTAGGGTTGCACCACTCCTTGCCAGAGTTGCTGGGTTCAGTCTAAGCTGGTCCTCTGTGTGGCTTTTTTCCTCTGTAGACTTTCAGTGCCTCTTTAGAGGGTCAGAATAAATATGGCCATGCCCTGATTTCTGGCCTTTAGCCAACAGATTTTGGTTCCCCCCTCTTCCATAAACCCTGTGGGACAAATAGTCTTCACTTCTGTGTATGCCAAATTATGCAGATTCTTGCAGTGTATGCCTACTCTAATCTTCCTGGGGGAATATGAGAGACCCACCCCCATCACTGCCCTTTGTGTGGCTTGGGACTGAGAGTGGTTGCAGGCTCATGTGAGTACCCAGCTCCACTGCTCCTGGGCCTTGGCTGGGTGTTGCCCTACTATCCTTTTGAGGCTATTGCTGTCCTGAGAACTATTGTCTGGTCTTGGGAATAGCCATTTGGACCCTCCTGGTGGATGGCAAATGGCTCATATGTTCTAGCCCTTTTCAAGGTGTTCATACAGAGCTCAGTCACCCAACGGGCCTAGCTTGCAGTTTATGGTGACCTGAGCTGAGAGTTCCCTCCTGGGTTCACTGACCATAACCAGTTTCCCTGCTCCACTGCTTGGGCACACTACCAGTTCAGGCACCTCTGTTCATTCTGTGCTTCCTGGGATCCTGAGATCACAATAACTCACCTAGAAATATGCTCTTTTCATCTCCTGAGCCCCTTTCAGGAAGGGGTGTTTTTGCTGGAGAGTTCTAAGGGTTCTGATTTTGTGCTCCAGGGTTATATCACTTTCCAGTAGCCATATCTCCCCACAGATTCACCACTCTGCACCTCCTACCTTGATAAAACCTGGAAAATATGGATATAGGTATTTACTGGTATTTGTAGATACTTTTTCAGGATGGACAGAGGCATTTCCCACCAAACATGAAACCGCAGAGACCGTGACGAAGAAACTGCTGGAAGACATCTTACCGAGGTATGGTTTTCCTGTTAAAATTGGATCAGACAACGGCCCAGGATTCGTCTCTAAGGTAAGACAGGGAGTGGCACTAGTACTTGGGGCAGATTGGAAATTACATTGCGCATATAGGCCCCAAAGCTCAGGACAGGTAGAGAGGATGAACAGAACATTAAAAGAGACCTTGACTAAATTAGCCTTGGAGACTGGCGGGGATTGGGTGACTCTCCTCCCCTTTGCCCTATATAGGGTGCGAAACTCCCCATATAAGATGGGACTTACCCCTTACGAGATCATGTTTGGTATTCCTCCACCTATTATTCCCAATTTAAAATCTGGGGTGCTTGCTGAGTTTGATGATCACCAATTCCTTTTCTCCCTCCAAACGTTACAACGAACCCATGAACAGGTGTGGCCTAAGCTGAGGGCCCTCTACAAGACTGGGCTACCCCCAGACCCCCATCGATATCAGCCGGGTGACTGGGTGTACGTCCGGAGATACCAACACCAGACACTTCAACCACGCTGGAAGGGACCCTATATTGTAATCCTGACCACTCCCACCACTCTCAAGGTCGACGGGATTACTCCCTGGGTCCACTACACCCACGTCTGGCCAGCTGACCCACACACCATTCTCAAGGACTTCATCCCAGAATGGAAAGGTCAGCCCAAAAGGACAATCCCCTAAAGTTAAGACTGTGCCATTCTCACTTACCCCACTAATGTTGCTTACTTTTGTCAAAGACAGAGTCAGCACAGTTCAGCTCATGGTACTCAGACAGCAATACCAACCACTGGACTTTGTTGCTGAGACCAGCCTGGACCCATGATTGGGTCCTTCCTTAGGTTCCTCTGAGAGGGGGAAATGTGGAGGCCGAGAAAAAGTAAGGCCATCCCACCTCAGGTTTAGCATTAGCATAAGTACAGCCATCTTAGCTGTGGCAGCCATCTCAGACCCCTGTGCCCAAGGGCTGAACTTCCCCCTACTTCACTTTAGTTCTAAGGACCCCCACCCTGCTTTAGTAACAATAACCCCCACCCTGCTTTAGTAACAGGAATCCCCACCCTGCTTTAGTATCAGGAACCCATAAATACCCCTGCCTTAACTAAGCTCAGGGTCCAAGTCCCTATTCTGCTGTGTTGGGTATACTTGGGCCCAAGCTTAAGCTTGTTAGATAAACCCTCATGTGATTGCATGGATGTTGGCTCCTTGGTGGTCTCTGGGACGTGAAAACTCGGGCACAACAAAACAACACTAAAAAGCAAATAGTCTGACTAAAAATAGGCAGAATACATGAAAAGATATTTTTTCAAAGAAAACATACAGGTGAATAATGAGAGACTGTGGACTCTGAAAAACAATCTGAAGGGTTTGAAAAGGTGGGGGTGTTGAGGTTCGGGGAACCAGGTGGTGGGTATTAGAGAGGGCACGGATTGCATGGAGCACTGGGTGTGGTACAAAAACAATGAATACTGTTATGTTGAAAATAAATAATAAAAAAATGATTATAAAAAAAAAGAAAACACACAGGTGGTGAAGAGACTAATGAAAAAAATTGCTGTACCTCATTAATCATCATGGAAATGCAAATTAAAACCATAGTGGAATATCACTTTACACCTGTCATACCTACAATAAAAAAACACAAGAAATAACAAGAATTGGTAAGGATGTGTAGAAAAAAGAATACTTGTGCACTGTTTCTGGTAATGAAATTGATACAGCCAATGTGGAAACAGTATGGAGTTCTCTCAAAAAATCAAAAATAGAATTACTATATGATTCCACTACTGGCTATTTACCTGAATAACATAAAAATACTAATTTAAAAAGGTATATGTATGCCTATGTTTATTGCAGCATTATTTACAATATTTACAATAAGCAAAATATGACCCAAGTTTCCATCAATAGATGAATGGAGAAAGATCATGTGGGATATGTATATGTATATGGGATATGTATATGTATATGTGTGTGTGTGTGTGTGTGTGTGTGTGTGTGTGTGTGTGTGTGTATGTATATATTTAATTTTAGTCATGAAAAAATTGAGATCTTGTCATTTGCATTTGCTATTTGCAATAACATGGATGGACATAGAGGGTCTAATGCTAAGTGAAATGTAGGTCAGAGAAGGTAAAATATTGTATGATTTCATTCATATGTGGAATTTAAAAAACAACACAAAGAAAGAAAGAAAAGGAAACAAACAAGAAGATAGACTCAAATACAGAGAACATAGTGCTATTTACCAGAGGGAATGTGGGAGGGTGTGGGTGACGTAGATAAAAGATTACACTTACCTTGATGAGCACTGAGAAATTTATAGAATGGTTGAAACATTACATTGTGCAGTTGAAACTTATATAACATGCTATGTTAATTATAGTTGAATTTAAGAAAGCATTAAGATGAGGAAATGGCAGCAGACGTGATAGAAAGGGAGAGGGGTCACGGAAAAATAATGTCTCCCAATGAGATCATTAAAGTTCCAAATTATATTTAGCAAAATCATGCGACAAAAAATACACAGATTTGGTAGAACATATAACCACCAGGGATTCTACAAAAGGTTTTTTAGTCTTCTGAGAGGTTCCTATTTGTAAACTAGTTGTATTATATAGTTATCACCAGAGTAAGTTGGGACTTCAACACAACTTGTGCTTTACTGGGATCTAAAACTTCTATTTAGAGAAAAACCTAGGACTCTCACCTTTTTCTGTTTGCTAGGGATTATAACTAAGCTGTAGAGGTCACACAAAATATTTGAATTGAAATATGTTCTGAGGACTTCAAAGGATAGTTGCTTGGGTAATGGTTTAGGAATTGGATTCACCAAACTATCCCTGATCAGTCAGAATTAAAGACAAAGTCTTCCAATTGTTTTCTTATGGTCCTGGGTCTTCTTATGGCCCTTGAGCTCCAACAATGATTTTAATTTATCCAGTTGTGACATTATAACTATTAAGGAAAGTAATATTTTTAATGGGGTAAAATAGATTTTATTCAGGACTGTTGAAATAGAGGAAAACAAATCTTAGTATAAAAACAGACTTAATCCCCCAGTTGGGCAGATTATAATTTATAGCCATGAAGACTGGTGGGTTTCAGTGCATAGAACATATTAAAAGGAAACATCAGGGTTAAGGGGCATCCTGACTAATGTGACCTAACATGGTTGTTTTCTGAATACAGGCTAAGTGACAGACATCATGTATGGATGTGGAAAATGATAATCTTGATTAGATATTGAAGGTGATCAGACTTTGAGGATGAGAAGTCCTTGCTAAGCCATCTTTAAAAGGTTTATGCTATCAATTTTAAAAGGAATTGTACAGATGATCCTAGGAAAAGTTTCAGGTGTTTGACTAAAGCTTGTTGAAGCAAGGAATCTCCATCACAACCAAAGGGAAATTTGACAACCACTCTGTGACAGAGCTAAAGAAGAGTATGTATGGAATACAGACAATCCCTTAGGGTGCCTCTTAGTATTACCATGCCCTATAATTGTGGTCAATGAAAAATTAGAACAACCAAATCCCAGCAGAAATAGTAACAGCCCAGAACTTTTCTGGGATAGAGGAAAAAAAAAGGATTTGAGTCAACTCAACAGGTAAAATACCATAGCAGCTGAGGTGCTGGCTGATGCAAAGGGAATTCATGGACTCTGAAAAACAATCTGAAGGGTTTGAAGAGGTGGGGGGTTGGGAGGTTGGGGGAACCAGATGGTGGGTATTAGAGAGGGCACAGATTGCATGGAGCACTGGGTGTGGTACAAAAACAATGAATACTGTTATGTTGAAAATAAATTAAAAAATGATTTAAAAAAAAGAATAATATAAGATAGTTACATATACCATCTACTATCACATGATCAATTCAAATAGGACTGTAAGTGTTATGAGTATTTGCCTCTTATTTTTATTTATTATTTTATTAAAAATTTTAAAGATTTTTATTTATTTATTTGAGAAAGATAGCAAGAGAAGTCAGGAGGTGGTAGGGAGAAGGAAGCAGACTCCCTGAATGCACAGGGAGCCCCATGAGGAGCTTGATCCCAGGACCCCAGGATCATAACCCAAGATGCTTAACCAACTAAGCCACCCAGGTGCCCCTGCTCTTTATCTCTAATGAATATATTTGTGTGTACACATGTATTGATACTCAGTGAATGTCTTTGTTTTCTATCTTCTTTTATTTCCCATTATATATTATGAGATGTATTAACTTCATATAATAGTATTTGAGTATTTTACCTTTACATCATCCTATTTTTTAAAATAGAATATCTATGAGAAGAGTAAACAAATTTTAAACTTTACCTCTTGTATGGGTGAAGAAGTTGGTCTGTTTTTGGTAGTATGCAGCATACTTTTATCCTTATAGACAGTATGATAACCTTGTAATTTTCTTTACTTGAAGATGAGCATAGTTTATGGCAATGTTTATAGGTGTCAAGGTGAAAAGGGGTGGACTTGTGATGGTTAATTTTGTTAATTGCCAGCTTGATTGGTCTAAGGGAATTGCAGGTAATTGGCTAAACATTCCAAATATTTTTGTCTCTGAAGGCGTTTCAGGAGGAATTAGCATTAAATTCAGTAGACTACATAAAGAGATCTGTTTTCACTGGACCTTTCACATAGATTAGCAGTTATATCTGAGTGGCCTGATTCTCAGGCCTTTGGACCCAGAACCAATTATTATATCATTGGTTTTCCTGGCTCTCCAGCTAGCAGATGACATATTATGGGACTTCAGTCTTCCTTAACCACCTGAAAAGTTCCTATGATAAATTCCCACATATATATCTGCATATCTATTTATATTACACAAGATGTTTGTCTGGTGAACCTTGACTTAATATAGATTTTGGAAGAGATAGTAGTTTTAGAGAAAATAATTAAATTTATTTTATTTTTTTATTTCTTCGTTTTTATTAACATATAAATGTATATTAACATATAATGTATTATTTTTTTTCAGGGGTACAGATCTGTGATTTATCAGTCATACACAATTCACAGTGTTCACCATAGCACATACCTCCTCAAGGTCCATCACCCAGCCACCCATCCCTCCCACCCCCCTCCTCTTCAGCAACTCACAGTTTGTTTCCTGAGATTAATCTCTTATGGCTTGCATCCCTCTAGAGTTTCATCTTGTTTCATTTTTTCCTCTCTTCCCTATCATCCTCTCCCATGTTTCTCAATTTTCATGTCAGTGAGACCATATGATAATTGTCTTTCTCTCATTGACTTATTTTTGCTTAGCATAATATCCTCTAGTTCCATCCACATTGTTGCAAATGGCAAGATTTCATTTTTTGATGGCTTTATATTATTCCATTGCGTGTGTGTGTGTGTGTGTGTGTGTGTGTGTGTGTGTGTGTGTAATGTATTTATCAAGTCATCTGTTGATGGACATCTAGGCTCTTTCCATAGTTTGACTATTGTGGACATTTCTCTATAAACCTTGAGGCACGCATACCCCTTTGGATCACTACATTTGTATCTTTGGGGTAAATACCCAGTAGGGCAATTACTGGGTCAAAGGGTAGCTCTCTTTTCAACTTTTTGAGGAACCTCCACACTGTTTTCTAGAGTGGCTGTACCAGCTGGCATTCCCACCAAAAGTGTGGGAGAGTTCACTTTTCTCTTCATCCTTGCCAACATCTTTTATTTTCTGACTTGCTAATTTTAGCCATTCTGAGTGGGGTGAGGTGGTATCTCTTTGTGGTTTTGATTTGTATTTCCCTGATGCTGAGGGATGCTGAGCACTTTTTCATGTGTCTGTTGGCCATTTGGATGTCTTCTTTGCAGAAATGTCTGTTCTTGTCTTTCAGAGAATTTAATTTTAAAGATGAGTTTTTTTTTAATTGGTTCTGGAGTTTCTGGAATTCTCTAATTATATTATCTTTTAGTTTTTAAGATTTATTTATTTTAGAAAGAAAGAGAGAGAGGGAGAGTTGAGGGAAGGGTAGAGGGAGAGAATATTCAAGCAGATTCCCTGCTGAGCACAGAACCTGAGGCAGGGCTCCATCTCATGACCCATGAGGTCATGACCCATGACCTCATGGGTCATGACCTGAGCCTACCAAGAGTCAGATGCTCAACCAACTGAGCCACCCAGGCACCCATAATTATATTTTAAAGTGCTAGTGAATCTATTTCCATTAGTAATCAAGCCTTCATTGTCCATGGTGTGAACTGATTATAGAGGTACACAAAATACCTGCATTAGATATTCCTAATTAACCACTTATAAGAAGCAAGAAGCTTGTACTCCTTAATCCCCTTCATATATCTCACTCATGCTTCCTCCTTCTTCCCCTTTGGCAAACCATCAGTTTGTTCTCTGTATTAATGAGTCTGTTTCTGTTTGTTTGTTTATTCACTTGTTTCTTAGATTCTAACTGTAAGTAAAATTATATAGTATTTGTCTTTCTCTAACTTATTCTACTTAGTGTAATACCCTCTAAGTCCATCTGTTTTATTGCCAATGACAAGATCTCACTCATTATTTAATTGAATTATTTTCCATTGTGTATATGTATGTGTGCATGTACACACAATGGGATATATATATATATATATATATATATATATATATACATATATATGTATATATATATATATATAAACTTCTTTATCCCTTTATCTATCAATGGGCACTGAGGTTTTTATATCTTGGTTACTATAAATAATGTTGTAATGAACAAAACCACTTGCTATAAAATAAGTCACAGAGATAAAAGTAAAGCCCAGAGAATATAGTTGATAATATTGTAATAACATATATAGTGACAGATCCTAACTACACTTATTGTGGTAAACACTCCAAAATGTATAGAATTCTCAAATCACCAGGTTGTACATCTGAAACTAATATGACATGATAATCAACCATACATCAACAATGAAAGTTTCATTCAAGAAGGAAGGAGCTAAGTAACTTTGTATAGAATGTTTTTTAAAGGAAATATTTATTTATTTGAGAGAGAGAGAGAGAGAGGGAAGGGTAGAGGGAGTGCAGGCTCAAATTGGGATTCGATCCCAGGACCCTGATATCATGACCTGAGCCAAAGTCAGAAGCTTAACCAACTGAGCCACCCAGGTATGCCTGTAGAGAATGCTTTTGAATATTTGGTGGAAAATTAAGAAATATAATGAATGGTATTGGTTTGCTCCTCTTATTTTTTCTCAGTGAAGTGGTAAAAGGTGATGATCACAGGAATTTGAAATCTCTGCTCAATCATTGCATCAATAACCTAAGAACTTAAAGGTGTGTCCCAAGGGAGAACTTTATCTCCTTTCAGGGCTGAAACTGCTACAGATAAAACTGTGACTTGGGACGCCTGGGTGGCTCAGTTGGTTAAGCAGCTGCCTTCGGCTCAGGTCATGATCCCAGCGTCCTGGGATCGAGTCCCACATCGGGCTCCTTGCTCATCAGGGAGCCTGCTTCTCCCTCTGCCTCTGCCTGCCATTCTGTCTGCCTGTGCTTGCTCTCTCTCCCTCTCTCTCTCTGACAAATAAATAAATAAGATCTTTAAAAAAAAAACAAAAAACTGTGACTAGATGAATTTTAACAAGTCGAACTCCCAGAATCCTAGAATTTCTACTGTTAAATTCATTGCCCACAATTAGCACCTTGTGTATTAAATTGGGGTGTGGGAGGATTCCAATATGCTGGAAACACAAAGCTGCTAAATTATTATGAGTCTGCTTTGCCAGTGGAAGTGGTCTCCCAGCACCCAGTGGAAGTAATCTTACAAACACCATTTGTAGCAACACCCTCCCAAGTAGCAGCAACCATCTAATCCACATGGTATCATCCTTTATACCTCTGTCTGAGGGGAATTACTTTGCATTACCTGAGAAAATTATAGTGATTTCCACTGAGACAGTGGTCACCTATGACTAAACTCAAGTGTCAACAGGCTAATAAATAGGAGGCACAAAGTGTTACCCATTAGAAGGTGTGCTGCAACCCAAAAGAACTACTTGAGTTTTCCAATTTATACAAGCAGAAATGTGGGGAAGATGTGTGCAAATATTTAACAGGGGTTTTGGATAATGGTGGCAGAAAACAAACTTGGATCAGGTGAATTTACTGATATGGGTCTACTAAGTAGGTATCCTGAATTTAATGTTGCAGTTCAGGGATCTGGAAAGGACTACAACCATGAATGAAAAGATGGTCCATTGTGAGTGAAATGAAAGTGTTCAATCTTCCTTTGTTTAATGTGAGGAGAGGTTTTCAAAAGATTAGAGAGATAGGAAGGTTAGAGTGGATTTGTCATTGAAACCTACTCACCAATACAGGGGGAGACCAGGAAACATACCTATCTTCAATACCTTCAGAAATAAATTTGGGAGTGGAGCCCTAGCATCATGATGCATTTTGTGATATATCTTCTCTTGAGACATTATAGTGGGAACAAGAGCCACTCAGTTGCAAAGTTTAAATGCAGTGTAAGTAATACAATTCTGGGATAGAGATGGCCATCTGGCATCACTCAAATACCAAATACAGGTAGGCATAATTATTGCAAAGGAAAGCGGATACAAAGTAGCAATCAGAATATTGACTGACACAGACCTATGGTGCTGGCTAGTTAATCATGGTCTTCCTAAATATGAAAGAAATAATCGACTAAAATCTTAAAAAGTCTAAAAGAAGAAAGTGAAAATGATCTGCATAAGGAGAGAAGTTTTGTGTCAGGTGAATCAAAGTATAACTTCAATCATAAACATATATTCACAGCCCATCATTCAATTCTCAGACATAAGATAAATGAAGAGTCATAACCCCTCAATCAATTCCTCTACTTGAACTATTTATCAATCCAGAATTCTCTGAATAAAGGGAGACCATGTTCACTTAAAGAATGTCCTCATTAAAGTGACAACAATTTCCTGTCATTGTTGCTCCCACTCATCCCTAAAGGGACTTATGGCCTCTTGCCAAGAGAACGGTGTATTGGGGGGAAAATTATTATTATTTTTTTAAAGATTTTATTTATTTATTTGACAGACAGAGATCACAAGTAGGCAGGGAGGCAGGCAGAGAAAGAGGAGGAGGAAGCAGCCTCCCCGCTGAGCAGAGAGCCCGATATAGGGCTCGATCCCAGGACCCTGGGATCACAACCCGAGCCAAAAGCAGAGGCTTTAACCCACTGAGCCACTTGGGCGTCCCTGGGGGAAAAATTATTTGAAGGAGTATTTGGACACTGGCTCTGAACTGACATTGTTTCCAGGAGACCTAAAACATCATTATGTCACTCCATCAGAGGAAGAGATTATGGGGACTCATGTATTCAATGGAGTATTATCTAAGGTCTATTTCACAATGGGTTCAGAGGTTGCCCTAACCCATTCTGTGGTTATTTCCTAGATCAAGTATTCATTTTTGGAATATACTTAGAAGCTAGCAGAATCCCTTTATTGGTTTCTCAGTTTGAGGAGTGATGGATATTATACTGGGTAAGACCATATGGAATCCATAAAGAATGCCCTTATCTAGTAAAATATTAAATCAAAAGCAATACTGCACTCCTGGAGGAATTGCAGAGATCCATGCCACCATCAGTAAACTGGAAGTTGCAGGAGTGGTTATTCCTATGACTTCCCTTTAAAATCTTCCATTTGGCCTGTACAGAACAGACAGCTCTTGGAAAATAATAGTAGAGAGGTGCCTGGGTGGCTCAGTCAGTTGTATTCAACTCTTAATTTCACCTCAGGTCATGATCTCAGGGTCCTGGGATTGTGCCTCAAACTGAGGGTTGCTGGATGGGAGGGGCAGTGGGAGTGCTAGGGTAGCTGGGTGATGGACATTGGGGAGGGTATATACTATAGTGAGTGCTGAGAATTCTGTAAGGCTGATGAATCACTGACCTGTACCCCTAAAACAAATAATACATTATATGTTAATAAAAAATAAAAATAAATAAAAGGAGGAAAATAGTAGATTCAGGATATCTTATCCAAGTTTCACACTAATTGCAGCTATTGTTCCAGGTGTGGTTTTGTTGTGAGCAAATTCACACATCTTCTGGTGGTCTCTAAGAAGCTATTGATCTGATACCTGGCTTTCTCTCCATACCTGTCTATAAGAAGCAGTTATGTTTCAGATAATAAGGGAAGAAATACACCTGCATTGTCCTACAATGTCTGTGACAATTCTCAACATTATATTACCTTTGATTTGCAGGGATCTTACATAATATATCATAATATATCTTACATAATATATGAGATACATAATATATCATAGTGGTCCATTATATTGAAGACATTACCGTGCATGTACCTAATGAGTGATAATAGCAACTACACTAGACCTATAGCTAAGACATTTGCGTGTGAGAGTGGAGAATAGATCCAACTAAAATTTAGCAGTCTACTACCCCAGAGAAATGTCTAGGGTTCCACAGTTTGGGGCTTGTGTGGATATCAATTGCAAGGTGAAGAACAATATGTTTTATTTGTTTTTTTCCAACATCCTGAAAGAGGTGTAATGCTTAGTGGAATTCTTTGTATTTTGGAGGAAACATTTTTCTCATTAAGATGTACTATACTGGCTCTTTTACTAAAAAGCTGAAAAGCTATTAATTTCAAGTGGGGCCTAGAAAGAGAGAAGGCTCTTAAATAGTTCAATATTGTTGTTGAAGCTATTCTGAAGCTATTCTGACATTTGAATCATATACTCCATCAGAGCCAACAGTTTCTGAGTTTCACTGGCAGATAATTATACTGTTTGGAGCCTTGGTAGATGCTATAGATGAATCAAAGGACAGATATTTAGGATATTGGAGAAGACTTTAATATCTTTCACAGTTAACTACTTTCCTTTTGAAAACAATTTTTGGTGTTCTACTGGGCCTTATCAGAGACTGAATGTTGTCCATGGGTACCAAGATACCATGTGACTCAAGCTTCCCATAATTAACCTGATATTATCTAACAAATTGAGACATAAATACATGGTTGCACACTCGTATTCCATTATAAAATCAAAGTGGTATACATGATTAGGCTTGTGTAGTAAGGAAGTTAATAAGGAAGTGGCCCAAATATCTATGGTTTCCACTCCTGTTGTCTTCTTCCAGCCCCAAACCAGGCCTTAATGGGGAACTACCTAAGATCATTTGACAGAAGAAAACAAAACAAAACAAAACAAAATGTGACCCTGGTTTACAAATGATTTTGCATGATATATAGGTATTAATGAAAGTGGACAGCTACAGCAGTACATCCTTTCCCTGGTTTTCCATGAAGGATAGTGGCAGACGGAAATCCTTCCATGGATTATAAATCTGTACCTTGGAATATAAATCTGTACCATTGCTTATAAGGATAAATGGCCAGACATGGGATTATACAGTGATTCCTGGGCTGTGGCCATGGTCAGTTTTGCTGGACAGAGACTTGAACATGATTATAAAATTGGTGATAATTAAATTCGAGGAGGAAGCATACAGATATACATCTATCATCATTCAGAAAATATAGATATTTGTGTCTCATTTGAATTTTCACCAAATGGTGAATTCAGCAGAAAAATATTTAAAAAATCATGTAAATGGGGCACATGGGTGGCTTAGTGGGTTAAACCTCTGCCTTCAGCTTGGGTTATGATCTCAGGGTCCTGGGATCAAGCCCTGCATCAGGATCTCTGTTCAGTGGAGAGCCTGCTTCCTCTTCTCTCTCTGCCTGCCTCTCTGTCTATTTGTGATCTCTCTCTGTAAAATAAACAAAAAATAAAATCTTTTTAAAAAAGCATGTAGGGCGCCTGGGTGGCTCAGTGGGTTAAGCCGCTGCCTTCGGCTCAGGTCATGATCTCAGGGTCCTGGGATCGAGGCCCGCATCGGGCTCTCTGCTCAGCAGGGAGCCTGCTTCCCTCTCTCTCTCTCTCTGCCTGCCTCTCCGTCTACTTGTGATCTCTCTCTGTCAAATAAATAAATAAAATCTTTAAAAAAAAATAAAAAAGCATGTAGGTAAAATGAAATGTTCTATGGATACCAGTCAGCCTCTGCCCAACAACTTTTGTCATTGCCCAATGGACTCATGAACAGGATGGCCTGTTGGCAAGATTGAGTGTTTTCATGGTCTTAGAAACATGGCATTTCACTCACCCAAGCTGAATGCGCCAAATGCCAGCAGCAGATAAAACAGTGTTTCCTTTATATGACACCACTCCAAAAGATGTTCACTGAGCTACCTGGTGGCAGGCTGTTTATACTGGACCACTTCATGGAAGGAACAACATTTTTTTTAAAGTTTTATTTATTTATTTGACAGGCAGAGATTGCAAGCAGGCAGAGAGGCAGTCAGAGAGAGAGAGGGAGGAAGCAGGCTCCCTGCTGAGCAGAAAGCCCGATGTGGGGCTCGATCCCAGGACCCTGAGATCATGACCTGAGCCGAAGGCAGAGGTTTTAACCCACTGAGCCACCCAGGTGCCCTGGAAGGAACAACATTTTGTTCTTATTTGAATACACACATATTCTGAATACACATTTTCCTTATGTGCATATAATTCTTTTGACATAACTACCTATCCATTGATTTATAGAAGTCCTTATCTAGTGGCATCATATTCTACACAGCATTGTTTGAAGTTAAGGACCTCACTTCAAAAAAAAAGAAGTGTGGCAAGGCCCCATTCCAATGGGTTTCACTGATTTTACCATGTTCCCTCCAACTTGAAGCAGCTGACTTGATAAAATGATGGAAAGCCTTTTGAAAACTTAGGAACTGTGCCAACTAGGTGCCAATATGTTGTGGGGCAGTAGCAGAAGTCTCCAGGAGGCTCTATATGTTCTAAATCAACACCCAATATATGATGCTGTTTCACCAAGTACCTTAATTCATAGGTCTAGGAAACAAGGGGTGGGAATGAGAGAAGCATCACTCAGTGTAATCCTGTGACCCACTATTAAAATTTGTTCTTCCTGTTTTAATTGACTTTATGCTCTGCAGACATTGAGGTCTTAGTTCCATATGAAGGAATTACTCTAGAAGGAGATTTTTTTAAATCCCATAATGGGAATTAAAACTTCCATCTGCTCACTTTGGGTTCCTCATACCTTTGAATGAAAGGGGGGGAAAAGGAGTGTTACTGTTTTAGCTTTAGTGAAATTTTCTAAATACTGTCAGCTAAAAACCATAGTTACAAAGTAATTAAAGAAAAAAAAAAGAATTTGTTCAGAAGTACTGTAATGGGGAAAATAACTCCGCATATATCCCTATTCAATTCTGAATACAGTATAGACAAGTGAGAATTTATAACCAAGGATCCTGGTGGAGATCAGTAGATGTAAAAATGCTAAACTGAAATATTTTGGGTAGGGTGGTTTTGTTTTTTTTTTCAAGATTTTATTTATTTATTTGACACAGAGAAATCACAAGTAGGCAGAGCGGCAGACAGAGGGAGAGGGAGAAACAGGCTCCCCGCTGAGCAGAGAGCCCTATGCAGGGCTTTATCCCAGGATCCTGGGATCATGACCTGAGCTGAAGGCAGCTGCTTAACCAACTGAGCCACCCAGGCGTCCTGGGTAGGGTGTTTTCTTGCTGAAGGGGGCCAGGCTACTCAGACACCACCTGGTGAGTGGCGGAGAAGGAGAATCTAATTAGATATCAAGAGTTATCAGATATGAACAACATGGAAACTTACTAAATGGGCTTAGCAGCATCCTTGGGAAGGATTTTACAAAGAAGTATACAGATTGACCTGATAGAACTTTCAGGCTCTTGAATAAAGTTTTGCAATCAATTTTGTGAGTCCCTCCTCTTTTTTTTTTTTTTTTTAAAGAAGAGATTTGTCTTTCTTTTGATTAGTATAAACCCATTTTTGGTCAACTATCTTTTTTTTTCATTAAGAACTGGCTGAATCATCTGTTGAGATCAGGTAGTAGGGGGTATTTCCTGGATGGTCCTAGCTGTCAGGAATTTAATAAGGGGAAGTTTTCAACAAAGTAAAAGTAAAACAATATTAAAAACAGTACATGCAGGCCAGAGAGACAGTCCTAGATGGTGGAGGAGTAGGAGACCTTAATTTTGTGTGGTCCCAGGAATCCAGCTGGATAGCTACCAAATCATTATGAATACCTGCAAACTCAAGTGGAGTCAAAGAAAAGAATAGCTGCAACACCACAACAAGCAGGAGAATCATCAAGATAGTCCCTTCCTCTATGTGCAGAAGAGCCGCAAAAACATGCCATAGGAGTCTGCAGTGTTTAGAGACTCAAAATAGGGTCATGTGTCTGAGATAGAAAGCTCAGTCACAGACCAGATGAGCATGGAGTCTGGTTGGAGACCAGGAGACAGGAGTGATTGACTGCTTTTCTCTGAGGGCTCACTGAGGAGTGAGGCCCTGAGCTCTCAGCTCTAAGACCAGAGTTTGGGAGGTCACCATTTTCATTCTCATCCTCTAAAGCTACACGGAAAGCTTTCAGGGAACAAAAATCACAAAGAGTTAGCCTGAGCAGAATTTAGCCTGTCACCCTGTCAAGGGTGGTGCAATTCCACCTGGGGCAAAGACATTTGAGAAGCAATGCAACAGGCCCCTCCTCCAGAAAATCAGCAAGAACATCCACCCAAGATGGCAAAACTCCACTGCTAGTGGAATACAGCATATAGAATTCATGGCTTTTGGGTGCCTGGGTGGCTCAGTGGGTTAAAGCCTCTGCCTTCGGCTCAGGTCATGATCTCAGGGTCCTGGGTTTGAGCCCCACATTGAGCTCTTTGTTCAGTGGGGAGCCTGTTTCCTCTCTCTCTGCCTGCCTCTCTGCCTACTTGTGATCTCTGTCTGTCAGATAAATAAATAAAATCTTTAAAAAAAAGAATTCATGGCTTTTTCCCCATGATTCTTGAGTCTTTCAAATTTTTTTAGTTTTTTTTTCTTTACCTTTTCAACCAATTTCTTGTCAACTCTTTTTAAAAATCTTTTAAAATTTTCATTTTACAGTTGCACCATATCCCTTCATTGTATCTAATCTTACTTTTGTATATATATGTTTTCCTTTCTTTACAATTTTGGGACCCAGTTTCTTCAAACAGAACAAAATACACCCCAAATTGACTGTATCACTTTGTTCTACTCACCTGCCTGATCATATTCTCTCTCTCTTTTTTCCTGTTTCTTCCTTTTTGGATTTTGATTATTTTGTTAAAGTCTTTTTAAATTTTCATCTTTGCAGTTATATTCTATCCTTTCAATGTAATATATATATATATATATATATATATATATATATACATATGTATATATGTATATAATTTTTTTCTTCTTTACAATTTTGAGATGTAGTTTTGAGGAGGAAGAGCTAGATTCTTGTCTCACGGAGTCAAAGAATGAATCTCATGGACAAAGGGGAATGAGTAAAGTGATAGAAGTTTAAGTGAAGATACAGAAAAAGTTCTCAAGAGTGAAAAGGGTCCCAACAGGGTTGCTAATGATGGTCTTTAGGATTGCTCTTTTATAGAAAGCTAACCAGGGAACTTAAATCCTTTTAACATTTCTATTGATATCACCATTGACCAAGGACTAGAGATAACACCTTCAGTGGCTTACTTCCTTTTAAGGGTCTGGTTATTATTTGTTGGTCATAGGTGATTATCATAAAGGCACCCACCCTACACACCTAGGGTAAGGTGGTCCAATGTGTCCCCTTATCACTGGTTTCCCCACACTTCCACATATTTGGGATTTCTGTGAACCTTATCACATAGACCCCTATCTCTCCCTACCTAGCCCTGTCTGTCACATATTCAGTTTCTTCTAACAAACTGACCAAAATACACTCAGAAGAAAGTGTATTGCTCTGCTCTGTTCATCTGTCTGTATATATTCCTTCCTTTTTTGTAGTAGTTGGTCTTTATTTCTTTTCTCTCTTTTGTGTTTTTCTTATTTTTTAATTTCCATTTTATAGTAGCATTCTATCCTTTTATTATATTTAATCACTTGTATCTATCTATATCTATATCTACATATAGCAATTTTGGGATATAGTTTTTCTAAAAAAAAAAAAAAAAGACCAAAATACATCCAGAATCCAATGTATTGCTCTACTCTGTTCACTTGTCTGATTATATTCTCTCTATCTTTCTCTCTCTTTTTTCCCTGGTTTCAGGTCTTTTCTGATTTGTTTAGTGTATATATCTCTGGGGTCATTGTTGTCATTTTAGTATTTAATTTTCCCATTTATCTATTCTTTGTGGACAGGACGGTAAGATGGAAAAACTCACCTCAAAAAAGAGAACAACAGGTAGTACTGACTGCCAGGGACCTAATCAGTATGGATATAAGCAAGACGTCAAAACTAGAGTTCAGAATAACAATTATAAATATAATAGCTGGGCTTGGAAACAGCATAGAAGACGCTAGATAATCCCTTTCTGGAGAAATGAAAGGACTAAAATCTGACCAATTCAGAATCAAAAAGGAAATTAATGAAATGAAATAAAAAAATAGAAGGTCTAACTGCTAGGACAGATGAGGGAAAAGAGAGAATTAGTAATATAGAAGACTAAACAATGGAGAATAAAGAAGCTGATAAAATGAGAGATAAGCAACTACTGGGTCATGAGGGGAAATTTGAAACATAAGTGATTCCATAAAACAAAAGAATATTAAAATAATTGGGAACCCAGAAGAAAAGCAAAAGCAGAGAGGGGCAGAAGGAATATTGGACCAAATTGTAGCAGAGAACTTCCCTAATCTGGGGAAGGAAACTGGCATCAAAATCCACAAGGCACAGAGAACTCCACCTCAAAATAAATAAAAACAGGTCAACACTCTGTTATATAATAGTGAAATGTAAAATCTCAGAGACAAAGGTAAAATCCTGAAAGAAGCTCAGAACAAGAGGTCTGTAACTTGTATGGGTAGAAATGTTAGATTGGCAGCAGACCTACCCACAAAGAGCTGGCAGGCCAGAAAGTACTGGCATAATATATTTAGGGTGTTAAATTTGAAAAAAATCCACCCAAGAATACTTTATCCATCTAGGATGTCATTTAAAACAGGAGTGAGATCAAGCTTCCAGAACAGAAACTTAAAGAATTTGTGATCACCAAAACAGACCTACATTAAAAGGGATCCTTTAAGCAAAGAGGGAGCCAAAGGTAACATGGATAAGAAAGGAACAGAGACAATATACAGAAACAATGACTTTACAGATAATACAGTGGAACTAAATTCATATTGTTTCATAGTTACTCTGAATGTAAATGGGCTAAATGACCCAATCAAAAGAAACAAGGTATCAGATAGGGAAAAAAAAAAAAAGACTCATTGATATGCTTCCAGCAAGAGACTCATTTTAGACCCAAAGACACCTCCAGATTTAAGTTGAGGTGATGAAAAACCATTTACCATGCTAATAAACATAAAAAAAAGCTGGGGTGACAATCCTTGCATCAGATTAGATTTTAAACTGAAGACTATTTAAGAGATGAGGAAGGACAACATATCATACTTAAAGTGTCTATCCAAGAAGAAGATATAACAACTATATATATTTATGCCCCTAACATGGAAGGAACCAAATATATATCCAATTAATTAACAAAATCAATGAAACACATCTATAATAATACAATAATAGGGGGGGACTTTAACACCCCCAACACGGCAATGGACAGATCATCTAAGCAGAAGATCAACAAGGAAAGAAAGGCTTTAAATGACACACTGGACTAGATGGACATCAGAGATATATTCAGAACATTCCATCCCAAAACAACAGAATACATTGTTCTCTAGTGCACGTGGAACATACTCTAGAAGATCACATCCTGGGTCACAAATCAGGTCTCAACTGGTATCAAGAGACTGGGATCAGTCCCTGCATATTTTCAGGCAACAATGCTTTGAAACTAGAAATCAACCACAAGAGGAAAGTTGGAAAGAACCCAAATACATGGAGGCTAAAGAGTATTCTATTAAAGAATGAATGGATCAACTAGGAAATTAAAGAAGAATTTTTAAAAAATCATGGAAACAAATGAAAATGAAAACACAACTGCTCAAAATCTTTGGGATGCAGCAAAGGCAGTCCTAAGAGGAAAGTATATACAACACAAGCCTTCCTTAGGAAATAAGAAAGGTCTAAACTACACAAAATAACCCTATACCTAAAGGAACTGGAGAAAACACCAAATAAAGTCTAAACCCAGCAGAAGACAGTTTTGTCAACAAATGGTGCTGGGAAAATTAGACAGCCACATGCAGAAGAATGAAACTGGACCATTTCCTTACACCATACAGAAGAAATAGACTCAACCTGGATGAATAAATGTGAGAAAGGGAGACAGGAATCCATCGAAATCTTAGAGCAGGGGCGCCTGGGTGGCTCAGTGGGTTAAGCCGCTGCCTTCGGCTCAGGTCATGATCTCAGGGTCCTGGGATCGAGTCCCACGTCGGGCTCTCTGCTCAGCGAGAAGCCTGCTTCCCTCTCTCTCTCTCTCTCTCTGCCTTCCTCTCCGTCTACTTGTGATCTCTCTCTGTCAAATAAATAAATAAAATCTTAAAAAAAAAATCTTAGAGCAGAACACAGGCAGAAACCTCTTCGATCTCAGCTGCACCAAGTTCTTTTTAGATATGTCTCCAAAGGCAAAATGACGTATTTCAACTTCATCTAGATAAAAAAAACAAAAAAGAAACACAACAACAACAACAACAACAACAGCAAAAGAACAACAACAAAAACCTTTTGCACAGCTAAAGAAACAGTTGACAAAATCAAAAGACAATGGACAGACTGGGAGAAGATACTTGCAAGTGACATATCAGATAACAGGCTATATCCAAGATAATAAAAATCTTTCTAAAATCAACACACAATGAACAGATAATCCAATCAAAATATGGGCAGAAGACATGAACAGGCATTTCTCCAGAAAGACATCAATTAGCCAACAAACACATGAAAAAATGCTCCACATCACTTGACATCATGGAAATACAAAGCAAAACTACAATGAGATATCATCTCACAGTAGTCAGAATCTCTAAAATTAACATCAGGAATGACAGATGTTGGCAAGGATGCAGAGAAAGGGGAACCCTCCTACACTGTTGGTGGGGAATGCAAGCTGTTGTAACTGCTCTGGGAAACAGTATAGAGGTTCCTCAAAAAGTTGAAAATAGAGCTATCCTATGACCCAGCAAATGCACTACTTGATATTTACCTCAAAGATGCAAATGTAGTGATCTGAAAGGGCATATGCACCCCAATGTTCATAGCAGCAATGTTCACAATAGTCAAACTATAGAAAGAGCCCAGATGTCCATTGACAGATGAATGGATAAAACAGACATTGGAGATATATATATATATATATATATATATATATATATATATATATATATAAAAACACAGCCATCAAAAAATGAAATCTTGCCATTTGCAATGACATGGATGATACTGGAGGGTACTGTGCTAAATGAAATAAGTCCAGTCAGAGAAAGAATTATCATGTGATCTCACTGATGTGGAATTTAATAAATAAAACAGAGAATCATAAAGAAAGAGATGAAAAATAAAACAAGATGAAACCAGAGAGGGAGACAAACCATAAGAGACCACTGTAGGAAATAAACTGAGGGTTGCTAGAAGGGAGGGTGGTTTCTGGAGGGGTAACTGTGTGATGGACTTTAAGGAGGGTATGTGAGGTATTGAGCCCAAGGTATTATATAAGTCTTATGAATCACAGGTCTGTATCTCTGAAAACAATAATATATTATATGTTAAGTAATTGAATTTAAATAAAAAAATAAAAAACAGCACTTGCATTCATAAATACATGCATATTTAACAAAATATATACAAAAGCATAAAAAGATTCTAAAATTTTAGCTGTGGATTAGTAAAACATAGTAATATAATCTCACTGGTTTATCACCACTTCATAATTTTATCTGATTGTGTTTCTGGAAAAAGGCAAATTAAGTTACTCATTTACTAATATATCTGAAGGAGAATATCAATGTTTTATTTCTTTTGTTGTTTTAAAGATCTTATTTATTTACTTGTGAGAGAGAGAGCATGTGTGGGGAAGGGGGACAGAAGGAGAAGGGGAGGGAGAAGAAGACTTCCTACTGAGTGAAAAGCCCAAAGTGGGACCCAATGTGGGGTTGGATTTGTGGACCCTGAGATCATGAGCTGAGCCAAAGCCAGATGCTTAACCAACTAAGCCACCTAGGCACCTTGTGAGATCAATATTTTATTAAGCACTGACATGTAATTTGATGAAGACTGTGAAGTAAATTTTAGGCCAGTGACTGAGAAAACATCTAGCAGCTCTCTGAATGTCTTCAAAACCTGAGTCAATGGACAAAACATCCAGTTCTATTTCCAAATAGCTTTTTATTCTTTATTCAGACTGAGGTGATGAATTTTCTTGATCCTTTAGTCTCTGGAGAGCCTTTGATGGGTGATAAAGAACCTAAATTTAAGTGATCATAGGGATCTGAGGGCTGAAATGGGAATGGAAAAAATTTGGCAATGTGGCTAGAAGGATGAATGATGTACGGTCACGAAGGGGGATGGAACAAAGGACTCAGAGGAAGATCCAAACCAGTGAAAAGAGGAAGCAAGAACAGCTGTGGTGGGAAGGGAAATATTTAAGGGACCAGTTTGGGAAGATTTTAATCTCAAAGAAGACCTTAACATTTTTTAGTAAAATTATGCCTATATTAAAGGAAGTAAACAGAGTTTGTGGAGCACGATTTCAGCAGATGTTCAAGAGGGGATTTTCAATCCTCTGAGAAGATCCCATCTCCCCTCCCCCCCAGGACTTTTCCAAATTTATTAATTGTAATACTTCTTTTTTAATTTGAATTCAATTAGTGAATTTATAATACATTAATTTTTGGTATAATGTTCAATGATACATCAGTTGCACTCCCATCTTCTTAACTAATGGTACTTTTACGTTTATAATCAGAATGGAAGAATACCCACCATTTGCATCAACATGAATGGGACTGTAGGAGATTATGCTAAGTGAAATAAGTCAGCTGGAGAAAGACAATTATCATATGGTTTCACTCATTTGTGGAACATAAGGAATAGTGTGGAGAAACATAGGGCAAGGATGGGAAAATTGAAGGGGGGGAATCAGAGGAGTAGATGAACCATGAGAGACTGGGGACTCTGGCAAAGAATCTAAGCATTTCAGAGGGGGGGGGTGGGGGGTGGGGTAGCCAGGGGATGGGCATTAAGCAGAGCACGTGTTGTAATGATCACTGGTGTTATACATAAATAATGAATCTTGAAAACTACATCAAAATTAATGATGTACTGTATGGTGACTAACATAAAAAATAATTCAAATTATAGGTCATAGAGATGCTCAGTGAACTCAAGATAGGAATAGATGAACACAGTGAGTACTTCAATGAAGAGCAAGTACCAAATAGAGGTCACAGAACTGAATAATATGTAGTAGAATGGAAAAATGCAATACAGACTTTCAGCAACAGACTAGATTAGGTAGAAGAAAGGATCAATAAACTTAATGACAAAGCAGTATAACTTATTCAATCAGAAAAGGAGAAACAAAGAAAAGAAAGAAAGGAAGAAAGAAAGAAAAAGAAAGGAAGGAAGGAAGGAAGGAAGGAAGGAAGGAAGGAAGGAAGGAAGGAAGGAACAGAAAGAAAATATTGCTTATGAATTTATGGGGCAACTAAAAAGGGAATTAACATTTGCATTATAGATGTTCCAGAAAAATAAGAGATTGAAGGGTCAGAAAAACTTTTTTTTTGAGGCAAACTTTTTCATTTTTACCTAATCAAAATTTTAATTTTTTAAATTTATTTTCAGTGTTTCAGAATTCATCATTTATGCACCATACCCAGTGCTCCATGCAATATGTGCCCTCCATAATACCCACCACCAGGCTCACCAAACCTCTCATCCCCCGCCCCTTCAAAACCCTCAGATTGTTTTTCAGAGTCCATAATCTCTCATGGTTCATTTCCCCCTCCAATTTCCCCCAACTCCCTTCTCCTCTCAATCTCCCCATGCCCTCTGTGTTATTTCTTATGCGCCATAAATAAGTGAAACCATATGATAATTGACTCTCTCTATTTGACTTATTTCACTCAGCATAATCTCTTCCAGTCCTGTTCCTGCTGATACAAAAGTTGGGGATTCATCCTTTCTGATGGAGGCATAATACTCCATAGTGTGTATGGACCACATCTTCCTTATCCATTCATCTGTTTAAGATGGATGTTTAAGACATCTTGGTTCTTTCCACAGTTTGGCGACTGTGATCATTGCTGCTATGAACATTGGGGTACAGATGGCCCTTCTTTTCACTATATCTGTATCTTTGGGGTAAATACACAGTAGTGCAATTGCAGGGTCATAGGAAAGCTCTATTTTTAATTTCTTAAGAAATCTCCATACTGTTTTCCAAAGTGGCTGCACCAACTTGCATTCCCACCAACACTTTAAGAGGCTTCTGCTTTCTCCACATCCACTCCAACACACGTTGTTTACTGTCTTGTTAATTTTGGCCATTCTAAATGGTGTAAGGTGGTATTTCAATGTGGTTTGACTTTAATCTCCCTGATGGCTAGTGATGAACATTTTTTTATGTGTCTGTTAGCCATTTGTATGTCTTCATTGGAGAATTGTCTCATCATGTCTTCTGCCCATTTTTTTGACATGATTATCTGTTTGTGTGTGTTGAGTTTGAGAAGTTCTTTATAGATCCTGGATATCAGCCTTTTGTCTGTACTGTCATTTGCGAGTACCTTCTCCCATTCTATGGGTTGCTTCTTTGCTTTGTTGACTGTTTCCTTTGCTGTGCAGAAGCTTTGATCTTGATGAAGTTCCCAAAATTCATTTTTGCTTTTTCTTTCCTTTGCCTTTGGAGACATATCGTGAAAGAATTTGCTGTGGCTGATATCGAAGAGGTTACTGCCTATATTCTCCTCTAGGATTCCGATGGATTCCTGCCTCACATTGAGGTCTTTTATCCATTTCGAGTTTATCTTTGTGTACAGTGTAAGAGAATGGTCGAGTTTCATTCTTCTACATATAGCTGTCCCATTTTCCCAGCACCATTTATTGAAGAGACTGTCTTTTTTTCCACTGTATAATTTCCCCTGCTCTTTCAAAGATTACTTGACCACAGAGGTGAGGGTTCCATATCTGGGCTCTCTACTCTGCTCCATTGGTCTCTGTGTCTGTTTTATGCCATTACCATGCTGTCTTGGTGATCACAGCTTTGTAGTAAAGCTTGAAATCGGGCAAACGTGATGCTCCCAGTTTTGTTGTTCTTTTTCAACATTTCCTTAGCAATCGGGGTCTCTTCTGATTCCATAAAAATTTTAGGATTGTTTTCTCCAGCTCTTTCAAAATGCTGGTGGAATTTTGATCAGAATGGCATTGAAAGTATAGATGCTCTAGGCAGTATAGACATTTTAAAAATGTTTATTTTTCCAATCATGAGGATTTTTTTTGTGAAAAACACACTTTTCACAAAAAGTGTGTCTTTTGTGAAGACACACTTTTTGTGTCTTCTTCAAGTTCTTTTGAGTGTTCTATAGTTCCTTGAGTACATATCCTTTACCTCTTTTCTTAGGTTTATTCATAGTTATCTTATGGTTCTGGTTGCTATAGTAAATGGATTCTCTAATTTCCCTTCTTTATTTTCATTGTTATTATATAATAAAGCAACTGATTCTGTACATTGGTTTGTATCCTGCCACTTTCCTGAATTTCTGTATGACTTCTAGTAGTTTGGGGGTTGGAGTCTTTTGGGGTTTTTCATATAAAGTATCATGTCATCTGTGAAGAGAGAGAGTTTGACTTCTTCATTGCCATTTTGAATAGCCTTTATTTCTCTTTGTTGTCTGATTGTTGTTGTTAGGACTTCTTTTTTTTTAAGTTATTTTTTTAAATTTTTATAAACTATAATATATTTTTATCCCCAGGGGTACAGGTCTGTGAATCGCCAGGTTTCCACACTTCACAGCACTCACCATAGCACATATCCTCCCAATGTCCATTGTTGTTAGGACTTCAAATACTATGTTGAACAAAAAATGGGTAAGAGTGGGCATCCTTGTCATGTTCCTGATCTCAAAGGGAAGGCTGAGCTTGTTCCCATTGAGGATGATATTTGCTGTTGGGTTTTTCATAGGTTGGACTTTATGAAATGAGGAATGTTCCCTCTGTCCTTATACTTTGAAGCCATTTTAATCAGGAACGGATGCTGGATTTTGTCAAATGCTTTTTTCTGCATCATTGAGAGGACCATGTGGTTCTTCTCTCTTATTGAATTGTTTTATCACATTGATTGATTTGGGAATGTTGAACCATCCTTGAAATCCAGGGATGAATCCCACCTGCTCATGGTGGATAATCTTTTTAATGGTGCTGTTGGATCCTATTAGCTAGGATCTTGTTGGGAATCTTAGCATCCATATTCATCAGGGATATTGGTCTTTACATTCTCCTTTTTGGTGGGGTCTTTGCTGGTTTGAGGATCAGGATAATGCTGGTTTCATAAAAAGAGTCTGAAAATTTTTCTTCTGCTTCAATTTTTTGAAATACCTTCAGGGGGATAGGTATTATTTCTTCTTTGAAAGTTTGGTAGAATTTCCCAGGGAATCCATCATGTCCTGGGCTCTTGTTTTTTGGGAGGTTTTTGATCACTGCTTTAATATCGTTACTACATATTAGCCTATTCAAGTTGTCAATTTCTTCCTGGTTCAATTTTGGACATTTATAATTTTCTAGGAATGCATCCATTCATCTAGGTTGCTTAAACTTATTGGCATATAACTGTTGATAATAGTTTTCTGATGATTGTTTCTATTTCCTTTGTGTTAGTTGTGATCTCTCCCTTTTCACTCATAATTTAATAATTTGGGCCTTCTCTCTTTTCTTTTGGATTAGTTAGGCCAATGGCTTATCGATCTTATTGATTCTTTCAAAAAACCAGCTTCTAGTTTTGTTTGATGTGTTCTACTGTAACTCTAGTTTCTATTTCATAGATTTCTCCTCTAATCTTGATTATTTCCCTTCTTGTGTGTGGAGCTGGCCTAATTTGTTGTTGATTCTCCAGTTCTTTAAGGTGTAAAGACATCTGGTGTATACTGGATTTTTAAAATTTTTTTAAGGAAGGTTTTGGATGGCTATGTATTTCCCTCTTAGGACTGCCTTTGTTGTATTCCCTAGTTTTTGGACCTAAGTGTCTTCATTCTCATGGTTTAGATGAATGTTTAAGTTCTTCTTTGATTTCCTGGTTGATCTAAGCATTCTTCAGCAAGGTGGTCTTTAGCTTCAAGGTGTTTGAATTCCTTCCAAACTTTTCCTTGTGGTTGAGCTCCGGTTTCAAAGCATTGTGATCTGAGAATATCCTGGGAATAATCTCAATCTTTGGCATGGTTGGGCCCTGATTTGAGTATGTGGTCTATTCTGGAGAATGTTCCACGTGCATTCGAGAAGAATGAGTATTCTGTTGTTTTAGGGTGGAATGTTCTGTATATATCTATGAGGTCCATCTGGGCCAGTGTGTCATTCAATGCTCTTGTTTCTTATTTTATTTTCTGCTTCAAAGATCTATTTCTGAGAGAGCCATGTTAAGATCTCCTACTATTAATGTATTCATATCAATATGACTCTTTATCTTGATTAATAGTTTTCTTATGTAGTTGGCTGCTCTCATATTGGGGGCATAAATATTTACAATTGTTAGATCTTCTTGGTGGATAGTCTCTTTAAGAATGATGTAGTGTTCTTCTGTATCTGACTATAGTCTTCAGTTTAAAATCTAATTAATCAGATATGAGAGTCACTACCCAACCTTCTTCTGAGGCCCATTGGCATGAAAGATGCTTCTCCATCCCTTGACTTTTAGTCTGGATGTATGCTTAGGTTCAAAATGGGTGACTTGTAGACAACATATGGATGGGTCCTGTCATTTTATCCAATCTGCAACCCTGTGCCATTTTATGGGTGCTTTAGGCCATTCACGTTGAGAGTGATTATCGAGAGATACATTTTTATTGACATCATGTTACCTGTGAAGTCTTTTTTTCTATACATTGTCTACATATATTTCTGTTCAATGATATTCTTGTTTTTTTTTTTTTTCCTATTTTATAGAACCTCCCCTTAATATTTCTTGTAGTGCCAGCTTGGTGGTCACATACTCTTTTAAACCTTGTCATTCTTGGGAGCTCTTTATCTCTCCATCCATTTTGAATGTCAGTCTTGCTGGATAAAGTGTTTTTGGCTGCATGTTCTTCTCATTTAGTGCCCTGAATACATCTTGCCAGCACTTTCTGTCTTGCCAGGTTTCTGTGGACAGGTCTGATGTTATTCTGATGGGCTTTCCTCTGTATATTAGGAATTTCTTCCCCCTAGCTGCTTTAGAGCTCTGGTCTAAAATTATGATTCATCGTTTTCACAATCAGGTGTCTCGAGGTCTTCTAGATTCTATGATCTTGGGGGGAGACCTTTCTGCCTCTAGTACATGACCACTGGTTCCATTTGCCAGATTGGGAAAATTTTCATGGAGAATTTGTTCAACTATATCTTTTAGTCTTCTTTCTTTCTCCTACCCCTCAGGGATTCCAATAATACTGATGCTCGAATTTTTTATGGTGTCATTTATTTCTCTAATTCTGTTTTTCATGCCTTCTAAGCTGTTTTTTTTCCAGGCTTCCTCCTGATCCTTTTTCTCTGTTTGTCCTCCAGGTCATTAATTCTATCTTCTGCCTCAGTTACCCTAGATGTTAGAGAATTTAGGTTAGATTGGAACTCATTGAGAGCACTGTTAACATCATCCCTGGTGGCTTTCACTTCTGCCCTAATCAACTCCATTTTGTCATCAAAGGCTTTCTCCAACCTAGCCATTGCCTGGATAATTGTTAGCCTGAATTCCCTTTCCAACATACTGTCTATGTCCATATCCAAAAGCTCTGATGGAGAGGGCCCAGGCTCTGAATTTTTCCTCTTCCCAGTCATTTTGGTGAGCGATGGCTGAAGGGATGTGTAGCTGTATGTATCAACCATGCTGTAGGCAAGGTGCACTCTGCAATGCTTCTGAGCAATCGGGAGTCCCCACCAAAAAGAAAGAAAAAAGAAAAAAAAAGAGAGAGAGAGAGAGAGACAGGAAAAAAAATAAAGATAAAATAAAGGAGAAGGCCCAGCCCAAATGGACCCCAAAGGTAAGATTTATAAAGTATACAAACAAAAACAGACAAACAAAAGGACCGACAAAGTAAATGACAAGAGAAGAAAAATAAATAATTAAAGAACCCTGTCAAAATGAACCACAAGTATAAGATTTTGTACTACCAGAAAAAAAAAATACACAGAAACACTGACAGAAGTAAAAATGGGATGGTTATAAATTCTCAGTGTGGTCGAGGAAGGTTATTTTGATTCTTCCTGGATGTTTCTCGATATCTTTGTTAAAGGACTCAACTTTCCTGAGATAAAGGGGGATTAAAACTTGTTTACATATAGGGGTAGCATTGATGCGGGAAAGGGGATTACCTTGAAATTTATTTCTATATGAATTTAAAAATATAAATAAAATAAAAGTAAATTAAATTAAAAATAGAAAAGCAAAAGAAAAACACAGGTATATGTATCCAAACTTTCAGATTAAAAGGTTATTATGGAATTTGATGTATTGAATATCTCATTGTGATGGTAAATAGGTTAAAAAGTTATATTAAAAAATGAAAAGAACCAGAATAGTAGGAACAAATTAAAAATAAGTTTTATCTATGAAGTATTGATGATTGTCCTCTTTTTGTTGTTGTTGTTCTTGTTTTGGCTGGCTTTCTGGGGGGGGGCCTGCTGCATGGTTTTTCAGGGAGTCTTGCTAGAGTTGAGTCCTCCTTCCCCCATCAAGGGGCTGGGCTCAGAGGAAACACGTTTTTCAGGCTTTTGTTGTCTGGAGGGTTTTTTTGTTAGTTTGTTTTTTTCCCCTTGGTGGCTTTTGGTGGTTCTTTGGTGGTTTAGAGGAAAGCAAACTGCACCCTGACCTCCATCTCAGTGAGAAGCCTCAGTCTATTCCACTCTGTTTGCTCCAGAGCACACAAATTCCCCCTCTGCCACTGGCAGAGTTCCCCTAGTAACAGTCTCTCGGGTCACAGGAACTCCTGCTTGTATCCAAAACCATGAGAAATACTAGCTGTGGCTGTCTTGGCAGCTCCAGACTGCCAGAGAGGTCCCAACCAGAGAGATAGAGCACTGAGATTTTCATGCCAGCCTGGGCTGAGAGTGCTCAGAGTCTCCAGGTCCTAGAGAGTGCTGGCTAGCGACTGCATGGACCTCTTTCAGGGAAGAGTGTGGGCTGCAGAGTACAAAAGGCTGTGGTTCTGCCAGCTGGCATCCACACAGCCTCCCTAACCCTCATTGGCGCGACCACCCAGATGTTCTCAGGCATGCTGATGGCTCAGGGACCAAGACCTGGCTTCTTTGCTGTGCTCTATGATTCCTCACTGGTGGTGACAGTCCTGGGTCCGTCGACTTAAGTCCCTGTCCCTAACCACCCAATTTCACCAATTTCCCCTTAAGATCTTTTGTTCTTTTTGAGTGATTTCAACCAGAATCCAAGTTAATGCTGGTCCTCAATCACAGGGCACTCTCATATTGAGGTATTACTTTCCAATGGGTCGCTTCTAGTGGCTCCCTCCTCCTTTTGTTTATCTTCTGATATCAGTCTGATGTTCCCACTCTGCTTTACTTGTCCACTGGCATCTTCTGCCCCCATAGAGATCCAGAAGTGTATAATTCTAATCTCAGGCTGATTTCATGGGTGATCAGAGTTCTTTGGTAGGTTATCAGCGCACTTTAGGGGACAGGTTGAAACAGCACCTCCTACTTCTCCGACATCTTGTCCAGAAAACTTTTTAAAGAAATACAATGCTGAAAATTTCCCCAGGCTATGAGAAGAAAACAGACATCCAGATCTTGGAATCTCTGAGAGTTCCAAATGAGAAGAACTCAATGAAACCCACATCAGTGTACTTATAATTAAATTTGAAAAGTGAAAGACAAAAAACTTGTTATGTATAAGAAAACCCTCATAAGACTATCAGCAGATTTCTTTGGCATAAATTTTACAGGCCAGAAGGGAGGGACATGATATATTTAAACCGCTGACAGAAAACAAAAAGAAAAACAAACAAACAAAATCTTTCTAGGTAAAAATATTCTACCTAGAAAATTATTATTCAGAATTTAAGGAGAGATAAAAAGCCTTCTATAAAAGCAAAAGCTAAAGGAATTTGTTTATTTCTATTTTCTGATTTTTTTTTGTTATGTTCAATTAGCCAACATATAATACATAATTAGTTTTTGATATAGTGTTCAATGATATATTAATTGGATATAGCACCCAGTACTCATCACCACAGTTACCCTTCTTAATACCCATCACCCTCTTACCCCATCCACCTACACCCCTCCCTTCTGTAACCTTCAGTTGGTTTTCCAGAGTCCAGAGTCTTTTTTATTTTGTCTGATTTCTTCCCATCCAGTTTTCCCACCCTTCCCCTGTGGTTCTCCACACTATTCCTTATGTTCCGTATATGAGTGAAACCATATGACTTTCCCCAACTGACTTATTTCACTTAGCATAATCCCCTCCAGTCCCATCCATGTTGATGCAAATGGCAAGTATTCATCCTTTCTGATGGCTGAGTAATATTCCATTGTGTATATGAAACACATTTTCTTTATCCATTCATCTGTTGAAGGGCATCTTAACTCCTTCCACAGTTTGGCTGTTGTGGACATTGCTGCTATGAACATCAGGATTCATGTACCCCTTCTTTTCATTACATCTGTTTCTTTGGGGTAAATACCCAGTAGTGTAATTGCTGGGTCATAGGGTAGCTCTATTTTTAACTTCTTGGGGAACCTACATTCTGTTGTCCAATGTGGATGTACCAACTTTCATTCCCACCAACAGTTTAAGAGGTTTCTCCTTTCTCCACAACCTTGCCAATGCTTGTTTCCTATCTTGTTAATTTTTGCCATTCTAACTGGTGTAAGGTGGTATCTCAATGTGGTTTTGATTTGTATTTCCATGATGTCAAGTTATGCTGAAAACTAAAGGAATTTATCACCACTAAACTGGCCTTACAAGAAATGTTAAAGGGACTTCTTTAATTTAAAAATAGAGGGTACTACTCAGTAACAGGAAAACACAAGAATGAATAAATTTAATTGGAGAGGTAAATATATCATACATGTACTTAATTACTTAGAAAGTGAATATAGAGGTTAAAAGAAATAGGTAGTAAAAAGAACAATAACTAAAATAATTAAAAGAAACACAAGATCTTGGAACACTGAGAAAATAAAATAAAATAAAATAAAGAAACACAAGATTAAAAATGTAAATGTGACATCAAAACAATAAAAGTTTTAGAGAATGTTAAAATGTAGAGCTTTAGAATCCAATCAACTTATGTTATCACGTTAAATGAGACTATCTTAGATACAAGTTGTTGTATGTAAGCCTTATAAGTATAAAGTAAAATCTTATAGTAGATATAGTAGATAAAGAAAATACAAAAAGTAAAATAATGAAACACACCATCGAAGAGAATAATCAAATGAGAAAATAAGAACAGGAGAGAGAAAGAAACGAGGGATTTTAAAATTCAATATAACTTGAAGTTTAGAATTGTTATGTCTCCAGCTTTGCTTTTCTTTCACAAAAGCATTTAAACAAAAATTCAACATCCATTTTTGATAAAAACTTATAACATAGTGGGTATAATGGGAACATATCTCAACATAATAAAGGCCTTATATAAAAATTAACAAAATGGCAATAAGTACATACCCATCAATACTTACTTTAAGTGTAATTTGACCACATTTTCTAATCAAAAAACATATGGCCAGGTGGATTTTCGTTTGTTTTTAAATTTAAATTCCAGTTAGTTAACCTACAGTCTAATATTACTTTCAGGTGTACAAGAGTGATCCAACAGTTCCATACAACGCCTGTGCCTTCATAAGTGCCCTCCTTAATCCCCATCACCTACTTCACCCATCCTCCCATCCACCTCTCTTCTGGTAACCACAGTTTGTTCTTTATTGTTAAGAGCGTTTCTTGATTTGCCTCTCTCTCTTTTTCCCTTTGCTTGTTTGTTTGTTTCTTAATTCCACATATGGCAAAATAATATAGTATTTGCCTTTCAAAGACAGACTTATTTTGCTTAGTATATTATTCTCTAGCTCATTCATGTCATTACAGATGGAAAGATTTCATTCATTTTTATAGTTGAGCATTATTCCATTACATATATACATATATATTATTTATGTATTCATCAGTAGATGGACATGAGCTGTTTCCATAATTTGGCTGTTGTAGCTAATGCTGCTACAAATACTGGGGTGTATGTATCCCTTTGAATTAGTATTCTTGTATTCTTTGATGAAATACATTGTAGTTCAATTGATGAATCATAAAGTAGTTCTAGTTTTAACTATTTGAGGAACCTCCATACTGTTCTCAACAGTGACTGCACCAGTTTCTATTCCCACCAACAGTGCAAGATTGTTTCCCTTTCTCCCATTTTTGCCAACACCTATTGTTTCTTGTGTGGTTGATTTTAGTCATTCTGACTGATATCTCATTGTTTTGATTTGTATTTTGCTGATGATCAGTGATATTGAGCATCCTTTCATGTGTCTGCTGGCTTTCTGTTTGTCTTTATTGCAAAAATGTCTATTCGTGAGGCACTTGAGTGGCACAGTCAGTTAAGTGTCTGACTTGATTTTAGTGCAGGTCATGATCTCAGGTTCATGAAGCGGAACCCCACATTAAATTCTGCACTGAGCATGGATCCTGGTTAAGATGCTCTCTCTCTTCCTAAAAAATATATATCATGTCTTTTTCTATTTTTCATTAGATTATTCAGTATTTTTGTTTTGAGTTTTATGAGTTCTTAACTTTTTTAAAGATTTTATTTATTTATTTGACAGAGGTCACAAGTAGGCAGAGAGGCAAGCAGAGCATTGCCTGGTGAGCAGAGAGCCCAATGCAGGGCTCGATCCTAGGACCCTGAGATCATGACCTAAGCTGAAGGCAGAGGCTTAACCCACTGAGCCACCGAGGTGCCCCTTATGAGTTCTTTACATATTTTGATACTGATCCTTTATCAGACATGTCATTTGTAAATAGCTCCCATTTCATAGGTTGCCTTTCAGTTTAGTTGGTTGTTTTCTTCATTCTGCAGATTTTTATTTGATGAAGTCCCAATATTTTATTTTTGCTTTAATTTCCCTTGCCTCAAGAGACATATCTAGAAAGAAGTTGCTATGGCTGATGTCTGAGAAGTTGTTGCCTGCACTCTCTTCTAGGATTTTTCTGGTTTAGTGTCTCATATATAGGTCTTTAATCCATTTTGAATTTATTTTTGCATATGGTATAATAGTCCAGTTTCATTCTTATGCGTGTTGTTGTCCAGTTTTCCCAACACCATTTGTTAAAGAGACTGTCTTTTTCTCATTGAATATTTTCTCCTGCTTTATCACAATTTAGTTAACCATATAACTGTGGGTTCGTTTCTGAATTTTCTATTCTGTTCTATTGATTTATCTGTCTATTTTTGTGCCAGTATCATACTGTTTTGATTATTATCATTTTGCAATAGAACTTGAATTTCAGAATTGTGATGTCTCCAGCTTTGATTTTCTTTCACAGAGGCATTTAAACAAAAACTCAATATCCATTTTTGATAAAAACTTATAACAAAGTGGGTATAATGGGAACATATCTCAACATAATAAAGGCCTTATACAAGGCCACAAATAACATCACACTCAGTAGTGAAATGATGAATCTTAGAGAACACAAAGGTCAGGATGCCTATTCTTATCATTTTCATTCAGCATATATTATTGGAGTTCCCACCCTGAGCAATTATATTAGAAAAAGAAGGCATCCAATCTGGTAAGAAGTAAAATTGTTTTTATTTACATATCACATAATATTACATATAGGAAATCCTAAAAACTCCATAAAAATTGTTACAATGTATATTAATTCAGTCAAGTTGCAGGACACAATATCAATCTAAAAATTGTTTGCATTTCTAAAAACTAACAACAAATTGTTGGAAAGATAAGTTATGGAAACAATCCCATTTGTTCATTTTCATAAAAAAGAATAAAATTTCTAAGAATAAATTTAACCAAGGAATTAAAAAATCTGTACAATCAATACTACAAATATTAATAAAAAATGAAGAAGGCACATGTAAGTGGAAAGGTATTTTGTGCTCATAAATAAGATGAATTAATATTGTTAAAAAGTGATACTATCCTATTAATCTACAGATTCAATGCAGTCTTTATTAAAATTCCAATGATATTTATTACAGAAGACCGTGAAGTATTGAAGCAAATTCGAGAAAGAAGAACAAAGCTGGGGGTATCATAATCCCAAATTTCAAGCGATATGACTATGCTATAATAATCAAGACAGTATAGTACTTGCACAAATGTAGACACATAGTTCAGCAGAACAGAACAGAGAGACCAGAAATAAACCCATACATATATGGGCAATTAATGCATGACAAAGGAGCCACGAATATATGATAAGGAAAAGACAATCTCTTCAGTGAATGCTGTAAAAAAAAACTAAACAACTACATACAAAAGAATGGAAGATCTCTATATTACAGCATACATAAAAATTAGCTCAAAATGGGTTAAAGACTTGAACATAAGACTCCTAGAAGAAAACATAGGCAGTAAATTCCTTGACATTAGGCTTGCAATTATTTTTGAACCTGACACCAAGAGCAAAAGTAGCAAAAGCAAAAATAAATGTGTAATCACAAAATACTCTAAACCAACCAAGCATCCACAGAGGAAAGGAAATAATCAAACAAACAAACAAACAAACGGAAAAGCAATCTACTTAATGGGATACTATGTTTGTAAAGCATATATCTGATAATTAATATACAATATAATTAATATCCAAAAAATTATTCATACCACTAAATTGAAAAACACAATTCAATTATGAATAAGTTGGGGCTCTGAATAGACATTTTTCTTAAGTAGACATACTGATTGCTAATAGGTACATAAAAAGATGTTCAGTATCACTAATCATCAAGGAAATGCAGATCAAAATGATAAGGAGATATCACATCCCACCTGTAGAATGGCTATTATTAAAAAGAGAAGAAATAAGTGTTGACAAGGATGAGGAAAGGAGAAAGGAAATCCTGTGTTCTCTTGTGGGGATGTAGAATGGCACAGCCACTATGGAAAACAGTATAGAGGTTCCTCAAACAAACAAACAAACAAAAGTGAAATAAACCCAAAACCCAATAAACCTGCTACATGATGCAGCAATTCCACTTCTGAGTATTTATCTGAAGAAAATGAAAACATTATTGTGAAAAGATGTGTAGGAAATATTATTCACACATAAAAATGATTATATCTTGCTATTTATGAAAACATGGATGAACTTCAATGACATGCTAGGTAAAATAAGTCAGTCAAATACCATATGATTTAAATTATATTTGAATATAAAAATAAAACAAAACAAGCTCAGATACAGAGAACAGATTGGTGGCTGTCAGAGGAAGGGTTGCAGATGGGAGAAATGAGGGAAAAAGATCAAAAGGGATAAACTTCTAGTTACAAAATAAATATGTCATGGGGATGTAATGTATAGCATAGTGACTATAGTAAATAATGCTTTACTGCATATTTAAAAGTTGCTAAGAAAATAAATCTTAACAACTCATCATAAGGAAAAAATATTAGCTATATAAGGTGATGGATGTTAACTAGACTTCTGTGGTAATCATTTCACAATGTTTATAAATACCTAATTATTATATTGTACACCTGAAATTAATGTGTTATATATCAATTCTACCTCAATTAAAATATTTTTTATAAAACTGGACATTTTTCTTACACCATAAACAAAGATAAACTCAAAATGAATGAAAGACTTGAATCTGAAACAGGAATCTATCAAAATCCTAAAGACAGGCAACGTCTTCAACCTCAGCTGCAGCAACTTCTTCCTAGACATGTCTCCAAAGGCAAGAGAAACTAAAGTAAAAATGAATTTTTGGGACTTCATCAAGATCGAAAGCTTCTGCTCAGCAAAAGAAACAGTCAACAAAACTAAAAGGGCACCTACGGAATGGAGAAGATATTGACAAATGACATATCAGATAAAGGACTAGTATCCAAGATCTATAAAGAATTTATCAAAGTTAACAATCCCTACCCAAAAAGTAATAATGCAGTTGAAAAATGGGCAGAAGCCATGAATAGACACTTCTCCAAAGAAGGCATACAAATAGACAACAGACACATGAAAAAATGTTCCACATCACTTGGCATCAGGGAAATACAAATCAAAACTACAATGAGATGCCACCTTACACCAGTCAGAATGGGTAAAATTAACAAGACAGGAAATAACAAATATTGGTGAGGATGCAGAGAAAGGGGAACCTTCTCATGCTGTTGGTGAGAATGCAAGTTGGTACAGCCACTCTGGAAAACAGTATGGACATTCCTCAAGAAGTTAAAAATAGAGCCACACTATGACCCAGGAAATGCACCACTGGGTATTTACCCCAAAGATACAGATGTAGTGAAAAGAAGGGGCACATGCACCCCACTGTTCAGATCCACAATATCCAAACTGTGAAAGGAGCTGAGATATCCATTGACAGATGAATGGATAAAGAAGATGTTAAACACACACACACACACACACACACACACACACACACGCACTATGGAATATTACTCAGCCATCAGAAAGGATGAATACTTAACATTTACATCAACATGGATGGAACTAGAGTGTATTATGCTGAGAGAAATAAGTCAATCAGAGAAAAACAATTATCATATGGTTTCACTCATATATGGAGTATTAAAAAAAACAGCACAAAAGATACTAGGGGAAGGGAAGCAAAGCTGAATGGGAAGTCATCAGAGAGGGAGAAAAACCATGAGAGACTCTTAACTATAGGAAACAAACTGAGGGTTTGTTAGAGAGGAGATGGGCAGGGCGATGGGATAACTGGGTGATGAACATTAAGGAGGTACATGGTATGATGAGTGCTGGGTGTTATATGCAAATGATAAATTGTTGAACACTACATCTGAAACTAATAATATACTATATATATCTGATTGAATTTAAATAAAAATATTTTTAAAGAAAAAAGAAAAAAGAATTAAATAACTATATTATATTTTCTACATTTTTGGGAAACTAAGGAATATAATGATATTAGTTGGTTCTTCCTTATGTCTCTAGATGAAGTCATGAAAAAATGAACTCTTGGTTTGAATTAAAAGTTCAAGCTTACATCAATGACTTAAGAGCTTGTAGATATGCTTGAAGGAGAGCTTTATCTCATAGAAGGACCAAAATGGCTGTAAATCAATCTGTAACTGTTTGAATTCCACATTGTGTTGTAACCTAATACTCCTACGGTGTCTACTCTAAAAGTGAGGGAGTTGGTTCAGAAACAGTAGGATCCTGTATTGTGGAAGAGTATTGTGGGATGATTCTGAAAATTCTAGGGATAGTCATTACCTAAATTTTGCTGAGTCTTCTCTGCTAGTAGAAGAGATCTCCTGATCACTGCTGGAAGTGGCCTTCCTACTCCCTGAAGAAGCAACCTCCTCAACTTCAGTGATAGCAGTATCTGATTCATCAGTAGTATCAGCCTTTCCATATCAGTCTGAAGGGATTAATTTTGCATTGCCTTAGAAAATGGCAATGATCTCCTATAACAGTTGTCTCCTATAACTAGAGCCAAGTCCTAAAGGCCACTAAGGTGAGGCGCATAGTGGTCCCACAAGGAAGTGCATTACACTCCAAAAGAATTATTTGAGTTCAATAACTGGTACAAGCAAAGTCTAACAAATATGTGCTGGTATTATTAAAGGTGTGAAATAATGAAAGAAGGAATATAAAGTTGGATCAGGCTGAATTTATTGATTTAGTGCCAGTAAGTAGATATTCTGCATTTAATTTTGCAACCTGGGAAGAGAAAGTGCCTTTTATAGGTCATTGGGTTTGTTGGTAGAAATATGGATCAAAAATGACCTAACAGGAACAAAATAAATATGTTGGATGTCTCTTTGGTTAGTGTGGATTCAAAATAGAGAGACTGGAAGGTTACAGTACTTTTCATTAATGACCTACTCACCTACACTAGAATGGACAAGAAGACATACCTTTCATTACTCTTAGAAATAAGTTAAGGAATGGAGAAAAATATTTTGGAAGTGCTCTGTGATTGCTCTTATTTCTAGGCAAGACCTAATAGAATGGCAGCCACTCAAATGGAATATCTAAATGCAGTGGGAGTAAATGGATGATAGATTTGAAAGGATCAAGCAGTTTTGCTCATCTCCTAAAGTCAAAGTAAGACCCAGGGAAACAAACTGAAAATATCAGAGGGGAGAGGTGGGGGAGGGGGTAACAAGGTGATGGGTACTAAGGAGGGCATGTGTTGTGATGAGCACTAGGTGTTATATGCAACTAATGAATCATCAAAAACTGATGATGCACTATGCCATGGCTAACTGAACATAATAAAAATGAAATATTAATTAGGTAGATAGTTTTTCCAGATGTTAATATCTACCTGCAAAACTTATTTCTTTTGTATGATATAACAAAAATTAAAATTTTAATTATTAAAAAATAAGTATGGCTATGGTAATTGACAGCAGAGTGAAAGCATTCAGAATAGTCTGACTAGCACCAGCCTATGACTTTGGTAACTAATCACAGTGCCTATAAATAAAAGAGGCAGAGAACTTGCTAAATTCCTACTTGATATGTATAAATAGTGAAAGGTTAGGGTAAGTTGAACAAAAGCCCAACTTAAATGATAAAAAAAGAATGTCAGAGATCCTCAAACAATACCCAGATCTAAGACAATTTACAGACTCAAGACCTCTTGAATTAAGGGTAGAACAGGTCCCCTTGGTGCAGCAAACCAGTACATGAACAAATGGTTACAGAGTTAATCTTTCTCCTAGCCATCCAAAAATGAATTACAACTATTTAACAGGGTTAATATGCATTGGGTAAGAAAATAATAAGACTTTTTAGAGACTACTGGAGACCAGTTAAGAGCTAACTTTGTTCCTAGGGGACCCAAAATGTCACTGTAGCCCTTTAGTCAGAGTAGGGGTTTGGGGGGCTCAAGTGATCTATGCCCTTTAACTCATGTCAGTCTCACAGTATGTCCAGTGTTCCAAAGAAACATTATGTGGTATTTCCCTGGTCTCTCTTTTTTTTTTTTAATGATTTTTTTTTATTTGTCAGAGAGAGAGAGAAAGAGAGATAGAGAGAGAGAGCACAAGCAGGCAGAGTGGCAGGCAGAGGCAGAGAGAGAAAAGTAGTCTCCCTGCTGAACAAGGACCCCAATGTGGGACTTGGTCCCAGGACCCTGGGATCATGACCTGAGCTGAAGGCAGCAGCTTAACCAACTGAGCCACCCAGGCATCCCTGTATTTCCCCAGTTCTTGGAAGCATAATTGTAATAGAGATAAACAGCAAATGAAAGAAACTGTGAATGATCCCTTGGCCTGTGAGATTATAGATACTGTAGTGAGAAAGGCCATATAGCAACTATTAGAACTTTCTCTCCTGTGAAAATAGTAATTCAAAAAGAGAACTACATTCCTGAAGGAATTGCATATATTAGTGATATCATCAAGGACCTGAAGGTGCAGGAGAGCTGATTTTCATTACATCCTCAGCCATCTCTTTTATTTGGCCCATGCAGAATACAGATAGACCTTGGAGAAAGTGGATTATTGGAAGCTTAACTTAGTATTGACTTGAACTGCAGCTGTTGTAGTAGATGTAGTTTCATAGCTTGAACAAATTCACACATCCCTAGTACCCAGTATGAAGCTATTGATCTAGCAAATGCCTTTTGCTCCTTACCTATCCACAGTGCTCACTGAAGTGTTTCTCCCTAGCTAAAAAAGGCAGTAAACAAATTAAAGGTACTTGTCAGGGGTTGTAAACTTTTTAATTCTATGTCACTTTTTAGTTTACAGTTATACTGACTGCTTTTCTCTTCCACTACTTATGACACTGACCCATTACATTGATGACGTTATGCTGCCTGGGCCTAGTAAGAAAGAATAACAGCCACTCCAGATTTATTGGTAATACATTTTCATAGTAGAGGGTGGAGAATAAATCCAGTGAAAATACAGGGTCTTCTATCTCAGTAAAATCTAAAGGCCAGAGTACTAAAATTTGTCCAGATATCCTTTTTAAGGTGAAGGAGAGGTTGTTGCATCTGGCCTCCTCTACAACTCAGAAAGAAAAAAAAAATCTCCAGTGGATTCCTTTGGGTTTTGGAGACAAAATATTCCTCACTTGGGGTACTACTTTGACTCATGCTTTTACTAATTCAAAAAAGCTTCTAGTTTTGTGTGGGGCATGAGAGAAATGAGAGAAAGCTGCACAATTTCAGTACATTGTACAAAGTGTTCTAATATTTGAGCCATAAATTACAGGAAACCTAATGGTTCTTGAAGTTTCATAGGTAGCTATGGATCATGTTTGGAGCCTTTGGCAGCCTGTATAGGTAATGCAGTGCAGGATTTCAAAATTTGATCCCAGGTCCTGTTATCGCCCAAAGATAACTACTCTCCTTTTGAGAAACAGCCATAGTCTTTCCACTGGGTTTAGAGAGTCTGAATGCTTGACAATAGACAACCAAGATACATGTGACCTGAGCTGCCATTATAAACTATTATCCACAAAGTCATACATCTGGGCTCACATAACATCACTCTATCATCAGATAAATATATTGTGTAGATGATCGAGGTCAAGCAGGCCATGGAGGTACAAGTGAGTTACATGAGTTAAGTGGTCCAAATGTCCACGGTCCTTACTCCCACTATATTGGATATTTCTCTCAGCCTACACCTCTTCTATAATGTGGATTTCTTACCACTAATTGAGTGAGGAAGGAAAATGTGAGCCTGGTTTACAGATGGCTCTGTATGATATGCTGGTATAACCTATGGACTGCTGTAACACTACAAACTCTCTCTGGGCCATCTCTAAATTCAGTGATGAAGAGAAATCATCAGTGGGCAGGACTTTAAGAAGTACACCTGTTTGTTTCCTAAAATGGACAGGTGTTTGATTTTATAGTGACTCATGAACTGTGGCATGGTTTGGATGATGTTCGGGACTTGAAATAAATACACTTAGAAAATTGATGACAGGGGCACCAGGGTGGCTCAGTGGGTTAAAGCCTCTGCCTTCAGCTCGGGTCATGATCTCAGGATCCTGGGATCGAGCCCCGCATTGGGCTCTCTGATCAGCCAGGAGCTTGCTTCTCCCTCTCTCTCTGCCTGCCTCTCTGCCTACTTGTGATTTGTCTGTCAAATAAATAAATAAAATCTTAAAAAAAAAAGAAAATTGATGACAGTGAAATTTGGGGAAGGTGCATCTGGATAGACTTCTCTCAAAGGGCAAAACAAACATGCAGATATTTGTATCCTTTATGAATACTCATTAAATGCTGATCTCAGCAGAGGCAGATTACAGTATTCAAGTGGATAGGATGACAAGTCTGGGAGTGCCAATTGACTTCTTTCCCCAGTCACCTCTATCATTGCCACTTCTATTATTGCCCAAGGTCATGATAAAGTCACCATAGTGGCAAGAACTCAGCATCGTGGGCTCCACTCACCAATTCCCAGTGCCCAATGAAATGGTTCAAGGACATTTAGAAGATTCAGTAACAATGTAAGCTAGGTGATAATATGTTATAGAGTTGGGGTAAGTGTTGGGTCGGCAGCTCCAGGAATGCAGGAGGAACAATAAAAATGGCTGCCGGGACGTCATCTTCCAGGTGGCCCTCTTCCTTAACCCTTGACTCTTGCCAGAAGAACACATCACCATAAGTAACCCGATACCTACGCAGGAAACAGGAACATCAGGACTCCCCCTACCCTCCAATCACCAAATACCTTACCCTATATAGCTGTGAACCTATACCCTGTCTTAAACCAGATAAAAGACTCACTTGAGCCCTCCTGCCTGCGACTTCCCTGACTCCCCTCTCCTGAGTCGTGGAACCTCGCCTGAGAGCGCCTTTAATAAATCTTGCCTTGTGCCTGTCTTGCCTGGTGTCATGTTTATCTTGCCTATAAAACCTTACATTTGGTGCCGAAACCTGAGAGGAGATCGAGCCCCCACACTGGTGGGGAGGCTCTCTACTCTCCCTATCCAGACCTGGACCTGCCTTTCTGAGTGCCCCTTCTGAGACCATGGTGAATTCCTGCGGATCCCATGCCTCCGTCCTGAAAGCCCTGCCACACCAGGGCTGACCCCACCAGTCACCAGGTGACCTCTGCAACTCCGGGAGTTGGGAGATGTCCTAACCTCCACAGTAGCTGAGACAGCCTGCCCGCAGCCCAGCATTGGATGAGGGGATGCCTTTCTCCAACTCTCCTGTTGCCCAGCAAGGGATCATGGAAACCTCCCAATCCAAATTCAGCCCTAAAACACCCCTAGGTTCCTGTCAACCAATCTTAAGACCCTGGAACCATACCAGGAGCTATGAAGGTGACCTCTCATAATTATTGTACCGTTGCATGGCCACAATACCAACTGGACAATCAATCCCAGTGGCTTCTGGAAGGCACATTTGACTATCAAATTTTCATGGACCTAGATAATCTCTGCAAATGCCAAGGCAAATGGGCCGAGGTCCCTTATGTCCAGGCTTTCTGGACTCTATGCTCTTGCCTCTCCCTCTGCTCTCACTGCTCCACTTCACAGGTCCTCTTGGCATGATCCCCTCCCCCCACCCTGCCACCCACTGCTCCCAAAGACCTGGACTTCTCCTCTCTGTGTCCCCTCTCTGAACCCTTGGAGAGCTTCACCCACCCACTGACGATAGGGCCCCAGTTCCTCCTCCTTCTCCTCCTTACCATGATCCTATACCCCAAGGTCCCTCTCTTTCTACACCCCCTAATTCTCTGTTCCAAGACCCCCACTTCGGTCCCTTACACTCATGCTCCTGTCTCATCCCCTGAACCTTCAAAACCTGAGTCCGCTCCTGGTATGGCCCCCATCGACCACATCTCCTCCAGCCTCCCCTCCCACCTCCACCCACGAGGGCTTGAAGCCCTCCCCCAATTTAGTTTGCCCACTAAGGGAGGTTGCTGGAGTTGAGGGAGTCATTCAGGTTCATGCACCCTTCTCTCTACAAGACCTTTCACAAATCAAGGAACATCTGGGCTCCTTTTGGCTAACCCTGAGAACTACATAAAGGAATTCCAGTACCTGCCTCAGGCCTGTGATCTCACCTGGCATGACCTACATGTGGTCCAGACCACCACCCTCACCACAGAGGAGAGGGAACACATTCAGGGCTACAGCTCGAGAACATGCTGATCAGGTCCACTCTTACTGATGCCACCATGCCCGTCGGTGCTCAGGCTGTCCCAGCCGTGAAGCCTGAATGGAACTACCAAGATGGTTCAAGATAGCCACCAGGGCGTGAATGCATGGTCCATTGCCTTATCACCAGCATGCGGGGCAGCCTCCAATAAGGCAGTCACTATGATAAACTTAGGGAGTCATTCAGGAACCAAACAAGAACCCAGCCATGTTTCTTACTGACTTACTGAGGCGCTAACTCAATACACTCGCCTAACCCAGCCTCCCCAGCAGGGGCGACTGTCTAGCCACCCACTTTATTTCTCAGTCAGCCACCACAGTCTGAAAAAAATAAAGAAAGCAGAGGAGGGCCCTCACCACTCCCCATTTCTGATCTGGTGAAAATGGCATTTAAGTCTTTAACTTCTGAGAGGAAGCAGCAGAACTTAAGTGCCAAGCCATACTCCAACAGAAGGTCCAACTGCAGACCCAAGCCCTGGTAGCAGCCTGAGGCCATCAGGTTCTGGGGGACAACAGAAGGGAGCACTAACCGCATCTGTCCTGGGGCCTGTTCAAGTGTGGAGCCGAGGGACACTGGGCCGTCAATGCCCCAATCCAAAATCGCCTACTAGGCTGCCCTCAATGCTGCATGATGGCCACTGGAAATCAGACAGCCTTAGCCTTGGGGGATTCCCGGCACCTCCATGTGGGGGAGACCCTGAGACCATAAGTCTGCTTCCAACTTCTTGGATTGGAAGATGACTGACGAAGTCCAGATTCAGACACCCTTCTCACCCACGCTGAGCCTAGGTCACACTCCCAGGTAGCGGTAAGTCCATTTCCTTTCTGTTGGACACGGGGGCTACCTATTCCATCCTGCCTTCCTAGTCGGGTCTTACTCGCCCCTCCCCAGTTGCAGTCATGGGAAGTGACGGCACTTCCTCCACTCCAAAAGCCACCCCCCTTTGTCATGCAGCCTGGATGGGTTCCCCTTCTCACACTCCTTCCCCATCATCCCTTCCTGCCCTGTTCCCCTACTAGGCAGGGACATCCTCCACAAGCTTCTGGCCACCATACATCTTTCTCCCTCTTCTTTCTCGACTTCTGCTCACTTCACCCTCCCTCTACTCCCCTCTGACTCACTCCTCTAGCCCAGATTGTTTCCCCTCCATAGACCCGCAGGTATGGGATATTTCCAGACCTGTAGTAGCAACCCACTACACCCCATTCAAGATACCGACTCAAAGATGAGTCTACATTCCATCCCGCCCACAGTTCCCTATCGTGATGACTCACCTGAGAGGACTTAAGCCTATTGTCAAACTGCCTCAGCAGCAGGGTCTCCTTATCTCCATTAACTCTCAATGCAACACTTCTTTTTTTTTTTTTAAGATTTTATTTATTTATTTGACAGAGAGAGATCACAAGCAGGCAGAGAGGCAGGCAGAGAGACAGGCTCCCTGCTGAGCAGAGAGCCCGATGCGGGACTCGATCCCAGGACTCGGAGATCATGACCTGAGCCGAAGGCAGCGGCTTAACCCACTGAGCCACCCAGGCGCCCCTCAATGCAACACTTCTATCCTTCCCCTTAAAAAACCCTCAGGAGCCTATCACCTGGTACAGGACCTAAGACTCATCAACAAGGCAGTAGTCCCATTCCACCCGGTGGTTCCCAACCCCTACACCCTCCTTTCCAACATTCCCCCACGCACCACCCACTTCTCGGTCCTGGATCTCAAAGACGCATTCTTTACTAAGCCCTCTATCCAGATTCTTATTTTCTCTTCACCTTCACCTGGGAGGACCCCAAAACACATATCTCTGGACAATTAACCTGGACAGTCCTGCCCCAGGGCTTCTGAGATAGCCTCCATATCTTTGGTCAAGTCCTGGTCACAGACCTCCAACAATGCACCTTCGAGGCCAGCACTCTCCTCCAATATGTAGATGATCTCCTCCTCTGCAGCCCCTCCCTCCCTTCCTCTCAGGAGGATACCCTACTCTGGTCAATTTCCTGGGCACCAAGGGATACTGAGTGATGCCTTCCAAGGCCCAACTCTGTACCCCCTCAGTCACCTACTTGGGAATATTAACTCCCATTTCCAAATCCCTCACAGGAGATTGTATCCGCCTCCTACAAGACCTACAATGTCCTCAGAACTCAGAGGACATACTGTCATTCCTAGGAGTGGTGGGCTTTTTCAGACATTGGATTCCCAATTTTGCCATTCTGGCCCGGCCCTTATACTGGGCCACCAAAGACACACCACAGGGACCTCTAACCAACCCAGGCTCTGTCAGACATCTGTTCTACCAGCTCAGGAGCCACCTCATTTTGGGACTGAGTCTGGCCTTGCCCAACCCTTCAAAGCCTTTTCATCTTTTCACTGATGAACGGTCTGGGCTGGCCACCAGTCTCCTGGCCCAACCAACTGGTCCCACCTACCAGACAGTGGCCTATCTCTCCAAACAACTAGATGTCACTGCCCAGGGATGGCAGTGCTGCCTCAGGGCCCTAGCAGCAGCCACTTCTCTTACAAAGGAGGACCTCAAATTTACCTTAGGACAGCACCTCATGGTCTTCTCCCCCCATCGACTGGGAGACTTGGTCAGCCACAAATCCTTGGCACAAGTCACTCCTTCCCATCTTCAGCTCTACCACCTGCTATTCATAAAAAAAAAAAAAAAAAAAAAAAAAAAAACCCAGGTCACACTCTCTATCTCCCCTCACCTAAATCCCGCCATACTCTTGCCAACACCCTCATCTACCCCCACTCCTTCCCACTCTTGCCCTCAACTTCTGAAAGAACTTACTCCCTCCCATCCAGGACTCTCAGACCAGCCACTGCCTGACCCCAATCGCACTCTGTTCATAGATGGGAGCTCCTTTATAGTGCCGGATGGATAATGACATGCTGCCTATGCAGTAGTCACCCTAGATGCAGTCATAGAGGCGGCCCCCTTCCCATTGGGACTACTTCTTAAAAGGCAGAACACGTGGCTCTCACCAGGGCCCTTCACTTATCTAAGGGCCAATGGGTCACCATCTATACTGACTCCAAATATGCTTTCCTTATTACCCACACCCACTCTGTCCTTTGGCGAGAAAGGGGATTCCTCATGACCAAGGGAACCCCCATCAATGGGTTTCTCATTGCCAAACTTCTTGAGGCCCTCAATCACTCTACCAAGGTGGCTATCATCCACTGCCATGGCCATCAGACCTCCAAGGACCCCATCTCTTTAGGGAACAACAAGGCTGACTCTATTGCCCAACAAACAGCCTTAAAGTCCTCACCAGCCCCCTCCTATTCCTCAACACTCCCCACAGTTCCTCATACACTGATGAGGAGATTCGGGCCCTTGAAACATTAGGTGGCAGGTTAGGTGACAAGGGATGGTATTATGTCCAGGACAAGATTGCCCTCCTGAATGGCCTAATCCACACCCTCATTACTGACATCCACCAGTCTCTCTACATCGCTCCAAAGGCCCTATACCAATTTCTCCAACCTCTCTTTCACCACCCCTCCTCCAAAAGACCATTAAGGAGGTACACCAGGCCTGCAGAACCTGTTCTGTGGTCAATGCCCAGGGAGGCCTCCGCAGACCAGGACCCACCCATCAGCTCTGTTGGCATCAGCCAGGCGAGGACTGGCAACTTGACTTCACTCACATACCTCAACACAAAACCTTCAGATACCTACTAACTCTCATGGACACCTTCACAGGCTGGATCGAGGCATTCCCCACCACTAGGGAAACAGCAGATGTGATCGCCACAATTCTCATTGAGCACATCATCCCGAGATTTGGACTCCCTCAAACCCTACAGTTGGACAATAGACTGGCCTTCAACTCCAGCATCACACACAAGTCTCTGAGAGCCGCAACATCATCTGGAAACTTCATATCCCCTATCATCCCCAGGCCTCAGGTAAGGTCGAGAGGGCCAACAGCCTCCTCAAGGAGCAACTGACTAAACTCACTCTTGAAACTCACCTCTCTTGGCCAACCCTTCTCCCACTAGCACTCACCTGACTCAGGGCCTCTTTTCACGGACTGTCAGGGCTCACTCTTTGAACTCTTATATGACAGGCCCTTCCTGCTCAATCACAACCTCCCTGCTTCTCCTCCACCCCTCCTATCTTATCTGCCCTATCTGACTCTCCTACAAACCTGGGCTCAGGCAGATGCAATCATCCTGGCCTCTGACAACCTGGATGGAGACTTCCCCCAGGCCCTAAATCCTGGGGACCAGGTTCTCCTATGAAAACTTCACCCAAAATCCTTACAGCCCAGGTGGACCAGCCCCCATACTGTTATTCTTACAACTCCCACTGCAACAAAACTTCTGGGATACCGCCTGTGGGTACACATTTCCAGCCTAAAGTGATCACCACAGAATGGCTGGGCTTCCCAGACCCTGGGGCCCAGACAGTTGCAGATTTTCTACACATTTCCTCCTTACTCTTCTCCTTCTCCTAACCCTTCCTAGCCACTTGTCCTCCACACCCAGCTTCAGGTAGCACCTCTACCTGAGGGAGAGCTGGATGCCCTGACAAAAATTCCCTCCATAACCAGTGCCACCTTGAAATAACCTTCTCTCAATGGTGGCTCTCCCCTTTAATGACCTGGCTCTTTCCGATCCTAAGTCCCCTTATTCTCCTTTGCTTACTATTACTAATCGCCCCTTGTGTTCTTCGCTTCATTCAGGATAGCATCCATGAGGTTTCTAGGGTCACTGTCAACCAACTCCTTCTGCATCCCTACACCCACCTACCCACATCCGAAAGACCCCATAATGATGCCCCCCCGCCAGCAGGAAGTAGCCAGATCTGAGTCACCACCCCATTACACCAAAAAGGTCAGAATGTTGGGTTGGCAGCTCTGGGAATGCAGGAGGAACAATAGAAATGGCTGCTGGGCCATCATCTTCCAGGTCGCCCTCCTCCTTAACCCATGACTTTCCCACCAGAAGGATGTATGCCGAGGACACGTCACCATAAGTAACCCGATACCTATGAAGGAAAGAGGAACATCAGGACTCCCCCTACCCTCCAATCACCAAATACCTTACCTTATATGGCTGTGAACCTATGTCCTGTCTTAACCCAGATAAAAGATCCACTCAAGCCCTCCTGTGCATGACTTCCCGGACTCCCCTCTCCTGAGTTGTGGAACCTCGCCTGAGAGCACCTTTAATAAATCTTGCCTTGTGCCTATCTCACCTGATGTTGTGTTTATCTTGCCTGCAAAACCTTACAGTAAGGATCCCCATGAGGCTACTAATGTTTGGAGTCAGCAATGACTGCATAGTTTTGTTTTACTAATAGTTAGCATTCATGGATTCAGGAATCAAGGAATGGAGACAGGAGTGACAGCACTGTTTATTACTCGTAACCCCAAAAAGCAATATTTAAAAATTTTTATATCCAGGGGCACCTGGGTGGCTCAGTGCGTTAAAGCCTCTGCTTTCAGCTCAGGTCATGTTCCCAGGGTCCTGGGATTGAGCCCTGTATCTGGCTCTCTGCTCAGCAGGGAGCCTGCTTCCCCCTTTCTCTGCCTGCCTCTCTGCCTGCTTGTGATCTCTGTCTGTCAAATAAATAAATAAAATCTTAAAAAAAATTTATATCCATGAGTTTATGCTAGGACAACCTAGATGTGTTAGTTCCAGAGGAAGAAATGCCTCAACATGGAGACAAATGATTTGCCTAAACAGGAAGTTCATAGTGCCTAAAGACCAGATTTTGACTTATAATGTGTATGAATCAACAAACAAGGAAGATACTTGCTGCGTTGGATGAGGTCTCTGATTCTAACAATTGTCGAATTGCAAAAACAAACAAACAAGCAAAAACCATAAAAGGGAATGAGTTAAAGGGAATTTTTATATTTTTATTGCAATAGGAGAAAGTCCTCCAGTATAGAAATAAGGTTAATCTCAAGTACTCCATGGTCAATTGAAATATAAATTTCCAAGTTTGTGGGGGAGGTTAAGAGATGAAAGAGTGCAAAAAGGACATATAAGTGTAAGAGAATTTTGGTTAAACTATAAGAGGATTCTTGCTGGGACGCCTGGGTGGCGTCGTGATCCCGGGGTCCTGGGATCGAGCCCCGCGTCGGGCTCTCTGCTCGGCGGGGAGCCTGCTTCCCTTCCTCTCTCTGCCTGCCTCTCTGCCTACTTGTGATCTCTCTCTGTCAAATAAATAAATAAAAATCTTTAAAAAAATTATAAAAAAAAGAAGAGGATTCTTGCTGAGGACAGGCCAAGCTAATAGGATATCACCCGGTGAATACTAAAGTTTGGTTAAATAATTTTTTGTTTTTTTGCCAAAAGGAAATTGAATAACTATTCTATGATGGAGGATCATATGGACAAGTATCAGGAAAGAAAGTTTGAACCATGGACATTTGGGGCGCATGCTGAGGCAAAAGTGATAAAGATTAAGAAGTAATAGAAGATAGTTATAAATCTAGCTATGACTATTTAACCAGTTATAGAAATAAGGACTTTAATTGTCATGAGTATTTACACTTTATTTTGTTATGTTGTGTGTGCGTGATTCAATAATATAGTATCTATGTACTAAATATTTATCTATCTTATTGGTTCTATATTTTCTGGAGGATACATAATAGATTTTTATAGTAAAGTGGTTCTAGTTGTACTGACACTTAATGAAATGTATTCTAAGTTATTTCTAAGGTTCCTGGAATTGGCTCTGTACCCTGATGTCTCTATTTCTAGTAGTACATGGACCACTGATATAACATAGTGAGAACATAGTGAGAACACAAAACACCTGCATTAAATGTTCATAATTAACTATTTATTAAAAAGCAAGAAGCTATTTTAAAAAATATTTTATTTATTTATTTGACAGAGAGAGAGAGCACAAGCAGGGAGAGTGACAGGCAGATGGAGATGAAGAAGCAGGCTTCCTGCAAAGCAGGGACCCCAAGGTGGGGCTTGATCCCAGGATCCTGGGATCATGACCTGTGTCAAAGACAGATGCTTAACAAACTGAGCCACCCAGGCACCTCTTAAAACAAAGCAAGGGGCTATCTAACTGTATGATATATTTGAAAATTTTGGAAAACTAAGGCATATAATGATGTTGGTTAGTTCTTCTTATGTTGCTGCACAAAGTTGTAGAGGAAAACAATAAACTCATTGATTCAAATCCTCAGATAAAAAGTTGAATAAATGACCTCTTAGCTTCTAGGTATAGCCTTGGGGAGAGACTTTTCTTTATGTAAGAGTTGTAATGGCTGCAAATCAAACAGTGGCTGTCTGAATTTCAATGCAATTTAAATCCAAGTCTCCTAGGAGGAGTTAAGATGGCAGAGGGGTAGGGGACCCTAGTTTCATCTGATCCCTGGAATTCCACTAGATAATTATCAAATCATTCTGAACATCTGTGAAATAAATTGGAGATATGAGGAAAGTATTGATGCAACTATGCAAATAGAAAAGTGACCACTTTTCTCAAGATGTGAGGTGAGGAGATATGAATCTGGGGCAATATATCAGAAGATAACCACAGAGGAAGGGAGCTTCCTTAAGGAGGTGAATGGAAAGTAGTATAAGTAAGAGCAAAGTACAAAACTGGAACTTTAGAAGTATGCTGCAGTTGGGGATACCCTGCCTTAAATGTGGTGAAAAGGATGGAATCCCAGTTGGGACAGTGTGGTCTCAGGATTACCAGGGTCACAAAAATAATGAGGGTACCTGACACAGTAGAGTTCCCAAGCATCAGGGCAGGGAAACTGGGTGAAAACAAAAAATCGATTTTCTTTATGCTTTATGCTTAGCATCACCATAAACCACAAACCACTGCATGATTGTATGAGGTCTCCTGGCAGGGGCAGGCATGGGGTGAGACCTCTCTCCTCCCCCAGAAGGAATTGTGGGGGACTGAACCACAGGAGCCTGTAAAGCTTGGAGATTCAGAACTGGTTCACTTGACTGGGATAGAAATGATCAGTCACAGGCTGTGTGAACACAGAGTTTGGATGGATGGAAACCAGGGAGGTAAGTGTAATTGACTCACTGAAGAGTGAGGGATATTAACTTTCAGCTCCTGGGCCAGAGATTAGGGGCTACCATTTTCTTCCCCTCATTGTGCTGAAAACCTTCAGGGAGCAAAAGAGTGCCACATAGAGCAATCTGGAGCCACTTCCACTGGGTCTGGCCAGCTAGAAAGTAGGGAACAATTCCACCAGAGCAAGGACAACTGCAAATCAGCACAATAGGCTGCTCCTCAAGAAGACAAGCAGGGACAACCAACTAATACCAAGTTAACCAATCAGAGAACTGCAAAACTTCAGGTCTTGGGAAAAACATATAATATTCATGGTCTTTTAAAAATTATTCTTTTCAAAAATAATGAATACTGTTATGCTGAAAAAATAAAAAAATTAAAAAAAAATAAAAAAATAAAAATTATTCTTTAGTGTTACAGTTTTATTTTTTCTAGCTATTTTCTTACTTTAACAATTCTTTTAAATTTTTAAAATTCTTACTGCATACACACATACACACATGTTTCCTTTCCTTTCATTGTATTTCATTTTATTTTTTCTCTATATAAGTTTTTCTTTCTTTCCTACTTTGGATCCTAGTTTCTTTTAACAAAGAAATAAAATGCACCCGGGGTGTAGTTTATTGTTTTGTTTTGTTTTACTTCTTGTTTGATTTTTTGCTTATTTTGTTTTGGTTCTATTTTCTTTTATCTTTCTTTCTTCCTTCTTCTCCTTCTTCTTCCTCCTCCTCCTCCTCCTCCTCCTCCTCCTCCTTCTTCTTCTTCTTCTTCTTCCTCCTCCTCCTCCTCCTCCTTCTTCTTTCTTCTTCTTCTTCTTCTTCTTCTTCTTCTTCTTCTTCTTCTTCTTCTTCTTCTTCTTCTTCTTCTTCTTCTTCTTCTTCTCCCCTCCTTCTTCTTTTTTGGTATGTATTTTTCTGGTGTTGCTGTTGCTATTTTTGTGTTTTTCTCTTTCATCTATTCTTCTCTTGAAATAATGATGAGACATAGAAACTCACTCCAAAAGAAAGAAAAAGAGGTGGCATTCACAGTGATGGATTTAATCAATATGGATATAAGTAAGATGTTAGAACTAGAATACAAAACAATGATTATAAATATATTAGCTGGGCTTAAAAGAAAAGCACAGAAGACAGTAGAGAATCTATTACTGTAGAAATAAAAGAACTAAAATCTTCAGGCCAAAATTAAAATGTTATTACTGAGGAGCTCTTAAAAAAAAAAAAAGGAGGTTTGTGGCACCTGGGTGGCTCAGTCATTAAGCATCTGCCTTCGGGTCAGGTCATGATCCCAGGGTCCAGGGATTGAGCCCCACAACAGGCTCCCTGCTCAGAGGGAAACCTGTTTCTACCTCTCCCACTCCCTCTGCTTGTGTTCCCTCTCTCTCTGTGTCTCTGTAAAATAAATTAAATAAAATCTTTTTTTTTTTTTTTAAATGGAGGCTCTAACTACTAAGAAATGAAGAAGCGAGAGTCAGTGATATGGAAGATAAGATAATGGAGAGTAAGGAAGGAGAGAAAAAGAGAAAAAACTCCTGGATCACGAAGGGAGAATTTGAGAAATCTGCAATACCATGAAACAAAATAATATTCGAATAATAGGGGTCCCAGATGAGGAGGAGTGGGAGTAAAGGGGTTTAATGAACAAATTATAGCTGAAAAATTCCCTTATCTGGGGAAGGAAAGAAGCATTCATGTCCAGAAGTTTCAAAAAATCCTCCACAAAATCCATCAAAATAGGTCAACACCTCAACATATAATAGTGAAGCTTGCAAATTTCAGAGATAAAGAGAAAATTCTGAAAGCAGTTTGGAACAAGAAGTTCTTAAGCTACAAGGTTAGAAACATAAAGCTAGTAGCAGACTTGTCTTCAGAGACCTGGCAGTCCAGAAAGTTCTGACATAATATACAGAACATGCAAGCTAAATGGGAAAACTATGCAGCCAAGACAAGACAGTCAGATCAGAACTTACGCAGCAAGACAATCAGAATAGAAAGAGAGATCACTTCCAAGACAAACAATACTAAAGGAATTTGTTAACACTAAACTAACCTGCAAGAAATATTAAAGGGGATACTTTGAGTGGAAAGAGAGACCACAAGTAACAAAGATCAGGAAAGAACAGAGACAATCTACAGGAACAGTGACTTTTTCTTTAGAGATCTTGGATATCAGCCCTTTGTCTGTATTATCATTTGCAACGACATTCTCCCATTCCATGGGTTGCCTCTTTGTTTTGTTGTTTCCTTTGCTGTGCAGAAACTTTTGATCTCGATGAAGTCCCAAAAGTTCATTTTCACTTTTGTTTCCCTTGCCTTTGGAGACATATCTTGAAAGAAGTTATTGTGGCCGATGTCCAGAGGTTATTGCCTATGTTCTCCTCTAGGATTCTGATGGATTCCTGCCTCATGTTGAGGTCTTTTACCCATTTTGAGTTTATCTTGTATATGGTGTAAGAGAATGGTCAAGTTTCATTCTTCTACATATAGCTGTCCAATTTCCCCAGCACCATTTATTGAAGACACTGTTTTTTTTCCACTGTATATTTTTTCCTGCTTTGTCAAAGATTGACCATAGAGTTGAGGGTCCATATCTGGACTCTCTACTCTGTTCCACTGGTCTATGTGTCTGTTTTTGTGCAAGTACCATGCTGTCTTGGTGATCACAGCTTTGTAATAAAGCTTGAAATTGGGCAATGTGATGACCCCAGTTTTGTTTTTCTTTTTCAGTATTTCCTTAGCAATTGGGGGTCTCTTCTGATTCCACACAAATTTTGGGAGTTTGCTCCAGCTCTTTGAAAAATGCTGGTGGAATTTTGATCAAATGACATTGAAAGTACAGATTGCTCTAGGCAGTTTAGACATTTTAACAAGGTTTATTCTTTTGATCCATGAGCATGGGATGTTTTACATCTTTTTGTGTCTTCTTCAATTATTCATGAGTGTTTTGTAGTTCCTCAACCACAGATACTTTACCTCTTTGGTTAGGATTATTTCCAGGTATCTTATGGTTCTTGGTGCTATAAAAATGGAATTGATTCTCTATTTTCCCTTTCTGTATTTTCATTGTTAGTGTATAAGAAAGCAACTGATTTCTGTACATTGTTTTTGTATCCTGCTACATTTCTGAATTTCTGCATGAGTTCTAGTAGTTTGGGGGTGGAGTCTTTTGGGTTTTCCATATAAAGTATCATGTCATCTGCGAAGAGAGAAAGTTTGACTTCTTCATTGCCAATTTGAATCGCCTTTATTTCTCTTTGTTGACTGATTGCTGTTCCTAGGACTTCTAATACTATGTTGAACAAGAGTGGTGAGAGTGGGCATCCTTGTCGTGTTCCTGATCTCAAAAGGAAGGCTGTCAGTTTTTCCCCATTGAGGTTGATACTCACTGAAGGTTTTTCATAGACGGATTTTATGAAGTTGAGGAATGCTCCCTCTATCCCTATACTTTGACGCATTTTAATCAGGAACGGATGCTGGAATTTGTCAAATGCTTTACTCTGCATAAATTGAGAGGACCATGTGGTTCTTCTCTCTTCTCTTATTGATTTGTTCTATCACATTGATTGATTTGCAAATGTTGAACCATCCTTGAAACCCAGGGATAAATCCCACTTGGTCATGGTGGATAATCTTTTTAATGTACTGTTGAATCCTATTAGCTAGGATTTGTTGAGAATCGTTTTTTTCCTTTAAAAACAACCTTTACTTGCACTTAAAATATAAACATGCTACTTATTCTATGAAAAGAGGACGTCAGTCACTTCACAAATCTAGCAATTTCCCATCACTTTCTTTTTTTTTTTCTTTTTAATTTTCAGCATAACAGTATTCCTTGTTTTTGCACCACACCCAGTGCTCCATGAAATCTGTGCCATCTCTAATACCCACCACCTGGTTCCCCAACCTCCCACCCACCGCCGCTTCAAACCCCTCAGATGATTTTCAGAGTCCATAGTCTCTCATGGTTCACCTCCTCTTCCAATTTTCCCCAACTCCCTTCTCTCCTCTAACTCCCCTTGGATCCATGTTATTTGTTATGCTCCACAAATAAGTGAAACCATATGATAATTGACTCTCTCTGCTTGACTTATTTCACTCAGCATAATCTCTTCCAGTCCCGTCGATGTTGCTACAAAGTTGGGTATTCATCCTTTTTGATGGAGGCATAATACTCCATAGTGTATATGGACCACATCTTCCTTATCCATTCGTCCATTGAAGGGCATTCTAAAAAAAAAAAAAAAAAAAAAAGACCTACAAGAGAACAACAACCTACTTCATAGGACAACTTTTATTTTTAATTGTTCCCACTATTCTGGCTCAATTTTTTTATATAGATAATTTTTAACCTATTTACCATCACAGTGAGCTGTCCAGTACATCAAATTCCATAATAACCTTTTAACCTGAACTTTTTGATACATACACCTGTGTTTTTCTTTTGCATTTCTATTTTTTAAATTTCTTTTTTAAATTTTAGTTTAGTTTAGTCTAGTTTATTCCTTTTTTATTTTTATTTTCTAATATTCATATAGAGTTAAACTTCAAAGTAATCCCCTTTCCCCAATCAATACTACCCCTATAGGTAAACCAATTTTTAATCCCCCTTTATCTTAGCAAAGTTGAGTCCTTTAACAAAGATATCAAGATACATCCAGGAAGAATCAAAACAACCTTCCTTGCCCACACTGAGAATTTACAACCACTTCCCCATCTTTTTCTTCCACCAGTGTTTTTGTGTGTTTGTGTTTGTCCTGATAGTATATAAATTTTACACTTGGGGTTCTTTTTGACGAGGTTCTTCCTTTATTTGCATATATATTTTTTTTTTCTCTTTTTTTTTCTTTTGTCATTTTTTTCTCTTGTCATATACATTTATCAGTCTTTTTGTTTGTCTGTTTTTGTTTGTATACTTCATAAATCTTACCCTGGGGCCCATTTGGGCTAAACCTTCTCTTTTATCTTCCCTTTCTTTCCTGTCTCTCTCTCTCTCTTTTTTCTTTTTCTTTTCTTTTTTCTCTCGTTTGGGTGGGGAATCCTGATTTCTCAGAAGTGTTCCAGGGTGCACCTTGACTGCACCATGGTTGATACATCCAGCTACATCTGTTCAGTCATCTCTCACCAAAATGACTAGGAGAAGGAATGCCCAACAGAAGAAAAATACAGAGGATGGACCTTCTGCAACAGAGCTAATGGCTATCAACATAGACAATATGTTGGAAAGAGAATTCAGGCTAACAATTATCCAGGCAATAGCTAGGTTGGAGAAAGCCATGGATGACCAAACGGAATTAATTAGGGCTGAACTGAAAGCGACCAGACAGGATGTTCACAATGTTAGGGCAAAGCTAAAAGCTACCAGGGCTGAGGTTCACAATGCTCTCAATGAGTTCCAATCTAATCTAAATTCTCTCAAAGCTAAGGTAACTGAGACAGAAGATAGAATTAGTGATCTGGAGGACAAACAGATGGAGAGAAAGGATCAGGAGACAGCCTGGAACAAACAGCTTAGAAGCCACAAAAACAGAATCAGGGAAATAAATGATGCCATGAAACATTCCAACGTCAGAATTATTGGAATCCCTGAAGGGGAGGAGAAATAAAGAAGTCTAGAAGATATAGTGGAACAAGTTCTTCATGAAAATTTTCCCAATCTCACAAATGGACCCAGTGTTCATGTACTAGAGGCCGAACAGTCTCCAACCAAGATTATAGATTCCAAAAAACATCAAGGCACTTGAGAGTCAAATTGAGGAATCATAATTGTAGATATAATCTCTTGAAAGCCGCTAGGACAAAGAGGCTCCTTACTTATAGAGGAAAGCCCATCAAAATAATGTCAGACCTGTCCACAGAGACCTGTCAAGCCAGAAAGGGCTGGCAAGATATATTCAGTGCACTAAATGAGAAGAACATGCAGCCAAGAATACTTTATCCAGCAAGACTGACATTCAAAATGGATGGAGAGATAAAGAGTTTCCAAGACCGGCAAGGCTTAAAAGACTATGCAACCACCAAGCCAACATGGCAGGAAATATTAAGGGGGGGGGGTACTATAAAAGAGGAAAAATCCTAAGAATAGCATTGAACAGAAATATAGAGACAATCTACAGAAAGAAAGACTTCAAAGGTAACACGATGTCAATAAAAACATATCTATCAATAATCACTCTCAATGTGAATGGCCTAAATGCACCCATAAAATGGCACAGGGTTGCCGATTGGATAAAACAACAGGACCCATCCATATGTTGTCTACAAAAGACCCATTTTGAACCTAAAGATACACCCAGACTGAAAGTGAAGGGTTGGAGAAGCACCTTTCATGCCAATGGGCCTCAAAAGAAGGCCGGGGTAGCGATTCTCATATCAGACAAATTAGATTTTAAACTAAAGACTGTAGTCAGAGATACAGAAGGACACTACATCATTCTTAAAGGGTATATCACCAAGATAATCTAACAATTGTAAATATCTATGGCCCTAATATGGGAGCAGCCAGTTACATAAGAAAACTGTTAATCAAGATAAAGAGTCATATTGATATGAACACATTAATAGTAGGAGATCTTAACATGCCTCTCTCAGAAATAGACAGATCATTGAAGCAGAAAATCAATAAAGAAACAAGAGCATTGAATGACAAATTGGACCAGATGGACCTCATAGATATATACAGAACATTCCACCCTAAAACAACAGAATACTCATTCTTCTCAAGTGCACATGGAACCTTCTCAAGAATAGACCAAATACTGGATCACAAATTAGGGCTCAACCAATGCCAAAAGATTGAGATTATTCCCTGGATATTCTCAGATCACAATGCTTTGAAACTGGAGCTCAATCACAAGGAAAAGTACAGAAGGAACTCAAACACCTGGAAGCTAAAGACCACCTTGCTTAAGAATGCTTGGATCAACCAGGAGATCAAAGAAGAACTGAAACAATTCATGGAAACCAATGAGAATGAAGACAATTCGGTCCAAAACCTATGGATCCAGCAAAGGCGGTCCTAAGGGGGAAATACATAGCCATCGAAGCCTCCCTCAAAAAAATAGAAAAATCCAGAACACACCAGCTATCTCTACGCCTTAGTTGTGGAACATAAGGAATAATATGTAGGACATGGGGAGATGGAGAGGAGAAGAGAGTTGGGGGAAATTGGAGGGGGGGAGTTGAACCATGAGAGACTGTGGATTCTGAGAAACAATCCAAGGGTTTTGAAAGGGTTGGTGGATGGTTGGGTGAGTCTGATGATGGATATTATGGAGGGCACGTATTGCTTGGAGCACTGGATGTGGTGCATAAACAATGAATTCTGGAACACTGAAAAGAAATTGAAAAAAAATAAAAATTTAAAAAAAAAGGATGTTTGTTCTAGCTCAGAAAAATGTTGGTGGAATTTTTATCGGAATGGCATTGGAAATATAGATTGTTATGTGCAGTATAGACATTTTAACAATGTTTATTTTTCTGACCCATTAGCATAGAATGTTTTTATATCTTTTTGTGTATTCTTCCGTTTCTTTCACGAGTGTTCTGTAGTTCTTTATTGATCCTTAACCTCTTTGGTTAGGTTTATTTCAAGGTATCTTAGGGTTTTTGGTGTTTTAGTAAATGGAATTAATTCTCAAATTTCCCTTTCTAAAGTTTCATGAAACTGTAGAAAGAGTATATAATATATAAGAAAGCAAATGATTTCTGTGTATTGATTTTGATTCCTGCCAGATTACTGAATTTCTCTATGAGTTCTAGCAATTTTGGGATGGAGTCTTTTGTTTTTTCCACATTAAGTATCATGTCATTTTCGAAGAGAGAGTTTGACCTCTTCTTTGCCAATTTGAATATCTTTTATTTCTTTTTGTTATTTGATTGCTATTGCAAAGACTTCTAGTATTATGTTGAACAGTATGGCAAGAGTGGGCATCCTTGTCATGTTCCTGATCTTCAGGGAAATGCTGTCAGCTTCCCCCCATTGAGGATGATATTCACTGTCATTTTTTCATAGATGGATTTTATGAAATTGAGGAATGTTCCCTTTATCCCCATACTCTAAAGAGTTTTAATCAGGAATGGATGCTGTATCTTGTCAAATGCTTTTTCTGCATCAATTGAGAGGATCATGTGGTTCTTCTCTCTTATTAATGTGATCTATCACTGTGATTGATTTGCTAATGTTGAACCACACTTGCATCCCAGGGATAAATCCACCTGGTCATGGTGGATAATCTTTTTTTTTTTTTAAGATTTTTTTTTTTTTTGACAGACAGAGATCACAATTAGGCAGAGAGGCAGGCAGGGCGGTGGAAACAGGCTCCCCACTGAGCAGAGATCCCGATGTGGGGCTTGATCCCAGGACCCTGAGACCATGACCTGAGCCGAAGGTATAGGCTTTAACCCACTGAGCCACCCAGGTGCCCCGATAATCTTTTTAGTGTACTGTAGAATCCTCTTATCAAGATCTTGCTGAAATTTTGCATTCATATTCATCAGGGATATTGGTCTGAAATTCTCCTTTTCATGGGGTCCTTGCCTTGTTTTGGGATCAATGTAATGCTGACCTCATAGAAAAAATCTGGGAGTTTTCCTTCTCTTTTTATTTTTTGAGTCAGCTTCAGGACAAGAGGTATTATTTCTTCATTGAGTGTTTGGTATAAGTATCGAGGGAATCCATCAGGTCCTCGACTCTTGTTTTTTGGAAGTTTTTAATCACTTCTTCAATCTTGTTGCTAGTTATTGGTCTATCAGGTTGTCTATTTCTTCCAGTTTCAGTCTTGAAAGTATAGGTTTCCAGGAATGCATCCATTTCTTCTAGGTTGCTTAACATACTGGCATGTAGCTGTTGATAATAATTTCTGATGATTGTATCCATTTCCTTGGTGTTAGTCTTGATCTCCCCTCATGCATTCATAATTTCATTAATTTGGATTATTTCTCTCTTCTTTTGGATGAGTCTTGCCCATGATTTATCAATCTCTTTAATTCTTTCAAAGAACCAACTTCTAGTTTTGCTAACATTTTCTACTGTATTTTTGGTTTCTAACTCATTTATCTCTGGTCTTATCTTAATTATTTCCCTTTTTGTGTGTGGGTTAGGCTCAACTTGTTGTTGATTCTCCAGTTCTTTAAGGTGTAAAGAGAGTTCGTGTATTTGGGATTTTCATTTATTTTTATATTTTTTAGTGAGGCTATGATGGCTATGAATTTCTCCCTTAGGACTGCTTTTGCCATATCTCATAGGTTTTCGACATATGTGTCTTCATTATCATTGGTTTCTATGAATTCTTTAAGTTTTTCTTTGATTTCCTGGTTGATCCAAACATTCTTGAGCAGGATGGTCTTTAACTTCCAAGTGTTTGATTCCTTCCAAACTTTTCTTGTGATTGAGTTCCAGTTTCAAAGCATTGTGGTCTGAGAATATGCAGGGAAGAATCTCAATCTTGTGGTATTGGCTGAGCCCTGATTCGTGACCTAGTATGTCGTCTATTCTGGAGAAAGTTCCATGTGTGCTTGAGAAGAATGAGTATTCTGTTGTTTTAGGATGGAATATTCTGTATCTATCTATGAGGTCCATCTAGTCCAATGTGTCATTCAAAGGTCTTCTTTCTTTATTGATTTTCTCTTTGATGATCTGTCTTTTGCTGAGAGTGGTGCATTAAGATCCCCTTCAATTAACATATTCTTATCAATCTCTCTCTCTTTCTCTTTTCTTTCTTTCTTTCTTTTTCTTGGGGGGGGGAGGTTAACAGTTGGCTATGTAGTTGGTTGTAGTTGGCTGCTCCCATGTTGGGGGCATAGATAATCATAAATATTTATGATTGTTAGATCTTGGGGGATAAACTTCTGATAATGATATAGTGTCCTTCTGTATCTCTCACTGCAGCCTTTGGCTTAAAATCTAATCAACCCGAACTTTCTTTTGAGACCCGTTGGCATGAAAGATGGTTCTCCATCCCTTAACTTTCAGTCTGGATGTATCTTTAGGTTCAAAATGAGTTTCTGTTAGACAGCATATGGATGGGTTCTGTCTTTTTATCCAATCTGCAACCCTGTGCCATTTGCTAGTAACATTTAAGCTGTTCACATTAAGAGTGATTATTGAAAGATATGATTTTGCTGTTATCCTGTTGTTTATGAGGTCCTTGTTTCTATAGATTATCTCTATAAATTTCTGTTCTATGTCACTCTTGGGCTATTTCTTCTTTTATAAAACCCTCCCTAATATTTCTTGGAGGTCTGTATTAGTGGTCACATATTCTTTCAGTTCTTGCTGGTCTTGGAAGCTCTTTATCTCTCCATCCATTCTGAATGTTAGCCTTGCTGGATAAAGTGTTCTTGGCTGCATGTTCTTCTCATTTAGTAACCTGAATATGTCTTTCCAGCCTTTTCTGGCTTGCCAGGTTTCTGTGGACAGGTCTGACATTATTGTGATGGTCCTTACCTGGTATATAAGGAATCTCTTCCCCCTAGCTGCCCTTAAGATTTTTTCCCTTGTTGTAAGATTTGCAAGTTCCACTATTACATGCCTGGGAGTTGGTCTGCTTTCTTGATCTTGGGAGAGTGTTCTCTCTTCTAGGGCATGGATATTTGTTTCATTTCCCAGATTAGAGAAGTTCTCATCTAGGGTTTGCTCAAATACATCTTCTAGTCTTCTCTCTCTGTCCACCCCCTCAGGGATCCCAGTAATTCTGCAAACAAGATGAACCTGTTTTATTGGGATCTTAGGTTTATTGGCCTCTTGTTTTTTCAGTCTGTCTTCTGGGTAAGGAACTCAGGCAACTCTGTGCAGTGTTGCCCTGACCCCTGGGGGGGGATGGGCTCAGTGAAAACTATTTTTTCAGGGGCTTTTGTTCTCTGTTGTCTTTTCCTGGTGGCTTTCTGCATCTCTTCTGAGAGTCAGAGCAGAAGTCACCATATTTGATCCTCTATCTCGGAATAGAGCGATCACAGTCTGTTCTCCATAAAGCCCTCCAGGCTACACTGACTGTTTCTGTCTGTGCTGCTAAAAACCATAGTGTCCTGGGTTGTGTGCTTCACAGGAACACTCCCAGCCCTTGCTTCCAGGTCCAGGCATGTCTCTGCCCTTTGTGCTTTTAAAATCACCAACCACCCTCAGTTCACAGCACACCCCCATAGCTCCAGGTTTCAGTTTAGGGGGCTGCCCTAAAGTCCTTTCCCTGCCACTACCAGTCTGCAAGTCTGTGTCCAGTCCCCAGGCCACTTTAACACTCCTGTGTTATTTCACCTTACTGGCACCAGTGTTTATGGTGACTCCCTCCCCCTTTTGTTCATTTTCTTATCTGCCCACAGAATCACAGCTTCCTGCTTCCTACCTTGAAACCAGCCACCAGAGATATTCTGTTGGTATAGATCCCAATATATCTTATAGCTCAGGGTGATTTCATGGGTGTTCAGAGTGGTCTGGTAGATATCTAGTTTAATTCAGATGACTAGTTAAAATATGGTCCCCTACTCCTCCACCATCTTGGCCCCCTTCTTCCTAGATAACCAGACCCTGCTCTTTAATTCAGAATGCTATTCTGACTGTCTCATATTTCCACATCTGTGTGATTTTAAAACCATGTGTACCATATTAAACTTATTTTCTTCTGCTAATCTGTCTCATGTCAATTGATTCTTAGTCCAGCTTGAAGGACTCTGAAAGGGGACAGGAATCTTGTTCCCCAAGAGTCTCAATTCCTCAATCAATTCCCAGACATAAGTCTCTTAAAAGATCAAGAAACGACTTGAAAACGTTTGACCAGATCTCTCAGATGTTGGACCGCAGTATACTACCAACATTTATATTTCATTCTTCTGCCAGTCTTTCCCAAGGGATCTACTGGCTTTTATTAGGGAACCTGGGTAATGCAGAAAAATAAATCATCAGACAATCCTGATACTGCTAGAAAAAAATTGAACTGATGTTTTTCAGGAGGCCAACTCTAGTAAAAATAGACTTTTTGAGGAATCAAGTAATTAATGGATATTTAGCTCATATCCATTACAATAGATACACTGTTATTATTTACCAAGTCCTGAATGCGTAAGCCTTACTGCATAAAAGGATCCTCACATTGGTTCCTGACTTGAGGAGTGAGGGCTATTTTGGTAAAGCATGTCAAATGAAAATAAATGAACTTCCTTTACCATGGAAATAGTAAACAAAAGCAATACCATATTCCTACAGGGATTGTAGTAATTCATGCCACAATCAATGATTTGAAATGCAGCAGTGGGAGGAGGAGGGCCAAGATGGCAGAGGAGTAGGAGATCCTATTTCAACTGGTTCTGTGAATTGAGCCAAATATCAGCCAGAGCACTCTAAAGATCCACAAAATCAACCTGAGATGTAAGATTATACATTTCTGAATCTCTACAGAGGTATAGGATCTTCAGTGAAGAGGAGTGCGAGTGCTTGGACTCATATCAGAGGATAAAGAAAAGGGGGAGGGAGCCACTAGAAGTGAGCCAATGGAAAGTAATACCCTAATATAAAAGTGCCCTGTGCCTGGGGATCAGCATTAACTTGGAGACTGCTTAACACCACTCAAAAAGAACAAAGGGACTTAAGGGGGCAATTCGGGAGATTGGTTAGCTACAGGCACAGACCTGAGCCCACAGTCCATAGCTGGTGCCTGCATGTGCCTTCTAGAGGCCAGCATAGCTGCAGTCAGTGGTCCCTAGGTCATTGACCTTCTGCTGCCTGCACTGCTGTCAAGGCTGAACACATGCAGCATGGGCATAGGCTGCAGACAGCAGGCCCAGAGGCAGCAAGTGCCAGGATTGTGCTTGCCTGGTCACTATCTCTCATGGTTTTAGTGACATGGGGGTTCAGAGACAAACGAGGGCCTCAGGCAACCACTGAGATGGTGGCTAAGTATACATGCCACCTGTGGGAGGTTGCAGTGTTCAATGGAGTTTGCACACGGAGAGTCTGTATGTTTTAGACCATTCAGAGGGGAGCAGACTGTGGCTTCTTTCTGAGGCAGAGGTCTTGGTGTGGACAGTTTACTGTGCTCTGACCCTCTGAAAAGGCACAAAAAGTTTCCAAAGAACAAAACCACCAGAGAACCAAAAGCCTGAAAAAACAGTTTCCACAGAGCCCAAGGTGACTCACCCCAAGCAAGACTGACTGAAAAACGATGAGGCAGGCCCAAACCCCCAGAAGACAAGAAAACAAGAGAACAACATCAGGGCACCCATAAAACTGTCAAACCCCCAACATCAGGAGAAAACAAAATATTTAGCTCCGGGTATTGGCCCACAGCCTGTATATTTAATAGATACAATTTTCCTTTCTTTTTAATTCATTCTCATAATTCTTGTTCTTTTATTTACCTACTTACCATTTTTTCTTTAGATGCCATAAGTAGGTTTTATATTTTTAATTTTACTTTTTTGATATTTAAACTTTTATTTTTTTCAATATTCCCAATTCATTGTTAGTGAATTAACAATTCATTGTTGATCACAGCCAGGGCTCCATGCAATACATGCCCTTCTTATTAGCCACCAGCAGGCTCACCCAACCCCCCAACCCCTCCCCTCCTAAACCCTCAGTTTGTATCTCAGAGTCCACAATCACTCATGGTTCATCTCCCCCTCTGATTTACCCCAAATCCCTTTTCCTCTCCTTCTCCCAATGACCTCTGTGTTATTCTTTATGCTCCACAAGTAAGTGAGACCATATGATAATTGACTCTCTCTGCTTGACTTATTTCATTCAGCATAATCTCTTCCAGTCCTGTCAAAGTTGATGCAAAAGTTGAGTTGTTCATCCTTTCTGATAGAGGCACAATATTCCATTGTATATATGGATCATATATTCTTTATTCATTCACCTGTTGAACGACATATTGGCTCTTTTCACAGTTTGACAATTGTGGCCACTGCTGCTATGAACATTGGGGTACATGTGGCCCTTGTTTTATATATATATATATATATATATATATATATATATATATATATATATATATTTGGGGTAAATAACCAGTAGTGCAATTGCAGGGTCATAGGGAAGCTCTATTTTTAATTTCTAAAAGAATCTCCTCACTGTCCACCCTTGAAATTACTAGAACTCATGCAGCAATTCAGTATTGTGTACAAAATCAATGTACAGATCAGTTGCTTTCTCATACACTAACAATGAAAATATGGAAAGTGAAATTAGAGGATCAATTCCATTTACTATAACACCAAGAACCATAAGATACTTTGGAATAAACCTAACCAAAGAGGTAAAGGATCTGTACTCGAGGAACAACAGAACACTAATAAAAGAAATCGAAGAAGACACAAAAAATAAATGGAAAAACATTCCATGCTCATGGATTGGAAGAATAAACATTGTTAAAATGTCTATATTGCCTAGAGCAATCTATACTTTCAATCCCATTCTGTTCAAAATTCCACCGGCATTTTTGAAAGAGCTGGAGCAAACAATCCTGAAATTTGTATGGAATCAGCAGAGACCCCGGATTGCTAAGGACATGTTGAAGAAGAAAAAACTGGGGGCATCACATTGCCTGACTTCAAGCTTTACTACAAAACTGTGATCACCAAAACAGCATGGTATTGGCATAAAAACAGGCACATAGACCAGTGGAACAGAGTAGAGAGCCCAGATATGGACCCTCAACTCTATGGTCAAATAATCTTTGACAAAGCAGAAAAAAATATACAGTGGAAAAAAGACAGTGTCTTCAATAAATGATGCTGGTATAATTGGACAGCTATGTATAGAAGAATGAAACGTAAAATTCTCTTACACCAAACACAGAGATAAACTCAAAATGGATAAAAAGCTCAAAGTGAGGCAGGAATTTATCAAAATCCTAGAGGAGAACATAGGCAGTAACCTCTTTGACATTGGCCAGAGCAACTTCTTTCAAGACATGTCTCCAAAGGCAAAGGAAACAAAAGCTAAAATGAACTTTTAGGACTTCATCAAGATCAAAGGCTTCTGCAAAGTAAAGGAAACAGTCAAGAAACCAAAGAGGCAACCCACTGAATGGGAGAAGATATTTGCAAATGACAGTACAAACAAAGGGCTGATACTGAAGATCTATAAAGAACTCCTCAAAATGAACACTCAAAAAACAGATAATCACATCAAAAAATGGGCAGAAGACATGAACAGACACGTTTCCAAAGAAGACATACAAATGACTAACAGACACTTGAAACAATGTTCATTATCACTGGCGATCAGGGAGATTCAAGTCAAAACAGCATCGAGATATCACCTTACACCAGTTTGAATGGCCAAAATTAAGAAGACAGTAAACAACAAGTGTTGAAGAGGATGTGGAGAAAGGGGATCCCTCTTACACTGTTGGTGAGGATGCAAGTTGGTGTAGCAATTTTAGAGAACAGTGTGGAGATTTGTGCTTACCATTTTAACTAGATGTTTAATACAACATATTCTATAATAAATTTTTAAGTCAAACTTTTTTCATACATATACCTTCATTTCCTTTTTTATTCACAGATATAGATATTTATGATATAGATATAAGCTTCAAGGTACTCATTTTTCCCTATTCAATACTACCCTATATATACATATACCAGATTTAATTTTCCTGTATTTGTGGAAAGTTGAGTCTTTTAAGATTTTTTTTTTATTTGACAGAGAAATCACAAGCAGGCAGAGAGGCAGGCAGAGAGAGAGGAGGAAGCAGGCTCCCCGAGAGAGCAGAGAGCCCGATGCGGGGCTCGATCCCAGGACTCTGAGATCATGACCTGAGCCGAAGGCAGCGGCTTAACCCACTGAGCCACCCAGGCGCCCCGAAAGTTGAGTCTTTTAAAAACAATAACAAGATACACCCAGGAAGAACGGAAGTAATGTTCCTCGCCCACACTGAGGGTTTATAACCACCAACCCATTTTGTTCTTTTGTCAGTATATCTATGTGTTTGTTTTTGTTTTTGTACTTTATCAATCTGATTCTTGGGGTTCATTTTGGTTAGGTTTTTCTTTTTTTTCTCTTTTCTTTTTCTTTTGTTGGTCTTTTTATTCTTTTTTGTTTTTGTACATTATAAATATTATTTTGGGGTCTTATTTTGGCTTTTTTTTTTCTCTTTCTCTCTCTCTTTTATTTCTTTTTGGAATAATTCTGATTGCTCCAAAACTTTCAGCTCTCACCAAAATGACTAGGAGAAGGAATACCCAACTGAGGAAAAATTCAGAGACTGTGACCTCTGCCACAAAACTATTAGATATGGACATAAACAACATGTTAGAAATTGGATTCAGTGTAAAAATTATCCAGCCAATGGCTGGGTTGGAGAAAACCATTAGTGGCAACATAGAATCTCTAAGGGCAGAAGTGAGAGCCAATCAGGCAGAACTTAAGAATGCTATCAATGAGATCCAATCTAATCTAACTACTGCAAAAACCAAGGTAAATGAAGCAGAAGATTGAATTCGTGAACTAGAAGACAAACTGATAGAAAAAAAGGATCAGAAGGAGGTCTGTAACAAACAGTTTAGAAGCCATGAAAACAGAATTAGAGAAATAAATAACACCATGAAACATTCCAATGTTAGAAATATTGGGATCTCTGATTGGAAGGAGATAGAGAAGAGACTAGAAGATACAGTTGAAAAAAATACTAGATGAAAAATTCCCTAATCTGGGGAATGTTAAAAGTGTACATTTCCTAGAGGCAGAGATTACACCCACCCCCCAAGATCAATGAGGGTGGAAAGACCTCCACACACATGATTGTGAAATTCATGAATCATAAACTCAGAGAAGATGTCTTAGGGGCAGCTAAAGGGAAGAGATTCCTTATGTACAGAGGGAGAGCCATCAGAATATCAGATCTGTCCACAGAAACCTGGCAGGCCAGAAGGGGCTGGCAAGATGTATTCCTGGCACTAAATGAGAAGAAAATGCAGCCAAGAATACTTTATCCAACAAGGCTGACATTCAGAATGGGTGGAGAGATAAGAGCTTCCAAGTCCAGAAAGGTTTAAAAGGGTAGTGACCACCAGGCCAGCCCTACAAGAAATATTAAGGGGGGTTCTATCAAAGAAGAAATAACCCAAGAGTGACTGAGAAAATAAATTTACTGAGACAATCTATAAAAACAAGGACTTCACAGGCAACATTATGACAATAAAAATGTATCTTTCAATAATCAGTCTCAATGTGAATGGCCTACATTCTTCCATAAAACGACACAGAGATGCAGACCAGATAAAATGACAGAACCCATCCATATGCTGTCTACAAGAGCCACATTTTGAACCTAAAGATACATCAAGACTGAAAATGAAGGGATAGAGAACTATCTCTTATGCCAATGAGTCTCAAAAGAAAGCTAGGGGTAGTATTTCTCCTATCAGATAAATTATGCTAAATTTTATGCTAAAGACTGTAGTCAGAGATACAGAAGGACACTGCATCATTTTTTTTCCATCAATTTTTTTTAGTTTTTTTTTTTTTATTTTTTCAGCATAACAGTATTAATTATTTTTGCACCACACCCAGTGCTCCATGCAATCCGTGCCCTCTACAATACCCACCACCTGGTGCCACCAACCTCCCACCCCCCACCCCTTCAAAATTCTCAGATCGTTTTTCAGAGTCCATAGTCTCTCATGGTTCACCTCCCCTTCCAATTTCCCTCAACTCCCTTCTCCTCTCCATCTCCCCTTGTCCTCCATGCTATTTGTTATGCTCCACAAATAAGTGAAACCATATGATAATTGACTCTCTCTGCTTGACTGATTTCACTCAGCATAATCTCTTCCAGTCCCGTCCATGTTGCTACAAAACTTGGGTATTCATCCTTTCTTTCTTCTTTTTTCTTTTTTTTTACAGCTTTATAAACATATATTTTTATCCCCAGGGGTACAGGTCTGCGAATCGCCAGGTTTACACACTTCACAGCACTCACCACAGCACATACCCTCCCCAATATCCATAACCCCACCCCCCTCTCCCAACACCCTCCCCCCATCAACCTTCAGTTTGTTTTGTGAGATTAAGAGTCACTTATAGTTTGTCTCCCTCCCAATCCCATCTTGTTTCATTTACTCTTCTCCTACCCCCTCGACACCCCATGTTGCATCTCCTCTCCCTCATATCAGGGAGATCATATGATAGTTGTCTTTCTCCGATTGACTTATTTCACTAAGCATGATACCCTCTGGTTCCATCCACGTTGTCGCAAATGGCAAGATTTCATTTCTTTTGATGGCTGATAGTATTCCATTGTGTATATATACCACATCTTCTTTATCCATTCGTCTGTAGATGGACATCTAGGTTCTTTCCATAGTTTGTCTATTGTAGACATTGCTGCTATAAACATTCGGGTGCACGTGCCCCTTCGGATCACTACGTTTGTATCTTTAGGGTAAATACCCAGCAGTGCAATTGCAGGGTCATAGGGTAGTTCTATTTTCAACATTTTGAGGAACCTCCATGCTGTTTTCCAGAGTGGTTGCACCAGCTTGCGTTCCCACCAACAGTGTAGGAGGGTTCCCCTTTCTCCGCATCCTCGCCAGCATCTGTCATTTCCTGACTTGTTCATTTTAGCCATTCTGACTGGTGTGAGGTGATATCTCATGGTGGTTTTGATTTGTATTTCCCTGATGCCGAGTGATATGGAGCACTTTTTCATGTGTCTGTTGGCCATCTGGATGTCTTCTTTGCAGAAATGTCTGTTCATGTCCTCTGCCCATTTCTTGATTGGATTATTTGTTCTTTGGGTGTTGAGTTTGCTAAGTTCTTTATAGATTTTGGACACTAGCCCTTTATCTGATATGTCATTTGCAAATATCTTCTCCCATTCTGTCAGTTGTCTTTTGGTTTTGTTCACTGTTTCCTTTGCTGTGCAGAAGCTTTTGATCTTGATAAAATCCCAAAAGCTCATTTTTGCCCTTGCTTCCCTTGCCTTTGGTGATGTTCCTAGGAAGATGTTGCTGCGGCTGAGGTCGAAGAGGTTGCTGCCTGTGTTCTCCTCGAGGATTTTGATGGATTCCTTTCTCCCATTGAGATCCTTCATCCATTTTGAGTCTATTTTCGTGTGTGGTGTAAGGAAATGATCCAATTTCATTTTTCTGCATGTGGCTGTCCAATTTTCCCAACACCATTTATTGAAGAGGCTGTCTTTTTTCCATTGGACATTCTTTCCTGCTTTGTCGAAGATGAGTTGACCATAGAGTTGAGGGTCTATTCTGGGCTCTCTATTCTGTTCCATTGATCTATGTGTCTGTTTTTGTGCCAGTACCATGCTGTCTTGATGATGACAGCTTTGTAATAGAGCTTGAAGTCCGGAATTGTGATGCCACCAACTTTGGCTTTCTTTTTCAATATTCCTTTGGCTATTCGAGGTCTTTTCTGGTTTAATATAAATTTTAGGATATTTTGTTCCATTTCTTTGAAAAAAATGGATGGTACTTTGATAGGAATTGCATTAAATGTGTAGATTGCTTTAGGTAGCATAGACATTTTCACAATATTTATTCTTCCAATCCAGGAGCATGGAACATTTTTCCATTTCTTTGTGTCTTCCTCAATGTCTTTCATGAGTACTTTATAGTTTTCTGTGTATAGATTCTTAGTCTCTTTGGTTAGGCTTATTCCTAGGTATCTTATAGTTTTGGGTGCAATTGTAAATGGGATGGACTCCTTAATTTCTCTTTCTTCTGTCTTGTTGTTTGTGTAGAGAAATGCAACTGATTTCTGTGCATTGATTTTATATCCTGACACTTTACTGAATTCCTGTACAAGTTCTAGCAGTTTTGGAGTGGAGTCTTTTGGGTTTTCCACATATAGTATCATATCATCGGCGAAGAGTGATAGTTTGACTTCTTCTTTGCCGATTTGGATGCCTTTAATTTCCTTTTGTTGTCTGATTGTTGAGGCTAGGACTTCTAGTACTATGTTGAATAGCAGTGGTGATAACGGACATCCCTGCCGTGTTCCTGACCTTAGCGGAAAAGCTTTCAGTTTTTCTCCATTGAGAATGATATTTGTGGTGGGTTTTTCATAGATGGCTTTGATAATATTGAGGTATGTGCCGTCTATCCCTACACTTTGAAGAGTTTTGATCAGGAAGGGATGCTGTACTTTGTCAAATGCTTTTTCAGCATCTATGGAGAGTATCATACGGTTCTTGTTCTTTCTTTTATTAATGTGTTGTAGCACATTGATTGATTTGCGGATGTTGAACCAAACTTGCAGCCCTGGAATAAATCCTACTTGGTAGTGGTGAATAATCCTTTTAATGTACTGTTGAATCCTATTGGCTAGTATTTTGGCGAGAATTTTTGCATCTGTGTTCATCCAGGATATTGGTCTGTAGTTCTCTTTTTTGTTGGGATCCTTGTCTGGTTTTGGGATCAAGGTGATGCTGGCCTCATAAAATGAGTTTGGAAGTTTTCCTTCTATTTCTAATTTTTGGAACAGTTTCAGGAGAATAGGAATTAGTTCTTCTTTAAATGTTTGGTAGAATTCCCCGGGAAGCCGTCTGGCCCTGGGCTTTTGTTTGTTTGGAGATTTTTGATGACTGTTTCAATCTCCTTACTGGTTATGGGTCTGTTCAGGCTTTCCATTTCTTCCTGGTTCAGTTGTGGTAGTTTATATGTCTCTAGGAATGCATCCATTTCTTCCAGATTGTCAAATTTGTTGGCGTAGAGTTGCTCATAGTATGTTCTTATAATTGTCTGTATTTCTTTGGTGTTTGTTGTGATCTCTCCTCTTTCATTCATGATTTTATTTATTTGGGTCCTTTCTCTTTTCTTTTTGATAAGTCTGGCCAGGGGTTTATCAATCTTATTAATTCTTTCAAAGAACCAGCTCCTAGTTTCGTTGATTTGTTCTATTTTTATTTTTAGTTTCTATTTCATTGATTTCTGCTCTGATCTTTATGATTTCTCTTCTCCTGCTGGGTTTAGGGTTTCTTTCTTGTTCTTTCTCCAGCTCCTTTAGGTGTAGGGTTAGGTTGTGTAGTTGAGACCTTTCTTGTTTCTTGAGAAAGGCTTGTACCGCTATATATTTTCCTCTCAGGACTGCCTTTGTTGTGTCCCACAGATTCTGAACCGTTGTGTTTTCATTATCATTTGTTTCCATAAATTTTTTCAATTCTTCTTTAATTTCCTGGTTGACCCATTCATTCTTTAGAAGGATGCTGTTTAGTCTCCATGTATTTGGGTTCTTTCCAAATTTCCTCTTGAGATTGAGTTCTAGCTTCAGAGCATTGTGGTCTGAAAATATGCAGGGAATGATCCCAATCTTTTGATACCGGTTGAGACTTGATTTAGGACCAAGAATGTGATCTATTCTGGAGAATGTTCCATGTGCACTAGAGAAGAATGTGTATTCTGTTGCTTTGGGATGAAATGTTCTGAATATATCTGTGATGTCCATCTGGTCCAGTGTGTCATTTAAGGCCTTGATTTCCTTGTTGATATTTTGCTTGGATGATCTGTCCATTTCAGTGAGGGGAGTGTTAAAATCCCCCACTATTATTGTATTCTTGTTGATGTGTTTCTTTGATTTTGTTATTAATTGGTTTATATAGTTGGCTGCTCCCACGTTAGGGGCATAGATATTTAAAATTGTTAGATCTTCTTGTTGGACAGTTCCTTTGAGTATGGTAAGATGAGTTTCTTGTAGGCAACATATAGATGGGTTTTGTTTTTTTTATCCATTCTGATACCCTGTGTCTTTTGATTGGGGCATTTAGCCCATTAACATTCAGGGTAAGTATTGAGAGATATGAATTTAGTGCCATTGTATTGCCTGTAAGGTGACTGTTATTGTATATTGTCTCTGTTTCTTTCTGATCTACTACTTTTAGGGTCTCTCTTTGCTTAGAGGACCCCTTTCAATATTTCCTGTAGAGCTGGTTTGGTATTTGCAAATTCTTTCAGTTTTTGTTTGTCCTGGAAGCTTTTAATCTCTCCTTCTATTTTCAATGATAGCCTAGCTGGATATAGTATTCTTGGCTGCATGTTTTTCTCATTTAGTACTCTGAATATATCATGCCAGCTCTTTCTGGCCTGCCAGGTCTCTGTGGATAAGTCTGCTGCCAATCTAATATTTTTACCATTGTACGTTACAGACTTCTTTTCCCGGGCTGCTTTCAGGATCTTTTCTTTGTCACTAAGACTTGTAAATTTTACTATTAGGTGACGGGGTGTGGACCTATTCTTATTGATTTTGAGGGGGGTTCTCTGAACCTCCTGAATTTTGATGCTTGTTCCCTTTGCCATATTGGGGAAATTCTCTCCAATAATTCTCTCCAATATACCTTCTGCTCCCCTCTCTGTTTCCTCTTCTTCTGGAATCCCAATTATTCTAATGTTGTTTCGTCTTATGGTGTCACTTATCTCTCGAATTCTCCCCTCATGGTCCAGTAGCTGTTTGTCCCTCTTTTGCTCAGCTTCTTTATTCTCTGTCATTTGGTCTTCTATATCGCTAATTCTTTCTTCTGCCTCATTTATCCTAGCAGTCAGAGCCTCCATTTTTGATTGCACCTCATTAATAGCTTTTTTGATTTCAACTTGGTTAGATTTTAGTTCTCTTATTTCTCCAGAAAGGGCTTTTATATCTCCTGAGAGGGTTGCTTTAATATCTTCCATGCCTTTTTCAAGCCCGGCTAGAACCTTGAGAATCGTCATTCTGAACTCTATATCTGACATATTACCAATGTCTGTATTGATTAGGTCCCTAGCCTTTGGTACTGCCTCTTGTTCTTTTTTTTTGTTGTTGTGAATTTTTCCGCCTTGTCATTTTGTCCAGATAAGAATTTATGAAGGAGCAAGTAAAATACTAAAAGGGTGGCAACAACCCCAGGAAAATATGCTTTAGCCAAATCAGAAGAGATCCCGAATTGTGAGGGGGGAGAAAGGGGATAAAAAGGGGCTCAAAAAGAAAAAAAAAAAGAAACTATTTTAAAAAAGAAAGCCGATAAAGAAAAAATATAAAAAGAGGAAAAAAATATATATATATATTAGATAAACTATTTAAAAAACGTTAAAAAAGAAAACGGTAAAAGTTAAAAAAAATTAGCAGAAGAAGAGAAAAAGAAGAAAAAAAAATTGAAAAAGAAAAAAAAATTAAATTAGGGGCGCCTGGGTGGCTCAGTGGGTTAAGCCGCTGCCTTCGGCTCAGGTCATGATCTCAGAGTCCTGGAATCGAGCCCCGCGTCGGGCTCTCTGCTCAGCAGGGAGCCTGCTTCCTCCTCTCTCTCTGCCTGCCTCTCTGCCTGCTTGTGATCTCTCTGTCAAATAAATAAATAAAATCTTTAAAAAAAAAATTAAAAAATAAAATAAAATAAAAAAATAAAAAAAAATTTAAATTAACTGCAAGGCTAAAAAATCATGGGGAGAAAGCCATGAGTTCCGTGCTTTGCTTTCTTCTCCTCTGGAATTCTGCCGCTCTCCTTGGTATTGAAACTGTACTCCTTGGTAGGTGAACTTGGTCCTGGCTGGGTTTCCCATTGATCTTCTGGGGGAGGGGCCTGTTGTAGTGATTCTCAAGCGTCTTTGCCCCAGGCAGAGTTGCACCGCCCTTACCCGGAGCCGTGCTGAGTAATCCACTCGGGTTTGCTTTCGGGAGCTTTTGTTCCCTGAGCGCTTTCTGTAGAGTTCCGGAGGATGGGAGTGAAGATGGCGCCCTCCCGGTCTCCGGCCCGGAGGAGCCGAGAGCCCGCAGCCCCACTCCCCAGTGCGCCCTCAGAGAACAGCGCCCAACGACTCCTGTCACCCTGGCCTCCGGCCGTGCTCCGAGCTGACCAAGCCTGCGACCCGTCAAGGTAACCCCGAGCTGAGAGTCACTCCTCAGCTCTGTCTCTGTAGCCGGCTTCCCCGTTCTAATACCAGTAAGCTCTGCGACACACAGACAGCCCCGATCCTTCTGCGACCCTGCGAGACCTGAGGCCGCGCTGACCCCGCCTGGGCTTCACCCCAGTTAAGCCTCTGGAGCGATGTCCCTCAGCGGAACAGACTTTTAAAAGTCCTGATTTTGCTCCGTTGCTCCGCCGCTCGCCGGGAGCCGGGCCCTCCCCCCGCGGTCTATCTTCCCGTCGCTTTGGATTCACTTCTCCGCCAGTCCTACCTTTCAGATAGTGGTTGGTTTTCTGTTTCTAGAATTGCTGTTCTTCTCTTCTTCAATCTCCCGTTGGATTTGTAGGTGTTTGCAATCTTCTTCCTTGATTTCCTGGTTGATCCAAACATTCTTGTGCAGGATGGTCTTTAGTTTCCAAGTGTTTGAATTCCTTCCAAACTTTTTCTTGTGATTGAGTTCCAGTTTCAAAGTATTGTGGTCTGAGAATATGTAGGGAAGAATCTCAATCTTTTGGTATCAGTTGAGACCTGATTTGTGACCCAGTATGTGGTCCATTCTGGAGAAAGTTCCATGTGTGCTTGAGAAGACTGAGTATTCTGTTGTTTTAGGGTGGAATGTTGTATATATATATATATATATATATATATATATATATATATATGGGGATATATATATATAGTAAATATGGTTCAGTATGTCATTCAAAGCTTTTGTTTCTTTGTTTATTTTCTGCATAGAAGATCTGCCTATTGAGGAGAGTCATGTGAAGATTCCCTTCAATTAATGTATTCTTTTCAATATGACTCTTTATTTTGATTAACAGTTGTCTTAAGTAGTTGGTTGCTCCCATGTTGGGGCCATAAATATTTACAGTTGTTAGATCTTCTTGGTGGATAGACCCTTTAAAAATGATGCAGTGTCGGGAGGAGGAGTCAAGATGGCTGAGAAGTAGCAGGCTGAGACTACTTCAGGTAGCGGGAGATCAGCTAAATAGCTTATCTAAAGATTGCAAACACCTACAAATCCAACAGGAGATTGAAGAGAAGAAGAACAGCAATTCTAGAAACAGAAAACCAACCACTATCTGAAAGGTAGGACTGGCGGAGAAGTGAATCCAAAGCGACGGGAAGATAGACCGCGGGGGGAGGGCCCGGCTCCCGGCGGAGCAATGGAGCAAAATCAGGACTTTTAAAAGTCTGTTCCGCTGAGGGACATCGCTCCAGAGGCTTAACTGGGGTGAAGCCCAGGCGGGGTCAGCGCGGCCTCAGGTCCCGCAGGGTCGCAGAAGGATAGGGGGTGTCTGCGTGTTGCAGAGCTTACTGGTATTAGAACGGGGAAGCCGGCTACAGAGACAGAGCTGAGGAGTGACTCTCAGCTCGGGGTTGCCTTGAACCGGTCGCAGGCTTGGTCAGCTCGGAGCACGGCCGGAGGCCAGGGTGACGGGAGTCGTTGGGCGCTGTTCTCTGAGGGCGCACTGAGGAGTGGGGCCCCGGGCTCTCAGCTCCTCCGGGCTGGAGACCGGGAGGCTGCCATCTTCATTCCCGACCTCCCGAACTCTACGGAAAGCGCTCAGGGAACAAAAGCTCCCGAAAGCAAAACTGAGAGAGCGGATTACTCAGTGCGGCCCCGGGTAAGGGCGGTGCAACTCTGCCTGGGGCAAAGATGCTTGAGAATCACTACAACAGGCCCCTCCCCCAGAAGATCAATGGGAAACCCAGCCAGGACCAAGTTCACCTACCAAGGAGTACAGTTTCAATACCAAGGAGAGCGGCGGAATTCCAGAGAAGAAAGCAAAGCACGGAACTCATGGCTTTCTCCCCATGATTTTTTAGCCTTGCAGTTAATTTAAATTTTTTTTTATTTTTTTATTTTATTTTATTTTTTTAATTTTTTTTTTTAAAGATTTTATTTATTTATTTGACAGAGAGATCACAAGCAGGCAGAGAGGCAGGCAGAGAGAGAGGAGGAAGCAGGCTCCCTGCTGAGCAGAGAGCCCGACGCGGGGCTCGATCCCAGGACTCTGAGATCATGACCTGAGCCGAAGGCAGCGGCTTAACCCACTGAGCCACCCAGGCGCCCCTAATTTAATTTTTTTTTCTTTTTCAATTTTTTTTTCTTCTTTTTCTCTTCTTCTGCTAATTTTTTTTAACTTTTACCGTTTTCTTTTTTAACGTTTTTTAAATAGTTTATCTAATATATATATATATTTTTTTCCTCTTTTTATATTTTTTCTTTATCGGCTTTCTTTTTTAAAATAGTTTCTTTTTTTTTTTCTTTTTGAGCCCCTTTTTATCCCCTTTCTCCCCCCTCACAATTCGGGATCTCTTCTGATTTGGCTAAAGCATATTTTCCTGGGGTTGTTGCCACCCTTTTAGTATTTTACTTGCTCCTTCATAAATTCTTATCTGGACAAAATGACAAGGCGGAAAAATTCACAACAAAAAAAAAAAAAGAACAAGAGGCAGTACCAAAGGCTAGGGACCTAATCAATACAGACATTGGTAATATGTCAGATATAGAGTTCAGAATGACGATTCTCAAGGTTCTAGCCGGGCTTGAAAAAGGCATGGAAGATATTAAAGCAACCCTCTCAGGAGATATAAAAGCCCTTTCTGGAGAAATAAGAGAACTAAAATCTAACCAAGTTGAAATCAAAAAAGCTATTAATGAGGTGCAATCAAAAATGGAGGCTCTGACTGCTAGGATAAATGAGGCAGAAGAAAGAATTAGCGATATAGAAGACCAAATGACAGAGAATAAAGAAGCTGAGCAAAAGAGGGACAAACAGCTACTGGACCATGAGGGGAGAATTCGAGAGATAAGTGACACCATAAGACGAAACAACATTAGAATAATTGGGATTCCAGAAGAAGAGGAAACAGAGAGGGGAGCAGAAGGTATATTGGAGAGAATTATTGGAGAGAATTTCCCCAATATGGCAAAGGGAACAAGCATCAAAATTCAGGAGGTTCAGAGAACCCCCCTCAAAATCAATAAGAATAGGTCCACACCCCGTCACCTAATAGTAAAATTTACAAGTCTTAGTGACAAAGAAAAGATCCTGAAAGCAGCCCGGGAAAAGAAGTCTGTAACGTACAATGGTAAAAATATTAGATTGGCAGCAGACTTATCCACAGAGACCTGGCAGGCCAGAAAGAGCTGGCATGATATATTCAGAGTACTAAATGAGAAAAACATGCAGCCAAGAATACTATATCCAGCTAGGCTATCATTGAAAATAGAAGGAGAGATTAAAAGCTTCCAGGACAAACAAAAACTGAAAGAATTTGCAAATACCAAACCAGCTCTACAGGAAATATTGAAAGGGGTCCTCTAAGCAAAGAGAGACCCTAAAAGTAGTAGATCAGAAAGAAACAGAGACAATATACAATAACAGTCACCTTACAGGCAATACAATGGCACTAAATTCATATCTCTCAATACTTACCCTGAATGTTAATGGGCTAAATGCCCCAATCAAAAGACACAGGGTATCAGAATGGATAAAAAAAACAAAACCCATCTATATGTTGCCTACAAGAAACTCATCTTACCATACTCAAAGGAACTGTCCAACAAGAAGATCTAACAATTTTAAATATCTATGCCCCTAACGTGGGAGCAGCCAACTATATAAACCAATTAATAACAAAATCAAAGAAACACATCAACAAGAATACAATAATAGTAGGGGATTTTAACACTCCCCTCACTGAAATGGACAGATCATCCAAGCAAAATATCAACAAGGAAATCAAGGCCTTAAATGACACACTGGACCAGATGGACATCACAGATATATTCAGAACATTTCATCCCAAAGCAACAGAATACACATTCTTCTCTAGTGCACATGGAACATTCTCCAGAATAGATCACATTCTTGGTCCTAAATCAAGTCTCAACCGGTATCAAAAGATTGGGATCATTCCCTGCATATTTTCAGACCACAATGCTCTGAAGCTAGAACTCAATCTCAAGAGGAAATTTGGAAAGAACCCAAATACATGGAGACTAAACAGCATCCTTCTAAAGAATGAATGGGTCAACCAGGAAATTAAAGAAGAATTGAAAAAATTTATGGAAACAAATGATAATGAAAACACAACGGTTCAGAATCTGTGGGACACAACAAAGGCAGTCCTGAGAGGAAAATATATAGCGGTACAAGCCTTTCTCAAGAAACAAGAAAGGTCTCAACTACACAACCTAACCCTACACCTAAAGGAGCTGGAGAAAGAACAAGAAAGAAACCCTAAACCCAGCAGGAGAAGAGAAATCATAAAGATCAGAGCAGAAATCAATGAAATAGAAACTAAAAATAAAATAGAACAAATCAACGAAACTAGGAGCTGGTTCTTTGAAAGAATTAATAAGATTGATAAACCCCTGGCCAGACTTATCAAAAAGAAAAGAGAAAGGACCCAAATAAATAAAATCATGAATGAAAGAGGAGAGATCACAACAAACACCAAAGAAATACAGACAATTATAAGAACATACTATGAGCAACTCTACGCCAACAAATTTGACAATCTGGAAGAAATGGATGCATTCCTAGAGACATATAAACTACCACAACTGAACCAGGAAGAAATGGAAAGCCTGAACAGACCCATAACCAGTAAGGAGATTGAAACAGTCATCAAAAATCTCCAAACAAACAAAAGCCCAGGGCCAGACGGCTTCCCGGGGGAATTCTACCAAACATTTAAAGAAGAACTAATTCCTATTCTCCTGAAACTGTTCCAAAAATTAGAAATAGAAGGAAAACTTCCAAACTCATTTTATGAGGCCAGCATCACCTTGATCCCAAAACCAGACAAGGATCCCAACAAAAAAGAGAACTACAGACCAATATCCTGGATGAACACAGATGCAAAAATTCTCGCCAAAATACTAGCCAATAGGATTCAACAGTACATTAAAAGGATTATTCACCACTACCAAGTAGGATTTATTCCAGGGCTGCAAGTTTGGTTCAACATCCGCAAATCAATCAATGTGCTACAACACATTAATAAAAGAAAGAACAAGAACCGTATGATACTCTCCATAGATGCTGAAAAAGCATTTGACAAAGTACAGCATCCCTTCCTGATCAAAACTCTTCAAAGTGTAGGGATAGACGGCACATACCTCAATATTATCAAAGCCATCTATGAAAAACCCACCACAAATATCATTCTCAATGGAGAAAAACTGAAAGCTTTTCCGCTAAGGTCAGGAACACGGCAGGGATGTCCGTTATCACCACTGCTATTCAACATAGTACTAGAAGTCCTAGCCTCAACAATCAGACAACAAAAGGAAATTAAAGGCATCCAAATCGGCAAAGAAGAAGTCAAACTATCACTCTTCGCCGATGATATGATACTATATGTGGAAAACCCAAAAGACTCCACTCCAAAACTGCTAGAACTTGTACAGGAATTCAGTAAAGTGTCAGGATATAAAATCAATGCACAGAAATCAGTTGCATTTCTCTACACAAACAACAAGACAGAAGAAAGAGAAATTAAGGAGTCCATCCCATTTACAATTGCACCCAAAACTATAAGATACCTAGGAATAAGCCTAACCAAAGAGACTAAGAATCTATACACAGAAAACTATAAAGTACTCATGAAAGACATTGAGGAAGACACAAAGAAATGGAAAAATGTTCCTATGCTCCTGGATTGGAAGAATAAATATTGTGAAAATGTCTATGCTACCTAAAGCAATCTACACATTTAATGCAATTCCTATCAAAGTACCATCCATTTTTTTCAAAGAAATGGAACAAAATATCCTAAAATTTATATTAAACCAGAAAAGACCTCGAATAGCCAAAGGAATATTGAAAAAGAAAGCCAAAGTTGGTGGCATCACAATTCCGGACTTCAAGCTCTATTACAAAGCTGTCATCATCAAGACAGCATGGTACTGGCACAAAAACAGACACATAGATCAATGGAACAGAATAGAGAGCCCAGAATAGACCCTCAACTCTATGGTCAACTCATCTTCGACAAAGCAGGAAAGAATGTCCAATGGAAAAAAGACAGCCTCTTCAATAAATGGTGTTGGGAAAATTGGACAGCCACATGCAGAAAAATGAAATTGGATCATTTCCTTACACCACACACGAAAATAGACTCAAAATGGATGAAGGATGTCAATGTGAGAAAGGAATCCATCAAAATCCTCGAGGAGAACACAGGCAGCAACCTCTTCGACCTCAGCCGCAGCAACATCTTCCTAGGAACATCACCAAAGGCAAGGGAAGCAAGGGCAAAAATGAGCTTTTGGGATTTTATCAAGATCAAAAGCTTCTGCACAGCAAAGGAAACAGTGAACAAAACCAAAGACAACTGACAGAATGGGAGAAGATATTTGCAAATGACATATCAGATAAAGGGCTAGTGTCCAAAATCTATAAAGAACTTAGCAAACTCAACACCCAAAGAACAAATAATCCAATCAAGAAATGGGCAGAGGACATGAACAGACATTTCTGCAAAGAAGACATCCAGATGGCCAACAGACACATGAAAAAGTGCTCCATATCACTCGGCATCAGGGAAATACAAATCAAAACCACCATGAGATATCACCTCACACCAGTCAGAATGGCTAAAATGAACAAGTCAGGAAATGACAGATGCTGGCGAGGATGCGGAGAAAGGGGAACCCTCCTACACTGTTGGTGGGAATGCAAGCTGGTGCAACCACTCTGGAAAACAGCATGGAGGTTCCTCAAAATGTTGAAAATAGAACTACCCTATGACCCAGCAATTGCACTGCTGGGTATTTACCCTAAAGATACAAACGTAGTGATCCGAAGGGGCACGTGCACCCGAATGTTTATAGCAGCAATGTCTACAATAGACAAACTATGGAAAGAACCTAGATGTCCATCTACAGACGAATGGATAAAGAAGATGTGGTATATATACACAATGGAATACTATCAGCCATCAAAAGAAATGAAATCTTGCCATTTGCGACAACGTGGATGGAACCAGAGGGTATCATGCTTAGTGAAATAAGTCAATCGGAGAAAGACAACTATCATATGATCTCCCTGATATGAGGGAGAGGAGATGCAACATGGGGTGTCGAGGGGGTAGGAGAAGAGTAAATGAAACAAGATGGGATTGGGAGGGAGACAAACTATAAGTGACTCTTAATCTCACAAAACAAACTGAAGGTTGATGGGGGGAGGGTGTTGGGAGAGGGGGGTGGGGTTATGGATATTGGGGAGGGTATGTGCTGTGGTGAGTGCTGTGAAGTGTGTAAACCTGGCGATTCGCAGACCTGTACCCCTGGGGATAAAAATATATGTTTATAAAGCTGTAAAAAAAAAGAAAAAAGAAAAAAGAAAGGATGAATACCCAAGTTTTGTAGCAACATGGACGGGACTGGAAGAGATTATGCTGAGTGAAATCAGTCAAGCAGAGAGAGTCAATTATCATATGGTTTCACTTATTTGTGGAGCATAACAAATAGCATGGAGGACAAGGGGAGATGGAGAGGAGAAGGGAGTTGAGGGAAATTGGAAGGGGAGGTGAACCATGAGAGACTATGGACTCTGAAAAACGATCTGAGAATTTTGAAGGGGTGGGGGGTGGGAGGTTGGTGGCACCAGGTGGTGGGTATTGTAGAGGGCACGGATTGCATGGAGCACTGGGTGTGGTGCAAAAATAATTAATACTGTTATGCTGAAAAAATAAAAAATTAAAAAAAATCTAATGATGTGCTGTATGGTAACTAACATAAGATAATTAAAAAAAAGAAGAAAGGAACATGAATGGAAAATTGGTTACAATAAAATTTGGGGAAGATGTATGTGAATAAACCTCTCTCATTTGGCAAAAACAAATAAAATATGAAGATTTTAATTTCCATGTGAATGTTTATCAAATGTTGACCTTAACTAGAAGATGAATAACTTATCTGTTGATACCAGCTATCCTTTGTCCCAGCCATCCCTGTCATTGCCCATGGGCTTATGAACCAAGTTGCCATTGTGGAGGGGATAATTCTGCTTGGTTTCTACAATATGAACTTCCTCTCTGTAAGGATGAATACCCAGTAGAAGACAACTACATTATTTCCCTGACATACCACCTTTCTCTGGGCAGATTTATTACATTGGACCATTCCTATAAAAAAGAAAGTGTTCTGTCCTTGCTGCAATAGACAGTGGATTAAAGAATGTCTTACACATTGCCATAGTATTCCCAAAGCATTGTTTTGAATCAAAGAACTTTCTTCACATCAACAGAATATGTTAATGGGCCCATATTCATGGAGTTCAAGATCTTACCATACTACCCCTCCCCTTCCTGAAGGAGATGGCTTGATAGAACTGTAAAAGGAACTTTTGAAAACTCAGTTGTAGTTTTAGATATGTGGCAATGTGTTGCAGTGGCAAGGTTCTCCAGGAGACTGTAGATGCTCTGAATCTCAGTTTCCAATATATATTATTTCTCTGATAACAAAGATTCACAAGTCTGGGAATTTGAGGTTGTAAATATAACTGGCACAACTCACACTTTCTCCCAAGTGACCCATTAGCAACATTTTGCTTTGTAGTCCCACAGTTCTATTTTTTACTAACCCAGAGGTCTTATGCTAGGAGACAAAACAATGATTGCCATTAGCTGGAAGTGGGGACCAACATCTAGCCATAATTGGCTCCTCATGGTTGTGAATCAATAGGCAAAGAGAGGATTTACTACTTGGGCTAAAGTGATTAATTCTTATAACTGGCAAAATATAGCTACAAAGTAGTTAAATTGGTAAAAACAAATTTTCTCAGGACTATTGTAATAAGGAAAAAGAGACCTCAGTAGACAATCAGCCTCAATTCCAAATAAATAATTTACAAGTGGGAATTAATATTCAAACAGCTTGGTAGGGTCACTCTTTGGAAAAAATACTAATAGAAAACAAGAGATTTTATTGTTGCTGTTGTTGTTTGTCTATACAAATCTAACAAGATTCTTGCTGAAAATTTGCCAAGCATATCAGCCAACACCTGATGGGTGGTGCATAACCCTGTCAGATACTCAGATCTGTTAGATGAGGATAATGATGAACTTTTGTTATATTGCTTTAGATAGGATCTGACTAGGATTTTACAACAAAGTACACACAGATGGTCCTAGTACATGATTAAGGATCCTAACTAAAGTTTTGTCAAGAAGGGGAGGTGTTAAGATGCTGAAGAAAATGAGGGTACTTGGACTTTCCTTGTCCCTCAATCACAACTGTACTGAGGTCAGATCACTTGGAATACCCAGAAACTTGATCTGAGGAGTGGAAGAAGTGATTTCCATGGTTCAAGTGAGACAGTGTTGCACATATGAGGCATGTGGAAGTGAATTGGGGGAGAGAAAAAATGCCGTAATGTAGAAGAGAGGGAGCTCCTTCTGCAAGCTGATTAAAAAGGAAAGAAAGAGGGAGGGGTTGAGATAGTTTAGCATTGTGTCCACAGAAGAAGAATCTCTCCTGACCATGGACTGGGGAGCAGGAGGAACTGATTTTTTTTTTTTTTTTCAAAAAGTGTGTGTAGCTCATACTCTGAAGTTTTGGAAGTGTGTGATTTCCCCAAAACAGAGCTCTTACACAGTCCTTCAGAGAAGGAGGGTGCTGGCTGGAAAGTGCACAAAGTGGTGTAGGGATATCCTGGGTCACACTAGGAAAGAATGTTCCTTTTTGTGGAGTACATTTGTAAGAGGGTATATTCCCTCTTTGTCTTATAGACAAAGACTCTATAGGCACCAGCAAATGTTTTTTTTTCATTGGCAGGGGACAGAGGTGTGACCAGAGTGATAACTTGGTAACTACTTTACCAGTTGCTACACCATAGAATCCACATACTGTGTAGGCAGGTGACTGTTTTTCTGGGATGAAGGACACTAGACTAGTGCAGTAAGGAAACTCTTCTCCAGAGGTGGAAGCGGATCTACATGGTCCAGAGTCCTTTAAGACTTGGAGGTTTGAATCCCATATGCATGCCAAAGATAAAACTCAGGAAAGCTGTCACACTGGGAGTACTGGTGACTTCTGTTTTTCTGTGAGGGCTTTCTGAACAGTGGTGGGGTGTGAAATCCCCTGTCCCATGACAAGAGAGTGGGGTGTTGTCATTTCCCCCTCACCACAAACATGGTGATCTTCAGAATAATACAGCAGTCCTCAGTGAAGGTGGATGCCACTCACACCAAACTCTGCCCCCCTGTACTTAGGAAGGGCACATTTGCTGAAGCAGGACTGACTCTGAGACAGCACAACAGACCTTTACCCCAGAATAACAGCACATGCAGCATACTGCATGCACTGAGTCCACAGATTATTCACTGCATCAAAACATCACCATCTGGTCTGGTGGAAATAAGACCAGGCTGTATTTTTTTTTTTTTTTTTTGGAATCAGACTTAGAGTTTTTTGTTTATTTGTTCTTTTCTTTGCTTTTCTCCTTTTTTGGAACAAGCTTCTTTTGTAATTTTTAAAAGATTTATTTATTTATTTATTTGACAGAGAGAAACATAGTGAAAGAGGGAACATAAGCAGGGGTAGTGGGAGAAGGAGAAGCAGGCTTCCTGCTGATCAGGGAGCCCATGTGGGGCTCGATTCCAGGACCCTGGAATCAAGACCTGAGCTGAAGGCAGATGTTTAATGACTGAGCCACTCAGGTACCCTGTAATTTTCTTGTTTCTTTTTTCCCTTTATTTTTCTTTGTAATCAGGCTTACTGTTTTTTGATTTTTTAAAATTCTTTTTCTTCTCTCTCTTTTCATTGGGGTTTTTTTTTTCTCAGTTTTTTTTTCCCTCCCTCTCCCCAGGCATATTTTAACAAACAAATCATAGAACATCTAGTTAAAATTCCAAACAATCCCCACCTGAGCAAGAAGGAACTCTGATTAGGACAGACCAGTGGGAAAAAGCAGCCAAAATGAAACAACAGAGTGCACACAGTATACAACAAAAACACTTTGGGAAGTATCAGAACCTAGATGGTGTATGATCACTTTTTAATACAGCATTACTCTCAGGTGTAGGAAACATGCCAAGCTTAAACAACATGTAAAAGACAGACATTTAGACTATTTTGAAAAGATGGTAGGGAAGTAGGAGGTGCTGTTTCAACTGGTCCCCTAAAGTGAGCTGATTATTTACCAAAGAACTCTGATCACCCATGAAATTAGCCTGAGATTAGAATTATACACTTCTGGATCTCTACAGGGGCAGAAGATGTCAGTGGACAGGTAAAGTGGAGTGGGAACATCAGACTGATATTGGATGATAAAAGGGGGAGGGAGCCACCAGAAGTAACCCATTGGAAAGTAATACCCCAATATGAGAGTGCCCTGTGATTGGGGACCAGCATTAACTTGGAGTCTGGTTGAACGCACTCAAAAAGAACAAAAGATCTTAAGGGGAAATTGGTGTAATCGGGCCGTTAGGGACAGGGGCTGAAGCCCATGGACCCAGACAGTCACCACTGGCCCTGAGCCAGAGAGAGTGCAGCAAAGAAGCCAGGCCTTGGTTCCTGAGCCACCAGCACACGTGAGAGCGTCTGGGTGGTGGTGCGCGTGAGTCTGGTGTGGACGCCAGCCGGCACTCTCTAGAATCACATTTTGCACTCTGCACATGCGCTGCATGACTGGGGTCTGAGTCACACTCTACACCCTCCCCTGAGAGAGGTCTGTGCAGGCACTAGCAGGTGCTCTCTAGGACCAGAAGAGTCTCAATACTCCCAGCCTGGGCCAGCTTGAAAATCTCAGTGTGCTATCTCTGATTGGGACCTCTCTGGTGGTCTGGACCTGCCCAGACAGCTACCACAGAGGCAGCCATTGGAAGCCAGCTCTCTGGACTAGTACTTCTTGTGGTTTTGGGTAAAAGCGGGAGTTCCTATGAACCCTGAGACCGTGACTGGGGACAAGGTCTGCCAGTGGCAGAGGGGGAATTTATGTGCTCTCGAGCACCCAGAGGGGAACAAACTGAGGCTTCTCTCTGAGACAGAGGTCTGGGTGCAGTTTGCTTTCCTCTAAACCTCCAAAGAACCACCAAAAGCTGCCAAAGGGAGAAAAAAACAAAACAAAACAAAAAAACCTCCAGAGAACAAAAGCCTGAAAAACTGGTTTCCTCAGAGCCCAGCCCCTTGATAGGAGCAGGAGGACTCAACTCTAGCAAGACTCCCTGAAAAACCACATGACAGGCCCCTTCCTTAGAAAGCCAGCCAAAACAATATAAAACAAAACAAACAAACAAACAAACAAAATACCCACAATAGGAACAAGCACCCCTACTTCATAGATACAACTTTTATTTTTAATTCGTTCCCACTATTCTGGTTCTTTTCATTTTTTATTTTTTATTTTTTTTAAAGATTTTATTTATTTATTTGACAGAGAGAGATCACAAGTAGACGGAGAGGAAGGCAGAGAGAGAGAGAGAGAGGGAAGCAGGCCTCTTGCTGAGCAGAGAGCCCGATGTGGGACTCGATCCCAGGACCCTGAGATCATGACCTGAGCCAAAGGCAGCGGCTTAACCCACTGAGCCACCCAGGCGCCCCTCTTTTCATTTTTTAAACATAACTTTTTAACTTATTTACCATCACAATGAGATGTTCAGTACATCAAATTCCATGATAACCTTTTAACCTGAACTTTTTTGATACATATACCTGTGTTTTTATTTTGCTTTCTTTTTTATAAATTTTTATTTTATTTTTTTAATATTCATATAGAGATAAGCATCAAGATAATCCTCTTTCCCCAATCAATGCTACCCATATATGTAAACGAGTTTTAATCCCCCTTTATCTCAGGAAAGTTGAGTCCTTTAAGAAAGATATCAAGATACATCCAGGAAGAATCAAAATAAACTTCTTTGCCCACACTGAGAATTTATAACACCCTCCCATCTTTTACTTCTGTCAGTGTTTCTGTGTATTTGTTTATGTTCTAGTAGTATATAAATCTTATACTTGGGATTCATTGTGGCTGGGTTCTTTTTTTTTTTTGTCATTTACTTTTGTCGGTCCTTTTGTCTGTCTGTTTTTGTTTGTATATTTTATAAATCTTACCTTTGGGGCCCATTCGGGCTGGGTCTTCTCTTTTCTTTTTTTCTTTTTCTTCTCCTCTCTCTCACTCTCTTTCCCTTTTTTTCTTTTTTCCTTTCCTATTGGTGGGGACTCCTGATTGCTCAGAAGCATACCAGAGTGCACCTTGCCTGCACCACTGTTGATACTTACAGCTGCACATCCCTTCAGCCATCTCTCACCAAAATGACTAGGAGGAGGAATGCCCAACAGAGGAAAAATTCAGAGCCTGGGCCCTCTCCATCAGAGCTTCTGGATATAGACATAAACAGTATGTTGGAAAGGGAATTCAGGCTAACAATTATCCAGGCAATAGCTAGGTTGGTGAAAGCTTTTGATGATAAAATGGAATTGATTAGGGCAGAAGTGAAAGCCACCAGGGACAATGTTAACAATGCTCTCAATGAGTTCCAATCTAATCTAAATTCTCTAACAGCTAGGGTAACTGAGGCAGAAGATAGAATTAGTGATCTAGAGGATAACAGATAGAGAAAAATGATCAGGAGGAAGCCTGGAAGAAACAGCTTAGAAGCCATGAAAACAGAATTGGGGAAATAAATGATGCCATGAAACGTTCCAATGTCAGAATTATTGGAATCCCCGAGGGGCAGAAGAAATAAAGAAGACTAGAAGATATAGTTGAACAAATTCTCCATGAAAATTTTCCCAATCTGGTGAATAGAACCAGCATTTGTGTCCTAGAGGCAGAAAGGTTTCTCCCCAAGATCATACAATCTAGAAAGACCTCGAGACACCTGATTGTGAAAATGATAAATTGTAATTTTATTTATTTTTTTTAATATTTTTATTTATTTATTTGGCAGAGAGAGATCACAAGTAGGCAGAGAGGCAGGCAGAGAGAGAGAGGGGGATGCAGTCTCCCCATTGAGCAGAAAGCCTGATGTGGGGCTTTATCCTAGGACCGTGGTATCATGACCTGAGCTGAAGGCAGAGGCTTTTAACCCACTGAACCACACAGGTACCCCAATGAATCATAATTTTAGAAAGGAGCTCTTGAAAGCAGCTGGGGAGAAGAGATTCCTTAGGTACAGAAGAAGGCCTATCAGAATAATGTTAGACCTGTCCACAGAAACCTGGCAGGCCAGAAAGGGCTGGCAAGATGTATTCAGGACACTAAATGAGAAGAACATGCAGCCAAAAACACTTTATCCAGCAAGACTGACATTCAACATGGATGGAGAGAGAGAGAGCTTCCAAGAATGTCAAGGTTTAAAAGAGTATGTGACCACCAAGCCGGCACTGCAAGAAATATTAAGGGTGGTTCTATAAAAGAGGAAAACCTCAAGAGTATCATTAAACAGAAATTTATGGAGACAATCTATAGAAATGAAGATTTTACAGGTAACACGATGTTGACAAAAACGTATCTCTCAATAATCACTCTCAACATGAATGGACTAAATGTGTCCATAAAACGGCACAGGGTTGCAGATTGGATAAAATGACAGAACCTATCCATATATTGTCTACAAGAGACCTATTTAGAACCTAAGGATACACCCAGACTAAAAGTGAAAGGGTGGGGAAGTATCTTTCATGACAATGGGCCTCAAAAGGAGGCTGGGGTAGTGATTCTTATATCAGATAAATTAGATTTTAAACTAAAAACTGTATTCAGAGATACAGAAGGACACTACATCATTCTTAAAGGGTCTATCTACCAAGAAGATCTAACAATTGCAAATATTTATGCCCCCAGTACAGTAGCAGCCAACACATAAGAAAACTGTTCTAGATAAAGGGTCATATTGATATGAATACATTAATAGTAGAAGATCTTAACACACAACTCTCAGTAATAGTCAGATCATCCAAGCAGAAAATCAATAAAGAAACAAGAGCATTGAATGACATTGGAGCAGATGAACCTCATAGATATATACAAAACATTCCACCCCAAAACAAAAGAATACATATTCTTCTCGAATGTACATGGAGCCTTCTCCAGAATAGAACACATACTAGGTCACAAGTCAGGGTTCAACTGATACCAAAAACTTGAGATTATTCCCTATATATTCTCAGATCACAATGCTTTGAAACTGGAGCTCAACCGCAAGAAAAACTTTGGAAGGAATTTAAATACTTGGAAGCTAAAGATCACCTTGCTTAAGAATGCTTGGATCAACCAGGAAATCAAAGAAGAAGTTAAATAATTCATGGAAACCAATGAGAATGAATACACTTCAGTCCAAAACCTATGGGATACAACAAAGGCGGTCCTAAGGGGGAAATACATAGCCATCCAAGCATCCCTCAAAAAATTGAAAAATCTGGAATACACCACCTGTCTTTATACCTGAAAGAACAGGACAATCAAAACAAATTAAGCCAACTCCACACACAAGAAGGGGAATAGTAGATTAGAGGAGAAATCAATGATATAGAAACTAGAGATAAAGTAGAACGCATCAACAAAACTAGAAGCTGGTTTTTTGAAAGAATCAATAAGATAGATAAACCATTGGCCAAACTAATCCAAAAGAAAAGAGAGAAGATCCAAATTAATAAAATTATGAATGAAAAGGGAGATAACAAAACTAACATCAGGGAAATAGAAACAATATCTGAAATTATTATCAATAGTTTAAGCAACCTAGATGAACCATTTCACCCCTGGAAAACTATAACCTTCCAAACTGAATCAGGAAGAGACTGACAACCTGAATAGACTAATATCTAGTAACAAGATTGAAGCAGTGATCACAAACCTATTCTCCTGAAGCTGTTTAAAAAATTGAAACAGAGGGAGACAAGATGGCGGGGAAGTAGGAGGAGGCGCCTTTTGAAACTGTACCCTAAAGTGAGCTGATTACCTTCCAAAGAACTCTGATCACCCACGAAATCTGCATGAGATCAGAATTATACAAGTCTGGATCTCTACAGGAGCAGAAGACGTCAGTGAGCAGGTTAAGGGTAGTGGGAACCTCAGGCTGATATCGGAAGATAAACAAAGGGGGAGGGAGCCACCAGAGGCGACCCATTGGAAAGTAATATCCCAATACTAGAGTCCCTGTGTTTGGGAACCAGCATTAACTTGGAGTCTGGTAGAAAGCACTCAGAAAGAGCAAAGGATTACGGGGGGGGGGGGGGGGGGATTGTGGGAATCAGGGAGATTAGGGACAGGGGCTTAAATCCCCAGACCCAGGACAGCCACCCCTGGTGCAGAGCCAGAGAGAGTGTGGCGGAGAAACCAGGTCTTGGTCCCTGAGCCACAAGTGCGCCTGAGAGTGCATGGGTTCGGGCTCCCATGAGGGGCTGGGAGCCTCGCCGGCCAGCAGAAGCAAAGCCTTTTTGCAGTCCCCACTCGAGTGCTGTGCCCTGCTATCACAGTCCAAGTCACACCTCGCCCTCCCCTGAGAGAGGTGTGCACAGGCGCCAGCCCAGTGCCCTCAGACCCAGAAAGACCAGGCATTCCCAGCCTGGGCCAGCGGGAAAATCTCAGTGTGCGATCGCTTCTTGGAACCTCTCTGGCAGTCTGGAGCTGCCCAGACAGCCGCTGCTGCCGTGGTTTTGGGTACAAGCAAAAAATCCTGCATCCCCAGGGACCGCGACTCAGAACCTGCTCTGCCAGCAGCCAAGGGGGAATTTCTTTGGGTTCTGCAGCCAAACTGAGGCTTCTCTCTGAGAGGGAGGTCAGGGTGCAGTTTGCTTTCCTCTAAACCTACAAAAACCATCAAAAGCGGTCAAGGCGAGAGAGGAAAAAAAAAAGTGAACAAACATAAAAACCTCCAGAGAACAAAAGCCTGAAAAAAACCAGTTTCCTCAGAGCCCACCCTCTTGAAAGGGGCGGGAGGACTTAACTCAGAGAACATCATTGACTGAAAACCCACGTGGAAGGCCCCTCCCCCAGAAAACCAACCAGGAAAAAAAAAAAAAAAAGACTACAAGAGAACAACCACCACTACTTCATAGGACAACTTTTATTTTTAATTCGTTCCCACTATTCTGGCTCATTTTTTTTATATAGATAATTTGTTAACCTACTTACCATCACAGTGAGATGTCCAGTACATCAAATTCCATAATACCCTTCTAACATGAACTTTTTGATACATACACCTGTGTTTTTCTTTTGCATTTCTATTTTCTAAATTTCTTTTTTTTTTAATTTTAGTTTAGTTTAGTCTAATTTATTCCTTTTTTATTTTTATTTTCTAATATTCATATAGAGTTAAACTTCAAGGTAATCCCTTTCCCCAATCAATACTACCCCTATAGGTAAACCAATTTTTAATCCCCCTTTATCTTAGGAAAGTTGAGTTTTTTAACAAAGATATCAAGATACATCCAGGAAGACTCAAAAACTACCTTCCTCGCCCACACTGAGAATTTATAACCACTCTCCCATCTTTTTCTTCCAACAGTGTTTCTGTGTTTGTCCTGATAGTATATAAATTTTACACTTGGGGTTCTTTTTGACGAGGTTCTTCCTTTATTTGCTTATATATATACATATTATTTTTTTTCTCTTGTCATATACTTTTATCAGTCTTTTTATTTGTCTGTTTTTGTTTGTATACTTCATAAATCTTACCTTGGGGCCCATTTGGGCTGAACCTTCTCTTTTATCTTCCCTTTCTTTCCTGTCTCTCTCTCTCTTTTTTTCTTTTTCTTTTCTTTTTTCTCTCATTTGGGTGGGGAATCCTGATTGCTCAGAAGCGTTCCAGGGTGCACCTTGACTGCACCACGGTTGATACATCCAGCTACATCCATTCAGCCACCTCTCACCAAAATGACTAGGAGGAGGAATGCCCAACAGAAGAAAAATACAGAGGATGGACTTTCTGCAACAGAGCTAATGGCTGTAAACATAGACAATATGTCAGAAATAGAATTAAGCCTAAAAATTATCCCGGCAATAGCTAGGTTGGCGAAAGCCATGGACGACCAAATGGTATTGATTAGGGCCGAACTGAAAGCGACCAGGGATGATGTTCACAATGTTAGGGCAGAGCTGAAAGCTACCAGGGATGAGGTTTACAATGCTCTTAATGAGTTCCAATCTAATCTAAATTCTCTCAAATCTAGGGTAACTGAGACAGAAGATAGAATTAGTGATCTGGAGGACAAACAGATAGAGAGAAAGGATCAGGAGGAAGCCTGGAAGAGCTTAGAAACCACGAAAACAGAATCAGGGAAATAAATGATGCCGTGAAATGTTCCAACGTCAGAATTATTGGAATCCCTGAAGGGGAGGAGAAAGAATGAAGTCTAGAAGATATAGTGGAACAAGTTCTTCATGAAAATTTTCCCAATCTTGCAAATGGCCCAGTGTTCATGTACTAGAGGCTGAACAGTCTCCACCCAAGATTATAGATTCCAGAAAAACATCAAGGCAACTGATAGTCAAATTGAGGAATCATAATTATAGATATAATCTCTTGAAAGCCGCTAGGACAAAGAGGCTCCTTACTTATAGAGGAAAGCCCATCAGAATAACGTCAGACCTGTCCACAGAGACATGGCAAGCCAAAAAGGGCTGGCAGGATATATTCAGTGCACTAAATGAAAAGAACATGCAGCCAAGAATACTTTATCCAGCAAGACTGACATTCAAAATGGATGGAGAGATAAAGAGTTTCCAAGACCGGCAAGGCTTAAAAGACTATGCAACCACCAAGCCAACACAGCAGGAAATATTAAGGGGGGGTACTATAAAAGAGGAAAAATCCTAAGAATAGCATTGAACAGATAGACAATCTACAGAAAGAAAGACTTCAAAGGTAACACGATGTCAATAAAAACGTATCTATCAATAATCACTCTCAATGTGAATGGCCTAAATGCGCCCATAAAATGGCACAGGGTTGCAGATTGGATAAAACAACAGGACCCATCCATATGTTGTCTACAAGAGACCCATTTTGAACCTAAAGATACACCCAGACTGAAAGTGAAGGGTTGGAGAAGCATCTTTCATGCCAATGGGCCTCAAAAGAAGGCCGGGGTAGCGATTCTCATATCAGACAAATTAGATTTTAAACTAAAGACTGTAGTCAGAGATACAGAAGGACACTACATCATTCTTAAAGGGACTATCCACCAAGATACTCTAACAATTGTAAATATCTATGCCCCCAATATGGGAGCAGGCAATTATATAAGAAAACTGTTAATCAAGATAAAGAGTCATATTGATATGAATACATTAATAGTAGGAGATCTTAACACGGCTCTCTCAGAAATAGACAGACATCGAAGCAGAAAATTAATAAAGAAACAAGAGCATTAAATGATACATTGGACCAGATGGACCTCATAGATACATACAGAACATTCCACCCTAAAACAACAGAATACTCATTCTTCTCAAGTGCACATGGAACCTTCTCCAGAAGACCACATACTGGGTCACAAATCAGGACTCAACCGATACCAAAAGACTGAGATTATTCCTGCATATTCTCAGATCACAATGCTTTGAAACTGGAGTTCGATTACAAGGAAAAGTACAGAAGGAACTCAAACACTTGGAAGCTAAAGCCCACCTTGCTTAAGAATGCTTGGATCAACCAGGAGATCAAAGAAGAACTAAAACAATTCATGGAAACCAATGAGAATGAAGACACTTCGGTCCAACACCCATGGGATACAGCAAAGGGGGAAATACATAGCCATCCAAGCCACCCTCAAAGAAATTGAAAAATCCCGAACACACCAGCTGTCTCTACACCTTAAAGAACTGGAGAATCAACAACAGATCAAACCAACTCCACACATAAGAAGGGAAATGATCAAGATTAGAGCAGAAATCAATGAGGTAGAAACCAGAGATACAGTAGAACGTATCAATGAAACTAGAAGTTGTTTTTTTTTTTTTTTGAAAGAATCAATAAGATTGATAAACCATTTGGCCACACTAATCCAAAAGAAAAGAGAGAAAGCCCAAATTAATGAAATTATGAATGAAAAAGGAGAGATCACAACTAACACCAAGGAAGTAGAAACAATCATCAGAAGTTATTATCAACAGTTATATGCCAATAAGCTAAGTAACCTAGATGAAATGGATGCATTCCTGGGAAACTATAAACTCCCAAAATTGAACCAGGAAGAAATTGACAACCTGAATAGACCGATATCTGGTAATAGGATTGAAACAGTGATCAAAAACCTCCCAAAAACAAAAGCCCAGGACCTGATGGCTTCCCTGGGGAATTCTACCAAACTTTCAAAGAAGAAATAACACCTATTCTCCTGAAGCTGTTTCAAAAAATTGAAGCAGAATGAAAACTTCCAGACCCTTTCTATGAAGCCAGCATTACCTTGATCCCCAAACCAGGCAAAGACCCTACCAAAAAGGAGAATTTCAGACCAATATCACTGATGAATATGGATGCTAAGATTCTCAAAAGACCCTAGCAAACAGGATTCAACAGCATATTAAAAAGATTATCCACCATGACCAGGTGGGATTCATTCCTGGGCTACAAGGATGGTTCAACATTTGCAAATCAATCAATGTGATAGAACAAATTAATAAGAGAAGACAGAAGAACCACATGGTCCTCTCAATTGATGCAGAAAAAGCATTTGAAAAAATCCAGCATCTATTCATGATTAAAATGCTTCAAAGTATAGGGATAGAGGGAACATTCTTGAGCTTTATAAAATCTATCTATGAAAGACCCACAGCAAATATCATCCTCAATGAGAAAAAGCTTGCAGCCTTCCCGTTGAGATCAGGAACACAACAAGGATGCCCACTCTCACCACTCTTGTTCAACATAATATTAGAAGTCCTAGCAACAGCAATCAGTCAACAAAGAGAAATAAAAGTTATCCAAATTGGCAATGAAGAAGTCCAACTCTCTCTCTTCGCAGATGACATGATTCTTTATATGGAAAACCCAAAAGACTCCATCCCCAAAATACTAGAATTCATACAGCAATTCAGCAACATGGCAGGATACAAAGTCAATGTACAGAAATCAGTTGCTTTCTTATACACTAACAATGAAAATACAGAAAGGGAAATTTGAGAATTGATTCCATTTACTATAGCACCAAGAACCATAGGATATCTGGGAATAAACCTAACCAAAGAGTTAAAGGATCTGTACTCGAGGAACTACAGAACACTCATGAAAGAAATTGAAGACACAAAAAGATGGAAGACCATTCTATGCTCTTGGATCGGAAGAATAAACATTGTTGAAATGTCTATACTGCCTAGAGCAATCTATACTTTTAATGACATTCCGATCAAAATTCCACTGGTATTTTTCAAAGAGCTGGAGCAAATAATCCAAAAATTTGTATGGAATCAGAAGAGACCCCAAATCGCTAAGGAAATGTTGAAAAACAAAAATAAAACTGGGGGCATCATGTTACCTGATTTCAAGCTTTACTACAAAGCTGTGATCACCAAGACAGCATGGTACTGGCATAAAAACAGACACATAGACCAGTGGAACAGAGTAGAGAGCCCAGCTATGGACCCTCAACTCTATGGTCAAATAATCTTCTACAAAACAGGAAAAAATATACAGTGGGAAAAAAGACAGTCTCTTCAATAAATGGTGCTGGGAAAACTGGACAGCTATGTAGAAGAATGAAACTTGACCATTCTCTTACACAGTACACAAAGATAAACTCAAAATGGATAAAAGCCCTCAACGTGAGACAGGAATCCATCAGAATCCTAGAGAAGAACATAGGCAGTAACCTCTTCGATATTAGCCACAGCAACTTCTTTCAAGATATGTCTCCATCTTGTTACATTTATTCTTCTCCTACCCCCTTAACCCCCCATGTAACAAGATGGGATTGGGAGGGAGACAAACCATAAGTGACTCTTAATCTCACAAAACAAACTGAGGGTTGATGGGGGGAGGGGGGTTGGGAGAGGGTGGGTGGGGTTATGGATATTGGGGAGGGTATGTGCTATGGTGAGTGCTGTGAAGTGTGTAAACCTGGCGATTCACAGACCTGTACCCCTGGGGATAAAAATATATGTTTATAAAAAATAAAATGAAAAAAAAAAAAAAAGATATGTCTCCAAAGACAAAGGAAACAAATGTGAAAATGAACTTTTGGGACTTCATCAAGATAAAAAGCTTTTGCACAGCAATGGAAACAGTCAACAAAACAAAGAGGCAACCCACAGAATGGGAGAAGATATTTGCAAATGACAGTACAGACAAAAGGTTGATATCCAGGATCTATAAAGAACTCCTCAAACTCAACCCACACAAAATAGACAATCATATCAAAAAAATGGGCAGAAGATATGAAGAGACACTTCTCCAATGAAGACATACAAATGGCTATCAGACACATGAAAAAATGTTCATCATCACTAGCCATCAGGGAGATTCAAATTAAAACCACATTGAGATACCACCTTACACCACTTATAATGGCCAAAATTAGCAAGACAGGAAACAACTTGTGTTGGAGGGGATGTGGAGAAAGGGGAACCCTCTTCCACTGTTGGTGGGAATGCAAGTTGGTGCAGCCATGTTGGAAAACAGTGTGGAGACTCCTCAAGAAATTAAAAATAGAGCTTCCCTATGACCCTGCAATTGCCCTACTGGGTATTTACCCCAAAGATACAGATGTAATGAAAAGAAGGGCCATCTGTACCCCAGTGTTTATAGCATAACAAATAGCATGGAGGACAAGGGGAGTTAGAGAGGAGAAGGGAGTTGAGGGAAATTGGAAGGGGAGGTGAACCATGAGAGACTATGGACTCTGAAAAAGAACCTGAGGGTTTTGAAGGGGCAGGGGGTGGGAGGTTGGGGGCACCAGGTGGTGGGTATTAGAGAGGGCACGGATTGCATGGAGCACCGGGTATGGTGCAAAAACAATGAATACTGTTACGCTTAAAATAAATTTTAAAAATGATTAAAAAAATAAAAAATTAAAAATGAAAAAAATTATCATATGGTTTCACTTATTTGTGGAGCATAACAAATAGCATGGAGGACAAGGGGAGTTAGAGAGGAGAAGGAAGTGAGGAAATTGGAAGGGGAGGTGAACCATGAGAGACTATGGACTCTGAAAAACAATCTGAGGGTTTTGAAGGGGCGGGGGCGTGGGAGGTTGGGGGAACCAGGTGGTGGGTATTGGAGAGGGCACGGATTGCATGGAGCACTGGGTGTGGTGCAAAAACAATGAATACTGTTATGTTGAAAAAAATAAATTAATTAAAGAAAAATAAAATCTTAAAAAATTGTGAAAAAAAACCCGATACTAGCTAATAGGATGCAACGGTGAATTAAATGTATTATTCACCACAACCAAATGGATTTATTCCTGGGCTACACAGGTGTTTAAATATCAAGAAATCAATTGATACACCACATTAATAAATGAGAGGATAAGAATCATATGATCCTCTCAATAGATGAAGAAAAAGCATTCAATTACATACAGCAACTTTTCTTGATAAAAACCCTCAAGTAAGTAGAAATAGAAAGAACATACTGCAGCATCATAAAGGTCATATACAAAAGACCCACACCTAGTACCACCCTCAATGAGGGAAAAGCTCTCAGTCAGGAACACTACAGGGATATCCACTTATACCACAGTTGTTTAACATAGTTCTGGGATTTTTTCCATCAGGAATCAAAAAGAAATGAGAGGCATCCAGATTGGCAAGGAATAAGTTAAATGTTCACTCTTTGCACACATGATACTCACATAGAAAACCTGAAGGACTTAAAAAAAATGTTAGAACTGATAAAGGAGCACAGAAAAGTCACAGGATACAAAATTAGTGCACAGAATCCTGTTGCATTTCTATACATCAATAATGAATTAGCAGAAGGAGAAATAAAAGAATCAATCTCATTTGTAATTGCACCCCAAATGCATAAGGCACCTAGGAATAAACCTAATTAAAAAGGTAAAAGATCTTTACTCTGGTAACTATAGTATGCTTATGGAAGAAATTGAAGAAGACACAAAGAACGGGGGTGGGAGTTTGGGGGAGCCAGGTGGTGGGTATTATGGAGGGTACATATGGCATGGAGCACTGGGTGTGGTGCATATACAATGAATTATGTTATGCTGAAAAGAAATTAATAACAATAAAGAAGTGGAAAACATTCCAGACTCATGGATTAGAAAAACATATTGTTAAAATACCTATCTTTCCCAAAGCAATCTACAAATTCAATGCAATCCTTATCAAAATAGCATGAGTATTTTTCACAGAACTGGAACAAACAATTCCAAAATTTATATGGAACCAAAAAAGACCCTGAACAGCCCGAGTAAAGTTGAAAAAGAAAACCAAATCTGGAGGTATCACAATTCCAGACTTCAAGCTCTATTACAAATATGTAATCATCTATACAGTATGGTATCAGCACAGATACAGAAATATAGATCAGTGAAACAGAATAGAGAACCAATAATTTACTCACAACTATACAGTTAACTAATATTTGACAAAGTTGTAAAGAATATCCTATTAAAAAAGATAGTCTTTTCAACAAATGCTCTGTGAAAAACTGGACAGCAAAGATGCAGAAAAATGAAACTGGACCACTTTCTTACAACATACACAAAAATAAACTAAAAATGGATGAAATACCTAAGTGTGAGAAAGGAAATAATCAAAATACTAAAGGAGAACCCAGGTATCAATCCCTTTGACATTGGCTCTAACAATTCCCTGTTAGACAAATCTCAGGAGGCAAGGGAAACAAAAACAAAAATGAACTATGGTGACTTCATTAATATAATATTTTTCTTCACTGCATAAGGAATAATCAACAAAACTAAAAGGCAACCCATGGATTGGGAGAAGATATTTCTAAATGATATATTTAATAAAAGTTAGCATCCAAGATCTATAAAGAACATGTCAAAGTCAACTCACCAAAAATTTAAAATCCAGTTAATAAATTAGCAGAAGACATAGATAGACACTTTTTCCAAAGAAGACACAAATACCTAACAGACACATGGAAAAATGCTCAGCATCACTCATCACCAGGGAAATACAAATGAAAATCACAATGGGATTCCCCCTCACACTTGTCAGAATGGCTAAAATTAACAAGTCAGGAAACAACAGATGTTGACAATGATGTGGAGAAAGTGGAACTCTCTTACATTTTTGATGGGAATGCAAACTGGTACTGCCACTTGGGAAAACAGTATAGAGGTACTTTACAATGTTACAAATAGAGCTACCTTATGACATAGCAATTGAGACTATTGGGTATTTATCAAAGGTATACAAATATATTAATTTGAAGGGGCACTGGCACCCCAATTTTTATAGCAGCAATGTCCACAATAGCCAAAATATGGAAATAACCCAGATATTCATCGACAAATGTGGATAAAGAACAAGTAATATATATGTATATACATATACATATATATATTTCATATACATTATATATCATATATATCATATATTTCATTTCATATCTATTCATTATATTATATATTCATTAATATTCATGCATATATGTATATGTATATCGGCCATCAAAAAGAGTGAAATTTTCCCATTTGCCATGACAAGAACGGAGCTAGAGGGTATTACACTAAGTGAAAGAATTCAGTCAGAGAAAGAAATATGCCATATGATTTCACTCATATGTGGAATTTAAGAAACCAAACAGATGAACATAGGGGAAGGAAAGGATAAATAAAATAAGAGGAAAACCGAGATGGAGGCGAAACATAAGAGACTCCTAACTATAGGGAACAAACAGGTTTGTTGTGCAGGAGGTGGGGGAATGGGGTAAGTGGGTGATGGGCATTAAGGAGGACACATGTTGTAATGAGCACTGGTGTTCATATGGAACTGATGAGTCACTAAACTCCACCCCTGAAATGAATACTATACTCTATGTGAACTAACTTGAATTTAAATAAAATCTTCAAAGGAAAAATAAAAGTTTTGTCAAACAAAGAATCTTCTTCAGCCCCTCCCTTGTTCAAGAAAAGAAGAGCGATATTACCCTTTTCTTTGAAAAATATAAATGAATTTTTCTTTGCTTCTCCTTTTCCATCAAAGAGAATCAAAATCTGACTAATTTATTTGCAAAATAAATCTGGTTATTAAAGTTGGTCTGATTATTCATAGAAGTGCAGTAAGAGTAGTGACAATCCTTGTAGGTCTTTTGAGGGTTTTATTTTTTGATGGAACTTTTCATAAAACTGGATTTTATAGCATGTTTTGCATGGAACCCTGGGTATAAGGCATAAACAATGAATCTTGGAACACAAAAAAATAAAATGAAGTTTAAAAAATTGGATTTTATAGTTTCTTAAGGATAGGAAGTCACACCTAGAACTTACCATTAGATTTTGCCCACAAAACCTATTTGGATAAATTCCTCTCTTGAAGTTTCCAAATATGCCGATGTTCATGAGTGTGGCAAACAGTGACATTTATTTGTGCCTTACATATCAGGGAACCCTTTATGACTATTATGGGCTGTTTTTCCACCCTCTAAGAGTAGCCTAGTTAGCATTGGCTCCTTAAAATCAACCTTAGTCGTTTAAAATTTTCTTGTCATATATTAACTGTAGTGTCATAAATCTAAGAATATTAGGAGTTTCAAATTCTGGAGGGTTTAGTTGAGGGGGAGATGAATTGTTTAATCTTAGGTAACAGAAACACATTTTACAAATTCTGTAACTTACACATAGATTAAAAGAAAAAAAATCATGTCCTAATTCTAAGAAAACCAGAAAAAAATTGCAAGTCAGATATTTTGAAGATGGCAGAGTAGGAAGGTTCTGAGCTCCCCTTGTTCTATGGGCATACCAAGGCAACAGCTACATTTATACAACTAATTCTGAAAATGACCTAAAGACTGGCAGAACAGAGAACCCACAGCTAGTTATAGAGAGAAGACCACATCAAAAGGATAGAAGGGGTGAAGGCACATTTGGGAACCAACTCATCACCATGATTAATCACAAATGGGAACAACAACACATGCACAAGTAAGCAAGGAAATTGGACCCTCTATAGGGCACTCCCAGCACTAAGGGTCTGCACTGGGAATGTGAGTTTCTGTAATGTCTGGCTTTGATGTGGAACTTGACTCAGGGAGCTTTAAAAATTCGCATCACCTCCAGGAGAATCTGAGGCTGATAGGAAACCAAGTACCTGCCATTATTGAGATAGCAAACTAAATAACAGCCTGAGACACAGCAAAATAGAAGCAGTTTGACATGTGTCTGGGGTATACATTAAGTTTATTGACTAATGTGTGCTGGAGGGGCAGGAATCTGCAGGAGATTTGTTCAAGAACAAAAGTGATAGGGGCATCATTTTTCCTGCCCTTCCCCAGTTTAGCTAGCCAGAGGTTTGTGAGAACCAGTTCTAACATTCTGCATCTAACTTTGTAGTACCACATGCCATGCTCCAGTGTTACCCTGCAGACCCACCTCACCCAACCTGCCTGCCTTGACATCATTCCTCCAATTTTCTTCTCAGTTCTCACCACACTCAGCAGGCAGCCTTGCCCTGGACCAACACCACTGTGAACTGACTTCCACCCTGTGTATGTGGGTTAACCACACAAGCCAGCACACTGCAATTCCTATAGCCATACTTCTTAACTGGTCGTACAGGGAGCAAGTTCTGGCCTTAAGTGTACCTGCAGCTGTAGCAGAGAAGCTAATTGCTTACAGCCATACTGAATGTGAACCCTGCCCAACAAATGGCCCATGGCAGCAGCAGACAAGTCTCTCAAAAGTGCAAGGGGGCAAACCCTGACCCTCTCCCATAGCAGGCAAATGCAGGTCATTGCAGCCAACTAAGCCAAATGGAAGAGTGGCTCAGCTATAATAGAAAGGCATACACAGCCCACACAGGGGACACTCCTGGAGCACCTGGTCCTGGTGCTAGAGGGTACTGTATTATAAGGCACCACATGATCTCTTCTACACAAAGTCACTACTTTGAAGACCAGGAGACATAGGTAAAGTACCTAATATATAGAAACACACACAGACAGAATTAGACATAATGAGGAGACAGAAGAAAATATCCTAAATGAAAGAATAAGACAAAAATCCCAGTAAAAGGGCCAAATGAAACAGAAATAACCAATAAGTCTGATAAAAAGTTTAAAGTAAGGTCATAAAGATACTCACTGGACTTGAGTCTACTCTTTTGAGTGGAGAAACTCAGTGAAATCTTCAATAGAGAAATGCAATATATATATATATATATATATATATATATATATATATATATATATATATATGAACCAGGCAGAGCTGAAGAATTCAATAACTGAAATGAAAAGAAAATACACTAGAGAGAATCAACAGCAGATTAGAGAATGCAAAAGAATGAACCAGCAATCAGGAACACAGTGTAAATAAAAGCAACCAACAACCTGAATATCATGTAGTAGTAGTAGTAGTAGTAGTAGTAGTAGTAGTAAAATAATAATAATAATAATAATGGAGAATAGGTTAAGAGACATCTATGATATCAACAAACATAACATTTGCTTTATAGAGATTCCAGAAGGACAAGAGAGAAAAGAGAGCAGAAAACTTTTTTATTTTTAGAAATGACAACTGAAAACTTCCCAGATATGGGGAAGGAAACAAACACCCCAGTACTGGAAGTACAGGGAGCCCCAACAAGGTAAAGCTAAGGAGGACTACATGAAGACATTTAATATTTAAAATGTAAAAACTTATTTAATCTTTCCAAAGTTACAGTCAGAAATTGAGGTTTTCCTGTAAGTCTTATGTAGCCACAGCTTTACTACATTTTATACTCTTCATCTATATTAGAAGAAAAGTACCTTCAATGTTATAAGGAAATATAAAGTGCTAATAATACTATCATTACAAAATAAGGATAATATTTTCTCTTTCATAGAACCATTGATAATGAGATAAGATCATGTGGAGCCCTTTTGAATTTCAAAAAAAGTTGGATAAACACAAGGAACAGATGGTTAATCACCTATATGAGAAAGAAAATAATAGAATACTTAAATGTAATTTAAAAAAATCACAAGTTACATTGCTGCTAAAATTCTTCAAAAATATTGGATTATTTTAACCTTTTCTGTGTTTTTTTTTTTTATTTGACGGAGAGAGAGATCACAAGTAGGCAGAGAGGCAGGCAGAGAGAGAGGAAGGGAAGCAGGCTCCCTGCTGAGCAGATAGTCCGATGTGGGGCTAGATCCCAGGACTCCGGGCCACGACCTGAGCCGAAGGCAGAGGCTTTAACCCACTGAGCCACCCAGGCGCCCCACCTTTTCTGTTTTGATTGTAAATGAAGTTTACATACAAATATTGGTTGGCATGCGTGACCTTCCAAATTAAAGGGACTGTGCATTTGTTTGTTCCTAAATAAATAAAATAAAATAAAATAAAATGGCAAAAAAGTGATGTTAAAGAGTTGAATTTTAGAAGTATCAAAAGAAAATAAAATTACATACAAAGGAAACCCTATAAGATATCATCTGATTTTTCAGCAGAAAATTTATAGACCAGAAGAAAGTGGCATGATATATTCAAAGCACTAAAAGGAAAAAGGATGTCCACTTTCAATATATTTATTTAACATTAGTAGTGGAAGTCCCAGCTATAGCAGTCAGAAAAGAAAAAGAAATAAAAGGCACTTGAATTGGTAAGGAAGAAGTAAAACCACTATTTGCAAATGACATGATTATATATATATATATATATATATATATATATAGAGAGAGAGAGAGAGAGAGAGTTGATAGATACTATATATATATGACTCCACCAATAAACTATTAGAGTTAATAAATAAATATTTTAAAATAATTTTAAAAACTATTAGAACTAATAAAGAAATTCAGTAAAATAAGAATACAATATTAATATAGAGAAATGTTTCATTTCTATACACTAATAATGAAGTAACAGATAGGAAAATTTAAAAAAAAATCCATTTTCAATTGTCTCTAAAAGAATAAAATAGCTAGGCACAAATTTAACCAAAGAAATGAAGACCTATATCCTGAGCACTATAAAATATTGGTGAAAGAAGTTGAAAACAATACAAATAGAAAGATAAACCATGTTCATGAATTAGAGGAATTAATATTGTTACAATATCTATACTACCCAATTAATAGCTAATTCAATGCAATTTATATCAAAGTGCCAGCAGAATTTTCCACTTAACTAAAAAAAATGATTTTAAAATTTGTATAAAACCACAAAGACCTTAGGGCACCCAGGTGGCTCAATTGTTAAGTGTCTGCCTTTAGCTCAGGTCATGCTACCAGGGTCCTGGGATTAAGCCCCACATTGGGCTCCCTGTTTGGCTGGAGGTCTGCTTCTCCCTCTCCTACTCCCCCTGCTTGTGTTCCTTCTCTCACTGAGTGTCTCTCTGTCAAATAAATAAAATCTTTATAAAAACACACACACACGAAGACCTTGGATAGCCAAAGTTAATACTGAGAAAGAACAAAACTGTAGGTATCACAATTCCAGATTTAAAGTTATACTACAAGCCTTAGTAATTGCAACTGTATGATACTGGTACAAAAATAGACATATAGATCAATAGGATAGAACTTAGGGCCCAGAAACAAACTAATGATTGTATGCTCAATTAATCTTTGACAAGATTATACAATCAGGAGAAAACAACCTTTTCAATAAATGGTGAAGGCACATTTGACAGCTACACAAAAAGAGTGAAATTACAGCAGTTTCTTTTTTTTAATTTTAATTTTTTATTTTTAAATTAAATTTTATTTTTTTTTCAGTGTTCCAAGATTCATTGTTTATGCACCACATCCAGTACTCCATGTAATACGTGCCCTCCTTAATACCCACCACCAGGCTCTCCCATCCCCTCATCCCCTCCCTTCCAAAACCCTCAGTTTTTTCCTCAAAGTCCACAATCTTTCATGCTTTTTCTCCCCCTCCGATTTCCCCCAATTCACTTTTACTCTCCTTCTCTGAATGTCTTCCATATTATTCCTTATGCTCTACAAGTAAGTGAAACCTTAGGATAATTCACTTTCTCTGCTTGATTTCTTTCACTCAGTATAATCTCCTCCAGTCCCATCCATGTTGATACAAAAGTTAGGTATTCATCCTTTCTGATGGAGACGGAATATTCCATTGTATATATGGACCATATCTTCTTTATTCATTCGTCTGTTGAAGGGCATCTTGGTTCTTTCCAGATTGCTGCTATGAACATTGGGGTAGATATGGCTCTTCTTTTAGCTACATCTGTATTTTTGGGGTAAATACCCAGTAGAAATTGCACCAGTTTCTTAATCCATACACAGAAATAAATTCAAAATGGATTAAAAACCAAGTTATGGGACCTAAAATCATAAAATCTCTGAAAGAAAGCATAGGACGTAATTTCTTTCACATCAACCTAGCAATATATTTATTGATTTATGGATATGTCTCTGGGGGCAAAAGAAAGAGAAGCAAAAATAAACAATCAAGACTACACCAAAATACAAAGCACTTCACTAAAGGGAGACCATCATCTAAACAAAAAGGCAGCCTACTAAATGGGAGAAGATATATGCAAATGCTATATCAGATAAGGAGCTCATACCCAAAATATATAGAGAACTTAAACAAGTCAACACCAAAAAACCCCAAAATAACTAGACTTTTTAAATGGGCAGAAGAACTGAGAAGTCATTTTTCCAAAGAAGACATAAACATTGCCAACAAACACATGGAAGGATGCTCAATATCACTAATAATCAGGGAAATGCAAATAAAAATCATGAGATATCACCTCACATGAGTTAGAATAACTAGGATCATAAAAACCAAACAAACAAACAAAGAAGAAATAACAAGTGCTAACGAGGATGTGGAAAAAAGGGAACACTTGTGCATTATTGGTGGGAATTTAAATTGCTGCATCCACTGCGGGAAATAGTGTAGATATTCCTTAAAATATAAGAAATAGAAATAATATATAATCCGGTATTTCCACTAAGGGGTATTCTCCCCTCCCACCAAAAAATGGAAAGGCTAATTCTGAAAGATTTATGCACCCCATGTTTATTGCAGTATTACTTACAGTACAAAGATACAAAAGCAACCAAACTGCTCATTGATTGATAAATGGTTAAAGAACATAACACAACAGAATACTACTCAGCTATAAAAAAGAATAAAATCTTGCCATGTGTGATAATATGGATAGATTCAGAAGGTCTTACACTAGGTAAGTCAGATAGAGGAAGACAAACACTATATGATTTCACTTATATGTGGAATCTAAAACATCAAACAAATGAACAAATGAACAAACAAACAGACTTTAAGTATAGTTGATATTATATAAATTTTTGGTATATGTTATATTAATTTTAGGTATATAACATGGTAATTCAGCAAGTTCATACATTATGCTATTTTTCATTGTGTGTGCAGCTACCATCTGTCCCGTACATGACTATTACAATATCATTGATCCTTCTGATGTGACATTTCTTCCTGTGACTTACTCATTCCATAACTTCAAGTGTGTATCTCCACTCCCCTTAACCTGTTTTGGCCACTCATTCACCCCTCTCTCCTCTGACAACCATCAGTTTGTTCTCTGTGTTTTTAGGACTAATTCTGCTTTTTGTTTATTTATTCATTAAACAAACACACTCTCTATTACAGAGCACAGAAGATGGCAGCTTAGGAGAAAGACCCTAAGCTCCTCTTGTCTTCTTATCAACACAACTAGATAACTATCAAATCATTCTGAATACACAAGAAATCAACCTGAGGACAGACAGAACAAACTCCACAATTAAAGGGACAGAAAAAGCCATATCAAAGAAAGTAGATATGAAGAGACACTGGGAGAGAAATGGATGTGGAGGGGAGGGAGGCCTCACTGAAGAGAAAGACAAGAGATAGGAGCACACAGTGGAATGCATCAGGACAACACTTCCCCAAAGCCATTTTCTGGGAAAACAGGAAGGGATGATTTGTGTGAGGTCTTACAACCAGTGGGGCTTGAAGACTAGAGTTTTGGAGGTCCACTGTCTTGGCCTGGATAGAGCTCTGGGGTCACTGTCTTACTCCTGGAGAGAAGCCTGGCAAAACAAAACAGAACATAGTAAAACAAACAAACAAAACAGAACAGTGGGTAAGTAGCATGGAAGCAGATACCTGAGGAACACCTGGGGCAAACAGGGAGGATAGTCCCTATTAGAGCTTGTCACTGAGAGGTGGTTTTCATGGAGATGACTCTCTGGGGACAGAGGAACCCATGAATTCCAATTCTTTTCTCCCTCACCTTAGCATAAGTGCAGATTCATCTATGAATGATAGCTCAGTGCAGACACTGGCTGCCTAGCCTTCTCACTCTAAGTCTCAAGTGCCTGTGGTCTGGTGCAATTCACCATTTTGATCAAATCTCCCTCAGTCACAGCATGGCAAGACCCTTACCAGGATGACTAGTGCAGACCCCTGCCTATACCATGTCCCTAAAGCCTGGAGTTTTAAAAGTCAGCAGCCTTGGTTGGGATAGAGGCTGGAGGACACTGTACTGCTCCTGGAAAGAAGGGGTTCAGACAACACAGAGGGACATGGTATAGAAATGGCAATCTAAAAAGCACCTAGGACATATGCAGGGGAGATTATTTGATTTTCTCTGAGTTCTTCCCTGGGAGAAAGAAGTACAGAGACGCTTCTCCAAGTACAAAGGAGCTAGCTGGCACCTTTTCCTTCCCTTGCCTCAACATAACCACAGAGCCACCCACCTGCAGTAAATACCACAGCACTGACACTGACTGCCTAACCTGGCCACACCTGGTCCCACAATACTGTGCTCTACCAGTGCTACCCTTTCAGGTCAATTTAGCCTCAGTCCCAGTGTGGCAGGCCCCTTCCACAGCAGATTAGCTGAATCCCCTCCCCACACCATGGCTCCTCACCAGAGAATGATACAAGACTTCTGTTCTAGTGGAAGTAATATCAGGTCTCATTTAACAAGCAGACCAGAGCACACCTAATTAAAACTTGGCACACTCTGACTGAGGACCATACATTGTCCAGTGCCGGCAAGGATAACCTCTGCAGATGACTGGCCAGAAGGATAGAGCAACCAAAACACAACAGCAAAGTGCATGCATCAGAGACCATCTGTGAAACACTGGCCCCTGGACAATAATGAAAGCCATAATCTCAGGAAAACATAATGGGCTTTTTTAACATAGAGAAGAAGACAAAGACAGACAAAAAATGAAGACAGAATTCATCCCAATTACAAGAACAAGATAATATCATGGCCAGAGATCTAAGTGAAACAGATATAAGTAACATGCATGGTGGAGAATTTAAAGTGACAATCATAGGGTTATTCACTGGGCTTGAAATAGAATGGAAGACTCCAGGAAGATGCTTCACACAGAGATAAAAGAGTTAAAAAGCAACCAGTCAGAAATGAAAAATATAATATCTGAGGTTCAAAACAGGCTGGATAAAATGAACACAAGGATGGAGGAAGCAGAGGATTGAATACGTGATATAAGAGATAGAATTAGGGAAAATAATGAAGCTTAGCAAAAGAGAGAAAGAAGAATTATGGAACATGAGAATAGACTTAGGGAACTCAGTGACTGCATCAAACATAATATTTATATTATAGGATTTCCAGAAGAAGAAGAGAAACAGAGGCAGAAAATTTATTTGAGGAAATAATAGCTAAAAACTTCTCTAAACCGGCTAAGGAAACAACATCTAGATCCAGGGGGTACAGAGAACCGTCATCAAAATCAACAAAAGGAGACCAACACCAAGACATATTGTAATTAAATTTACAAAATATGGTGGTAAAGAAAAACTGAAAGCAGCAAGAGAAAAGAATTCCCTCACATCAAAGGGGAGACCTATAAAGCTACTTGAAGATCTCTCAAGTAAAACTTGGCAAGCCATAGGTAGTGACATGATATATTCAACAAGCTGAATGGGAAAAATTTGTATCCAAGAATATTGTGTCCAGCACAGCTATCATTCAGAATAGAAGTAGAGATAAAGAAGAATGAATTCGGGAACACTGAAAAATTAAAAAAAAAAAAAAGATGCGGTATACATGTACAATGGAATGTTGCCATTAAAAAAAAAAAGACATAGAGATAAAGAGTTTCTCAGACAACCAGAAATTAAAGGAGTTTGTGACTATTAAAACAGCCCTGCTGAAATATTAAAGGGGACTCTTTGAGTGGGAAGGAAAGACCAAAAGTGACAAAGATGAGAAAGAAACAAAGAAAATCTCCAGAAACAATGACAAAACAAGTAATCAAATGGAACCAAATACATATCTACTAACAATTAATCTGAATGTAAATTCACTAAATGCTCCAATGAAAAACCCTAAGGTGTCAGAATGGCTAAAACAAACAAACAAACAAACAAAAAGCTATGTGTAGCATACAAAAGACTCATTTTAGAACTAAAGACATCTGCAGATTGAAAGTGAGGGGCTGAAGAAACATTTATTATGCAAGGGGATGTAAAAAAAAGGTCAGAGTAACAATACTTATAGATAAACTAGATTATTATTTTTTTAATTTTTATTTAAATTTGACTTAGTTAACATAGAGTGTAATACTGGTTTCAGGAGTAGAATTTAGTGATTCTTCACTTACATGTAACACCCAGTTCTCATCATAACAAGTGCCTACTTTGATATCCATCACCCATTTAGTTCACCCCCACACCCACCTTTCTCCATCAACCTTCAATTTGTTGTCTATTAACAGTTTCTTATGCTTTGTTTCCCTCTCTCTTTTTTTAATTTCCCTTTCCCATTTATTCATGTGTTTTTTTCTTAAATTACACATATAAGTAAAATCACATCAGGCAAACTATGTTTTAAACCAAAGACTGTAACTATAGATGAAGAATGTACTATTTCATAATAAAGGGGACTATCCATCTAGGAGATGTAACAACCGTAAATATTTATGCCCCCAATTTGGGAGCACACAAATATATAAAACAATTAATAACAAACATAAAGGAACACACTGATAATAATACAATAATAGTAGAAGAATTTAAGATGACATTTACTTTAATGAACAGGCCATCTAAGCAGAAAATCAATAAGGAAACAGTGGCTTTGAATGGCACCCTGGGCCAGATGGCCTTAACAGATATATTCAGAGATTCCATCCTAAAGCAGCAGAATATACAGCAGAATATACATTTTTTTGAGTACATATGGGGAATTTTACAGAATAGATCACACCCTAGGTCACAAGTCAGACCTACACAGGTAAAAAAGATTGAGATCATAACATGCATATTTTCTGATCACAACACTATGACACTTGAAGTCAACCACCAGGGGAAAAAATGGAATAACCACAAAAACATAGAAATTAAGCAACATGGTACTACATAATGAATGGTTCAACCAGGAAATCAAAGAAAAAAAATTTAAAAGTACATGAAATCAAATGAAAATGAAAATACAATGATCCAAAATCTTTGGGATGCAGTAAAAAGTTGTTCCTAAGAGAGAAGCATATAGCAATAAAGGCCTACTTCAAGAAAAAGAAAGCTCTTAAATAAATGAGCTAACATTACACCTAAAGGAACTAAAGAAAGAACAACAAATGAAGCGTAAGGCCAGCAGAAGGAGGGGAAATAATAAAGATCAGAATAGAAATAAATGAAACATAGAAACTACAAAAACAGCATAACAGATCAATTAAACTGGCACTGGTTCATTTATAAAATTAATAAAATTGACAAAGCCCTACCCAAACTTATCAAAAAGAAAAAAGAAAAGATCCAAATAAGTAAAATCATAAATGTGAGAAAAGTAATAACAACCAATACCATGAAATACAATTATAAAAGAGTGTTACAAAAAATTATATGCCAAAAAATTGGACAACTTGGAAAAAATTGGTAAATTCCCAGAAACATATAAACTACCAAAACTGAAAAGGGAAGAAATAGAAAACTTAAGCAAACCCATAATGAGGAAATAAATTCAATTAGTATTCATAAACCTCTCAACAAACAAATGTCCAGAGCCAGATGGCTTTCTAGGGTAATTCTAACAAATATTTAAAGAAGAATTAATACATTTTCTTTGCAAATTTTCCAAAAAATAAGAAAGGAAGACAAATTTGTAGATTTATTCTATGAGGCCAGAATTACCCTGATTCCAAAACCAGAGAAAGACTCAATTAAAAAAAGAGAATTACAGGCCAATATCTCTAATGAACATGGATGCACAAATTCCCAATAAAAACCTATCAAATCAAATCCAACGGTATATTTAAAGAACCTCTTTGACATGGGCCACAGCAACTTCTTTCTAGATATGTCTCCAAAGGCAAAGGAAACAAAAGTGAAAATGAATTTTTTTACTTCGTCAAGATCAAAAGCTTCTGCACAGCAAAGGAAACCATCAACAAAACTAAGAGGCAACCCACGGAATGGGAGAAGATATTCACGAATGACAATACAAAGGGCTGATATCCAGGATCTGTAAAGAACTCCTCAAACTCAACACACACAAAACAGATAATCACATCAAAAAATGGGCAGAAGACATGAACAGACATTTCTCCAATAAAGACATACAAGTGGCTAACAGACACATGAAAAAATGTTCATCATCCCTAACCATCAAACTAAAACCACATTGAGATACCACCTTACACCACTTAGAATGGCCAAAATTAGCAAGACAGGAAATAACATGTGTTGGAGAGGATGTGGAGAAAGGGGAACCCTCTTACACTGTTGGTAGGAACACAAGTTGGTGCAGCCACGTTGGAAAACAGTGTGGAGATTCCTTAAGAAATTAAAAATAGAGCTTCCCTATGACCCTGCAATTGCGCTACTGGATATTTACCCCAAAGATACAGATGTAGTGAAATCAAGGGCCATCTGTACCCCAATGTTCATAGCAGCAATGGCCACAGTTGCCAAACTGTGGAAAGAACCAAGATGGCCTTTAATGGATGAATGGATGAGGGAGATGTGGTCCATATATACTATGGAGTATTATGCCTCCATCGGAAAGGATGAATACCCAACTTTTGGATCAATATGGAAGGGACTGGAAGAGATTATGCTGAGTGAAATGAGTCAAGCAGAGAGAGTCAATTATTATATGGTTTTGCTTATTTGTGGAGCATAAGGAATAACATGGAGGACATGGGGAGATAGAGAGGAGAAGGGAGTTGGGGAAAATTGGAGGGGGAGATGCACCATGAAAGACTGTGGACACTGAGAAACAAACTGAGGGTTTTGGAGGGGAGAGGGTTGGGGATTGGGTAAGCCTTGTGGTGGGTATCATGGAGGGCATGTGTTGCATGGAGCACTGGGTGTGGTGCATAAGCAATGAATTCTGGAACACTGAAAAAAATTAAAAAAAGAAATAAAAATAATAATAAAAGAATCATTCACCACAATCAAGTGGGATATATTCCTGGGCTGCAAGTGTGGATCAATATTCACAAATAGATCACTGTGATACAACATATTAGAAAGAAAGGATCAGTGCCATATGATCCTCTCAATAGATGACAATGTACAATACCCATTCATTATAAAAACCATCACGAAAATAGGGATAGGTGGAACATAGCTCAACATCATAAAGATCATACACAAAAGACCCACAGCTAATATCTTCAATAGGGAAAAACAGGGCTTTTCCTCTAAAGCCAGGAACAAGACAGGAATGTCCACTCTAACCACTTTAACATAGTACTAGTAATACTAACCATAGTAATCAGACAAAACAAAGAAATAAAAAGTATGCAATATGCAACAAATAAGTAAAACTTTAACTCTTTGCAGATGACATGATATTCTATATAGAAAACCCAAACAGTCCACCAAAAAATTGCTAAAACTGTAGCACAGATTCTGTAAATTTGCAGGGTACAAACCAATGTATAGAAATCTGTTGTATTTCTATAGACCAATAAAGAAGCATTGGAAAGAGAAATAAAGGAATCAGTTCCATTCACAATTGCACCAAAAACCATAAGGTATCTAGGAATAATCCTAACCAAAAGGTAAAGAATCTGTGCTCTGAAAACCATAAAACACTGATGAAAGAAATTGAAAAGGACACAGAGAAATGGAAAAACATTCCATGCTCATGGATTGTAAGAATAAGTATTGTTTAAAAAGGTCTATATTGAGGAAGACACAAAGAAATGGAAAAATGTTCCATGCTCCTGGATTGGAAGAATAAATATTGTGAAAATGTCTATGCTACCTAAAGCAATCTACACATTTAATGCAATTCCTATCAAAGTACCATCCATTTTTTTCAAAGAAATGGAACAAAATATCCTAAAATTTATATTAAACCAGAAAAGACCTCGAATAGCCAAAGGAATATTGAAAAAGAAAGCCAAAGTTGGTGGCATCACAATTCCGGACTTCAAGCTCTATTACAAAGCTGTCATCATCAAGACAGCATGGTACTGGCACAAAAACAGACACATAGATCAATGGAACAGAATAGAGAGCCCAGAATAGACCCTCAACTCTATGGTCAACTCATCTTCGACAAAGCAGGAAAGAATGTCCAATGGAAAAAAGACAGCCTCTTCAATAAATGGTGTTGGGAAAATTGGACAGCCACATGCAGAAAAATGAAATTGGATCATTTCCTTACACCACACACGAAAATAGACTCAAAATGGATGAAGGATGTCAATGTGAGAAAGGAATCCATCAAAATCCTCGAGGAGAACACAGGCAGCAACCTCTTCGACCTCAGCCGCAGCAACATCTTCCTAGGAACATCACCAAAGGCAAGGGAAGCAAGGGCAAAAATGAGCTTTTGGGATTTTATCAAGATCAAAAGCTTTTGCACAGCAAAGGAAACAGTGAACAAAACCAAAAGACAACTGACAGAATGGGAGAAGATATTTGCAAATGACATATCAGATAAAGGGCTAGTGTCCAAAATCTATAAAGAACTTAGCAAACTCAACACCCAAAGAACAAATAATCCAATCAAGAAATGGGCAGAGGACATGAACAGACATTTCTGCAAAGAAGACATCCAGATGGCCAACAGGCACATGAAAAAGTGCTCCATATCACTCGGCATCAGGGAAATACAAATCAAAACCACCATGAGATATCACCTCACACCAGTCAGAATGGCTAAAATGAACAAGTCAGGAAATGACAGATGCTGGCGAGGATGCGGAGAAAGGGGAACCCTCCTACACTGTTGGTGGGAATGCAAGCTGGTGCAACCACTCTGGAAAACAGCATGGAGGTTCCTCAAAATGTTGAAAATAGAACTACCCTATGACCCAGCAATTGCACTGCTGGGTATTTACCCTAAAGATACAAACGTAGTGATCCGAAGGGGCACGTGCACCCGAATGTTTATAGCAGCAATGTCTACAATAGACAAACTATGGAAAGAACCTAGATGTCCATCTACAGACGAATGGATAAAGAAGATGTGGTATATATACACAATGGAATACTATCAGCCATCAAAAGAAATGAAATCTTGCCATTTGCGACAACGTGGATGGAACCAGAGGGTATCATGCTTAGTGAAATAAGTCAATCGGAGAAAGACAACTATCATATGATCTCCCTGATATGAGGGAGAGGAGATGCAACATGGGGTGTCGAGGGGGTAGGAGAAGAGTAAATGAAACAAGATGGGATTGGGAGGGAGACAAACTATAAGTGACTCTTAATCTCACAAAACAAACTGAAGGTTGATGGGGGGAGGGTGTTGGGAGAGGGGGGTGGGGTTATGGATATTGGGGAGGTTATGTGCTATGGTGAGTGCTGTGAAGTGTGTAAACCTGGCGATTCGCAGACCTGTACCCCTGGGGATAAAAATATATGTTTATAAAGCTGTAAAAAAAAAGAAAAAAGAAAAAAGAAAGGATGAATACCCAAGTTTTGTAGCAACATGGACGGGACTGGAAGAGATTATGCTGAGTGAAATCAGTCAAGCAGAGAGAGTCAATTATCATATGGTTTCACTTATTTGTGGAGCATAACAAATAGCATGGAGGACAAGGGGAGATGGAGAGGGGAGTTGAGGGAAATTGGAAGGGGAGGTGAACCATGAGAGACTATGGACTCTGAAAAACGATCTGAGAATTTTCAAGGGGTGGGGGGTGGGAGGTTGGGGGCACCAGGTGGTGGGTATTGTGGAGGGCACAGATTGCATGGAGCACTGGGTGTGGTGCAAAAATAATGAATACTGTTATGCTGAAAAAATAAAAAATTTAAAAAAAAAAGGTCTATATTACCCAAAGCAATCTACATTTTTATTCTATTTTATTTTATTTTTTCTGTGTTCCAAGATTCATTGTTTATGCACCACACTCAGTGCTCTATGCAATATGTGCCCTCCTTTTTACCCACCTCCAGGCTTCCCCCCCTCCAAATCCCTCCAAAGCTGTTAGCTTCTTTCTCAGAGTCCACATGTTTAATGTAATCCCTATCAAAATACCACCTGCATGTTTCACAGAGGTAGAAAAAGACAATTCTAAAATTTGTGTGGAACCAGAATAGACCCCCAATAGCCAAAGGGATCTTGAAAATGATCAGCAAAACTGGAGGCATAATAATTCTGGGGTTCAAGTTATATTACGAAGCTGTAGTGATAAAAATAATATGGTGCTGGCATAAAAGAGACACACAGAACAATAAGATGGAAAGGAAAAACCAGAAATGAACCCATAACTATGTGCTCAATTAATTTTCAAGAAGGGAGGTAGAGAATATCCAGTGGATAAAAATACAGTATCTACAACAGAAGTTATTGGAAAAAATTGAACAGCAGCATGAAAAGTATAAAACTGGACCACTTCTTTACACCATACACTAAAATAAATTCAAAATGGATGAAGGACTCAAATGTAAGACAGTAAACAATTAAAATCAAAGAGGAAAACACAGGCAGTAAACTTTTTGACATCAGTCATAGCAACATTTTACTACATATGTCTCCTGAAGCAAGGGACACATAAACAAATATAAACTCATGGGACTTCATCAAAACAATAAACTTTGCAGCAAAGGAAACAATCAAGAAAACTGAAAGGCTACTTTTGGGATGGAAGAAGATATTTGCAAATGATATATGTGATAAATGGCTAGTATCCAAAATCTATAAAGAACATATCAAACTCAGCCTCCAAAAAATGAATTATCTGTTTAAGAAATGGGCAGAAGATATGAATAGACATTTTTTTGCAAAGAAGATGTCTAGATGGCCAATAGACAAATGAAAAGGTGCTCAATAACAGTCATCATCAGGGAAAAACAAATAAAAACTACAATGAGATATACATCACACCTGTCAGAAATGTTAAAATTAACAGCAGGAATCAGGTTTTGGCAAGGATGCAAAGAAAAAGAACCTTCTTACAGTGTTGGTGGGAATGAAAACTGGTGCAGCTCTCCTGAAAACAACATGGAGCTTCCCCAAATAGTTAAAAATAGAGCTACTCTCTGATCCAGCAGTTGCACTACTAGGTATTTACCCAAAGGATAAGAAAATAGTGATTCAAAGGGATAAATGCATTCCCATATTTATAGTAAGATTATCAAAAGTCAAATTATCGAAAGAGTCCAAATGTCTATTGACTGATAAAGGGATTATATATATATATATGTATATATATACATATATATATTATCCCTATATATAATATACTTATCCCTTTATATATATAAAGTATATATATATGAATATATATATGTGTGTGTGTAATATATATATATGTGTGTGTGTATACATCTTACACGATACAATGTTATTAAAATATGTCTGTGTATTCACACACACACACACACACACACATATTCCATTATGCTAACAAAGTCAGTGATAGGCAAATATCATATGATCTCACTCATATGTGGAATTTAAGAAACAAATAAATGAACAAATCAAGAACCAAGAAAAAGGCAAATCAAGAAAAGGCAAATCAAGAAACAAGACTTTTTTTGTTTGTATGTTTGTTCGTTTTTAAGAAACAAGACTTTTAACTACAAAGAATATACTGATGGTTACCACAAGGATGCTGGCTCTGGCAATGTTGTGGGGATTAAGGAGGGCATTTGTGATGAGCAACCGGTATTGTATGTAAGTGTCAAATCACTGAATTGTACACCTGAAACTAAAATCACCTTGTATGTTAACTAACTGGAATTTAAATAAGAGCTTGGTTAAAATACAAGGAATCAATAAACAAACAAAATGCAGAGAACAAACTGGTATTTGCCAAAAAGGATTTGGTTAGGGGTATAGGCAAAACAGACAAGGTAGTATTAGATACACAAATTTCCAGTTATAAAATAAATAAGGCACAGAGATAAAAAGTACAGCATGGGCAATATAGTCAATAATATTTTAATAACATTGTATGGTGAAAGATGGTAACTATCTTTATCATGATGAGCACTGAATAATATATAGAATTCTCAAATCAACATGTACACAAATCAACATGCTGTAAAATAATGTATACAATATAACATTGTATGCCAATTACACTTCTAAAATTATAAATTAGAAAAAAAACAAAGTAAAACAAAACAATAAAATGAAGAAATTTTACATGTCAAATATGAGATAATAGTAAAAGAAACTATTCTTTTTTAAATTAAATTTTAGTTAATTAACATACAGTGCAATATTGGTTTCTGGAATAGAACTCAGTGATTCATCACTTACATCCAACACCCAGTGCTCATCACCAGTGCCCTCTTTAATTTGCATCACTTATCTAGCCTGTCACCCATTCACCTCCCTCCAGCAACCCTGCTTGTTCTCTATCATTAAGAGTCTCTAATGGTTTGTTTTCCTCTCTCCTTTTTTTTTCTTTTTCCTCTTCCCATATGTTCACCTGTTTCCTTTATTAAATTCCACATATGTGAGATCGTATAGTAATTGTCTTTCACTGACTGACTTATTTGGCTTAGCATAATATACTGTAGTTCCATCCATGTCCTTGCAAATAGCAAGATGCCAATGTTTTTGATGGCTGAGTAATATTTCATTGTGTATGTGTGTGTGTACACACACACACACATAGTATATGTACATATACAATATATAAATGAATATATATTATACACACACATACACACACCAAGTCCTCCTTATCCATTAATCAGTTTATACACACACATACCTACCAGGTCTTCCTTATCCACTAATCAGTTTATGGATATTTGGGCTCTCTCCATAGTTTGACTATTGTTGATAATGATGCTATAAACATCAAGGTGCAGGTATCCCTTCAAATATGTATTTTTGTTTCCTTTGGATAAACACCTAGTAACGCAATTGCTGGATTGTAATGCAGTACTATTTTTTTTAACTTTTGAGAAACCTCCATACTGTTTTCCAGAGTGGCTGTATCAGCTTGCATTCTGACCAACAGTGTAAGAGGGATGGTCTTTCTCCACATCATCCCCAACACTTCTTGTTTCCTGTCTTGTTAATTTTTGCCATTCTAAATGGTGTGAGGTGATATCTTATTGTGGTTTTGATTTATATTTCCATGATGCCGAGTGTTGTTGAGCATTTTTTTCATGTGTCTGTTGGCCATTTGGATGTCTTCTTTGGTGGAGAAATGTCTTCTGCCCATTTCTTGACTGGATTATTTGATTTTTTGGGTGTTGAGTTTGATAAGTTCTTTATAGATTTTGGATACTAGCCGCATAGCCAATAAGATATTTGCAAATGTGTTCTCCCATTCTATCAGTTGTGTTTGGGTTTTCAGGAGCTTTTATTTATTTTTTTTTTTATTATTTTTTTTATAAACATATATTTTTATCCCCAGGGGTACAGGTCTGTGAATCACCAGGTTTACACACTTCACAGCACTCACCACAGCACATACCCTCCCCAATATCCATAACCCTACCCCCTCTCCCAACCCCCCTCCCCCCATCAACCCTCAGTTTGCTTTGTGAGATTAAGAGTCACTTATGGTTTGTCTCCCTCCCAATCCCATCTTGTTACATTTATTCTTCTCCTACCCCCTTAACCCCCCATGTTGCATCTCCTCTCCCTCATATCAGGGAGATCATATGATAATTATCTTTCTCCGATTGACTTATTTCGCTAAGCATGATACCCTCTAGTTCCATCCACATCGTCGCAAATGGCAAGATTTCATTTCTTTTGATGGCTGCATAGTATTCCATTGTGTATATATACCACATCTTCTTTATCCATACATCTGATGATGGACATCTAGGTTCTTTCCATAGTTTGGCTATTGTAGACATTGCTGCTATAAACATTCGGGTGCACGTGCCCCTTTGGATCACTACGTTTGTATCTTTAGGGTAAATACCCAGCAGTGCAATTGCTGGGTCATAGGGTAGTTCTATTTTCAACATTTTGAGGAACCTCCATGCTGTTTTCCAGAGTGGTTGCACCAGCTTGCATTCCCACCAACAGTGTAGGAGGGTTCCCCTTTCTCCGCATCCTCGCCAGCATCTGTCATTTCCTGACTTGTTCATTTTAGCCATTCTGACTGGTGTGAGGTGATATCTCATGGTGGTTTTGATTTGTATTTCCCTGATGCCGAGTGATATGGAGCACTTTTTCATGTGTCTGTTGGCCATCTGGATGTCTTCTTTGCAGAAATGTCTGTTCATGTCCTCTGCCCATTTCTTGATTGGATTATTTGTTCTTTGGGTGTTGAGTTTGCTAAGTTCTTTATAGATTTTGGACACTAGCCCTTTATCTGATATGTCATTTGCAAATATCTTCTCCCATTCTGTCCATTGTCCTTTGGTTTTGTTCACTGTTTCCTTTGCTGTGCAAAAGCTTTTGATCTTGATAAAATCTCAATAGTTCATTTTTGCCCTTGCTTCCCTTGCCTTTGGTGATGTTCCTAGGAAGATGTCGCTGCGGCTGACGTCGAAGAGGTTGCTGCCTGTGTTCTCCTCAAGGATTTTGATGGATTCCTTTCTCACATTGACATCCTTCATCCATTTTGAGTCTATTTTCGTGTGTGGTGTAAGGAAATGATCCAATTTCATTTTTCTGCATGCGGCTGTCCAATTTTCCCAACACCATTTATTGAAGAGGCTGTCTTTTTTCCATTGGACATTCTTTCCTGCTTTGTCGAAGATGAGTTGACCATAGAGTTGAGGGTCTATTCTGGGCTCTCTATTCTGTTCCATTGATCTATGTGTCTGTTTTTGTGCCAGTACCATGCTGTCTTGATGATGACAGCTTTGTAATAGAGCTTGAAGTCCGGAATTGTGATGCCACCAACTTTGGCTTTCTTTTTCAATATTCCTTTGGCTATTCGAGGTCTTTTCTGGTTTAATATAAATTTTAGGATATTTTGTTCCATTTCTTTGAAAAAAATGGATGGTACTTTGATAGGAATTGCATTAAATGTGTAGATTGCTTTAGGTAGCATAGACATTTTCACAATATTTATTCTTCCAATCCAGGAGCATGGAACATTTTTCCATTTCTTTGTGTCTTCCTCAATGTCTTTCATGAGTACTTTATAGTTTTCTGTGTATAGATTCTTAGTCTCTTTGGTTAGGATTATTCCTAGGTATCTTATAGTTTTGGGTGCAATTGTAAATGGGATGGCCTCCTTAATTTCTCTTTCTTCTGTCTTGTTGTTGGTGTAGAGAAATGCAACTGATTTCTGTGCATTGATTTTATATCCTGACACTTTACTGAATTCCTGTACAAGTTCTAGCAGTTTTGGAGTGGAGTCTTTTGGGTTTTCCACATATAGTATCATATCATCGGCGAAGAGTGAGAGTTTGACTTCTTCTTTGCCGATTTGGATGCCTTTAATTTCCTTTTGTTGTCTGATTGTTGAGGCTAGGACTTCTAGTACTATGTTGAATAGCAGTGGTGATAACGGACATCCCTGCCGTGTTCCTGACCTTAGCGGAAAAGCTTTCAGTTTTTCTCCATTGAGAATGATATTTGTGGTGGGTTTTTCATAGATGGCTTTGATAATATTGAGGTATGTGCCGTCTATCCCTACACTTTGAAGAGTTTTGATCAGGAAGGGATGCTGTACTTTGTCAAATGCTTTTTCAGCATCTATGGAGAGTATCATACGGTTCTTGTTCTTTCTTTTATTAATGTGTTGTATCACATTGATTGATTTGCGGATGTTGAACCAACCTTGCAGCCCTGGAATAAATCCCACTTGGTCGTGGTGAATAATCCTTTTAATGTACTGTTGAATCCTATTGGCTAGTATTTTGGTGAGAATTTTTGCATCTGTGTTCATCAAGGATATTGGTCTGTAGTTCTCTTTTTTGTTGGGATCCTTGTCTGGTTTTGGGATCAAGGGGATGCTGGCCTCATAAAATGAGTTTGGAAGTTTTCCTTCTATTTCTATTTTTTGGAACAGTTTCAGGAGAATAGGAATTAGTTCTTCTTTAAATGTTTGGTAGAATTCCCCCGGGAAGCCGTCTGGCCCTGGGCTTTTGTTTGTTTGGAGATTTTTGATGACTGTTTCAATCTCCTTACTGGTTATGGGTCTGTTCAGGCTTTCTATTTCTTCCTGGTTCAGTTGTGGTAGTTTATATGTCTCTAGGAATGCATCCATTTCTTCCAGATTTTCAAATTTGTTGGCATAGAGTTGCTCATAGTATGTTCTTATAATTGTCTGTATTTCTTTGGTGTTTGTTGTGATCTCTCCTCTTTCATTCATGATTTTAATTATTTGGTTCCTTTCTCTTTTCTTTTTGATAAGTCTGGCCAGGGGTTTATCAATCTTATTAATTCTTTCAAAGAACCAGCTCCTAGTTTCGTTGATTTGTTTTATTGATTTTTTGGTTTCTATTTCATTGATTTCTGCTCTGATCTTTATGATTTCTCTTCTCCTGCTGGGTTTAGGGTTTCTTTCTTGTTCTTTCTCCAGCTCCTTTAGGTGTAGGGGAAGGTTGTGTACCTGAAACCTTTCTTGTTTCTTGAGAAAGGCTTGTACCGCTATATATTTTCCTCTCAGGACTGCCTTTGTTGTGTCCCACAGATTCTGAACCGTTGTGTTTTCATTATCATTTGTTTCCATAAATTTTTTCAATTCTTCTTTAATTTCCTGGTTGACCCATTCATTCTTTAGAAGGATGCTGTTTAGTCTCCATGTATTTGGGTTCTTTCCAAATTTCCTCTTGAGATTGAGTTCTTGCTTTAGATCATTGTGGTCTGAAAATATGCAGGGAATGATCCCAATCTTTTGATACCGGTTGAGACTTGATTTAGGACCAAGAATGTGATCTATTCTGGAGAATGTTCCATGTGCACTAGAGAAGAATGTGTATTCTGTTGCTTTGGGATGAAATGTTCTGAATATATCTGTGATGTCCATCTGGTCCAGTGTGTCATTTAAGGCCTTGATTTCCTTGTTGATCTTTTGCTTGGATGATCTGTCCATTTCAGTGAGGGGAGTGTTAAAATCCCCTACTATTATTGTATTGTTGTCTATGTGTTTCTTTGATTTTTTTATTAATTGGTTTATATTGTTGGCTGCTCCCATGTTAGGGGCATAGATATTTAAAATTGTTAGATCTTCTTGTTGGACAGTTCCTTTGAGTATGACATAGTGTCCTTCCTCATCTCTTATTATAGTCTTTGGCTTAAAATCTAATTGATCTGATATAAGGATTGCCACTCCTGCTTTCTTCTGATGTCCATTAGCATGGTAAATTCTTTTCACCCCCTCACTTTAAACCTGGAGGTGTCTTCGGGTTAAGATGAGTTTCTTGTAGGCAACATATAGATGGTTTTTGTTTTTTTATCCATTCTGATACCCTGTGTCTTTTGATCGGGGCATTTAGCCCATAAACATTCAGGGTAAGTATTGAGAGATATGACTTTAGTGCCATTGTATTGCCTGTAAGGTCACTGTTATTGTATATTGTCTGTTTCTTTCTGATCTACTACTTTTAGGGTCTCTCTTTGCTTAGAGGACCCCTTTCAATATTTCCTGTAGAGCTGGTTTGGTATTTGCAAATTCTTTCAGTTTTTGTTTGTCCTGGAAGCTTTTAATCTCTCCGTCTATTTTCAATGATAGCCTAGCTGGATATAATATTCTTGGCTGCATGTCTTTCTCATTTAGTACTCTGAATATATCATGCCAGCTCTTTCTGGCCTGCCAGGTGTCTGTGGATAAGTCTGCTGCCAATCTAATATTTTTACCATTGTACATTACAGACTTCTTTTCCCGGGCTGCTTTCAGGATCTTTTCTTTGTCACTAAGACATGTAAATTTTACTATTAGGTGACGGGGTGTGGACCTATTCTTATTGATTTTGAGGGGGGTTCTCTGAACCTCCTGGATTTTGATGCTTGTTCCCTTTGCCATATTGGGGAAATTCTCTCCAATAATTCTCTCCAATTTACCTTCTGCTCCCCTCTCCGTTTCCTCTTCTTCTGGAATCCCAATTATTCTAATGTTGTTTCGTCTTATGGTGTCACTTATATCTCGAATTCTCCCCTCGTGGTCCAGTAGCTGTTTGTCCCTCTTTTGCTCAGCTTCTTTATTCTCTGTCATTTGGTCTTCTATATCGCTAATTCTTTCTTCTGCCTCATTTATCCTAGCAGTCAGAGCCTCCATTTTTGATTGCACCTCATTAATAGCTTTTTTGATTTCAACTTGGTTAGATTTTAGTTCTCTTATTTCTCCAGAAAGGGCTTTTATATCTCCTGAGAGGGTTGCTTTAATATCTTCCATGCCTTTTTCAAGCCCGGCTAGAACCTTGAGAATCGTCATTCTGAACTCTATATCTGACATATTACCAATGTTTGTATTGATTAGGTCCCTAGCCTTTGGTACTGCTTCTTGTTCTTTTTTTTTATTGTGAATTTTTCCGCCTTGTCATTTTGTCCAGATAAGAGTATATGAAGGAGCAAGTAAAATACTAAAAAGCGTGGCAACAACCCCAGGAAAATATGCTTTAGCCAAATCAGAAGAGATTCCAAATCGTGAGCAGGGAGAAAGGGGATAAAAAGGGGTTCAGAAGAAGAAGAAGAAGAAAAAAAAGAAACTATTAAAAAAAGAAAGCCGATAAAAAATATAAAAAGGAAAAAAAATATATATATATATATTAGATAATCTATTTAAAAAACGTTAAAAAACGAAAACGGTAAAAGTTAAAAAAATTTAGCAGAAGAAGAAAAAAAAATTGAAAAAGAGAAAAAAAAATTAAATTAACTGCAAGGCTAAAGAATCATGGGGAGAAACTATGAGTTCCATGCTTTGCTTTCTTCTCCTCTGGAATTCCGCCACTCTCCTTGGTATTGAAACTGCACTCCTTGGTAGGTGAACTTGGTCCTGGCTTGGTTTCCAGTTGATCTTCTGGGGTAGGGGCCTGTTGTAGTGATTCTCAAGCATCTTTGCCCCAGGCAGAGTTGCACCGCCCTTACCCGGGCCGGGCTGAGTAACCGCTCAGGTATGCTGGGTTTGCTTTCGGGAGCTTTTGTTCCCTGAGCGCTTTCTGTAGAGTTCCAGATGGCGGGAGTGAAGGTGGCGGCCTCCCAGTCTCTGGCCCGGAGGAGCTGAGAGCCCGGGGCCCTACCCCTAGTGCGCCCTCAGAGAACAGCGCCCAATGACTCCTGTCACCCTGGCCTCTGGCCGCGCTCCGAACTGACCGAGCCTGCGACCAGCCCAAGGTAACCCCGAGTTTAGAGCTCACTCCTCGGCTCTGTCTCTGTAGCCGGCTTCCCTGTTGTAATACCGGTAAGCTCTGCAACACTCAGACACCCCCGATCCTTCTGTGACCCTGTGGGACCTGAGGCCGTGCTGACCCCGCCTGGGCTTCACCCCAGTTAAGCTTCTGGAGCGATGTCCCTCAGTGGAACAGACTTTTAAAAGTCCCGATTTTGTGCTCCGTTGCTCCGCCGCTCGCCGGGAGCCGGCCCCTCCCCCCGCGGCCTATCTTCCAGTCGCTTTGGATTCACTTCTCCGCCAGTCCTACCTTGCAGAAAGTGGTTGATTTTCTGTTTCTGGAATTGCTGTTCTTCTTCTCTTCAATCCCCCGTTGGATTTATAGGTGTTCGCAATCTTTAGATAAGCTATTTAGCTGATCTCCCGCTACCTGAAGTAGTCTCAGCCTGCTACTTCTCCGCCATCTTGACTCCTCCTCAGGAGCTTTTATTTTTGATGATGTCCCAATAGTTCATTGTTGCTGATGATTCTCTTGCCTCAACAATTGTGACTAGTAAGAAGTTGCTATGGAATAACAACAACAAAAACAACAAATTAAGCCTTAGTCCAACAGGATAAGAGGAATAATAAAGATTAGAAAAGAAATAAATCATACAGAAATTAAAAAAAAAATAAGACAACAGATAAACCAAACTAGGGTCTGGTTCTTTGAGAGAATTAACAATATTTACAAACCAATAAGCAGACTTACCAAAAATAAAAGAAAAAGGGCCCAAATAAATAAATAAATGGGTAACAGACAAAGAAGAAAATGCTCAACATCACTTGGGATCAGGGAAATCAAATCAAAACCACAATGAGATGTCACATCACACAAGTCAGAATGGTTAAAATTAACTTCAGAAACAACGGATGCTGGTGAGCATGCAGAGGAAGGGGAACCTCCTTACCCTTTAAGTGGGAATACAAACTGGCACAGCCACTCTGGAGAACAGTATGGAGATTCTTCAGGAAATAGCTGATATAAGTGAGGATGCAGAGAAAGGGGAAACTCCTTACACTGTTGGGGGAAATGCAAACTGGTACAGCCACTCTGGAAAACAGCATGGAGATTCCTCAAAAGGTTGAAAATAGAGCTACCCTATGATCCAGCAGTTGCACTACTGGGTATCTACCCTAAGATACAAATGTAGTGATCTGCAGGGACATGTGCACTCAAATATTTATATTTATAGCAACAATGTCCACAACAGCCAAACTATGGAAAGAACCTATGTGTCCATCAACAGATGAATGGATAAAGAAGATGTGCTTCATATATATATATATATAATCAACCAGAGAAAGACAATTTTCATATGATCTCTCTGATATGAGGAATTTGAGAGGCAGGGTGGGGGGTTTCAGGGATAGGGAAGGAAAAAATGAAATAAGATGGGGTCAGAAGGGAGATAAAACATAAGAGACTCTTAATCTCAGAAAACAAACTGAGGGTTGCTGGAGGGAAGGGGATAGCGATAGGGTGGTTGGGTTATGGACATTGGTGATATGATGGACATTGGGGAGAGTATGTGATATGATGAGTGATGTGAAATGTGTAAGCCTGATGATTCACAGACCTGTACCCCTAGGGCTAATAATACAGTATATGTTAATAAAAATAATTAATAAAAATTTTAGAAAGTATTTAGCTCAAATTTAAACAAAAATTCAGGACTGGAGTCCTCAGAATTTTCTAGTATCTTAAAAATTTCCATTTTCTCTTTATCTTTCTTGACTACATGGACTGGTAAACTGGTTATTAACTTGACTGCAGCAGATAGTTATCATTGATGATAGTGGTTGGAACCCTCACTCTGATCTTCAAGGTCAGGATACATGTCATAAAATTGGTCAGTCAAAGCCAGTTGTTGTATATCATTTCATCAAAGCAAATACTATCAATCAGAAAAATGTGGAAAGAGGGGCGCCTGGGTGGCTCAGTGGGTTAAGCCACTGCCTTCGGGGTCCTGGGATCAAGTCCCGCATCAGGCTCTCTGCTCAGCAGGGAGCCTGCTTCCCTCTCTCTCTCTCTCTCTGCCTGCCTCTCTGTCTACTTGTGATCTCTCTCTGTCAAATAAATAAATAAAATCTTTAAAAAAAAAAGAAAAAAGAAAAATGTGGAAAGACTAGATGCTAAAAGAGAACTGAAAAAGTTGATCATCAACAAAAATCATTTCCAAGGTGGGCAGGGGGATTTAATCCAAGGTGGATTAACTTAATCTAAGAAATCTTTAGACCCTAAAGAATTGATGGAATTATTAAAATCTAGGTATTAGGAAAGTGAAGTGAAAGTATCAAGACAGGTCATTAGTTGTAAAGATCTGTTGGATTGAAGTGATATTTTTGAAGACACTAGAAAATTCTGAGGATTCCAGTCCTAAATGTTTGTTTCATTTATTTAATTTTATTTTAATTTTTAAGATTTTATTTATTTGCTTGAGAGAGACAGAGAGAGAGTATGAGTGGGGAGAGGGAGAAACAGACACTTTGGCTGAGCAGAGAGCTCAATGTGGGGCTCAATCCCAGGACCCTGAAATCACAACCCAAGCTGAAGGCAGACACTTAACCAACTGAGACAGCCAGGTGCCCTATGAATGTTTTTTTTTTTTTTAATTTGAGCTAATGACTATCTTTTGAAGTTATTGTATACATCTAGTAATTTACCTGTATTGGCTTTAAAATTCAATCCACTTTACTTTTTTGGTTTTATCCGTTTACATTATGAAACATGTACCACTGCAAAATTAAGAGATAGTAATTTTCTAAAATTCATTAAGAACAATGAATTATTCATGGTAAGTTTAGATTTTCCATTAGTTTCTCAACTCAGTAATAATTTTGGGTGCAGATTGATGTGTAGTTAACCACTGCCAGATTTATACTGTTTTCCTGCAGAAGTTTCATGTCTTTCTCCCCTCTTTAGCAGTACAGTTCATGGGTTTAGGATACTTCAGTTACGGAGTAAGCGTTTGATGGGGGAATGATTGGGATTATGCTTTCTGTTGTTTAAATAAGAAATTGTTTGATTTAGAATCTAGTTCTATAAAACAGTTTACCAAATAAATGTTCCAAGAAAAAAATCATTTGTTAAGAAAAAGTACTTTTTTTATGGCATACAATAATTGATAATTTTTTCTTTTTTCTTTTTGATAAATTTCTATAAACATTATACACTTTTTTTCTGTTTCTTTTTTATTATGTTCAGTTAGCCACTGTATAGTATATCATTAGTTTTGATGTAGTTTTCAATGTATCATTAGTTGTGTATAACATCCAATGCTCATCACAACATGTGACCTCCCCAATACCCATCACCCAGCTATGCCATCTCCCCACCTTCCTCTCCTCAAAACCCCCAAAAAGATAAAAATATAAACCATAATTAAATTTTAGTTGAAAAAAAAGACCCCATCACTTATGGCCAAAGGACCAAATGAATACGGAAGTGAACATGGAGCTTGCTGATTCACTTCCTCTTTGACTATTCAAAACTGAGTTCATAAACACACATTTTGTTCAGATCTTGAGCAATCAAGATGACTCAAGATCAAGCATTCAAAGATGCCTAAGAAATCTGCATAGCAGTTTTGGTTAGCCTACCACCATAAAGAGTTCTAAGATGAAAACCAAAACAATCTATAAAGAACTTAGCAAACTCAACACCCAAAGAACAAATAATCCAATCAAGAAATGGGCAGAGGACATGAACAGACATTTCTGCAAAGAAGACATCCAGATGGCCAACAGACACATGAAAAAGTGCTCCATATCACTCGGCATCAGGGAAATACAAATCAAAACCACCATGAGATATCACCTCACACCAGTCAGAATGGCTAAAATGAACAAGTCAGGAAATGACAGATGCTGGCGAGGATGCGGAGAAAGGGGAACCCTCCTACACTGTTGGTGGGAATGCAAGCTGGTGCAACCACTCTGGAAAACAGCATGGAGGTTCCTCAAAATGTTGAAAATAGAACTACCCTATGACCCAGCAATTGCACTGCTGGGTATTTACCCTAAAGATACAAACGTAGTGATCCGAAGGGGCACATGCACCCGAATGTTTATAGCAGCAATGTCTACAATAGCCAAACTATGGAAAGAACCTAGATGTCCATCATCAGATGTATGGATAAAGAAGATGTGGTATATATACACAATGGAATACTATGCAGCCATCAAAAGAAATGAAATCTTGCCATTTGCGATGACGTGGATGGAACTAGAGGGTATCATGCTTAGCGAAATAAGTCAATCGGAGAAAGATAATTATCATATGATCTCCCTGATATGAGGGAGAGGAGATGCAACATGGGGGGTTAAGGGGGTAGGAGAAGAATAAATGTAACAAGATGGGATTGGGAGGGAGACAAACCATAAGTGACTCTTAATCTCACAAAACAAACTGAGGGTTGATGGGGGGAGGGGGGTTGGGAGAGGGGGGGTGGGGTTAAAAAAAAAAAGAAAACCAAAACAAAGCAACAAAAACTTTATATACTTTCTGCAATACCTTTGTTAGTAACATATCTGCACACGCACACATATATATGCATATATGTGTGTGTGTGTGTATTTACTATGTTATGTTAAACCTAAGTATTTTAGCATTTCCTTTTCACAAGGTGAGATAATTTTTTTTTTATTCCCAAAGGCTCATTTTTTATTTGTTTAATTTTTTTTACTTTATTTTCTTTCTTCAAATGTTTAACTTCCAGTATAGTAAACATACAGTGTTTCAGATGTTCCATACGGCGATTTAACAATTCCACATGTCACCCAGTGGTCATCACGAAAAGTGTACTCCTTAATCTGCATCACTTATTTCACCCAACCCCACACTCCTTTCCACGCTGGTTGCCATGAACTTCTTACTGTAATATAGTAATGTAGTAATATTTAGCATCTTTACATGTGCCTGTTGGCCACCTGGATGCGATTGTCTTCTTTAAGAAAAGTGCCTGTCTGTTTCTTCTGCTCATTTTTAAAATGGATTATTTGGGTTTTGGTGTTGAATTGTATCAGTTCTTCATATATTTTGGATACTAAGACTATTGGATATGTCATTTGCAAATATTTACTATTCCAGAGGTTAATTTTTTAGCTTGTTGATCATTTCCTTTGCTATGCGGAAGCTTTTTATTTTGACATAGTCCTAATAGTTTATTTTTGCTTTATTTTTTTTCTTACTCCTAGAGACATATCTAGAAATATATTGCTATGGCTGATATCAGAAACCTTACTGCCTGTGTTCTTTTCTAGTATTTCTATGGTTTCAGATCTCACATTCAGGACTTTAATCTGAATACATGGTGAAAAATGTGGTCCATTTCCTTTTTTTTTTTTTTTTTTCATGTGGCTGACAAATTTTCCCAATCCCATATATTGAAGAGATTCTCTCTACCCCACTGGATATTATTTCCTACTTTGTCAACAGTTAATTGACCATATAATTGTGACTTTGTTTCTGGATTTTCTATTCTGTTCCATTGATCCTTGTGTCTTCTTTTGTGCTAGTATGATACTGTTTTGATTACTATACCTTTGCAGTATAACCTGAAGTCTGGAATTGTTTTTCTTTTTCAAAATTGCTTTGGCTATCTGGGTCTTTTGTGATTCCTTGTTTCTTCTAGTTCTGTGAAAAATGCTGTTGGCATTTTGATAAGGATTGCATTAAATGTATAGATTGCTGTGGGTAGTATAGACATTTTAACAATTTGTTCTTCTAATCCATGAGGAAGGAATGCCTTTCTATTTCTTTGTAATATCTTCAACCTCTTTTGTCAATGTTTTACAGTTTTCAGGGTACAGGCCTTTCACTCCTTTGGTTAGGTATCTTAATAATTTGGGTGCAATTATAAATGGAATGAGTCTCTTAATTTCTCATTCTACAATTCATTGTTAATGCATGGAAATGCAACAGATGTCCACACATTGTTTTTGTACACTGCAACTTTCATGAATTAATTTATCAGTTCTAGTAGTTTTTTGGTAGAGTCCTTATGGTTTTTGATATATTGTATCATTTCATCTGCAAATAATGAAAGTTTTATTTTTTCTTACCAACTTGGATGACTTTTATTTCTTTTGTTGTCTGTCATAGCTAGGACTTCCAGTAGTATGTTGAATAAATGTTGTGACAGTGGACATCTTTGTCTTGTTTCTGACCTTAGAGGGAAAGCTTTTGTTTTTTTTTCCCCATTGTGCTTGGTGATCTCTATGGTTGTTTCCTATATGGGCTTTATTATGTTGAGGTATGTTCCCTCTAAACCTACTTAGGTGAGTGTTTTCTATCATAAATGGATCTTGTTCTTTGTCAATTATTTTTTACATCTATTGAAATTATCATATGGTTCTTATCCTTTTTCTTGCTGATGTGATATATCACATTGATTGATTGGTGTATATTGAACCACACTTGCATCCCAGGCATAAATCCCACTTGATTGTGTGAATGATTTTTTTTAAAGATTTTATTTATTTATTTGACAGTCAGATCACAAGTAAGCAGAGAGGCAGGCAGAGAGAGAGAGGAGGAAGCAGGCTCCCTGCTGAGCAGAGACCCCCCCCCAATGGATGATGGATGTGGGGCTCAATCCCAGGACCCTGAGATCATGACCTGAGCCTAAGGCAGAGGCTTTAACCCACTGAGCCACCCAGGTGCCCCTGCGTGAATGATTTTTTTTTTAAATATATTTTTGGATTCTGTTTGCTTGTCTTGTTGCAGATACTTGCATCCATGTTCGTCAGGAACATTGACCTGTAGATCTCTTTTTTAGTGTCTTTATCTAGATTTGGTGTCAGGATAATGCTGAACTCATTGAATTAGGAAGTTCTCCTTCCTCCTTTATTTTTTGAAATAGTTTGAGAAGAATTGGCATTAGCACTACATTAAATGTTTGGCAGAATTAGTTTGTGAACCCATCTAGTTCTGGGCTTTCTTTTGTTGGGAATTTTTTAATTAATGACAATATCATTGCAGATAATTGGTCTATTCAAATTTTGTATTTACTCCAATTCAGTTTTGGTATCTTATATGTTTCTAGGAATTTATCCATTTTTTCCAACTTGTCCAAATTTTTGGCATATAATTTTCATAATATTCTCTTATAATAGTTTATTTTTTTAAGATTTTATTTATTTATTTGACAGACAAAGATCACAAGTAGGCAGAGAGACAGGCAGAGAGAGAGGAGGAAGCAGTCTCCCTGCTGAGCAGAGAGCCCGATGCGGAGCTCGATCCCAGGACCCTGGGATTATGAACCGAGATGAAGGCAAGGCTCAGCATACTGAGCCACACAGATCTGCACTAGTTTCTATTTCTGTAATATTGGTTGATATTTTTATTCTCTCATTTATGTTTTATATATTTGAGTCCTTACTCTTAGTTGTTTGATGAACCTGGCTAGAAGTTTACGAATTTTTTTTTTGTCTTTTCAAAGAATTAGCTCTTGGTTTCATATATTTTTTTACTTATTGTAAATTTTTTAAATTAAAGAAATTAACTAACAGTGTATTATTAGTTGTGCCTTCCTTAATATCCATTGCCCAGTTACTCCATCTCCTCTCCCAACTCCCCTCCAGCAACCCTCAGTATGTTTCCTAATTTAGGAGTTTCTTATGATTTGTCACCCTCTCTGATTTCACCTTATTTTATTTTTCTCTCTCTTCCCCTATGACCCTATGTTTTGTTTCTTAAGTTCCACTTATGAGTGAAATCATATGATAATTTTTTTTCTCTGACTTTTTTTTCTCTTATTTTTTTCTCTGTTTTTTTTTTTTTTTTTTCTTATTTTGCTTAGGAAAATACTCTCTAGTTCCATCCACATTGTTGCAGATGGTAAGATTTCATTTTTTTGATGGCTGAGTTCTATTCCATTGTATGTGTATATCACCTCTTTTTTTATCCATTCATCTGTCAATGTATATCTCAGCTCTTTCCATTGTTTGGCAATTGTGGATATTACTGCTATGAACATTGGGGTGCTGGTGTCCCTTTCAATTACTGTTTTTATCCTTTGGGTAAATACCTAGTAGTGGAATTGCTAAGTTGTAGGGTATTTCTATATTTAACATTTTGAGGAAACTCCATACTATTTCACAAAGTGGCTGTGTCAACTTGCATTCCCACTAACAGTGTAAGAGGGTTCCCATTTCTCTGCATCCTGGCCTACATCTCTTGTTTCCTGAGTTGTTAACTTCAGCCATTCTGACTGGTGTGAGATGTTTTTATTTCCCTGATGCTGAGTATTGTTGAGGATTTTTCATGTGTTTTTTGTCCATTTGTATGTCTTATTTGCAGAAATGTCTCTTAATGCCGTCTTCCTATTTCTTGACTAGATTTTTTGTTTTTAGGGTGTTATGTTTGGTAAATTCTTCATAGATTTTGTATAATAGCCCTTTGTCTGATAAGACATTTGCAAATATATTATCCCATTCTGTCAGTTGTCTTTTGGTTTTGTCATCTGTTTCCTTTTCTGTGCAAAAGCTTTTTATTTTGATGAAGTCCCAATAGTTCATTTTTGCATTTGTTTCCCTTGCCTTGGAAGACATGTCTGGCAAGAAGTTTCTATAGCTGGGGTCAAAGAAATTGCTCCATGGGTTCTCCTCTAGGATTTTGATGGATTTTTATCTCACATTTAGGCATTTCATCCATTTTGAGTCTATATTGTGTGTGGTGTAAGAAAGTAGTCCAGTTCCATTCCTCTGCATTCTGATATCCAGTTTTCCCAACACCATTTGTTGAAGAGACTTTCTTCCATTGGATATGCTTTCCTGTTTCTCAAATATTAGTTGACCATAAAGTTGAGGGTTAATTCCTGGGTTCTCTACTCTTTTGCATTGATCTATATGTCTGTGTTTCTGCCAGTACCACATTGTCTTGGTGATTATAGCTTTGCAATATAGCTTGAAATCTGGAATTGTGGTGGCTCCAGCTTTGGTTTTCTTTTTCAACATTCCTTTGGATGTTTTGAGACATTTATGGTTCCGTGCAAATTTTAGGATTATTTGTTCCAACTCTGTGAAAAATATTCAGGGTATTTTCATAAGGATTACAATGAATGTGTTGATTTCTTTGGGTAGCATAGACATTTTAACAATATTTGTTCCTCCAATCCATGACAAGGGAAAGTTTTCCATTTCTTTTTGTCTTCCTCAATTTCATTCATAATTTCTCTATAGTTTTCAGAGTAAAGATCTTCTCCCTCTTTGGTTAGGTTTAATTCTAGGTGTCTTATGGTTTTTGATCCTACTGTAAATGGAATTGATTCCTTAATTTATATTTCTTCTGTTACATTGTTGGTGTATAGAAATGCAACTGACTTCTGTGCTTTGATTTTGTATCCTGCCATATTGCTGAATTTCTGTATGAGTTTTAGTAATTTGGGGGTAGAGTCTTTTGGGTTTTACACATAAAGTATTATGTAATCTGCAAAGAGAGAGAGTTTGACTTCTTCTTTGCCAATTGAATGCCTTTTATTTCTTTTTGTTGTCTGATTGTTGAGGCTAGAACTCTAGTGCTATGTTGAAAATGGTGTCAAGACTGGGCATCCCTGTCATGTTCCTAACCTTAGGGGAAACACTCAGTTCTTCCCCATTGAGGATGATATTTGCTGTGGGCTTTTCATACAAGGCTTTTATGATACTGAGGTATATTACCTATATCCATACACAGTGGAGAATCTTTTTTTAAGATTTATTTATTTATTAGAGAGAGACAGATGGAGAGGTTTTATAAAGAAAACATGCTGTCTTGAGAGGGTCATATCATTCTCGTCCTTTCTTATATAAAGTGGTGTATTACACTGAATGATTTGTGGACATTGAACCACGCTTGCAGTCCAGAATAAATATCACCTGATCATGGCGAATAATCTTTTAAATGTACTCTTGGAGTGTATTGACTAGTATCTTGGTGAGTATTTTGGCATCCATGTTCCTCAGGGATTGATTATAATATTTTTGGTGGGATTTTTGTCTGGTTTTGGGATCAGGGTAATGCTGGCTTCATAGAATGAGTTTGGAAGTTTTCTTTCTATTTAAATCTTTTAAAAACAGCTTCAGAAGGATAGGTATTAATTCTTTAAATGTTTGGTAGAATTCTTCTGGGAGGCCATCTCTTCCTGGACTCTTGTTTGTTGGGAGATTGTCAATTCCTGTCATTTTTATTTTGTTTTGTTTTGTTGCTGTTCATGGGTCTGTTCAGGTTTTCTATTTCTTTCTCTTTCAGTTTTGGTAGTGTATATATTTCTAGGAATGCAACGATATTTTCCAGGTTGTTTAATTTGTTTGCATATAGTTGTTCATAATTTTTTTTGGTTTTTATATTATTTATTTCTGCTATACTTAATATTTTCTTCCTTTTGCAGGTTCTGAGTTTGTTTGTTCTTTTTATAGCTCCTTTAGGTATAATGTTAGGTTATTTATTTGAGATTTTTCTTCTTTCTTTAGGTAGGCCTGTATTGGAATAAACTTCCTACTTAGACTCATATTTACTGGGCCCAAAGGTTTTGGATCATTGTGTTTTCAGTTTCATTTCTTTCTGTGTACTTTAGGATTCTTCTTTGATTTCTTAATTAACCCATTCATTGCTTACTAGCATGCTGTTTAACCTCTATGTATTTGTGGTCTTTATGGCTTTTTTTCTTGTGCTTTATTTCTAGTATCATAGCGTTTCATTCAGAAAATATGCATGGTATTCCTTCCACCTATTTAAATGCGTTGAGACTTGTTTTGAGGACTAATATATGATTTATTTTGGAGAATGTTCCGTGTACGCCCTAAAAGAATGTGTATTCTGCCATTTTATAATGGAATTTTCTAAATATATCTGTTAAACCCACTTGATCCAATGTGACATTCAATGCATTTTTTTCCTTGTTGATTATTTGGTTGGATGATCTGTCATTGATGTAAGTGGGGTGTTAATATCCTATTATTATTGTATTTCAATTTACTAGGTTCTTTATGTTTGTTATTAACTGTTTTATGTGTTTGGATGCTCCCATGTTGGGTGCATACATATTGAAATTGTTATATATCTTCTTGTTTTTTGTCCCCTTTATAATTATGTAGCATCCTTCTTTTGTCTCTTCTACAGTTTTCGTTTCAATGTCTGTTTTGTTTGATATAAGTGTTGTTATTCTGGCTTTGTTTTGACTTCCATTTCTATGATAAATGTTTTCCCATCTCCTCACTTTTAATCACAGGTGTGTCCTTTTGCCTAAAGTGAATCTCCTGTAGAAAGTATATAGATGTGCCTTTTTAAAAATCCATTACATCACCTTTTATCTTTTGATTGGAGCATTTAGTTTATATTCAAAATAATTATTGATAGTTATGTACTTATTACCATTTTATTACTTTTTGGTATTTTTGTTTTGTTTTGTTTTCCTCTTATTCTTTCTCCTCTTTCTCTTTCATGATTTGTTGGTTTTTCTTAGTGATATATTTAGATTTATTTCTATTTACTTGCTGTATCTCCATTAGTGGGTTTTGATTTGTGGTTACCATTAGGTAACGACAAATTAGTTCTTCTGCACATATTAGTCTGTATTAAGTTGGATGCATAAGAATGAACTTATTCTTTACTCTTTACTCCCCAAATTTTAGTTATATCATATTTTACACTTTTAAAATTTTGTGACTTCCCTGACTTTTTTTACATAAATATCCATTTCACTGCATTTCTCCTACTTTCATGCAGTCATGTTTGATCTTTACTTTCCACTCAAAGAGTCCCCTTTATTTATTTATTTATTTATTTATTTATTTATTTATTTATTTATTTTTAGGGCTAGATAGTGGCCATTAACTCTCAGTTTTTGTTTGCCTGGGAAACTTTATCTCTTGTATTCTGAATGATAGCCTTGCTGAATAGAGTAACCTTGGCTTCAGACTTTTCCTGTTTAGCATTTTGAATATAACACGCCATTTTCTTCTGAGTTGCAAAGTTTCTGCTAAAGAGTTCACTGATAGCCTTATGAGGTTTCTCTTGTATGTAGCTGTCTTCTTCATATTTTGCTGCATTTGAAATATTTTCTTGGGTCATCAAGACCCTTGTGACACCATCTTGTGTCACACAGATGGTTAAGCATCTGACCCTTGGTTTCAGCTTAGGTTGTGATCTCAGGATACTGAGATTGAGCACAGCATTGGGCTCCATGATCAGTGTCAAGTTTGTTTAAAATTCTCTCTCCCTCTCCCTTCACTCCTTCCACTTGTGTTCTCTCTCCCTAAAGTAAATAAACCATTAAAAATGTTTCCTTTATGACTACATTTGCCATTTCTTTAAAATTTTATTTTTTAATTTCTTTTCAGTGTATCAGAATTCATTGTTTATGTACCACACTCAGTGTTCCATGCAATAAGTGCCCTCCATGATACCCACCACCAGGCTCCCCTACCTCCCACCCCCCACCCCTTCAAAACCCTCAGATTGTTTTTCAGTCCATAGTCTTTCATGGTTCATCTCCCCCCGCCAATTTCTGCCAATTCACTTCTCTCCATCTCCCCATATCCTTCGTGTTATTCCTTAAGCTCCACAAATAAGTGAAACCATATGATAATTGACTCTCTCTGCTTGACTTATTTCACTCAGCATAATCTCTTCCAGTCCCATCCATATTGCTACAAAAGTTGGGTATTCATCCTTTCTGATGGAGGCATAATACTCTATAGTGCATATGGACCACATCTTCTTTATCCATTTGTCCATTGAAGGGCATCTTGGTTCTTTCCACAGTTTGGTGACTGTGGCCATTGCTGCTATGAACATTGGGGTACAGATGGCCCTTGATTTCACTACATCTGTATCATTGGGGTAAATACCCAGTAGTGCAATTGCAGGGTTGTAGGGAAACTCTATTTTTTTAAAGATTTTATTTATTTATTTGACAGAGAGAGATCACAAGTAGGCAGAGAGGCAGGCAGAGAGAGAGGAAGGGAGCAGGCTCCCTGCTGAGCAGTGAGCCCGATGCGGGACTCGATCCCAGGACCCTGGGATCATGACCTGAGCCAAAGGCAGAGGCTCAACCCACTGAGCCACCCAGGCGCCCCGGGAAACTCTATTTTTAATTTCTTAAGGAATCTCCACATGTTTTCCAAAATGGCTGCACCAAATTGCATTCCCACCAACAATGTAAGAGGGTTCCACTTTCTCCACATCCTCTACAACACACGTTGTTTACTGTCTCGTTAATTTTGGCTTTTTTAACTGGATTAAGGTGATATCTCAATGTGATTTTGATTTGAATCTGCCTGATGGTTAGTGATGATGAACATTTTTTCATGTGTCTGATAGCCATTTGTATGTCTTCATTGAAGAAGCATCTGTTCATGTCTTCTGCCCATTTTTTGACGTGATTATCTGTTTTGTGTGTGTTGAGTTTGAGGAGTTCTTTACAGATCCTGGACATCAGCCCTTTGTCTGTATTGTCATTTGCGAATATCTTCTCCCATTCCGTGAGTTGCCTCTTTGTTTTGTTGACAGTTTCCTTTGCTGTGCAGAAGTTTTGATCTTGATTATGTCCCAAAAATTCATTTTCGCTTCTGTTTCCTTTGCCTTTGGAGACATATCTTGAAAGAAGTTGCTGTGGCCAATATTGAAGAGGTTACTGCCTATGTTCTCCTGTAGGATTCTGATGAATTCCTGCCTCACGTTGAGGTCTTTTATCCATTTTGAGTTTATCTTTGGGTATGGTGTAAGAGAATGGTCGAGTTTCATTCTTCTACACATAGCTGTCTAATTTTCCCAGCACCATTTATTGAAGAGACTGTCTTTTATCTACCATATTTTTTTTTCCTGCTTCATCAAAGATTATTTGACCATAGAGTTGAGGGTCCATATTGGGGCTCTTTACTCTGTTCCATTGGTCTACGTGTCTGTTTCTATGCCAGTACCATGTTGTCTTGGTGATCACAGCTTTGTAGTAAAGCTTGAAATCAGGCAACATGATGGCCCCAGTTTTGTTTTTCTTTTTCAACATTTCCTTAGCAATTTGGGGTTTCTTCTGATTCCATAAAAATTTTAGGATCATTTGCTCCAGCTCTTTGAAAAATGCCAGTGGAATTTTGATTGGAATGGCATTGAAAGTATAGATTGCTCTAGGCAGTATAGACATTTTAACAATGTTTATTTTTCCAGTCCATGAGCATGGAATGGACTTCCATCGTTTTGTGTCTTCTTCAATTTCTTTCATGAGTGTTCCGTAGTTTGTCCAGTACCAATCCTTTACCTCTCTGGCTAGGTTTATTCCCATGTATCTTATGGTTCTTGGTGCTATTATAAGTGGAATTGTTTCTCTAATTTCCCTTTCTGTATTTTCCTTGTTAGTGTGTAAGAAAGCAACTGATTTCTGTAAATTGACTTTGTATCCGGCCACATTATTTAATTGCAGTATGAGTTCTAGTAGCTTGGAGAGAGAGTCTTTTGGGTTTCCTGTATAATTAATCATGTCATGTGTTATGGTTTCACTTATTTGTGGAGCATAACAAATAGCATGGAGGACAAGGGGAGATGGAGAGGAGAAGGGAGTTGAGGGAAATTGGAAGGGGAGGTGAACCATGAGAGACTATGGACTCTGAAAAACGATCTGAGAATTTTGAAGGGGTGGGGGGTGGGAGGTTGGGGGCACCAGGTGGTGGGTATTGTAGAGGGCACGGATTGCATGGAGCACTGGGTGTGGTGCAAAAATAATGAATACTGTTATGCTGAAAAAAAATTAAAAAAAATAAAAATAAATTAATCATGTCATGTGTGAAGAGAGAGAGTTTGACTTCTTCATTGCCAGTTTGAATACCTTTATTTCTCTTTGTGGTCTGAAAGCTGTTGCTAGGACTTCTAATGCTATGCTGAACAAGAGTGGTGAGAGTGGGCATCCTTGTCGTGTTCCTGATCTCAAAGGGAAGGCTGTGAGCTTCTTCCCATTGAGGATGATATTCGCTGTGGGTTTTTCATAGATAGACTTTATGAAGTTGAGGAATCTTTCCTCTATCCCTATTCTTTGAAGTGTTTTAATCAGGAACAGATGCTAGATTTTGTCAAATGCCTTTTCTGCTTCAATTGAGAGGACCCTGTGGTTCTTGTCTCTTCTCTTATTGATTTGTTCTATCACATTGATTGATTTGTGAATGTTGAACCATCCTTGCAACCCAGGGATGAATCCTTCCTGGTCATGGTAGATATCTTATTAATGTACTCTTCTTGTTGAGGATCTTTTTAAAAAATGTTTTATTTATTTATTTGACAGACAGAGATCACAAGTAGGCAGAGAAGTAGGCAAGGGGGGGCAGGCACCCTGCTGAGCAGAGAGCCCAATGTGGGACTCGAGCCCAGGATCCTGAGATCATGAGCTGAGCCAAAGACAGAGGCCACTGATCCACCCAGTCATCCCTCTTGTTGAGAATCTTAGCATCCATATTCATCAGGGATATTGGTCTTAAATTCTCCTTTTTGGTGGGGTCTTTGCCTGGTTTGGGGATCAGGGTAATGCTGGTTTCATAAAACTAGTCTAGAAGTTTTGAAACAGTTTCAGGAGAAGAGGTATTATTTTTTCTTTGAAAGTTTTGTAGAATTCCCCAGGGAATCCCTCAGGTCCTGGGCTCTTGTTTATTGGGAAGTTTTTGACCACTGCTTCAATCTTGTTACTAGATTTCAGTCTATTCAGGTTGTAAATTTCTTCCTGGTTCAATTTTGGAAGCTTATAGTTTTCCAGGAATGCATCCATTTCATCTAGGTTGCTTAACTTATTGGCACATAACTGTTGATAATAATTTCTGATGATCATTTCTATTTCCTTGGTTTTAGTTGTGATCTCTCCATTTTCATTCATAATTTTATTAATTTGGGTCCTCTCTCTTCTCTTTTGGATTAGTTTGGCCAATGGTTTATCGATCTTATTGATTCTTCCAAAAAACCAGCTTCAAGTTCCATTGATGTATTCTACTGTATCTGTAGTTTCTACCTCATTGATCTCTGCTCTAATCTTGATTATTTCTCTTCTTGTGTGTGGAGTTGGTTAATTTGTGGTTGGTTGTCCAGTTCTTTAAGGTGTAAAGACAGCTGGTGTATTCTGGAATTTTTAATTTTTCTGAGAGAGGATTGGATGGCTATGTATTTCCCCCTTAGGACTGCCTTTGCTGTATCTCATAGATTTTGGGGAAGTGTCTTCATTCTCATTGGTTTCCATGAATTGTTTAAGTTCTTCTTCAATTTCCTGGTTGATCCAAGCATTCTTAAGCAAGGTGGTCTTTAGCTTCCAGGTGTTTGAATTCCTTCCAAACTTTTTCTTGTGGTTGAGTTCCAGTTTCAAAGCATTGTGATCTGAGAATATCCAGGGAATAATCTCAGTCTTTTGGCATTGGTTGAGCCCTGATTTGTGATCCAGTATGTGGTCTGTTCCGGAGAAGGCTCCATGTGCATTAGAGAAGAATGAGTATTCTGTTGTTTTAGGGTGGAATGTTTTCTATATATCTATGAGGTCCATCTGGTCCAATGTGTCATTCAACACTCGTTTCTTTCTTGATTTTTTGCTTGGATGATCTGTCTATTTCTGAGAGTGGCATGTTAAGATCTCCTATTATTAATGTAATTCATATCAATACGACTCTTTATCTTGACTAACTGTTTTCTCATGTAATTGGCTGCTCCGTTGTTGGGGGTATAAATATTTATAATTGTTAGATCTTCTTAGTGGACAGACCCTTTAAGAATGATGTAGTGTCCTTCTGTATCTCTGACTACAGTCTTTAGGTTAAAATATAATTTATCTGATATGAAAATCACTACCCCAGCTTTCTTTTGAGGCCCATTAGCATGAAAGATACTTCTCCATCCATTCACTTTCAGTCTGGATGTATATTAGAATCAAAATGGGTCTCTTGTGGAAAACATATCGATGGGTCCTGTTCGTTTTATCCAATCTGAAACCCTGTGCCATTTTATGGGCATATTTAGGCCATTCATGTTGAGAGTGATTATGGAGAGATACATTTTTATTGACATCATGTTACCTGTGAGGTCTTTATTTCTATAGATTATCTCCATATATTTCTCTTCAATGATATTCTTGGTTTTTTTTCCCCTTTCATCGAACCCCCCCTTAATATATCTTGCTGTGCCAGCTTGGTGGTCACATACTCTCTTAAACCTTACTGGTCTTTGAAGCTTTTTATCTTTCCATCCATTTTGAATGTCAGTCTTGTTGGACGAAGTATTATTGGCTGCATGTTATTCTCAGTTAGTGCCCTGAATACAACTTGTCAGCCCTTTCTGGCTTGCCAGGTTTCTGTGGACAGGTCTGACAATATTCTGATGGACCTTCCTCAGTATGTAAGGAATTTCTTTGCCCTAGCTGCTTTCAAGAGCTCCTGCCTAAAATTATGATTCACTATTTTTACAATCGGGTGTCTTGAAGTCTTTCTAGATTCTATGATCTTGGGGGCAGGCCATTCTGCTTCTAGTACTTGAATGCTGGTTCTATTCACCAGATTGGGAAATTTTTCATGGAGAATTTGTTCAACTATACCTTCTAATCTTCTTTCTTTCTCCTTCCCCTCAGGGTTTCTAATAATTATGGCATTGGAAAGTTTCATGGTGTCATTTATTTCCCTAATTCTGATTTAATGGCTTCTAAGCTGTTTGTTCCAGGCTTCCTCCTGATCATCTTTCTCTATCAGTTTGTCCTCCAGATCACTAATTCTATCTTCTGTCTCAGTTACCCTAGATTTGAGAGAATTTAGATTAGATTGGAACTCATTAAGACCATTGTTAACAACATCCCTGGTGGCTTTCACTTCTGCCCTAATCAATTCCATTTTGTCATCAAAGGTTTTCTCCAACCTAGCTATTGCCTGGATAATTGTTAGCCTGAATTCCCTTTCCAACATACTGTTTATGTCCATATACAAAAGCTCTGATAGAGAGGGCCCAGGCTCTGAATTTTTCCTCTGTTGGGCATTCCTCCTCCTAGTCATTTTGGTGAGAGATGGCTGAAGGGATGTGTAGCTGTATGTATCTATTGTGGTACAGGCAAGGTGCACTCTGGTTTGCTTCTGAGCTGTAGGGAGTCCCCACCAAAAAGAAAGAAAAAAAAGAGAGAGAAGGAGAGAGAAAGAGAAAGACAGGAAGAAAGAGAAAGAAAAAATAAAAGTGAAGACCCAGCCCAAATGGCCTCCCCCCAAATACTTTAAGATTCATAAAGTATACAAACAAAAACAAACAAAAAGACCATCAAAATAGAATGAAACTAGACCATTATCTTACACCATACACAAAGATAAACTCAAAATGGATAAAAGACCTCAACGTGAGACAGGAATCCATCAGAATCCTAGAGGAGAACATAGGCAGTAACCTCTTCGATATCAGCCATAGCAACTTCTTTCAAGATATGTCTCCAAAGGCAAAGGAAACAAAAGCAAAAATAAATTTTTGGTACTTCATAAAAATCAAAAGCTTCTGCACAGTAAAGGAAACAGTCAACAAAACAAAGAGGCAACCCACGGAATGGGAGAAGAGATTTGCAAATGACAGTACAGACAAAAGATTGATATCCAGGATCTATAAAGAACTCCTCAAACTCAACACACACAAAACAGATAATCATATCAAAAAATGGGCAGAAGATATGAACAGACACTTCTCCAATGAAGACATACAAATGGCTATCAGACACATGAAAAAATGTTCATCATCAGTAGACATCAGGGAGATTCAAATTAAAACCACATTGAGATACCACCTTACACCAGTTAGAATGGCCAAAATTAGCAAGACAGGAAACAACATTTGTTGGAGGGGATGTGGAGAAAAGGGAACCCTCTTCCACTGTTGGTGGGAATGCAAGTTGGTGCAGCCACTTTGGAGAACAGTGTGGAGATTCCTCAAGAAATTAAAAATAGAGCTTCCCTATGACCCTGCAATTGCACTACTGGGTATTTACCCCAATGATACAGATGTAATGAAAAGAAGGGCCATCTGTACCCCAATGTTTATAGCAGCAATGGCCACGGTCGCCAAACTGTGGAAAGAACCAAGATGCCCTTCAACGGATGAATGGATAAGGAAGATGTGGTCCATATACACCCTGGAGTATTATGCCTCCATCAGAAAGGATGAATACCCAGCTTTTGTAGCAACATGGATGGGACTGGAAGAGATTATGCTGAGTGAAATAAGTCAAGCAGAGAGAGTCAATTATCATATGGTTTCGCTTATTTGGGGAGCATAACAAATAGCATGGAGGACATGGGGAGTTCGGAGAAGGGAGTTGGGGGAAATTGGAAGGGGAGGTGAACAATGAGAGACTATGGACTCTGAAAAACAATCTGAAGGGTTTGAAGAGGTGGAGGGGAGGGAGTTTGGGGGAACCAGGTGGTGGGTATTAGAGAGGGCTCGGACTTCATGGAGCACTGGGTGTGGTACAAAAACAATGAATACTGTTATGCTGAAAATAAATTTTAAAAAAGTACATATGAGGAAAAATAAATGAGTAAACATATAAATAAATAAATAAAGAGAACCCCATCAAAATGAACCCCAAGTATAAGATTTATATACTACCAGAACAAAAAGAAATACACAGAAACACTGACAGAAGAAAAAGATGGGAGGTTGGTTATAAATTCTCAGTGTGGGCGAGGAAGGGTATTTTGGTTCTTCCTGGATGTATCTTGATATTTTTGTTAAAGGACTCACCTTTCCTTAGTTATATAAGGGGAGATTAAAACTCATTTACATATAGGGGTACCATTGATTTGGGAAAGGGGATTACCTTGAAGCTTATCTCTATATGAATATTTAAAAAGAATAAAATAAAATAAAATAAGTAAAAAAATAGGAAAGCAAAAGAAAAACAGGTATATGTATCAAAAATTTCAGATTTAAAGGTTATTATGGAATTTGATGTACTGAACATCTCATTGTGATGGTAAATAGGTTAAAAAGTTATATTAAAAAATGAAAAGAACAAGAATGAACTAAAAATAAATGTTATCTATGAAGTAGTGGTGTTTTCTTTTTTTGTTTTTTTGTTTGTTTTTGGCTGGCTTTCTGGGGGAGGGGCTTGTGGCATGGTTTTTAAGTCTTGCTTGAGTTGAGTCCTCCTAACCCCATGGTTAGGAGGCTTTTGTTCTCTGGAGGTTTTTTTGTTTGTTTGTTTGTTTTTTCCCCCTGCAGCTTTTGGCCGTTCTTTGGAGGTTTAGAGGAAAGCAAACTGCACCCAGACCTTCATCTAAGAGAGAAGCCTCAGTCTGTTCCCCTCTGGGTGCTCCAAACACATAAATTCCCCCTCTGCACCTGGGAGAGCACATCCCTAGTAATGCTCTCTCGGGTCACAGGAACTCTCGCTTGTATCCAAAACCACGAGAAAAACTTGTCGTGGCTGTCTGGCAGGTCCAGACCACCAGAGAGGTCCCAACCAGAGATAGCACACTGGGATTTTCATGCTGGCCCAGGCTGAGTGTTCAGAATCATCCGGTCCTAGAGAGCACTGGCTAGTTCCTGCACAGACCTCTCTCAGGGGAGGATATGGAGCACAGCTCAGACCCTGGTCACACAGCGTGTGTGCAGAGCCAAAAGGCTGTAGTTCTAGAGAATGCCGGTGGGCATCCACCCCAGACTACCTCATGGGCACCACCACCCAGACACTCTCGGGCTCACTGGTGGCTCAGAGAACAAGACCTGGCTACTTTGCTGCGCTCTCCGATTCCTCGTCCCTGGTGGCAGTCCTGGGTCTGTGGGCTTAAATCCCTGTCCCTAACCGCCTAATTCCACCAATTTCCCCTTAACATCTTTTGCTCTTTTTGAGTGCTTTCAACCTGACTCCAAGTTAATGCTGGTCCCCAATCACAGGGCACTCTCGTATTGGGGTATTATTTTCCAATGCGTCACTTCTGGGTGCTCTTTTATCTTTCAATATCAGTCCGATGTTTCCACTCTGTTTTATCTGTCCACTGGCATCTACTGCCCCCATAGAGATCCAGAAGTGTATAATTCTAATCTCAGGCTGATTTCATGGGTGATCAGAGTTCTTTGGTAGGTAATCAGCTCACTTTAGGGGACAGGTTGAAACAGCACCTCCTACTTCTCTGCCATCTTGTCTCTAACCCCTACATTTGCCATTTTAATTACAACTTGTCTTGGGATGGATCTGATTTTGTTGATTTTATTAGGAGTTTTCTGTGCTTCCTGAATCTGGATATCCATTTCCTTCTCAAGATTAGTGATTTTGGGGGCACCTGGGTGGCTCAGTGGGTTAAGCCTCTACCTTCAGCTTGGCTCATGATCTCAGGGTCCTGGGATCAAGCCCCACATTGGACTCTCTGCTTAGTGGGGAGCCTGTTTCCCCCTCTCTCTCTTCTTGCCTCTCTGCCTACTTGTGTTCTCTCTCTCTCTCTTTCTCTCTCTCTGTTAAATAAATAGATTAAATATTTGAAAAAGAAAGATTAGTGATTTTTTCAGCTGTTATTTTTTTTCAAATAAATTTTCTGCCCCCTTTATCTCTCTTCTCCTTGTGAGATCCTGATAATGTGAATCCTATTACATTTGATGGATTCACTGATTTCTCTAAATCTATTATCATTATGCAGTATTTGTTTTTCATTTGTTCAGCTTGATTTATTTCTATTACTCTATCTTACAGGTCAAGGATACATCCCTCTATTTCCTGTAACCTACTGCTTATATCATCTATTGTATTGTAATTTTAATTTTATTTACTGAGTTTTTCATCTGTGATATATTTTTTAATCTTTGTTAAGGGTCTCAATGATGTTCTCTACTTTTTTTTCTCAAGGTCTGTGAATAATAAGGTGTAATAAAGTAATAATAATTACTTTAAATTCTCTATCAAACATACTACTTATTTCTGTTTTGTTGTGAACTCCTCCTTTTTATTTTATTGATTTTATTGTGTGTGTGTGTGTGTTTTTTTTTTTTTTTTTCCATTTGGGACAAATATCTCTGTCTACTCCGTTTGTCTACTTCTCTGTATTGCTTCTCTGTGTTGGGAAAGCCAGATACATTTTTTTTTTTTGATGGAGAGAGAAAGAAAGAGAGGGAAGGGAGAGTGGTAGGGGAAGAGAGAGAGGGAGAGAGAGAATATAAAGCAGATTCCATGCCCAGTGTGGATCCCAAAATGGGGCTCATTCTCACAACCCTGAGATCACTGAACCAAAATCAAGAGTTGGACACTTAACCAATTGAGCCACCCAGGTGCCCCCTGTATTGTTGAAAGTAGTGGTTTTATGAAGAAGTGTTCCTGTAGTGAATTGCCATGCAGTGCCTTCTGTGCACCAGAACTTGGCACTTCTGTGTATTGCTTGTGTCCTGCTTTTGTGTTTAGGTATGTTTCTTCTTCAATAAGACTTCTGCAATATCTCTCTGCCTGGTGTGGGTTGTGCTTGTTCTCCGTGGTGTCAGTATGACCCAACAGATAGGCCCTGAGGGACATTACCCTTCTGGGGCTAAAGGGTGGAACAGTGGTGTTAGCAAAATATGCACTGAATAACTAGTCCTGTGCCAAATTTCAGAAGTGTGGTGGTGGCCATAGGTGAAGTGCAAGTTAGTGGCAGCAACTAAGGGCAAGGTGCACAGCTGAGGTGGCAGTAAAGGGCTCTCAGTGACTAAATCGGGCATGAGAAGTGATAGCAAAATATGGTGGAGCTGCTAGTCTTAGGCCAATCCCCCAAACTGGAGGCAGCCAGGGGTGTGGCACTCTGTGGTGGTGGTGTTCATGACATTCGGTGTCTGTGCATGTGGTAACTGGGTGAAGTATGTAGTGTCTCTTGTTAGGGCCAATTGAATGTTAAAACCTGTTTAACTATTAGGGCCTGCTTAGCCAGAGCAACTCCATATTGCCTAGGTAGCCATGTGGTTGTTTACATCCACGGACTTCATTCTGGGAATAAATGCCTCCGTAGTTCCTGGTATGGTTCTGGGTATCGATTCTGGGAGTAAATGCCTTAACAATAGAAGCCACCTACCTTGGGTCTGTGGTCATGCCCTATAAAACCAGCCTCTGAGATCGGGAGGGGGTCGCTCTCTTTGGAGGTGGCCCTGGCCAGTCAGTCTGACTTCTGATGCCTGGCATAAAAATAAAACTTTGCTTTACTTTCAATTTGTATCATTCTCGCTCCTTTGATAATGGACCCCAACATTCTGGGGGCTCGTCCACAATCAAATGACGAGAACTGAGTCAGTATCAGAATTTCTGGGAAAAGTCTCTAGAGGTAAGATTTCGAGATTTTATTCTACAGGATCTGGTCTCTATGTCTGGTTGCAGAGCTCCAGGGTATAGCCCACCAGGGAGAAGCTGGATGCAGCATTGCTCCCCAGGGCTGGAGTGGATGTGGGGGACACCACACCCCTCCACTAAGAGATTGCCAGGGGGTTTGAATCCCGCTAGACAGTTAGGGGACCTACCAGGGGGTTCGAGCCCCCTAGGCAGTCAGGGGAGCTGCCAGGGGATTCAAGTCCCCCTAGGGAGTCAGGGGACCTGCAAGGGAGTTCGCATCCCCCAGGAGGTCAGGGGGTTCTAGTCCCCCTAGGCAGTCAGGGGACCTGCCAGGGAGTTTGCATCCCCCTAGGAAGTTGGGGTTCTAGTCCCCCTAGATGGTCACTGAGGGTTTGAGTCCCCCTAGGTGGTCAGGGGACCGAGAAAATCCCCACCAGCAGCAGGGTGTGTTTTTGAGTTGGGATTATATCTTGCACACCCTTAGACTTGATATCTGGTTGAAGAAGGGCTGCTGGGTCTGCAGTTGTTTTTGTCTGTCTTTTTGTTGCCTGTTGTGTTGTTTGTCATGATTGAAGAAGTGGGGCAAGCAGGGAGTAAGGGACCTATGACACCCCTAAGTCTTGTTCTCCAGCATTTCAAGGATTTTCAAGGTAAAGGCACCCAGTCAGGTGACAAGGTTTACCCAGGAAAACTCTCTAAAACTGGGAATCTTTTCTCTGCTTTCTGGTGGCACTTTGTTCTTCTGTCTCCCCCTTCTGTTTCTGCACCAACTTGGGTGTGGCCTGCATAACTGGCCTCTAGACCATCCTTGATGCTTCCTAAACCACAGCTCCTTTCCTCTTCACTGTCAAGGAGCAAGAAGAGCAGCCCCTGGACCCAACACCCCCCACTCCAGATCTTCCCACCCGTGTCTCAGGTAAGCATTAAAAGTGGAGTGGGTCCAGGTGAAACGTAAATCAGTATTTGAACTAAGTTAAGTTTGTTGGTTTAATTAAGATAGACATGTCTTTAAAGTTACAGCAGTAAATGTGAAACTTCAATCAAAGTTTACTGAAGGTCAAGTAAGCTCATGCTATTTGTTAAAATCTGTTAGCAAATAACTGAACTGATGGTTAATTGTTAAAGTAACTTTCGAAGTCTTTGGTAACCTGAAACTTAAAAGTTTTGGTTGGATGACAAATGGAATTAAATTTGTTGGACATCTAGGTCTTAACCAAATGGGATAGAATGCTAAAACATCGAATACTTGATGTAGGTTTGTGCTTTTGACTTCTTACTGAAAAGAAACTAAGAATATTTAAATCTGTTGGTAAACATGTTTTGTGCTTAACTGATTCATAAATTTGCCATCTATAGAATTCTGTTGTAACTGTTCAAAATTGGTTAATACTTAACCATCACTAGAAACTGAAATGTTTCTAAGAATAGAAAATTCTGCTAACTGTAACTAAGACTGATGGAAGTAAGGGAAATAACCCTATATGTAAAAAAAGTAGGAGATACATAAGAAAGATAAGGAATGGGAATACATTTTGTTTAAGAAAAAGTAATTTTGTCCTAAATGAGATGGTTGTTTGAAAGGAAATGGGTTGGGACAAAACATGGATACAAAAGAAAGTTGTAAAAGGTTTGAAGGGAAATTTTCAGAAAAAAAAATAAAATTAGGTATGGTCAGGATGGACTACCAAAAGAAAAACGCTCTAAGGTTTTTATTAAAAGTTTTAATATTGTCTGAAAAACCAGAGGAAAGGCAGTTGACTGATAGTAACTTTAAATAAACTGTACACACAAAAAAGAGAACCTACGAGAGTAAATAGTTTTGTCTTAAAGTAAAAATATCTGGTTGCACCAGAACATGAAAGGAGATAATAAAAACTAATCTTGAGGGTATATAGTAAGTTGTAGAAGGCTTGGGGAAAGTGACTTTTATTTGCCTTGGTTTATAGGTTTGAAAGGAAACAATGAAACATATTAAAAATTTGACCATATTAGATGTGTTTTGACGGATTTATTCACAAGAAGGGAAAAAAGACTAATAAATCTTTTCCTGTAAAATGTTTCTGTTCAAAAGAGGCATAGTATTTAAGGAAGGAAGACTAAAGCCCTGTGTCATGGCAAATCTATATTGGTGATCCATTCAAGTAAATGTTAAAATCAGAGGGCAGTAAATCTTGCCTTTGCCAGTCAGTCAGCCCCAGATATAAGGAAGAAACTTCAGAAAATTGAAGGATTTGAAGGGAAGAACCTGACTGAGTTAGTGGGAATAGCAGTAAAGGGGTTTAACAACGGGATACACAAGAAGATAAAAAACAGACTAAAAAATAGTTAAAGTTTTGACATTACATGAGGAGGGAAGGAGACAGGAAAAAAAAAGTTCAGTGGAAAAGAAAAAGGCAGGAAGGAGATGGTCAATGGAAAAAAAAAAAACAAAATACAGAGAAAGCAGGTGGGAAGTCTTAAATTCAGATCAGTGTGCTTACTGCAAGGAAGAAAGACACTGGGCTGGAGAGCGCCCTAAGAAGAAAATGACAATGCTGGCCACCAAAGATTGAAAGGGCCGTGGTTCGGAGCCCCTCCCTAAACCTCAGGTTAAAATTGAGATGGAGGGGAATCAATTGATTTTTTGGTGGACATGGGAGCCCAATTTTCATCATTACTAAAGCCTATGGGAAAACTATCTGGAGAGGAAGTCTGGGTACAAGGGGCAAATGGCACAGAAAGACAGAAATAAACAAGAGAAAGGACTTTAAATTTGGCCTCAGGAGTAGTCAAACATTGATTCTTGGTCCTCCCTAATGCCCCGTATTACCTGATGGGAAGAGATCTCCTCCACAAACTATGGGCTGGCATTCGGTTCTCGGAAGGAGACATGACTGTGACTTTGGGACAACCCACTGTGCAGATGCTTGTGGCAGCAGTAGATGAACATCTCCCTTACAAGCCAGTCTCAAAATGAGAGGAGATAAGGGAGGGAAGCCTTCTCCAAACTCTACAGGTCGAATTTCCCAAAGTCTGGGCAGAAAGGAGGCCTCCCGGCCTGGCCAAGGGATGGCCTCCAGTAGTGGTACAGTTAAAAGCAACAGCTACAGCTGTTCGAGTCTGGCAGTACTCCCTCCCCTGGGAAGCAAAGGAAGAGATCAGAAAACACATTAACTGCCTCCAAGGAGACGGGATCCTAGTTCTTTGCAAGTCTCCATGGAACACACCTTTACTGCCCATCAAATAGGCTGAAACTGGGAGTACCGACCCGTTCAGGACTTGCGAGAAGTTAACAAATGGGTTGAAGATATCCACCCAACGGTGCCCAACCTCTATACCCTACTTTCCCTCCTAGGCCCCAAAAGAACTGTGTATGCCATCTTAGATCTCAAGGATACATTTTTCTGCATACCTTTGGCAAGGGAGTCTCAACCCCTCTTTGCTTTTGAGTGGTCTGACCCACAGGAAGTGTTCCAGGGCCAGCTCACCTGGACAAGACTTCCCCAAGGATTCAAAAATTCACCCACCATCTTTGAGGAGACCCTACATGAGGATTTGCCTGAGTACAGAATCACCAACCTGGGAGTCACTCTGTTACAGTATGTTGATGACTTGCTAATAGCCGCTGAGGACTATGAGTCATGCTTCTGGGGGGACGAAAACTCCCTTCCAGGCTGCAGGAAAAAAGGTATTGGGTGTCAGCAAAGAAAGCACAGCTTTGTCAGAGCCACACCACTTATTTAGGCTTTGATCTCCATGAGGGAGTGTGTTCACTGTCTGAGTCTAGGAAACAGGTGATCACCCAATACCCCCGCCCCACCATGCCCCAACAAGGGCAGTGGGCTACTTGGGACAGTGGGCTACTGCTGACTGTGGATACCACAGTTTGTGGAGATTGCCCGACCCCTCTACGAACTGATTAAGGAAGGACTCACTACGGTAGAGTGGACAGCTGAGGCAGAAGGAGCATTTTGAAAATTACAAACAGCCTTACTAAGTGCCCCAGCACTGGCCATCCCAGATGTTACCAAGCCCTTCCACTTGTAATGTAGATGAAAAGGCAGGGGTGGCCAAAGGGGTTTTGACTCAGACTTTGGGGTCTTAGCAAAGACCAGTAGCCTATCTTAGCAAAAAACAAACAAACAAAAACAAAACAAAACAAAACTAGATCCAGTAGCAGCTGGGTTCTCTCCTTGCCTCCACATAATTGCTGCCACAGCCCTCCTGGTCAAGCAAGGATGCAAGTAAATTAACCTTGGGTCAAAATCTTATCTTGACGGAGGAGGAGTCAAGATGGCGGAGAAGTAGCAGGCTGAGACTACTTCGGGTAGCGGGAGATCAGCTAAATAGCTTATCTAAAGATTGCAAACACCTACAAATCCAACGGGAGATTGAAGAGAAGAAGAACAGCAATTCCAGAAACAGAAAATCAACCACTTTCTGCAAGGTAGGACTGGCGGAAAAGTGAATCCAAAGCGACGGGAAGATAGACCGCGGGGGGAGGGGCTGGCTCCCGGCGAGCGGCGGAGCAACGGAGCAAAATCAGGACTTATAAAGTCTGTTCCGCTGAGGGACATCACTCCAGAGGCTTAACTGGAAGCCCAGGCGGGGTCAGAGCGGCCTCAGGTCCCGCAAGGTCGCAGAAGGATCGGGGGTGTCTGAGTGTCGCAGAGCTTACCGGTATTAGAACGGGGAAGCCGGCTGCAGAGACAGAGCCGAGGAGTGACTCTCAGCTCGGGGTTGCCTTGAACCGGTCGCAGGCTCGGTCAGCTCGGAGCGTGGCCGGAGGCCAGGGTGGCGGGAGTCATTGGGCGCTGTTCTCTGAGGGCGCACTGAGGAGTGGGGCCCCGGGCTCTCGGCTCCTCCGGGCCGGAGACCGGGAGGCCGCCATCTTTATTCCCGTCCTCCGGAACTCTACGGAAAGCGCTCAGGGAACAAAAGCTCCCGAAAGCGAACCCCAGCGGATTACTCAGCGCGGCCCCGGGTAAGGGCGGTGCAATTCCACCTGGGGCAAAGACGCTTGAGAATCACTACAACAGGCCCCTCCCCCAGAAGATCAACGGGAAACCCAGCCAGGACCAAGTTCACCTACCAAGGAGAGCGGCGGAATTCCAGAGGAGAAGAAAGCAAAGCAGGGAACTCATGGCTTTCTCCCCATGATTTTTTAGCCTTGCAGCTAATTTAATTTTTTTTTCTTTTTCAATTTTTTTTTCTTTTTCTCTTCTTCTGCTGAATTTTTTTTAACTCTTACCGTTTTCTTTTTTTAACGTTTTTTAAATAGGTTATCTAATATATATATTTTTTTCCTCTTTTTATATTTTTTCTTTATCGGCTTTCTTTTTTTTATAGTTTCTTTTTTTTTTTCTTTTTCTTTCTTTCTGAACCCCTTTTTATCCCCTTTCTCCCCCCTCACAATTCGGGATCTCTTCTGATTTGGCTAAAGCATATTTTCCTGGGGTTGTTGCCACACTTTTAGTATTTTACTTGCTCCTTCATAAACTCTTATCTGGACAAAATGACAAGGCGGAAAAATTCACAACAAAAAAAAGAACAAGAGGCAGTACCAAAGGCTAGGGACCTAATCAATACAGACATTGGTAATATGTCAGATATAGAGTTCCGAATGATGATTCTCAAGGTTCTAGCCGGGCTTGAAAAAGGCATGGAAGATATTAGAGAAACCCTCTCGGGAGATATAAAAGCCCTTTCTGGAGAAATAAAAGAACTAAAATCTAACAAAGTTGAAATCAAAAAAGCTATTAATGAGGTGCAATCAAAAATGGAGGCTCTCACTGCTAGGATAAATGAGGCAGAAGAAAGAATTAGCGATATAGAAGACCAAATGACCGAGAATAAAGAAGCTGAGCAAAAGAGGGACAAACAGCTACTGGACCACGAGGGGAGAATTCGAGAGATAAGTGACACCATAAGACGAAACAACATTAGAATAATTGGGATTCCAGAAGAAGAGGAAACAGAGAGGGGAGCAGAAGGTATATTGGAGAGAATTATTGGAGAGAATTTCCCCAATATGGCAAAGGGAACAAGCATCAAAATCCAGGAGGTTCAGAGAACCCCCCTCAAAATCAATAAGAATAGGTCCACACCCCGTCACCTAATAGTAAAATTGACAAGTCTTAGTGACAAAGAAAAGATTCTGAAAGCAGCCCGGGAAAAGAAGTCTGTAATGTACAATGGTAAAAATATTAGATTGGCAGCAGACTTATCTACAGAGACCTGGCAAGCCAGAAAGAGCTGGCATGATATATTCAGAGTACTAAATGAGAAAAACATGCAGCCAAGAATACTATATCCAGCTAGGCTATCATTGAAAATAGAAGGAGAGATTAAAAGCTTCCAGGACAAACAAAAACTGAAAGAATTTGCAAATACCAAACCAGCTCTACAGGAAATATTGAAAGGGGTCCTCTAAGCAAAGAGAGACCCTAAAAGTAGTAGATCAGAAAGAAACAGAGACAATATACAATAACAGTCACCTAACAGGCAATACAATGGCACTAAATTCATATCTCTCAATACTTACCCTGAATGTTAATGGGCTAAATGCCCCAATCAAAAGACACAGGGTATCAGAATGGATAAAAAAAAACAAAAACCATCTATATGTTGCCTACAAGAAACTCATCTTAAACCCGAAGACACCTCCAGGTTTAAAGTGAGGGGGTGGAAAAGAATTTACCATGCTAATGGACATCAGAAGAAAGCAGGAGTGGCAATCCTTATATCAGATCAATTAGATTTTAAGCCAAAGACTATAATAAGAGATGAGGAAGGACACTATATCATACTCAAAGGAACTGTCCAACAAGAAGATCTAACAATTTTAAATATCTATGCCCCTAACGTGGGAGCAGCCAACTATATAAACCAATTAATAACAAAATCAAAGAAACACATCGACAAGAATACAATAATAGTAGGGGACTTTAACAGTCCCCTCACTGAAATGGACAGATCATCCAAGCAAAAGATCAACAAGGAAATCAAGGCCTTAAAGGACACACTGGACCAGATGGACATCACAGATATATTCAGAACATTTCATCCCAAAGCAACAGAATACACATTCTTCTCTAGTGCACATGGAACATTCTCCAGAATAGATCACATTCTTGGTCCTAAATCAGGTCTCAACCGGTATCAAAAGATTGGGATCATTCCCTGCATATTTTCAGACCACAATGCTCTAAAGCTAGAACTCAATCACAAGAGGAAATTTGGAAAGAACCCAAATACATGGAGACTAAACAGCATCCTTCTAAAGAATGAATGGGTCAACCAGGAAATTAAAGAAGAATTGAAAAAATTTATGGAAACAAATGATAATGAAAACACAACGGTTCAGAATCTGTGGGACACAACAAAGGCAGTCCTGAGAGGAAAATATATAGCGGTACAAGCCTTTCTCAAGAAACAAGAAAGGTCTCAACTACACAACCTAACCCTACACCTAAAGGAGCTGGAGAAAGAACAAGAAAGAAACCCTAAACCCAGCAGGAGAAGAGAAATCATAAAGATCAGAGCAGAAATCAATGAAATAGAAACCAAAAAAACAATAGAACAAATCAACGAAACTAGGAGCTGGTTCTTTGAAAGAATTAATAAGATTGATAAACCCCTGGCCAGACTTATCAAAAAGAAAAGAGAAAGGACCCAAATAAATAAAATCATGAATGAAAGAGGAGAGATCACAACGAACACCAAAGAAATACAGACAATTATAAGAACATACTATGAGCAACTCTACGCCAACAAATTTGACAATCTGGAAGAAGTGGATGCATTCCTAGAGACATATAAACTACCACAACTGAACCAGGAAGAAATAGAAAGCCTGAACAGACCCATAACCAGTAAGGAGATTGAAACAGTCATCAAAAATCTCCAAATAACAAAAGCCCAGGGCCAGACGGCTTCCCGGGGGAATTCTACCAAACATTTAAAGAAGAACTAATTCCTATTCTCCTGAAACTGTTCCAAAAAATAGAAATAGAAGGAAAACTTCCAAACTCATTTTATGAGGCCAGCATCCCCTTGATCCCAAAACCAGACAAGGATCCCAACAAAAAAGAGAACTACAGACCAATATCCTTGATGAACACAGATGCAAAAATTCTCGCCAAAATACTAGCCAATAGGATTCAACAGTACATTAAAAGGATTATTCACCACGACCAAGTGGGATTTATTCCAGGGCTGCAAGGTTGGTTCAACATCCGCAAATCAATCAATGTGATACAACACATTAATAAAAGAAAGAACAAGAACCATATGATACTCTCCGTAGATGCTGAAAAAGCATTTGACAAAGTACAGCATCCCTTCCTGATCAAAACTCTTCAAAGTGTAGGGATAGACGGCACAAACCTCAATATTATCAAAGCCATCTATGAAAAATCCACCACAAATATCATTCTCAATGGAGAAAAACTGAAAGCTTTTCCGCTAAGGTCAGGAACACGGCAGGGATGTCCGTTATCACCACTGCTATTCAACATAGTACTAGAAGTCCTAGCCTCAGCAATCAGACAACAAAAGGAAATTAAAGGCATCCAAATCGGCAAAGAAGAAGTCAAACTCTCACTCTTCACAGATGATATGATACTCTATGTGGAAAACCCAAAAGACTCCACTCCAAAACTGCTAGAACTTGTACAGGAATTCAGTAAAGTGTCAGGATATAAAATCAATGCACAGAAATCAGTCGCATTTCTCTACACCAACAACAAGACAGAAGCAAGAGAAATTAAGGAGTCCATCCCATTTACAATTGCACCCAAAACTATAAGATACCTAGGAATAAACCTAACCAAAGAGACTAAGAATCTATACTCAGAAAACTATAAAGTACTCATGAAAGACATTGAGGAAGACACAAAGAAATGGAAAAATGTTCCATGCTCCTGGATTGGAAGAATAAATATTGTGAAAATGTCTATGCTACCTAAAGCAATCTACACATTTAATGCAATTCCTATCAAAGTACCATCCATTTTTTTCAAAGAAATGGAACAAAATATCCTAAAATTTATATTAAACCAGAAAAGACCTCGAATAGCCAAAGGAATATTGAAAAAGAGAGCCAAAGTTGGCGGCATCACAATTCCGCACTTCAAGCTCTATTACAAAGCTGTCATCATCAAGACAGCATGGTACTGGCACAAAAACAGACACATAGATCAATGGAACAGAATAGAGAGCCCAGAAATGGACCCTCAACTCTATGGTCAACTCATCTTCGACAAAGCAGGAAAGAATGTCCAATGGAACAAAGACAGCCTCTTCAATAAATGGTGTTGGGAAAATTGGACAGCCACATGCAGAAAAATGAAATTGGATCATTTCCTTACACCACACACGAAAATAGACTCAAAATGGATGAAGGATCTCAATGTGAGAAAGGAATCCATCAAAATCCTCGAGGAGAACACAGGCAGCAACCTCTTCGACCTCAGCCGCAGCAACATCTTCCTAGGAACATCACCAAAGGCAAGGGAAGCAAGGGCAAAAATGAACTTTTGGGATTTTATCAAGATCAAAAGCTTTTGCACAGCAAAGGAAACAGTTAAAAAAACCAAAAGACAACTGACAGAATGGGAGAAGATATTTGCAAATGACATATCAGATAAAGGGCTAGTGTCCAAAATCTATAAAGAACTTAGCAAACTCAACACCCAAAGAACAAATAATCCAATCAAGAAATGGGCAGAAGACATGAACAGACATTTCTGCAAAGAAGACATCCAGATGGCCAACAGACACATGAAAAAGTGCTCCACATCACTCGGCATCAGGGAAATACAAATCAAAACCACCATGAGATATCACCTCACACCAGTCAGAATGGCTAAAATGAACAAGTCAGGAAATGACAGATGCTGGCGAGGATGCGGAGAAAGGGGAACCCTCCTACACTGTTGGTGGGAATGCAAGCTGGTGCAACCACTCTGGAAAACAGCATGGAGGTTCCTCAAAATGTTGAAAATAGAACTACCTTATGACCCTGCAATTGCACTGCTGGGTATTTACCCTAAAGATACAAACATAGTGATCCGAAGGGGCACATGCACCCGAATGTTTATAGCAGCAACGTCTACAATAGCCAAACTATGGAAAGAACCTAGATGTCCATCTACAGACGAATGGATAAAGAAGATGTGGTATATATACACAATGGAATACTATGCAGCCATCTAAAGAAATGAAATCTTGCCATTTGCGACGACGTGGATGGAACTAGAGGGTATCATGCTTAGCTAAGTAAGTCAATTGGAGAAAGACAACTATCATATGATCTCCCTGATATGAGGGAGAGGAGATGCAACATGGGGGGTTGAGGGGGTAGGAGAAGAGTAAATGAAACAAGATGGGATTGGGAGGGAGACAAACCATAAGTGACTCTTAATCTCACAAAACAAACTGAGGGTTGATGGGGGGAGGGGGTTGGAAGAGGGGGTGGTGTTATGGATATTGGGGAGGGTATGTGCTATGGTGAGTGTTGTGAAGTGTGTAAACCTGGCGATTCGCAGACCTGTACCCCTGGGGATAAAAATATATGTTTATAAAGCTGTAAAAAAAAAGAAAGAAAGAAAGGATGAATACCCAAGTTTTGTAGCAACATGGACGGGACTGGAAGAGATTATGCTGAGTGAAATAAGTCAAGCAGAGAGAGTCAATTATCATATGGTTTCACTTATTTGTGGAGCATAACAAATAGCATGGAGGACAAGGGGAGATGGAGAGGGGAGTTGAGGGAAATTGGAAGGGGAGGTGAACCATGAGAGACTATGGACTCTGAAAAACGATCTGGGAATTTTCAAGGGGTGGGGGGTGCGAGGTTGGGGTCACCAGGTGGTGGGTATTGTGGAGGGCACAGATTGCATGGAGCACTGGGTGTTGTGCAAAAATAATGAATACTGTTATGCTGAAAAAATAAAAAAATTTAAAAAAAATTTTAAAAAATTAAAAAAATAATAAAATAAAAAAAAAATCTTATCTTGACAACTACTCATGCTATCAAAGACCTCCTCCGGGCCCCACCAGACTGGGGGATGACAAATGCCTGAGTGACTGGATATCAAGCCCTCCTCCTCAGTGAATCAAAAGTGGTTTTCAGGCCCCTGGTGGTGCTAAATCCAGCCATGTTGCTGCCAGAAAAGCTGGCTGACCACCCACACGACTGCGGGGAGGTCCTAACCCAGATCACAGAAATAAGTCCTGACCTCAGAGACACTCCCCTCCCAGATGCGGAGATGACTCTGTTCACAGATGGGAGTAGCTACATGGCTGATGGAAAGAGGTATGAGGGGGCTATGGTGTTTTCTCCTGAATGGGAGCTCTGGAAGGCGGCCCTGCCACATGGAACCTTGGCACAAAAAGCAGAGCTGATTGCACTCACCAAGACACTGCAGATGGCCAAGGGTAAGACCGCCAACATCTATACAGGACAGCAAGTACAGCAGGTACGCCTTTGCTACTCTCCATATACATGGGATATTTTTAAAGAAAAGGGCATATTAACAGCAGAAGGAAAAGAAATTAAAAACAGAAAAGAAATATTGGCTCTCCTCCAGGCTATTTGGGACCTGAAGGAGGTGGCCATTATGCATTGCCTGGGGCACCAAAAAGGGACTAATCTGGTTTCAAAAGGAAACCAATTAGCAGATCGATCAGCAAAGCAAGCAGCCAGGGAAACAGCTCAAGAACTGGTTACACTCCCGGCTCCAGCCCTACCAGAAAAAAACAGATTACTCAGAGGAAGGTTTAAAATATTTACAAAAATGGACTAAATTAGACTATGAAGGGGATTGGGCTAAGACTAGGGCAGGAAAGTTAATTCTTCCTCGAAGACTAGAAAAAAAAAAATAAGCCAAATACATCAGGGCACTCATTTAGGGACACACAAGCTTAAAGAGCTCGTGGGTAAACAGTTCCAGGTTTCTAAATTAGAGCGTATGGCTCAGGATGTGGTTGATAGATGTGCTCAATGTCAGGTGGTAAATGCAGGAGGAACTAGGATGGGAAGAGGAAAAAGAGAAAGAGGAAGGGAACCAGGAATTTATTGGGAAGCAGATTTTACAGAGATGAAACAGGGAAAGTATGGACACAAGTTAGTTTTTGTGGATACATTTTCAGGCTGGGTAGAGGCTTTTTCAGCCAAACATAAACGGCAGGAATGGTAGCCAAAAAGCTAGTAGGGGAAATAATTCCTAGGTTTGGGTTGCCTCTCATGATTGGGTCAGACAACAGCCCTGCATTTGTGAGTTCAGTCTCACAGGCATTGGCCAAGGCCATGAGCACTAATTGGAAACTACACTGTGCCTACCAGCCCCAGAACTCTGGACAAATAAAAAATGAATTGGACTCTTAAAGAGACCTTGACAAAGTTAATTCTGGAGACTGGTGATGGAGGGGTGGACCTTCTTCCCTTCACCCTCCTTAGGGCGTGATATACACCCTACTTAAACAAGGTTACCCCATTTAAAATAATGTTTGGGAGACCCCCCTCCACTCTGCCCATGGCTACAAGAGGTTGCCCTAAAAGAAATGACTGATCAGTCTGTACTCCAGTCACTGTATGCACTATAGTCTGTCTTAAAAAGAGCCCATGCAGAGATATGAGCTGCCTACACTGAGACAGAGATGGCAATAAAACCGCATCCTTACCAACCTGGAGACTTGGTTTAGATACATCGCCACTGAATGAAGAACTTGGAGCCTCGCTGAAAGGAACCATTCATTGTCATCCTGACCACCCCCATGGCAGTAAAAGTAGAAGGCATCAGGGCTTGGATTCACGCGTGTCACGTCAAATGAGCCGAAAACAAGGACACCTCCCAGAAATGGGAGCCACTGCCAGTGGACCCCACTAACTGTTGACTAAAACTAAGACTCAAAAGGGTTTCATAACTTGGTCACTTTTAACCCTGTTCCTACTCAGCAGCAGCCAGGGGACACCTCATCGGCCTAAAACAGCCCAATAGAAAATCAGAAAAACAGCGGATGGAACAACACTCACGGTTAATGACATCTCAGGTCAGCCTGTTTTCACCCTCAAGAACTGGCTGAAGAGTCAAAGAATTGACTAATCTCCAAAGAAAAGGGGGGGAATGTTAAGGCCAATTTAATGTTAAAACCTGTTTAACTATTAGGGCCTGCTTAGCCAGAGCAACTCCATATTGCCTAGGTAGCCATATTGTGGTTTACATCCACAGACTTCATTCCAGGAATAAACGCCCCCGTAGTTCCCGGTATGGTTCCGGGTATCGATTCTGGGAGTAAACACCTTAACAATAGAAGCCTTGCTATATTTCTTTGTTAATTATAAGGGAGGAAACTACATTATACCATTATAGATCAGTTATTCTAAGAGGGGCTTTATAGGCATTGGCTCCCTAAAGTCAATATACATTTCCTGAAGCTGTCTGGTCATATATGATTTGATACACTTTATTCTCAAATATGAGACTCTAGTGAAAGCTTTTCTAATATAAACCCTGTCTCCAATTATGTCATGTTATAAGGTTAATGGATTCTTATTGAGCTTATATAAATAACTATACTGTCATAAGTTAAGAATACTCAATAAAGTTTTCAAGTTCTTGAGGGATTATATAGGGAGAAAAAGCTAATTGTTCCATTTTAAGTCACAAATGTACACTTTATAAATGGCTATAAGTTGCTGTACCTTAAGATAAGAAAGTTTTCTTAATTCTGGAAAACTAGTAAGGAAATGTAGTGTTTCAAATAGAAACACATAAAATTCTAACCATCTCCATCAGCTTATTCAGGTTCATAGATTAAATTCTTATTGTTTTATTAATATATCAACTTTTTTATTATATCTGGAAATTCACATTCAGTTCAGAGGGACATTTTCAAACTTTCAAACTTTTCAAGTTTGTAATTATGGATCCTTGATGCTATTGGCTGATTTTGAACACTTGCAGAAAAAAATAAAATCTTAAAAAGTAATTAATTGTGAATGACAAATAACCAGAGTTAAAGTCTGATGAGAGTTTTTTAGATGAAAAAAAAATTAGTTATTTTGCATTTGCAACATTTTACTATAATAAGCAATGAGTATATTGACAAATGTCTATGAACTTTATACTATTTCTGCAATAGCTACATTAGTAACATATATTCTGCCACGTATAAGCTATGAAGGTTTATTTTCATATCTTTTACAATATGTCCTACATAATTTAACATGTAAATATATCTAATTAGTTTACCATTTCCTTTTTATAAAGTAAGTGAGAAATTATTTGTGATTTTCTAGGAAATGTCATTGTTAGTTTGAGGTGAAAAAAGACTGCAATTATGGTGAAAGCAAACATGGCTGCATAGTAGGAAGACCCCAGGCTTGCCTTGTCCCTGAACGCAGCTTGATAACTATAAAATCATTACAAATACTCAAGAAATTGACCTGAGGACTGACAGAATAAACGTCACAACTAGAGGAAGAGAAGAGGCCATGCTGAAGAAGGTAAGAAGTGCAGAGACATGCTTTGATGAAGGAATTGTGGTGCTGTAGAGGAGAGGCTTGGTCATGGAGAAAGGTGAAAAAGAGTAGACCACACAGGGGTTTATGCACAAGAAGACCACTACCCCAAATCCAGTGGATGGGAAAACAAGAGGGGTTGATTTTCATCAGTTTTTGCAACTAGTGGAACTCAAAGACTGGAGTTTTAGAGGTCCTCAGGTGTGGCTGAGATAGAGCACTGAGGGTGCTACCATACTCCTGGAGTAAAGGCAGAAAAACAATCCAGGGACAGATTAAGTGATCAGAGGATTACCTAAAGTGCACAGTGAGAGACAGTGTTCTTTTTGGTTCACATCTATGATATGTAGCATTCTCCAGAGTCACCTTTCAGGGGACAAAAAACCTGGCAATTGTCATTTCCCAACCCCACCCCTCAGTACCTGTTGAGGGTGACTAAAACTGACAATGACTCTATAGCCTGCTTTGTTCCTAATCCCATGCTTCCAAACTCTGGCATGACTACCCTTTTTGGTCAAACCTGTGTCAGTTCCAGCATGGTGAAACTCTTACCAGAAGACCAGGACAGATCCCCACCATGCCAGATTCCTTGAGTTTGGAGTTCTAAAAGTCAGTAGGCTTGGCTGGGATAGAACTAAATGTTCACTCTCCTGCTCCAGGCAGGCAAGCAACCTGGAGAGAGATAGCGTGGATCAATTATCTGAGAAATGCCTTCAATACATAAGCTGGAAATTATTACTTCTTTTGGGAGTACTTTCCTGAAAGCAGCAAGCACAGAGTCCCCTCTCTGGGAAAAAGGGGACTGACTGGCACCATTTCCATCCTCCACTCCTCAACATAAACCAACTTCAGTAAAGAACAAAGCATCAACATTGGTTTCCTAAACTGCTTTTACCAAGTCCAGTTCCCTGTGCCCTGCTGGTACTTTTCTTGTGCAAGTGAGTCTAAGGACAAGAGCAGTAGTCTTCTTCCCCAGAAGTCCAGAAGAAACCTCATCACACACCATATCCAACAGCCATACCATTCTGGAAGACTTCAGTTCTAGTGGAAGTAGCATTAGGTTTCATTTAACAGTGGCCTGGAGCACACTTAGTTAGAACTCAACACACTCTGTCCAAGGTCCCAGCCCTGCCTACTGCAGGCAAGGAGAGATTCTGCATATGACTGACCTGAAAGAACAGCCAAAATACAGCAACAGTGTGCATGCAGAAAACACTAGGCACTCCCTAAAGTGTGAGGCTCTGAACACAATATTGCATCTTCTTCATAAAGCCATTATTCTCAAGAGCAGGAAAAGTAAGTCTTTTGTAACACACAGAAGAAGACAGAGGCCTAGAAAAATGCCAAGTTGGAGGAATTCATCCCAAAAGAAAGAACAAGAAAATGTCACGACCAGAGATCTAATTGGAACAGAAAGAAGTAATTTGGCTAATGGAGAATTTAAGGCAACTGTCATAAGGATACTAGCTGGGCATGAGTAAAGCATAAACAACCAGGGAGTTCTTTACTTCAGAGAAAAAAGAAGTAAAAAACAATCAGGCAGGAATGAAAAATTCAGTAACTGAAACTGAAAAATTTGAAACTGACTGGATGTAATGACCACAATGATGGAAGAAACAGAGGAACATATACATGGTATAGAAGATAGAATTATGGAAAATAATGAAGCTGAACAAAAGAGAAAAAGAAAAAGTATGGATCATAAAACTCAACATAGAGAACACAGTGACTTGATCAAATGTAATAACATTTGAATCATCAGAGTCCCAGAAAAAGAAGAGAGAAAAAGGCACAGACGGATCATTTGAGGAAATAATAGCTCAAAGAGTCCCTAATCTATGGAAGGAGAAAAGACATCCAAATCCAGGAGACACAGAGAACTCCCATCAAAATCAACAAAAGAAAGCCAACTCCAAGACATATTGTCATTAAATTTGCACAATAAAGTGAAAAAGAAAAAAAGTGAAAAAAATTCTAAAAGTGACAAAATAAAAGAATTTCCTATCACACAAGAAAAGACCCATTAGGCTAGCTGCAGATGGCTCCACAGAAACTTGGCGAGCCAGAAAACAATGGCTTGATATAATAAGGTGCTGAATGGGGAAAATATGCAACAAAGAATAATCTATCTGGCAAGACGTCATTCAGAATTGAAGGAGAAATAAAGTTTCCCAACAAACAAAAATGAAAGGAGTTTGTTACCACTAAACCAGACCTGCAAGAATTATTAAGGGGGGGAGGGTGCCTGGGTGGCTCAGTGGGTTAAAGCTTCTACCTTTGGCTCAGGTCAGGATCCGGGGGTCTTGGGATTGAGCCCCACATCGAGCTCTCTGCTCAGCGGGGAGCCTGCTTCCCCCCTCTCTCTGCCTGCCTCTGCCTACTTGTGATCTCTGTTTGTCAAATAAATAAATAAAATCTTTAAAAACAAGTCTCCAGAAGCAAAAACAAATGAAGTAATAAAACAGCACTCAATACATATCTATCAATAAGTACTCTAAATGTAAATGGACTGAATGCTCTAATCAAAAGACATAGGTTATCAGAATAGATAGAAAAATAAAAAAACCAACACACACACACACACACACACACACACACACACACACACACACACAAGACCTATCTCTACGCTGCCTATAAGAGACTCATTTTAGACCTAATGACACCTGAAGGTTCAAAGTAATAAGATGAATAAATATTTGTTATGCAATTGGATATGAAAAGAAAGAAAAGTAGCAATACTTATATGTCAGACAAACTAGATTTTATACCAAAAACTGTAACAAGAGTTGAAGAAGGGAACTATACTATAATAAAGGGGACTATCCAACAAGAAGATTTAATAATTGCAAATATTTATGTCCCAACTTGAGAATACCCAATACATAAAACAATAACAAACATTAAGGAACTAATTTATGATAATACAAAATAGTAGGGGACTTTCACACCCCACTTACATCAATGGTCAGATAAAGTGAGCAGAAAATCAACAAGGCAACAATGGTTTTGGATGACACAATGGACCCGATGGAGTTAACAGATATATTCAGAGCAATTCATCATAAGGCAGCAGAATGCACATTATTTTCAAGTGCACATAGGTCATTCTCCAGAATATGTCACATATTAGGTCACAAATCAGTCCTCAAAAGGCATAAAGTGATTGATATCATATACACATATTTTCTGATCACGATGTTATGGAACATAAACTCAACCACAAGAAAAAAATATGGAAAGACCACAAATACATGCAGGTTAAACAACATGCTACTGAAGAATAAATGTGTGAATCAGGAAATCAAAGAATGCATTTAAAAGTATAAGGATCCTACCCAATTCCAATTCATTCTTGAGCAAATAAACTTAAAATGTTTAATAAAAAATAAAAGTATAAGTAAACAAATGAAAATGAAAACAGAATGGTCCAAAACCTAGGGATGCAGCAAAAGCTGTCCTAACAGGGAAATATATAGGAATACTGCCCTATCTGAAAAACAAACAAACAAACAAACAAACCAAAAAAAACCTCAAACAAACAACATAACCTTACACCTATAGGAGCTAGAAAAAGAGTGGCATAGCCTAAAATCAGGAGAACAGAAATAATAATGATTAGAACCAAAATAATTCATATAGAAACAAAAACAAAAAACTAAGCAAAACAAAACAATAGAGCAGATCAATTAAACCAGGAGTTGCTTCTAAGGAAAAAAAATAATAAAATTAATAACCCTTTAACCAGACTTATAAAAATAAAAAGGAATCAAATAGGGTGAAGCAAAAATGAGAAAGGAGAAATATCAATCAATGCCACAGAAATATAAACAATTATAACAATATTATGAAAAAATATATGCCAAAAAAATGGACATTCTGGAAGAAATGGATAAATTCCTGGAAACATATACACTGCCAAAACTGAAAGAGGGAAAAATAGAAAACCTGAACAGAGTGATAACCAGCAAATAAATTGAATCATTATTCCAAAATCTCCCAACAAACAAAAGTCCAGGGCCAGGGGGCTTCCCAGCAGTATTCTACCAAGAATTTACAAAAGTGTTAATATATACTCTTCTCAAACTATTCCACAAATTAGAAAAGGAAGGAAAACCTCCCCATTCATTCTATGAGTCCCTCATTACCTATATATCAAAACCAGGTAAATACTCTGTTAAAAAGCAGAACTATGGACCAATATCCCTGATGAACATGGATTGCAAAATTCTCAACAAAATACACGCAAATGGAATCCAGAAGTACATTACAAACTGTAAGAAACTCTGGACTCTGGGAAAAAAACTGAGGGTTACAGAAGGGAGAAGGGTGGGGGACAGGGTAACTGGGTGATGGGTATAAAGGAGGGCACATGTTGGGATGAGCACTGGGTGTTACATGCAACTAATGAATCGTTGAACACTACAAAAAAAACCTATAATGTAATATATGCTGGCTAACTGAACAATTTAAAAATTATGAAATTAAAAGAAAATAAAAAAATACATGAAAGAAGCATTCACCATAGTCAGGTAAGACTTATTCTTGAGCTTCAAATGTGATTCAGTATACACAAATCTATCAACCTGATACACCACCTTAATAAAAGAAAAGCAAATAATCATATGTTCCTGTCAATAGATGCAAAAAAAAAAGCATTTGACAAAGTACAGTATCCATTTGTGATACAAACCCTCAATAAAGTAGGTTAAGAGGGAATATACCTCAACATAATAAATGTTCTATATGAAAAACCCATAACTAATATAATCGTCAATAGGGAAAAACAGAGCTTTTCCCCTATAGTCAGAATCAAGACAGAGATATCCACTCTCACCACTGGTATTTAAACACAGTACTGGAAGTACTACCCACAAGAAATAAAAGGCATCTAAATTAACAAGGAGGTTAAACTTTCACTATTTGCAATTTACATGATACTCTATACAGAAAACCTTAAAAACTCTATCATAAAACTGCTAGAGATGATATACAAATTCAGTAATATCATAGGATAAAAAATCACTGTACAGAAATCTGTTGAATTTCTATACACCAATAGTGAAGCAGCAGAAAGAAAAATCAAGAAATCAATTTCAATTACAATTGAATGAAAAATTAATAAGATACCTAGGAAGAAACCTAACCAAAGACGTAAAAGACCTGTACCCTGTGATAAAACAGAAAAATTGGGGAAAAAAATCTATCCTCATGGATTGGAAGATTTAAATATTTAATAAATATTTAATAAATAAATAAATAAATAAATAAATGTTTAAATATCTATACTCTCTGAAGTAATCTACACATTTAATGTAATCTTTGTCAAAAATACCACCAGCATTTTTCACAGAGCTAAAACTATCCTTTAATTTGTATGGAACCACAAAAGACCCTGAACAAACAAAGCAAACTTGAAAATGAAGAGCAAGGCTGGAGGCATCACAATTCCAAACTTCAAGTTTTATTACAAAGATCTCATGATCAAGACAGTGTGGTACCGGCACAAAAACAGATACGTAGATCAAAGTAATAAAATAGAAAACCCAAAAATGAACTCATAACTATACGTTCAATTAATCTTTGACAAATTAGGAAAGGGTATCCAATGGGGAAAAAGATTATCTTCAAAATGGTGTTCGGAAAACTGGACAGCAACATGCAAAAGAATGTAACTGGACAACTTTCTTACACATTAAACAAAAATAAATTCAAAATGGATCAGAGACATAAATGTGAGATAGAAAACCATAAAATCCTAGAAGAGAACATGAGCAGTAATCTCTTTTTACATCAATTGGAATACCTTCTTACTAGATATGTGTGCTAAAGCAAGGGAAACAAAAGCAAAAATAATCTATGGAGACATTATCAAGACAAAAAGCTTCTCCACAGTGAAGGAAATGATCAGCAAAACTCAAAAGCAAGCTATGGAATGGGAGATATTCTGGGATGATATATCTGATAAAGGGTTGGTATTCAAAATCTATAAAGAATTTCTCTAACTCAACACCCATAAAACAAATAATCTAAGAGGAAAAAAAGCCAGGGAAGAGGGGCCAGATGGTGGAGAAATAGGGGACCCTGTTTCAACTGGTCCACTACAGTGAGCTAAATACCTACCAGAATATTCCAAACACCCATGAAATCAGTCTGAGATGTAAGATTATACACTTTTGGATCTCTACGGGGGCAGAAGACATCAGTGGACATATAAAGCAGAGCAGAAATGCTTGGACTGATATTGGAGGATAAACAGAAGGGGGAGGGAGCCACCAGAAGTGACCTATTAGAAAGTAGTACCCCAATATGAAAGTGCCCTGTGATTGGGGACAAGCATTAATTTGGAGACTAGTTAAAAGCACTCAAAAAGAGGAAAAGATCTTAAAGGGCAACTGGTGCATGAGGTGGTCATGGGCATGGGCCTAAGCCCACATTCCCAGGATGGTCATCACTGGCGACCAAGCATGCCAGAGAGAGCCCAGCAGGGCCTGCAGTCTGTGGTCCCTGAGCCCGTGATTTTCTGCTGCTTGCACCACCACTAGGGCTGAGAGAGCCTGGTGTGGGATCAGCTGGTGGTCTCTAGGTCTGCAGCCTTCTGTGACTGGCTTTGGGGTCTGTGTACACCTAGCCCACACCTGAGAGAACACAGAGTGGTATCTGGTTGGGGTCCCTCAGACTGCAGTCTTCTGTGACCTGCATGACCACAGGGCCTGAGTGCATGTAGCATGTGCGTGAGGGAACTCAACTTAGACTCCGCTTGGGGTCCCTCAGCCTGTAAACTTCTGGGGTCTGCATCTGGCATGGGTGTGGACCCCCCCAGCAGTCCTGGCAGTGGCGGTCACCCAGGTTCGGGCTCACCCAGACAAATATCGCTCACAGTTTTAGTGACATGGGGGTGCACAGACAAGCAGGGATCTTAGATGAACACTGAGTTGGTGGTTGGGGGTGTGAGCTGCCTGTGGGAGGTTGCAGTGTTCAGCGGAGTTCGCAGAGGGCGAGTCTGTGTGTTCTGGACCACCCAGAGGGGAGCAGACTGAGGCTTCTTTCTGAGGCAGAGGTCTGGGTGCAAACAGTTTAATTTCTACTAAACTTCTGAAATGCCACAAAAAGCAACAAAAAACCAAAGCCCTCCAGAGAACAAAGACTGAAAAACCAGTTTCCACAGAGCCAAGCCCCTTGGTAGGGGGCAGGGAGACTTAGCCCAAGCAGGACTAACTGAAAAACAACACAACAGAACCTTCTCCCAGAAGACAAGGGAAAAGAACAAGAATAAAACCACCACAGGGTCCCCATAAAACTGTATAAAATTGAAAACCTGAATAGATCAATATTAAGTAATGAGATTGAAGCAGTCATCAAAAACCTCCCAAAAAAACAGAGCCCAGGACCTCACTGATTCCCTGGGGAATTCCACCAAACATTCAAAGAAGAAATTATACCTCTTCTCCTGAAGCTGTTTCGAAAAATAAAAACAGAAAGAAAACTTCCAGACTCTTTCTATGAAGACAAACTAGGCAAACTAGGAAAAGACCCCATCAAAAAGGAGAATTTATGCCTCCATCAGAAAGGATTAATGCCCAACATGGACAGGACAGAAGACATTATGCTGAGTGAAATAAGTTAAGCAGAAAGAGTCAATTATCATATGGTTTTGTTTATTTGTGGAGCATAAGGAATAACACAGAGGACATGGGGAGCTGGAGAGGAGAAGTAACTTGGCGAAAATTGGAGGGGGAGATGAACCATGAGAGACTGTGGACTCTGAGAAACAATCTGAGGGTTTTGGAGGGGAGGAAGGTGAGAGGTTGGATGATCCTGGTCGTGGGTAATATGGAGGGCATGTATTGTGTGGAGCGCTGGGTGTGGTGCTTAAGCAATGAATTCAGGTTTCTTGAGGTCTTTCTAGATTGCATGATCATGTTGGGAAACCTTACTGCCCCTAGGACACAAACACTGGTTCTATTCACCAGATTGGGAAATTTTTCATGGAGAATTTGTTCAACTATATCTTCTAGTCTTCTTTATTTCTTCTCCCCCTCAGGGATTCCAATAATTATGACACTGGAACATTTCATGGCATCATTTATTTCCCTAATTCTGTTTTCGTGGCTTCTAAGCTGTTTCTTCCAGGCTTCCTCCTGATCCTTTTTCTCTATCTATTAACCTCTAGATCACTAATTCTATCTTCTGCCTCAGTTACCCTAGCTGTTAGAGAATTTAGATTAGATTGGAACTCATTGAGAGCATTGTTAACATCTTCCCTGGTGGCTTTCACTTCTGCCCTAATCAATTCCATTTTGTCATCAAAGGCTTAATCCAACCTAGCCATTGCCTGGATAATTGTAAATGAAAAAAAACAAAAACAAAAACAAAAACAAAAAACAAACAAACAACAAAAAATCAACACAGCCAAAAGAACCCCAAGTATAAGATTTATATACTACTAGAACAAAAACAAATACACAGAAACACTGACAGAAGAAAAAGATGGGAGGGTGGTTATAAATTCTCAGTGCAGGCAAAGAAGGTTATTTTGATTCTTCCTGGATGTATCTTGATATCTTTGTTAAAGGACTCAACTTTCCTGAGATAAAAGGGGATTAAAGCTGGTTTACATATAGGGGTAGCATTGCTTGGGGTAAGGGGATTACCTTGAAGCTTATCTCTATATAAATATTTTAAAAAATAAAAAATTAAAAAAATAGAAAAGCAAAAGAAAAACACAGCTATATGTATCAAAAAAGTTCAGGTTAAAAGGTTATCATGGAATTTGATGTACTGAATATCTCATTGTGATGGTAAATAAGTTAAAAAGTTATATTTAAAAAAATGAAAAGAACCAGAATAGTGGGAACGAATTAAAAATAAAAGTTGTATCTATGAAATAGTGGTGGTTGTCCTCTTGTGGGTATTTTGTTTGTTTGTTTGTTTGTTTTGTATTGTATTGTTTTGGCTGGCTTTCTAAGGGAGGGGCCTGCCTCATGGTTTTTCAGGGAGTCTTGCTAGAGTTGAGTCCTCCTGCCCCTATCAAGGGACTGGGCTCTGAGGAAACCAGTTTTTCAGGCTTTTGTTCTCTGGAGGTTTTTTGTTTTGTTTTCTCCCCTTGGCAGCTTTTGGTGGTTCTTTGGAGGTTTAGAGGAAAGCAAACTGCACCCAGACCTCCGTCTCAGAGAGAAGCCTCAGACTGTTCCCCTCTGGGTGCTCCAGAGCACATAAATTCCCCCTCTGCCACTGGCAGATCTTGTCCCCAGTCACGGTCTCAGGGTTCATAGGAACTCCTGCTTTTACCCAAAACCACAAGAAGTTCTAGTCCAGGGACGCCTGGGTGGCTCAGTTGGTTAAGCAGCTGCCTTCGGCTCAGGTCATGATTCCAGCGTCCTGGGATCGAGTCCCGCATTGGGCTCCTTGCTCAGCAGGAGCCTGCTTCTCCCTCTGCCTCTGCCTGCCATTCTGTCTGCCTGTGCTTGCTCTCTCTCCCTCTCTCTCTGACAAATAAATAAAATCTTAAAAAAAAAAAAAAGAAGTTCTAGTCCAGAGAGCTGGCTTCCAGTGGCTGCCTCTGTGGTAGCTGTCTGGGCAGGTCCAGACCACCAGAGAGGTTCCAATCAGGGATAGAGCACTGAGATTTTCAAGCTGGCCCAAGCTGGGAGTGTTCAGACTCTCCTGGTCCTAGAGAGCATCTGCTAGTGCCTTCACAGACCTCTATCAGGAGAGGGTGTAGAGTGCGACTCAGATGCCCAGTCACGCAGCACACATGCAGAGTGCAAAAGGTGGTTCTAGTAAATTGTCATTTACTTTTGTTGGTCTTTTTGTCTGTCTGTTTTTGTTTGTTATACTTTATAAATCTTACCTTTGGGGCCCATTCAGACTGGGTCTTCTCTTTTCTTTTTTCTTTTTTTTCCTCTCTTTCTCTCACTCTCTCTCTATTTTTTTCTTTTTTCTTTCTTATTGGTGGGGACTCCTGATTGCTCAGAAGCATTCCAGAGTGCACCTTGTCTGCACCACAGTTGATACTTACAGCTGCACATCCCTTCAGCCATCTCTCACCAAAATGACTAGGAGGAGGAATGCCCAACAGAGGAAAACTTCAGAGCCTGGACCCTCTCCCTCAGAGCTTTTGGATATGGACATAAACAGTATGTTGGAAAGGGAATTCAGGCTAACAATTATCTAGGTAAAATCAATGCACATAAATCATTTATTTTCTTATACACTAACAATGAAAATATAGAAAGGGAAATTAGAGAATCCATTCCATTTACTATAGCACCAAGAACCATAAGATACCTTGGACCAAGCATAACAAAAGAGGTAAAGGATCTGTACTTGAGAAACTACAGAACACTCATGAAAGAAATTGATGAAGACACACAAAGATGGAAAAGTATTCCATGATCATAGATTAGAAGAATAAACATTGTTAAAATGTCTATACTGCCTAGAGCAATCTGTTCTTTGAATGCCATCCCCATCCAAATCCCACCAGCATTTTTCAAAGTTCTGGAACAAACAATCCTAAAACTTGTATGGAACCAGAAAAGACCCTGAATTGCTAAGGAAATATTGACAAGGAAAAACAAAGCAGAGTGCATCACGTTGTCTGATTTTAAGCTTTACTACAAAGCTGTGAACACCAGGACAGCATGGTACTGGAACAAAAACAGACACATAGACAAGAGGAACAGAGTAGAGAGTCCAGATATGGACCCACAGCTGTATGGTCATATATCTTCAACAAAGCAAGAAAAAAATATCCAGTGGAATGAAGACAGTCTCTTCAAAAAATGGTGCTGTGAAAATGGTACAGCTTTGCATAGAAGAATGAAGGTTGACCATTCTCTAACACCATACACCAAGATAAACTTAAAATGGATGAGAGACCTCAGCATGAGGCAGGAATCTATCAAAATCCTATAGAAGAACATAAGCAGTAACCACTTCAACATTGGCCACAGCAGCTTCTTTCAAGACATATCTCCAAAAGCAAAGGAAACAAAAGAAAAATGAAGTTTTGGGACTTAATCAGGATCAAAAGCTTCTGTACAGCAAAGGAAACAGTCAACAAAACAAAGAGGCAACCCACGGAATGGGAGATCTTTGCAAATGACACTACAGACAAAAGGCTGATATCAAGATCTTGAAAGAAGTCCTTAAACTCAACACCCAAAAAACAGATAATCACGTCAAAAAATGGGCAGAAGACATGAGCAGACACTTCTTCAAAGAAGACATACAAATGGCTAAACGACACATGAAGAAATGTTTATCATCACTAGCCATTAGGGAGATTCAAATCAAAACCACACTGAGATACCACCTTACATCAGTTAGAATGGCCCAAATCATCAGGACAGGAAACAGCAAGTGTTGGAGAGGATATGTAGAAAGGGGAACACTTTTACACTGTTGGTGGGAATACAAGTTGGTGCAGCCACATTGGAAAACAGTGTGGAGATTCCTTAAGGAATTAAAAATAGAGCTTCCCTATGACCCTGCAATTGCACTACTGAGTATTTACCTTAAAGATACAGGTGCCATGAAAAGAAGAAAATGAACCCCAGTGTTCAATGCTGCAATGGCCACAATCACTAAACTGTGGAAAGAGCCAAGATGCCTGTCAATGGACGAATAGCTAAAGAAGATATCATCCATATATACAATGAAGTATTAAGCCTTCATCATAAGGATAAATACCCAACTTTTGTATGAACACGGATGGGAACGGAAGAGATTATGCTGAGTGAAATAAGTCAAGCACAGACAATTATCATAAGGTTTCACTTACGTGTGGAGCATAGAACATAACATGGAGGACATTAGGAGAGGGAAAGGAAAAGTGAATTGGGGGAGACAAACCATGAAAGACTCTGGACTCAGAGAAACAAACTGAGCATTTTGGAAGGGAGCAAGATGGAGGTATGGGCGAGCATGATTGTGGATATTAAGGAGGACATGTATTGCATGAAACACTGGGTGTGGTGCATGAACAATGAATCTTGGAACACTGAAAAAATTAAACTAAATTAAATTTAAAAGAAAAAGAAAAAGAAAGTCCAGTCAGAAATGGGCAGAAAACATGAATAGGCATTTCTCCAAACAAGACATACAAATGACAAACACATGAGAAAAATGCTAAACATCACTTGGTATCAGGGAAATACAAATCAATCCCACAATGAGATACCACCTCACAACTGTCAGAATGGCATGTATTGCATGGATCACTGGGTGTTGCACATAAACAATGGATCTTAGAAGACTGAAAAAAAAAAGAATGTCTAAAATTAACAAGTCAAGATATAATAGATGTTGGCATGCATTTGGAGAAAGGGGAACCATCTTACACTGTTGGTGAGAACATAAAATGGTGCTGCTACTCTGGAGAACAATATGTAGATTTCTCAAAAAGTTAATAATAGAACTACCCAAAGACCCAGCAATTGCACTACTAGGTATTTACACAAATGGTATAAACATAGTGATTAAAAGGGACACATGAATCCCAATGTTTATATCAGCAATGCCCACAATCACCAACAGGTGAATCAATAGAGAAGAAGTGGTAAACACACACACACACACGCAGGAATATTACTCAGCCTTCAAAAAGAATGAACTTTTACCATTTGATGTGGATGGAACTAGGTGGTATTATGCTTAGTGATATAAATCAGTCAGAGAAAGACAAATATGATATGATTTCACTCTTATGTGGAGTTTATGAAACCGAACAGATAAACATAGGCAAAGGGAAGGAAAAGTAAAATAATATGAAAACAGAGAGGGAAGTAAACCATAAGAGACTCTTAACTATAGGAAAGAAACTGAATATTGTTGAAGGGGAGGTGGGTGGAGGGATGTAGTAATTGGGTGATGGACATTAACAGGGACACTTGAAGTAATGAGCACTGGGTGTTGTATGCAACTAATGATAAATAACTTCTACCTCTGAAACTAATACATAGATGTTAATTAAATTTAATTTAAGTGGAAAAAATGGGCAGAAAATATGATTAGAACTTTTCCCAAGGAAGACGTATGGATAGCATACAAATGAAAAGATGCTCACCATCACTCATAATCATGGAGGTACAAATTAAAATTACAATGAAACACCACTTTACACCAGTCAAAATGGCAAAAATTAACAATTTCCTACAGGAAAATAAAAACAAAAACAAGTGTTGGACATGATGTAGAGAATGGGGAACCCTCTTACACCATTGGTGAGAATGCAAACTGGTTCACTGCTGAGGAAAATGGCATGGAGATTCCTCAAATAGCTAAAAATAGAAACAGTCTAAATCAAATGGTAACACTACTAGGTATTTACATAAATGATTCAAAAGTATTGATTCAAATGGATTCATGCACTTTATAGATTTTGCATACCAACATTTTATCATTCAGTCTCCAGTTTATAGCTGCATTATCAACAATAGCCAAATTAGGGAAGGAGCCCAAATGTCCATCAACCTATGAATGGATAAAGAAGTTGTGTTATACACACACACACACACACACGCACACACAATTGAATTTTACTCAGACATTAAAAAAAAGAAATCTTGTCATTTTCAATGATGTAGATAGAGTTAGAGTACTATGCTAAGCAAAATAACCGTGTCAGAGAAACAGGAGTAACATATGATTTCATTCATGTGGAATTTATGAAAGAAAATAGATTAACATATTAAAAAGAGAGAGAGAGGTAAACCAGGAATTGGACTCAGGTTACTGGTGGAAAGATTTTGGAGAGGCTGGGATAAATGGGTGATGGTTTAAGGAGGGCACATGCAACTAATGAATCATTGAATACTACCTCAAAACCTAATGGTGTACTATATTGTTGGCTAATTGAACATAATAAAAAAAGTTTTGGATTGAAAAGAAAACAAAACAAAAGAAAAACAAGAAATAGCTGTATGTTTATCCCATTAAAAGTTCATTTTTAATGTGAAAAAATGCTGTAATTACAATTTGTTTGTGGTAAGTTGTCAAAAATGACCAAAAGTTTTGAGTAGAATCAAAGTGGAGTAGAAAACCTGAGCTCACCTTTCACAGGCACAGCAAAATCTATAAGTACATTAGAACAACAGTATTTAAGAATTAACTTGAAACTAGCAGAAAAACTCATACATAGCTAAAGATAAAAAGAAAACCCCACATTTTGATAGGTAGGAGGAGTGCAGACATGTTTAATTTGGGACCCACACCCCTAGCATAGTGACCCTTAAGTGAAAAGATATCACAAGCATAGAAGTCCTCCTTGAATAACATGAGATTCAAACCTACATTGAGCTCTATAAGCCAGGAGACATGAACCAAAGAAAATGAACATTCACAATACCTGGCTTTGAAAACCAACATGGTTTATGTCTGGGATGGTGGAAGAGCAGTTATAAACCAAAATTATGCTCTTAAGGGCCTAAAAACAATCTCACTTACTAGGAATCATAGAGCAAAGGAAGCAGTTTGAAAAGTGCCTGAGTTACACATAAAGGAGATTTCCTGACTAATTTTAGGATACATGTGGCAGAGAATGGGAGCTGTTTGAGAGTTCTCTGGGGATGGAAGCATAGCCATTTGCCGTGTTTCTTGCCCTCTTCTATCTAGCTGGTCCAACTGATAAATGCAATTTCTGATACTTTTCATCAATAGTGATAGTACTGCTCACTTTACCCCAGCATTCCTTTGTGGATTTACACCACCCAACTTGCCTTCCTGGCCTTGAAACTTTTCAGGGGTTTCCCCACACTGGGTATTGGTGGATTCAGGGCAGCTTCAGGGTGGATCCCCACACTGTCACCCAGCTGGAACCCTAAGTGGTCCCTGAGCCCCTCCCAGGTGACTCCCCACCCCTACACTCCTGTTGGGCATCCTCAGTTAAGTGGAGCCTTTTTAGATGGCTCTACATCCCGGCATTTCTTGTGGTCATGCTCAGCTGGCCCAGAGCCTTCCCAGACAGTTCTCTACACCAGCACTTTCAGAAGGCACTCTCAGCTGGCCCTGTGGACCCCCTCATGTCCCTACGGGCACTCAGCCATCACTGGAGCCTCTCCCAAGCATCACACCTTGAGGGAACAGACTAAAATATTAGAATGTCTATAATGGTTACAGCTAAACCTCATTGTAAGACATGCAGGAAACCTGCTCTGCCCACCAGCACACTCACAGATGTTGTAGCTGGGCCTTGCATCCAGCTACGGCCAGGGATGTCCCACACACCAGGATGCCTGCAACGACTATTAAGTTCTTTTCAGCGAGATGGGCCAGGGCCAGCCTCACTCGCCATTACCCCCACAACAGTCATGGCCTGACCTCATAGACAGCTGTGATTGACAATCCTGTATTCCTGAGTCCACACCAATTATGACCTAATCACAACTGGAGGATTCATGTAGGTCATACAGGGGATGCTCATAGGATATCTTTGGGTGACCTGGGTGATTTGTGCTACTGGATCCCACAAGACACATTCTGCATAGATTAACTCCTTTAAGACAAAGAAACATTACTGAAGGGCATCTTGGTTCTTTCCACAGTTTGGCGACTGTGGCCAAGATGCCCTTCAATGGATGAATGGATAAGGAAGATGTGGTCCATATACACTATGGACTATTATGCCTCCATCAGAAAGGATGAATACCCAACTTTTGTAGCAACATGGACGGGACTGGAAGAGATTATGATGAGTGAAATAAGTCAAGCAGAGAGAGTCAATTATCATATGGTTTCACTTATTTGGGGAGCATAACAAATAACATGGAGGACATAGGGAGATGGAGAGGAGAAGGGAGTTGAGGGAAATTGGAAGGGGAGGTGAACCATGAAAGACTATGGACTCTGAAAAACAACGTGAGGGTTTTGAAGGGGTGGGGGGTGGGAGGTTGGGGGAACTAGGTGGTGGATATTAGGGAAGGCACAGATTGCATGGAACACTGGGTGTGGTTCAAAAACAATGAATTCTGTTACACTGAAAAGAAATTAAAAAAATGAAACACTTTAGAAATTATAGGAGTTTGAAAACAAACAGCACAATACAAACAAAAGTAAATGACATCATGATGTTAAAATTTAAGTCCCGAATTTCACATAAATTTCACTGAAGCAAATTCAAATTCACTAAAGCAAATTAAAAAATTCTTTTAAATAAAAAATTCCTTTTAATGAAAAAAAGAGAGATTACTGATTTACATAGAAAAAAAAGCCACAGAGAATTAGGAAAAGTAAGGCTACAGAAGTATTTGTTCCAAATGAATGAATAAGGTAAAAACTCAGAAAATAACTAAATAAAGTGGTTGAAAATAATTTATCAGATAAATAACATAGAGTATTAATCATAAGGATTCTCACCAAACTCAGAAAAATGAATGGAAATAAGGAGAACTTAAACAAAGAGATAGGAAAAAGTGTTTCTACATCTCTATATATAGAAAACCAGAGCTATAGAATATAGTAACTGAAAACAAAACAAAACCAAACAAAAAACACTGCAGAGAATCAAGGGAATATTAGATGATGCAGAAGAGTGGATCAGCAATCTTGAGGACAGAGTAGCAGAAATCACCTACCTGAAACAGGGAAAAGAAAAAGAATTTAAAAAAAAACTGGGAAAACATCAAATTTACTAACATTTACATTATAGGAGTCCCAGAAGGGAGAAAGAGAGAAAGAGAAGAATGGAAAGCCTATTAGAAAAATAATGGGTGAAAACTTCTCGAATTTGGTGATGGAAACAGATATTCAAGTCCAAGAAGCAAAAAAAAAAAAAAAAATCCCCAAATAAAATGAAACCAGATGGTAGAGTAGCAGTGTGGCCCTGAACTTGCCTCATTCTCCAAATGCAGCCAGGTCAACATTCAACTATTTTGAACAACTAGGAAGAAGATCTGAGGATTAAGGAAACAATCTGCACAATAGGAGAGAGAGAACATGGCAGGTGTGTGTTTTGGAGCAGTGAACTGCGGGTGAGGAAGCTTCATGGCCAAAAGGAAGGGGGAACACTTTTTGTGGAGCAAAGTCGAGGAGAAGGAGAAAATGGAAGAGATCCCAGCAGGGAGGGACTACACAATAAACCGTGGTGAGAAGACCCCTGGGGTTGTACACAAGAGATTGCTTGCTTTCCTGGAGGACATTTGGAGGAGGGTATTTTGCCACTCCAAGGATAAAAGGCTAGCTTGGAGCAACTGAGCAGTGTTCAAAAGCAGGGTCAGAGGTACACACAGAGACCAGAAAACCTCTTAACTTTTTCACCATGAGCAACAGTAGGCTTACAACTCTGTGTGCATGCCTGTGATTGCTTTTCTGTGATAGAATTGAGCAGAAAGCAGAGATAGTACCAGATTGCAAATAACTGGACCACCACTTTTTACTCTCTGTCACAATAGATTTAAGCCTCTGCTACTGCTTTTCTGGGACAGAATGGAATAGGGAATTGAGTCATGTGCAGACAGCTGATAACCTGGTTCCAGCTTTTAACAGAGCATCAATTAACTCTAAACTCTGGGTGGGCACTTAACAACTGCTTTTCAGGTTGGGCCACTGCTATGCACACCTTGAGCCTCTCTTTCAGGAGACAGGAGTGGGCCTTCACCTTGCCATGCTCTTTAAAACTTGGAGTTTTGCCAATGATGTACTGTATGGTGACTAACATAACATAAACAAACAAACAAAAACAACTTGGAGGTTTGAATCCCAGCCACAGTCCAGAGATAAAATATAGGAGATCTGCAGCTTTGGGTACACCAATGGCCCAGGCATAGAGAGGTAAGGGAAGGTAACTGACAATAGGCCAGGACATGAGAGGGTATTCACTTTTCTAAGAGGGTCTCCTTACCGGCGGGGGCCATCCTCTCTCCATAGGAAAGAGGATGGTGTGACACCGAATTTTTCTTCCGCCATTACAGCTCCCTCCTCCCACCCATGAGCACACACTTCAGAGAGAAATGGAACAGTTCCAGTGGATGCTGGAGTCCCCTAGAATAAATCCTGACTCCTGTGCCTGGCAGGGTGATCTTTATAAGGGAAAGTCATGCTTGGAAGCTAACCAAGCAGATCTCTCCTTCAGAAGACCAACACAGGCCTCTGCATCTACCAAGTCTACTGCTTTAAAAAAGATCCAAAATATGGGACGCCTGGGTGGCTCAGTGGGTTAAAAAAGATCCAAAATAGCAGCTTCACGTGGAAATAGGACTAGGCTTGCTTCTTTTTTTTTTCTTCCCTTTTCATAATTTGTTTTATTTTTCTATGTCTTATGGTTTTTATTTTTTACCCTCATATAATTATATATTTCTTTTCTCTTTCTCTTTAATTTTTGTTTCAGGCTTATAATTTTTTTTTTTAAATTTCTTTTCAGTGTTCCAGAATTCATTGTTTAAGCACCACACCCAGTACTCCATGCAATATGTGCCTTCCATAATACCCAACACCAGGATCACCCAAACCTCCACACCCTCTGCTCCAAAACCCTCAGTTTGTTTTTCAGAGTCCACAGTCTCTCATGGTTCATCTCCACTTCCAATTTTCCCCAACTCACTCATAATATTTCGTTCATTTGTTTCCTCTTATTCCTCAGATCAGCTGTTTTCTTTTTCTTTCTATCTTTTATTATTTCCCTACTCTTTTTACCTTCCTTCTTTCTTATTTGTTAGGTTTATAGTTTATTGTCCATCTATTTACATTTTAGTTTATTTTCCTTTCCTTTTGTCTCAGATTAGGATTATTTTTTGTTTTTGTTTTTATTTATTTTTTATTAACACATAATATAGTATTTTTTTTCAGGTGTAGAGGTCTGTGAGTCATCAGTCTTACACAATTCACAGCATTCATCATAGCACATACCTTCCCCAATGTCTATCACCCAGCCACCCCATTTCCCCATCCCCCTACCCTCCAGCAACCCTCAGTTTGTTTCCTGGGATTAAGAGTCTCTTATGGTTTGCCTCTCTCTCTTGTTTCATCTTCCTCATTATTCCTCCCTTCCACTATGATCCTCTGTCTTGTTTCTCAAATTCCTAATATCAGTGAGAGCACATGATAATTGTCCTTCTCTGACTGACTTATTTTGGTTTTCATAATACCTTCTAGTTCCAGCCAGGTTATTGAAAATGGCAAGATTTCAGAGTTTTTTGATGGCTACATAATATTCCATTATATATGAATTCCATATTCCATTATATATGAATATGTATATTCATATATTCATATACATACATGAATACACACACACACACACACAGGCCATTCTGACTGGTGTGAGGTGGTATCTCACTGGTTTTGATTTGTATTTCCCTGACACTGAGTGACATCGAGCACTTTTTTCATGTGTGTGTTGGCCATTTGGATGTCTTCCTTGGAGAAATGTCTTCTGCCTATTTCTTCATTGGATTATTTGTTCTTTGGGTGTTGAGTTTGAAACTAGCCCTTTATCTGATATGTCACTTGCAAATATATTCTCCCATTCTGTCAGTTGTCTTTTGGTTTTGTTTACTGTTTCCTTTACTGTGCAAAAGATTTTTATCTTCTGAAGTCTGAATAGTTCATTTTTTGCCCTTGATTTTCTTGCCTTTGGCAATGTGTCTAAGAAGTTGCTGTAACTGAGATCAAAGAGGTTGGTGCCTGTATTTTCCTCAAGAATTCTGATGGATTTCTGTCTCACATTAAGGTCTTTCCTCTGTTTTGAGTCTATTTTTGTGTGTGGTGCAGGGAAATGGTCCAGTTTCATTCTTCTGCATGAGGCTGTCCAATTTTCCCAACACCACTTGTTGAAGAGACTGTCTTTTTTCCATTAGACATTCTTTTGTGCTTTGTTGAACCTTAGTTGGCCAGAGAGTTGAGGGTCTATTTCTGGGCTCTTTATTCTGTTCCATTGATCTATATGTCTGTTTTTGTGCCAGTACCATACTGCCTTGATCATTACAGCTTTGTGTTACAGCTTAAGGTGTGGATGCTCCCAGCTTTGGTTTTCTTTTCAACATTCCTTTGGCCATTTGGGTTCTTTTCTGGTTCCATATAAATTTTAGGATTATTTGTCCCATTACTTTGAAAAAAGTACATGGCATTTTGATAGGGATTGCATTAAACGTGTAGATTGCTCTAGGTAGCATAGACATTTTCACAATATTTGTTTTTCCAACAAATATTCCATGAGCATGGAACTTTTATCCATTTCTTTCTGTCTTCCTCAATTTCTTTCATAAGTGCTTAATAGTTTTCTGAGTACAGATTTATTGCCTCCTTGGTTAGATTTATTCCTATGTATCTTATGGTTTGGGGTGAAATTATAAATGGGATTGACTCCTTAATTTATCTTTCTTCTATCTTGTTGCTATTGTATAAATGCTGGTGGAATTTTGATCAGGATGGCATTGAAAGTATAGACTGCTCTAGGCAGTATAGACATTTTAATAATGTTTATTCTTCTGATCCATGAGCATGGAATGCTTTTCCATCTGTTTGTGTTTTCTTCAATTTCTTTCATGAGTGTTCTGCAGTTCCTCAAGTACAGATCCTTTACCTCTTTGGTTAGGTTAGTTAGGTTAGGTTTAGTCCAAGTTATCTTCTGGTTCCTGGTGCTATCATAAATGGAATCAATTCTCTAATTTCTCTGTCACTAGTTTGTTAGTGTATTAAAAAAACAACTGATTTCTGTACATTGATTTTGTATCCTGCCACATTAGTGAATTGCTGTTTGAGTTCTAGTAGAATGGGGATGAAGTCTTTTGGGCTTTCCATATAAAACATTAAAAATAGAACTACCCTAAAACCCTGCAATCACACTACTGGGTATTTACCCCAAAGATACAGATGTAGTGAAAAGAAGGGCCCGATGTACTCCAATGTTCATAGCAGCAATGGTCACAGTCACCAAACTGTGGAAAGAACCAAGATACCCTTCAACAGATGAATGGATAAAGAAGATATGGTCCATATATACAATGGAATATTATGCCTCCATCAGAAAGGATGAATACCCAACTTTTGTATCAACATGGATAGGACTGGAGGAGATTATGCTGAGTGAAATAAGTCAAGCAGAAAGAGTCAATTATCATGTGGTTTCACTTACTTGTGGAATATAAGGAATAACACAGAGAACATTGGGTGAAGGAGAGAAGAAGTGAGTTGGGAAATTGGAGAGGAAGAAGAACCATGAGAGACTGTGAACTCTGAGAAACAAACTGAGGGTTTGGGAGGGGAGGCAGTGGTGGTTTGGGAGGGCCTGGTGGTGGGTATTAAGGAGGTCACATATTGCATATGCACTGGGGGTGGTGCATAAATCTTGGAACACTGAAAAAATAAAATTAAAAACAAAACAAAACAAAAACAAAAACAAATTTAAAAAGGTATTGATAAGATAAGATGTTGGTTAAAATAAGAAAGAGGGTTGGTGTGCCTGGGTGGCTCAGTGGGTTAAGCCTCTGCCTTTGGCTCTGGTCATGATCTCAGGGTCCTGGGATTGAGCCCTGCATTGGACTTTCTTCTCAGCAAGGGGCCTGCTTCCCCCTCTCTCTCTGCCTGCCTCTCTGCCTACTTGTGATCTCTCTCTCTCTGTTAATAAATAAAATCTTAAAAAAGGAAAGAGAAAAGGTTAAAAAAGAAAGAAACTTAAGGAAATTGAACTTTTAAGGACTAAAGAATCATGAGAAAAAAAATACATTCTATGTTCTGTAGTCCCCAAGCACTGGAGTTTTGCAGTTCTCATTGATCAGTTAATTTGGTCTTGCTGGATGTTCTTGCTGATCTTCTGGGGAGGGCCCTGTTGCAGTAATTCTCAAATGTTTTTTTTTTTTTTTCCCAAGGCAAAATGGCACTGCCCTTGCCAGGGGCCAGGTTAAGCAATCTTCTCAGGTTTTCTCTCTGTAGCTTTTATTTCCTTCAAAGCATTATATACAGATCTGGAGGATGAGAATGAAAATGGTGACTTCCAAATCTCTGTCCCTGGAGGATCCAAAAGCTCAGGGCTCCACCCTCTTCAGTGAGCCCTTAGAGAAAACCAGTCAATCACACTTGTCTCCCTGGTCTCTGGCTGCACTCTGAGCTAACCCAGCCTGTTACTGAACATTTCTATCTCTGGCACATGGCCCCATTTGGAGTCTCCAAACCCAGCAGATTCCTGCAGTGTGTTTCCACACTGCTTCTCCTGGTGGAGGAAGGGGTGGGTCTCCCCAGATTTCCCACTTGTGGGGTCCCTGCTCAAAGAATAATAGCCTGACTTGCCTCAGATCATGGTTTATGACAACACCAAGATAAGAGCCCCCCTCCTTGGCTCATCTTTGAAACAGGCTTCCCCACTCTGATACCTGTGAGCAGTGCCACACTCAGGCACCCTTGGTCTTTCTGTGACCCCAATGGTCCTGAGACCATACTGTCCCAGCAAGAGTTCCACTTCCCACTTAGCCACTGGAGGGATATACCCCAGCAGAGCAGACTTCTAGAAGTTCTGATTTTGTGCTCCACTGCACTATTATTTGCTGGGAGCCAGCTGAAAGAGGCTCCTCCTCACTCCATGAGCTGTATTCCAATCTCACCTCAGATTCACTTATCCACATGCCCCACCTGCCAGAAGGTGGTTGCCTTTCTGTTCATAGAATTTCTGCTAATTTTTTTTAAAGATTTTATTTATTTATTTGACAGAGAGAGATCACAAGTAGATGGAGAGGCAGGCAGAGAGAGAGAGGGAAGCAGGATCTCTGCCGAGCAGAGAACCCGATGCGGGACTCGATCCCAGGACCCTGAGATCATGACCTGAGCCGAAGGCAGCGGCCCAACCCACTGAGCCACCCAGGCGCCCCGAATTTCTGCTAATTTTTTCTTTGATCTCCTGTTGAGTTTGTAGGTTTTCAGAATGATTTGATAGCTATCTAGCTGAATTCCTGGGACCAGACAAAATTTAGGTCTCCTACTCTGCCATTTTGCTTCTCCTCCTCTTTTTGTTTTTGTTTGGTTTTTCATTTTTCTTTTTATTTCTTCTTATTTTTTTTTTATTCTACAGGTTCATTTTAACAAACAAATCAAAACACACCTACTTAAAGGTGCAAACACTCCCCATTACAAGCAGTGAGGAACTCTGTAGATGAAGGAGGAATGGGACAGAGCAACCAAAACACAACAGCAGAGTGTATACAGCATACACCAGAAATATCTCCTGAAATTTTTGTTGTTGTTATTGCTGTTTTTTATTTGTGTGCTTTTTGTTTTGTTTTGTTTTTCATTTTCCTCTCCTACTCTCTTTTTTGGAAAAAAAGTGACTGACTACACAATGAAATTCACTCTGAGCAAAGAGTAAGAGTTAATGTACACTATCAGAGATTTAATGAATATGGACATAAGTAAAATTTCTGAATTAGAACTTAAGACAACAATTATAAAGATAATAAATGGGCTTAAAAAAAGCATAGAAATAAATGAACTGTAGAAATGAATGAACTGAAGTCTAATCAGGCCAAAATTAAAAAGGCTACTACTGAAATACAGACACAAATCTGAGATAGTAAGTAATATTGAAGACAAAATTATGGGAAATAAGGAAGCTGAAAAGAAGGGAGAAGGGGACTACTAGATCATGAAGGGATACTTCAAGAATTCAGCAATTCCATAAAGTGAAATAATATCTTGAAAATAGGGGTCCCAGAAGATGAAGAGTAGGAGAGAGCAACAGAAAATTTATTTGAACAAATTATAGCTGAGAACTTCCATAATCTAGGAAAGGAAACAGGCACTCAATTCCAGGAGGTACAGAGAACCACATTTTTTTAAAAAGATTTTATTTATTTATTTGATGGACAGAGATCACAAGTAGGCAGAGAGGCAGGCAGAGAGAGAGGAGGAAGCAGGCTCCCTGCTGAGCAGAGAGCCTGATGCGGGGCTCAATCCCAGGAACCTGGGATCATGACCTGAGCCGAAGGCAGAGGCTTTAACCCACTGAGCCACCCAGGCGCCCCACCACATTTAAAATTAATAAAATAATAGGTCAGTACCTCAACACATAATGGTGAAGCTTGCAAATTTCAGAGAAAATGAAAAATCCTGAGAGCAGCTTTGGGCAAGAGGTCATTAACCACAAAGATAGACAAATAAGGCTGACAACAGACCTGTCCACAGAGACCTGGCAGTCCCAACAGGACTGGCATGATATATTCAACATGATAAATAGGAAAACTGTGCAGTCTGCAATACTTTATCCAGCAGGACTCTTGTCCAGAATAGAAGGAGAGATAAAGAGTTTCCAGGACAAATAAAAACTAAAGGAATTTTTGAACATCAACAGACCTGTAAGAAATATTAAAGGTGAACCTTTGAACAAGGAGAGTGCCCAAAAGTAACAAAGATCAGAAAGAAACAGAGGCAATCTACACACAGTGAATTTATAGGTAATAAAATGGCACCAAATTCATATCTTTCCATAATTACTCTGAGTGTAAACGGAATAAATTCTCCCATCCAATGAAACAGGGTATCAGACTGGATACATAAGCAAGACCTATACATCTTCTATCTATAAGAGATTCATTTCAGACCCATAGAAACCTTGAGATTGAAAGTGAATAGGTGGAGAACAATTTATCATACTAATGGACATCTGAAGAAAGCTGGAGTAGCCATCCTTATATCAGACAAACTAGATGTTACACCAAAGACTTTAATAAGAGATGAAGGACACTATATCATAATAAAAGGGTCTTTCCAACATGAAGATCTAACGATTGTCATTATTTATGTTCCTAATTTTGGAGCAGCCAAATATATAAAATAATTAATAACAAAATTTTAAAAAGCACTTTGATAATAATATAATAATAGTATTGGACATTAACACGTAACTTACTATAATGGACATATTTTCCAAGCAGAAGATCAACAAGGAAACAAGGACTTTGAATGACACACTGGATCAGATGGACTTCACAGATATTTTCAGAAAATTTCATCTTACAACAACAGAATACACATTCTTCACTAGTGCGCATGGGACATTCTTCAGAATATATCACATAGTGGGTCACAAATCAGGTCTCAACCAGTATAAAAAGATTTAGATTATTCCATGAATATTTTCAGACAATAATGTTTTAAAACAAAGTCCATCAGAAGAGAAACCATGGAAGAAACACTAATTCATGTGGGTTAAAGCTATATATGAAAAACCCATATCAAATATCATCCTTAATGGAGAAAAACTGAGGGATTTTCCCTTAAGGTCAGGAACAAGACAAAGATTTACATTCTTGACACTGCTGTTCAACATATTACTAGAAGTCTTACCCACAGCAACCAGAAAACAAAAGGAAATAAAATACATTCAAATGAACAAGGAAGAAATCAAACCTTCACTCATTATAGATGACAGGATACTTTATGTGGAAAACCCAAAAAACCCTACTCCCAAAATTCTAGAACTCATACAGGATTCAACAAAATGGCAGGATATAAAATTAATGCACAGAATTCAGTTTCATTTTTACACACTAACAAATGAGGCAGAAGAAAGACAAATCAAAGAATAGATCCCATTTATAACTGAACCAAAAACAATAAGATGCCCTCTTACACTGTTGGTGGGAATGCAAGTTGGTGCAGCCACTTTGGAAAAAAGTGTGGATCGCTTCTTGGCCTTTTGGCTAAGATCAAGTGTGGAAAAAAGTGTGGAGATTCCTCAAGAAATTAAAAATAGTGCTTCCCTATGACCCTGCAATTGCACTACTGGGTATTTACCCCAAAGATGCAGATGTAGTGAAAAGAAAGGCCATCTGCACCCCAATGTTTATAGCAGCAATGGCCACGGTCACCAAACTGTGGAAAGAACCAAGATGCCCTTCAACGGATGAATGGATAAGGAAGATGTGGTCCATATACACTATGGAGTATTATGCCTCCATGAGAAAGGATAAATACCCAACTTTTGTAGCAACATGGACGGGACTGGAAGAGATTATGCCGAGTGAAATAAGTCAAGCAGAGAGAGTCAAGTATCATATGGTTTCACTTATTTGTGGAACATAACAAATAGCATGGAGGACAAGGGGAGTTAGAGAGGAGAAGGGATTTGGGGTAATTGGAAGGGTAGGTGAACCATGAGAGACTATGGACTCTGAAAAACAATCTGCAGGATTTGAAGCGGCTGGGGGTGGGAGGTTGGGGGAACCAGGTGGTGGATATTAGGGAAGGCACGGATTGCATGGAGCACTGGGTGTGGTGCAAAAACAAGGAATACTGTTATGCTGAAAATAAAAATAAAATAAAATAAAATAACCAATAAGATGCCTAGGAATAAACCTAACCAAAAAGGGAAAGAATCTGTCCTCTGAAAATTATAGAATACTTATGAAAGAAATGAGGAAGACACAAAGAAATGGAAAAATATTCTATGCTCATGGATCAGAGGAACAAATATTGTTAAAATATCCATGCTACCCAAAGCAATCTAAACATTCCATGCAATCTCTATGAAAATATATTTTTTAAGATTTTATTTATTTATTTGACAGAGAGAAATCACAAGTAGGCAGAGAAGCAGGCAGAGAGAGAGAGGAGGAAGCAGGCTCCCCGCTGAGCAGAAAGCCCGATGCGGGGCTCGAACCCAGGACCTGGGATCATGACCTGAGCTGAAGGCAGCAGCTTAACCCACTGAGCCACCCAGGTGCCCCTCTATGAAAATATTCTTAACATTTTTCATGGACCTGGAACAAACAACCTAAAATTTGTATGGAACCAGAGATGACCCTGAATAGCCCAAGGAATGTTGAAAAAGAAAACCAAAGCTGGAGGCAACACAATTGTGGACTTCAAGCTATATTACAAAGCTCTTATTATCAAGACATATAGATCAATGAAACAGAATAGAGAACTCAGAAAGGGACTCACAACATTATGGTCAATTCTTTTTTGACAAAGGAGGAAAAAATATCCAATGGGGAAAAAAAGACAGTCTCTTCAAGAAATGGTGATGGGAAAATTGGACAGCCACATGTAGAAAAATGAAACTGGACCACTTTCCTATGATATATTCAAAAATAAACTCAAAATTGATGAAAGACCTCAATATGAGAGAGGAGCCCATCAAAATGCTAGAAGAGAATGTAGGCAGCAAATTCTTGACCTCAGCTGGAGAAACGTCTTGTTAGACCTGTTTCCAAAGGCAAGAGAAACAGAAGCACAAATGAACTACTGGGACTTCATCAGATGAAAACTTTTCCACAGCAAAGGAAACAGTCCACAAATCTGAAAGACAACCTTCAGAATGGGGGAAGATACTTGCAAATGTCTTATTAGATGAAGAGCTAATATACAAAATCTATGAAGAATTTATCAAACATAACAACCCAAAAACAAAAAATCTCGTCAAGAAATGGGCAGAAGTGGGACGCCTGGGTGGCTCAGTTGGTTAAGCAGCTGCCTTCGGCTCAGGTCATGATCCCAGTGTCCTGGGATCAACTCCCACATTGGGCTCCTAGCTTGGCAGGAAGCCTGCTTCTCCCTCTGCCTCTGCCTGCCTCTCTGTCTGCCTGTGCTTGCCTGCGCTGTCTCTCTCTCTATCTCTGACAAATAAATAAAATCTTAAAAAAAAAAAAAGAAATGGGCAGAAGATATAAAGAAACATTTCTGGAAAGAAGACATCCAAGTAGACTAAAGAGACATGAAAAATACTCAACATCACTCAGCATCAGGGAAATACAAATCAAAGCTACAAGGGCATACCATCTCACATCAGTCATAATGGCTTAAATTAACAACTCATGAAACAAGAGATTTTGGTTAGGATGTAGAGAAAGGGGAACCCTCTTATATTCTTGGTGGGAATACGAACTTGTGTAGCCACTCTGGAGAATAGTATGGAGATTCCTCAAAAAGTTAAAGACATATCTACCCTAAGACCCAACAATTGCAGTACTAGATATTTTTCTAAGGTTAGAAACATTATGATTAAAATGGGCACATCCACCCCAATTTTTATAGCAGCAATGTCCTCAATAGCCAAACTACAGAAAGAACCCAGATGTCTATCAATGGATGAATGAAGAAGAAATGGTATATACATACAATGAAATATTACTCGGCCATCAAAAAGAGTGAAATCTTACCATTTTCATTGATGTGAGAGGTCAGAGAAAGACAAGTATTGTACAGTTTCACTCATATGTGTAATTTAAGAAACAAAATAGCTGAATGTATGGGAAGAGAAGGAACAATAAAATAAGACAAAACCAGAGAAGAGGAAAAACATAAAAGACTCTTAACTATAGGGAACAAACTGAGGGTTGCTAGAAGAGATTTGGGTTGGAGGTTGGGTAACTGGGTGATGGGCACTAAAGAGAGCATGTGATATAAAGAGCACTGGATGTTGTATACAACTAATGCATCACTGAATTCTATCTCTGAAATTAACAATACTGTATATGTTTATTAAATTGAATTTAACTAAAAAAATTAAAAAGTGAAACCAACAACACCCACACAAAGGCACATTATAATCAAAATGTTAATAGGTAAAGATAAATGAAAATCTTAAAAATCAGCAACAGAAAACAGCGAGTTATATATAATGGAATCTTCATAAGAGTACAAGCTGATTGCTCAACAGAAATGTTCTATGCCGGAAGAGAATGACTTGGCTTACTGAAAGTGCTGAAAGGAAAAAAAAGAAACAAATAAACAACAACAAAAACAAAATTCTTACAACCAAGAATGCCCTATTCAGTAGGCTATTACTCTGAATTAAAGGTAAGGAGTTTCCTAGATAAGCAAAATCTAAAGAAGTTCATCTGCACCAAACCAACCTTAAAATAAATGCCAAAGTATCTTCTTTAAATTGAAAAAAAAAAAAAGGCCACAACTAGAAATAAGAAAGTTATGAATGAAAAAAAAAATCTCTTTGGTAAAGTTAGCCATATAGTAAATGTAGTGGATCAACCACCTGCAAGTGAGTTCCAGAGCAAGATGGTGGAGAAGTAGGAGACCATGTTTCAATCGGTCCCCTGAATTGAGCTAAATATCTACCAGAACACTATGAACACCCATAAAATCAGCCTGAGATGTAAGATTACACATTTCTGAATCTCTACAGGGCAGGAAATCATCAAGGGAGAGGTAAAGCAGAGTGGGAGATTTCAGACTGATACCAGAGGATAATCAGAAGGGGGAGAGAGCCACCAGAAGAGATCCATTGGAAAGTAACACCCCAATATGAAAGTGCCCTATGGTTAGGGACCAGCATTAACTTGGAGTCTGGTTAAAGCACTCAAAAAGACCAAAGTGTCTTAAGGAGCAAGTGGTGGAATTGGGTGGTCACATGCATGGACTTAAGCCCACAGTCCCAGGGTGGTCATAGCTGGTGCCTACCCATGAGAGAGAGAGCCTGGCAGGGGCTACTGTTGGTGGTCTCTGAGCTCAAAGCTTTCTGCTGCTTGCACCACCTCTGGGGATGCACACACCCCTGCTGCACCTGAGAGAGTCTGGCGCAATATCCTTCCGGAGGTCCCTGGGTCCACAGCCTTCCATGACTTGCATCACCGCCTTCTGCGACCTACGCCATGACAAGGTCTGAATGCACCCGGCATGGGTGTGGTCTCCAGCGACAGTCCTGGCAACTCACCCAGACTGATATCACTTGTGGTTTTAGTGACATGGGGGTGGCGGTTGCAGAAACAAGAGGGGGCCTTGGGTGACCACTAAGACAGTGGCTGGGAGTGTGCACAGCTTGTGGGTGGTTGCAGTGGAGTTTGCAGAGGGGGAGTCTGTGTATTCTGGACCAACCAGAGGGGAGCAGACTGAGGCTTCTCTCTGAGGCAGAGGTCTGGGTGCAGACCATTTACTTTGCAGTAACCCTCCAGAAAGCCACAAAAGCCACCAAAAAACAAAAACCTCCAGAGAACAAAACCCTAAAAAACAGGTTTCCACAGAGCCCAGCCCCTTATTAGTGGCAGGGTAACTCAGTCTAGGCAAAACTGACTGAAAAACAATGCAGCAGGCTCTCCCCAGAAGACAAGCCAAAAGAACAAGAGGACAATAACCACAAGGACTCCACAAAACTGTAAAACCCCAACATCAGGAGAAAACAACATATTAAGCTCCCGGTATGGCCCCCAAACCTGCGTATTTCATAGATACAATTTTTTTTTTAATTCATCATCACAATTCTTCTATTTTTAACCCACTTACCATTACAAATAGATGTTTAATACAACATATTACATAATAACTTTTTAACTTGAACTTTCTTCATACATATACCTGTATTTCTTTTTATTTTATTGTTAAATATATATGGATATAAGCTTCAAGGTAATCCCTTTTCCCTATTTAATACTACCCCTATATATAAACCAGTTTTTATTTCCTTGTATCTCTGGGAAGTTGAGTCCTTTAACAAAGATAACAAGATACACTCAGGAAGAACTGGAATAACCTTTCTCACCCACATAGAGAGTTTAGAACCACCTTCCAATCTTATTCTTCTGTCAGTGTTTCTGTGTATTTGTTCTTGTTTGTGTGCTATATAAATCTTATTCTTGGGGTTCATTTTGGCTGTTTTTTTTTTTTACTTTTGTCAGTCTATTTGTTCATTTTTGTCTATGTACCTTATAAATATTACTTTTGGGCATAATTTTGGCTGGGTTGCTTCTTTTTATTCTCTTTTTCTCTTTCTTTGTTCCTTTTTCTTTATTATTAGTGGAGACTTCAGATTGCTCTGAAACCTTCCAAGGTGCACCTTGGCTGGATCATGATTAATATATTCAGCTATATATCCTCTCAACCACCTCTCACCAAAATGACTAGGAGGAAGAACACCAAACAGAGGAAAAATACAGAAACTGTGACCTCTCACACAGAATTCTTGGATATGGACATAAACAATATGTTGGAAACGGAATTCAGGGTATCAATTATCTAGGCAATGACTAGGTTGGAGAAGATCATTAGTGCCAACATAGAATCTTTAAGGGTGGAAGTGAGAGCTGATCTGGCAGAACTTAAAATTGCTATCAATGAACAGATCTACTGAAAAGAAGGGCCATCTGTACCCCAACTTTCATAACAGCAATGGCCACAGTCACCAAACTGTGGAAAGAAACAAGATGCCCTTCAGTGGACAAATAGATAAGGAAGATGTGGTCCATATATACTTTGGATCATTATGCCTCCATCAGAAAGGATGAATACCCAAATTTTGTCTCAACATGGATGGGACTGGAAGAGATTATGCTGATTGAAATAAGTCAAGCAGAGAGAGTCAATTATATGGTTTCACTTATTTGTGGAGCATAAGGAATAACACGCAGGACATGGGGAGATGGAGAGGAGAAGGGAGTTGGGCGAAATTGGAGGGGAAGATGAACCATGAGAGACTGTGGACTCTGAGAAACAATCTGAGGATTTTGGAGGGGAAGGGGGTGGGAGTTTTGGTGAGCTTGGTGGTGGGTACTATGGAGGGCACGTATTACATGGAGCACTGGGTGTGGTGCATAAACAATGACTTCTGGAGCACTGAAAGGAAATTAAAAAATAAATAAAAATTTTAAAAAGTGTTAGCAATGAGATCCAATCTAATCTAAATACTCTAGCAGCTAGGCTAAATGGAGCAGAAGATCAAATTAGTGATCTAGAAGACAAACTGATAGAAAAGAAGGATTGGGAGGAGACATGGAACAAACATCTTAGAAGCCATGAAAACAGAATTAGGGAAATAAATGATGCCATGAAATGTTCTAATGTCAGAATTATTGGGATAATTGAGGGGGTGGAGAGAGAAAGAAGACTAGAAGATATAGTTGAATAAATTCTGGATGAAAATTTTCCCAGTCTGGGGAATGGAACAAGTGTTCTTGTCCTAGAGGAAGAAAGGACATTCCCCCCAAGACCAACGAGCCTAGAAAGACTTCTAGACACTTAATTGTGAAAATCACGAATGATAATTTTATACAAGAGGTCTAAAGGGCAGCTAGGGGGAAGAGGTACCTTACCTCCAGAGGAAAGACCATTGGAATAACATCATACCTGCCCACAGAAACCTTGCAAGCCAGAAAGGCCTGGCAAGACATATTCAGGGCACTAAATGAGAAGAATATGCAGCCAAGAATACTTTATCCAGCAAGATTGACATTCTGAATGGATGGAAAGATAAAGAGCTTCCAAGAAAAGCAAGGTTTAAAAGAGTATGTGAACACCAAGCTGGCATTGCAAGAAATATTAAGTGGGGGGGGGGCGTTATATAAAAGAAGAAAGAACCCAAGAGTGACATAAAACAGAAATTTATAGAGACAATCTATAGAAACAAGGACTTCTCAGGCAACATAATGTTAACAAAAACTTATCTTTCAATAATCACTATCAGTGTGAATGATGTAAATGCCCCTAAAAACAGCACAGAGTTGCAGACTGGATAAAACAACAGGACCCATCCATATGCTGCCTACAAGAGAAACATTTTGAATGTAAAGATACATCCAGATAGAAAGTGAAGGGATAGAGAACCACCTTTCATGCCAACCAGGCCTCAAAAGAAAGCTAGGGTTGCAATTCTCATATCAGGTAAATTAGATTTTAAGCTAAAGACTGTAGTCAGAGATACAGAAGGATATTACATCATTCTTAAAGAGTTTATCAACCAAGAAGATCTAACAATTGTAAATATCTATGCCCCAATATGGGAGCAGCCAGCTACATAGGCCAACTGTTAAATAAATAAATAGAATAAAGAGACATATTGATAAGAATATGTTAATTGCTGGGAATCTTAGCACACCACTCTCACCAATAGGCAGATCATCTAAGCAGAAAATAAAAAAAGAAACAAGAGTTTTGAATGGCACATTAGATCCGTTGGACCTCATAGTTATATACAGAACATTCTACCCTAAAACAACAGAATACTCATTATTCTCAAGCACATATGGAACTTTCTCCAGAATAGACCACATACTGGGTCACAAATCAGGTCTCAACTGACACCAAAAGACTGAGACTATTCCCTGAATATTCTCAGACAACAATGCTTTGAAACTGGAACTCAATCACAAGAAAAAGTTTGAAAGAAATTCAAACACTTAGAAGCTAAAGACCATACTGCTCAAGAATGTTCAGATCAGCCAGAAAATCAAAGGAGAACCTAAACAATTCATAGAAACCAATGAGAATGAAGACACATCGGTTTAAAACTATGGGATACAGCAAAGGCTGTCCTAAGGAGGAAATACATAGCCATCGAAGCCTCACTCATAAAATTTAAAAAATCCCGAATACACCAACTCTCTTTAAACCTTAAAGAACAGGAAAATCAACAACAAATTAAGCCAACCCCATGCACAAGAAGGTAAATAATTAAGATTAGACTAGAGATCAATTAGTTAGAAACTAGAGATACAGTAGAACACATAATGACACTAGTAGATGGTTCTTTGAAAGAATTAAGATCAATAAACCATTTATGGAGCACTACATCAAAAATCAATGATGTGCTGCATGGTGACTGACATAACATACTAAAAGATATAATAAACTGCATGCAAAATAAAAAAAAAATCATACTATGGTAATAATATGTGTGAACTCTGTTTAAACAACAGCCCAGTGATGTTTCTATTTATTTTACTTTTAGTAATATTTCTTTTATTTTCTTTTTAAATATTTTTATTTATTTTAAGATTTCATTTATTTATGAGAAACAGAGATGGTGGGGGAGGGTGTGTGGCGGGGAGAGGCAGAGGGAGAAGCAGGCTCTCCACAGAGCAAGAAGGCCAATGCAAGACTCAATTCCAGAACCACAGGATCATAACCTGAGCCAAACTCACTCAAACAGTGAATCAAGGAATGCTACATCAAAAACTAACATGTACTATATGGTGACTAATGTTACACAAATTAAAAAAAGGAAAAAAGGCGGGGGCAGACATCTGACCAACCATCCAGGCTCTCAGTAATGATTTTTTTTTTCTATCTCATATATGACTGAACACATATTTTTCTTTAGAATTAACAGTCACAATACACAATTCAAGAAACAGTTTATTTTTCTAATGAAGTTACCAAGCTGCCAAATTTTAAGGCCTCGACAAATGATGAATTTTATTATTTTCATAAGACCTTATATTCAATAAGAATTTATATTTTGATTATTCCTGGTAAATAGAAATCTTGTTTCTTCAGTTGTTTACATTTGCCAGTCATGACAGACAACTTAACATGGTAGCTACTGCTTTCAGGGAATTCTGTCATATGAATCTGCATTTTCATCACAGCAGCTGTTGGCAATCTTTCATCAAAAGTCCATCCATCAGGACTTCTTGATTGTGATTGGCCAAGGAATCTTGTTCAGCCACTAAGGCTTCATTCTGCTGAGTATGATATTCCTGAAATCTCATGGATATTCTTTGTGTCATTTAAAAATATTTCTGTGAGCAATATTCTGAACAGGTGGTCTCTTCAAGTTTTATTTCTCTTGTTGTGAGGTCTTTAACATAAAGTTATTGTAATTTTATTGTAGGTTCCTAGAAATTTCTTAAACTTTCATCTGATCAGATTCTGATATCTGTGCAGTCCTATATTTTTAGTATGTTTATTAGTCACTTTTTTTGATACCAGAGTTTACTTTCTGTTCTGTTGGACAATTAATTGTCCAACCTTTGCTTGAATGTCTCCAATGAGGCCTGACTTCTTACTTAAGGACAGGCTCTTGCATCTGACAGTGTGAAGCTAGGGGACTGTACTACCATTTGAGTCTATGGGCAGAGGCTCTGAGTCAGGGCAGGTACCACAGCCACTGGATGGAATTCTCCCTTTATTTATTTATTTATTTATTTATTTATTTATTATTTATTTTACTTTATGCACCTCTGACCTAGAGGTCTTAATTACAAAGGAAGAAATACTTCCTTTTGGACATAAAACAGTAATTTCCCTGAATGGAATTTAAGATGGCCACTTGGCCACACTGGGCCCCTCATTTATCTGAATAAGCTTTCTTAGAAGGGAGTTTGAGAGCTGGCAGGGATTGTTGAATCTGGCTACTACCATAGAAAACTCATAGCTAGAACATTGTTAAAACAGTTAAACAATATATTTACTCAGGGCTATTGTAATAGGACAAAAGTGTCCTTGTTATTGATTTGGGGTCAGTTGTAAAGACAGCATGGGTAAGTCAGAATTTAGAGCCAAAATGATTGAGAAGGTCAGTGGATGGAAAATTAACAGGAGGAAGCATGAAGTGCAAGGGGAATTGGATAAACGTTTTGACAGGGTTCTTAGTGAATACAGGCCAAGCTTACCAGACATCGTCTAGGGAATGGTGAAGAATTATAAAATTGGTTAGATATCAAAGATTATCAGAGAGTCAGGATGAAATAGATACCCTTGCTAAACTGACTCATCAGTTATTGCTAAGGATTTTAGAGGAACGAGCTTAGGTAGCCCTTGAGGAATATTCAGGAGCTTACCTGATACTGGTGAGGCGAATAATTTGTATCCTAATAAAGAGTCATCTTTACAATGGAGGTGGAGGTAAGTATACATGGAATACAAGACATCCCTTAGAGTTCCTCTTATTATTATCATGCCCTATGATTCAAGCAAAGGGGAAATTACAGTAACCAAAACCAAGAAGGAGTAATAACAACTCAGAGCCTTGAGGGATAAAGGACTGGGTAATGACACCAGGTAAAGAACCTCTATTACTTCTGTGTTTCAAATTCAGTAGCCATTAATTTTTATTATATATCTTTTTTTTTAATATTTTATTTATTTATTTGAGAGAGAGACAGTGAGAGAGAGCATGAGCGAGGAGAAGGTCAGAGAGAGAAGCAGACTCCCCGTGGAGCCAGGAGTCCGATGCGGGACTCGATCCCGGGACTCCAGGATCATGACCTGAGCCGAAGGCAGTTGTCCAACCAACTGAGCCACCCAGGCGTCCCATATATATCTTTTTTCTTAAGCTGGATTTATTGTTTGTTTTTCTCTACATTACCTTAAGATTATTTTTTATTTAAATTCAATTTGTTAATTTATAGTACATCATTAGATTTAGATGTAATGTTTAATTATTTATCAGTTGCATATACACTCAGTGCTCATCACATCATGTAGCATCCTTAGTGCCCATCACCCCTTTACCCCACTTCCCCACTCACTCCCCTCCAGCAATTCTGATCATTTCCTTTAGTTAAGAGTCTTTCATGGATTTATTGATTTATAATCTTAAACATCTATAAAAGATAGAATAGAGTTGATGGCTACTAAGCCTGTGAGAAAAATTTTTTTTTCTGCATAAATGCTGACAACTTGGAAGACATGCCTCTTTTTCTTGTATCAACAATTTTTTCTTTTTTCTTTTGTTATTTACTATTTGCTTATTTTATTGTAATTTAAATTCAATTGTCCAATATATGGTATACCATTAGTTTTTGACATAATGTACAGTGATTCATTAGTTGTGTATGATACCCAGTGCTCATCACATCACATTCCCTCCTTAATGCCCATCACCCAGTTACCCAATCCCCCCCATACATGTCCCTTTCCAAAACCTTCAGTTTGTTTCCCAAACTCATGAATCTCATTTGGTTTGTCTCCCTTTCTGATTTCTTCCCACTCAGTCCTCCTTTCCTTCCCTATTGTCTTCTGCACTATTTCCTATGTTCACATATGAGTGAAACCATATGACAGTTGTCTTTCTCTGATTGACTTATTTATCTTAAGTCTAATTTTATTTACCAAAGACTATGATGGGTATTGTGAACTTAAATAACAACAACAACAGTAACAAATGTAACAGATTTCCAACAGCTTAGAAATAATTTATAAACATTATCATTTACCTGTAAGCCAATCTGAATAGAACTTCTTTAGGGATTTTATAAATAAGTTTGGTAATATCATTCAGATGAAGAAAATATCATATATATTATATATATATATCTTATACATTACACATGAACACATATAAACATGCATGTGTAAATATACATAAACAAATGTAAACAGAAATGTTATAGCTTTTATTCTGAAACTTTAGCCATTGGGCAATAAAACATACTGTTACAATCTCAAAGACTCATGTCCACTCATATTTTTCATGTTGATTGTTCTGTGAAATGGTATAAGTTAGTGTTTCCAGTATTTACTAATTTTTTAAAGATTTTATTTATTTATTTATTTATTTATTTATTTATTTGACAGACAAAGATCACAAGTAGGCAGAGAGGCAGGCAGAGGGAGAGGAGGAAGCAGGCTCCCTGCTGAGCAGATAGCCTGACACAGGGCTCAATCCTGGGATCATGACCTGAACTGAAGGCAGAGGCTTTAACCCACTGAGCCACCCAGGTGCCCCTGTTTCCAGTATTTATAGAGGATACTTTAACATTTTCTTTTGTCCTAACATGTTATCTGATGGAGCCTACAGACTAAATTTTAGGCCGGTGACTGAAGATACATCAAGCAGCCTTTTTGATAGAGATGTCTCCAAAAACTAATATGAGTGGTCAAAACATTCAGTTCTTTAAAAAAAAAATAGCTTCTACTTATCTTTTCAGCCTAATGTGGTTGCACTTAGGAGTCATTTAGTCCCTTGACAGTCCTCAGCAGAGTGTAGGGAGCATAAAACTCAAGAAACTGTAGGAAGCTGAGGGTCCGAAATGGGAAGGAAAAAGTCTAGAAAAATAGATAGAGGGATAGAGGAGGTAAGAATTTGGAGGGGGACATATGAAAAGTTTCAAAGAAGCAAGAGGAAAGGCCCAAATAATTATTTGGCCTCTTAATTAAGAGGAGGAAGTGGAGTCAGCTGTGATGACAATGGAGAGGTTAAGTAGCTAGTTCAGGAATTCCACCATCCAAAAGGCCATTGAAGTCCTAAATTACTTTTGGTAAAGTCATGTCAACAAGAAAGGGAGAAGAGTGAGTTGGCAACTATATAGTCAGCAGAGGTTTTCAATAAGGGGGTTTTAAGCCTACTGAAAGTACTCATATTCTTAACTAATGGTAACTTTATAATTATAAATAGAGAAATTTGGGGCTGTAAGCCAGCTTCTATTTGCCTAAGACTCTATCCCAGCTTTCTAATACACAGGTACTTTGGACTATATCAGTTAGTGTTTGCCTGAAATTTAATCAAGCCTCTTACAAACTGATCAACCTAGCCTCTCCCTGTTTGGTAATCTATCCTATCTACTAGAGTATAAATAACATATTAGGAATCAAAATATATTACCACTAGCTTTTTGAAAAAAAAAATTATTTTGAGAGAGAGGGATGGGGGAGGGACAGAAGAGTAGAACCCCTCAAACAGACTCCATGCTGAGTGAGGAGCCAGACACTGAGCTTGATCCCACAACCCATGAGATCATGACCTGAGCTGAAACCAAGTCTGATGCTTAACTGAGTGAACCACCTGGAATCACTACCTCCAGCTTTAAGAGACATTTGTTTAGAGCAACAATTTAAGAATTGGACTTAACGAAGGATCTTCAGTGAGAAGTGAAGACAAAAGTCTTCAATGATGCAGACTTGAGATCTTGGGTGAGGATCTGGAGTTTTGATGATGAATCTGATCTTATCTAGAAGTTTTAAAGATAAACCAGAGATGTCTAAGAGTTAAGGCAGAAAAAAACAGGTTATTTATGACTATTTCAATATATGAAACTAGGTCTCATATAGAAAATGGGTCAATTCTAAATGCAGCATGGGAAGGTTGGATTTTATAGCTATAGATCCTGGTGGGTGTGAGTGGTTGTAAAATTACTAGGAGGTAGGAGGTAACATAACTTTAAGAAAGTTTTGGCTTAATTGAAATATTGAAGATGATAAGACATGGAAGATAAGGGACTCTTGCTCTACTGATTTAGCATAGTTCCTGCTGAAGATTTTCTAAGGAAGTGGACAGATGGGCCTAGGACAAGCTTGAAGAACCAGACTAAAATTGGGTGAAACAAAAAATCATCCTCATTACCAAAAGAAAAAACAGAACTACTTTACAATGAAGCTAAGGAAGAGTAGGTCTGAAATAGAGGAAATTACTTAATATTTCTCTTATATTCATTCCCTTTAATTAAGGTAAATGGAAAACTACAGTAACCCAATCCAAGCAGAACTAATCATGTCCTAAATATTTCAGGAATAAATTTTGGACCACCTAACCAGATAAAGAACCAACACTAGTTAGGTGTTTGCTAAGACAAAAGGAATAACAAAATTGTAGTCAAAGATAGTCATAAATAAAATGACTTAAAAAGCTGCTAGTTATCTTTTAATTTCTTTTCAGTGTAACAGAATTCATTGTTTATGCACCACACCCAGTGCTCCATGCAATACGTGCTCTCTATCATACCCACCACCTGGTTCCCCCAACCTCCCCCCCCCCCGCCCCTTCAAAACCCTCAGATTGTTTTTCAGAGTCCATAGTCTCTCATGGTTCACCTCCCCTTCCAATTTCCCTCAACTCCCTTCTCTCCATCTCCCCATGTCCTCCATGTTATTTGTTATGCTAACAAATAAGTGAAACCATATGATAATTGACTCTCTCTGCTTGACTTATTTCACTCAGCATAATCTCTTCCAGTCCTATCCATGTCGATACAAAAGTTGGGTATTCATCCTTTCTGATGGAGGCATAATACTCCATAGTGTATATGGACCACATCTCCCTCATCTCTTCATCCATTAAAGGGCATCTTGGTTCTTTCCACAGTTTAGCGACTGTGGCCATTGCTGCTATAAGCATTGGGGTACAGATGGCCCTTGATTTCACTACATCTGTATCTTTGGGGTAAATACCCAGTAGTGTAATTGCAGGGTCATAGGGAAGCTCTATTTTTAATTTCTTGAGGAATCTCCACACTGTTCTCCAAAGTGGCTGCACCAACTTGCATTCCCACCAACAGTGGAAGAGGGTTCCCCTTTCTCCACATCCTCTCCAACACATGTTGTTTCCTGTCTTGCTAATTTTGGCCATTCTAAGTGGTGTAAGGTGGTATCTAAATGTGGTTTTAATTCGAATTTCCCTGATGGCTAGTTATGATGAACATTTTTTCATGTGTCTCACAGCCATTTGTATGTCTTCATTGGAGAAGTGTCTGTTCATGTCTTCTGCTCATTTTTTGATATGATTATCTGTTTTGTGTGTGTTGAGTTTAAGAAGTCTTTTGTAGATCCTGGATATCAACCTTTTGTCTGTACTGTCATTTGTGAATATCTCCTCCCATTCCGTGGGTTGCCTCTTTGATTTGTTGACTGTTTCCTTTGCCGTGCAGAAGCTTTTGATCTTGATGACGTTCCAAAAGTTCATTTTCACTTTTGTTTCCTTTGCCTTTGGAGACATATCTTGAAAGAAGTTGCTGTGGTTGATATCGAAGAGGTTACTGCCTATGTTCTCCTCTAGGATTCTGATGGATTCCTATCTCACGTTGAGGTCTTTTATCCATTTCGAGTTTTGTGTACGGTGTAAGAGAATGGTTGAGTGTCATTCTTCTACATAGAGCTTTCCAATTTTCCCAGCACCATTTATTGAAGAGACTGTCTTATTTTCCCCTGGATATATTTTCCTGCTTTGTCGAAGATTATTTGACCACAGAGTTGAGGGTCCATATCTGGGCTCTCTAGTCTGTTCCACTGGTCTATGTGTCTGTTATTATGCCACTACCATAAAAAGCTGCTAGTTTAACTGAGTTTGAGAACAAAGAAAATCCTGCAATAGGTCCAGTCTAATATACAAGCTGTTCTGCCACAGTGGCAATATATTCCAGAGGACCCAGTAGTTGTAAAAGTGTCACTGACAGATGTGAACTTTGTTTGGGTCATCTGTAAGCCTTGTGGACTCTTATTGGGCCTACTAGTGACTGAATGAATGACCATGAGGTACCAAGTCACTATGCAACAAAAGTTGATTGCCATTAAGTGTGTGTTATGTGAGTGATCTAGTCATAACTTTGGGAGTGAAATGAAATGCTGCATCATGAAATGAAAATGGTATAGACATGATCAGGTCAGATATGACCCTGAAGGCAAAAATAATTGCATGAAGTGGTCCAAGTGCCTATGGTCCTTAACACTGATATACTTCCTTCTCTCTTCCAGCTTACACCTAATATATAATAGGGAGTTTCCTACAATCAGTTGGCAGAGGAAGACATAATATGGGCCTGGCTCACAGATGGTTGTGCACCACATGCAGACACCACAACCCCCAGCACTGCAGAGCTGCAGCACTGAAACCCATATCCAGGACATTATGAAGGAGAATGGTGAAGGGAAATACTCCTAGTGATCGAATGTCAGGCAGTACACTTGGTTATTCTTTGTACTTGAAGGATATGGATTCATGAGCTGGTCAATGGTGTTGCTTGAAGTCAGAAACATGAACATGATTAAAAAATTGGTGACAATGAAATTTTTGGGAAAATTATGTTGCTAAGCTTCTGTCAATAGGCTGAATAATATGAGAATATTTGTATCCATATAAATGGTCAACAAGGGATAATGACAGTAAAGGAATATTTCAATAATCGAGTGGAAAGTATAATCCATTATTGGGATAGTAGGCAGCATTTTTCCCCAGCCACCCATGTCTATATAATAGGTTTGTGAAAAAAATGGCCATTGTGGCAGGGAGGGAGGTTATAAATGGGATCAACAGTACTGACTTCCAGTCACCAAGGCTGAGTGTTTGATCCACCAGCACTAGAAAGCAACACTTAAGTTCCTTAAGTTAGGAACTTAGCTTAATAGTTAAGTTCCTATCTAACTACAAGGTGGCAGATTGATTACATTGAAATGCTTTCATCATGAAAGGGCACCTTACTGAAATACACACTTCTTCTGGACAAGGATCTACCTTACCTAGATGCAATACTTCAACCAGATAACTGCCTGTGTACATAGAGAATGCCTTATACACTATCATGATATTCAGAGTGTTTTCAGATAAAGGAATTCATTTCAGTAATTGTGCAGCAATGTGGCTACAAACATGGAATTACTTGGTCATTTTCCTCATCTTTGCCACAATTTTGAATAAGTTCGCTCAATAGAATGGTAGAAGGATCTCAAGAAAACTCAGTTGCATAAGTGGACATATGTTGCAGGACTGTAACAAGGCCCTAGATCCAATGTGTAGTGCTCTATATCCAATATATAGTACTGCTTTTTCTATATCCAGGATTAACGGGCCAGGAATTGAAATGTTCAAATGGAAGTGGCACTGCTTTTGCTTCCTGTTCCTTCATTTTTATGCCCTACTGACCCAGAGATCTGAGGTCCAAAGAAAGGATGCTTCCACATGGAGTAAATATAATAATTCCTTGAAAAAAAGTTGAGACCGCAACCTGGCCATGCTGGGGACTTCAAATCTTTGAATCAACAAGTAAGGAAAGGAGTTTGGGTGGTAGTTGGGGTGGTTGATTCTGACTGACAATAGAAAAATTCAGACTTCAGCATGGACTAGGAAAAATATGCCAGGTGGATTCCAAAGCATGCATTACGGTTTTCAATTTAAACATAATTTTTCTCTCTGCAGTGACTACCATTCAATCAGAGATAAAAGTAGGACTAATTTTGGTTGTAAAACAAGTGTAGTCTAATTAAATACAATCTAATTATTTACATACGTACAACAACAAAAAAGTGAATGGCTACATAGGTCTTAGTTTGCTCTGCTGAACTTTTCAAAAGAAATCTTAGATTGGACTTTTCAAAACCTCTTAAGGCTAAGAAGACAAGCAAAGTTCTAACATCTGATTTTCTCTATAATACCTATGGTTTGGGTGAATTTCTGTCTTCTAGGGATCCTGAACATGTACCTAGATCACTGACCATGCTAATGAGTGACACTCTTTGCTGACTTGTAAGGTAGGAAACCATAAAACAGGCAGAGGTCGTTTTTTCCAATGGGGTTTAACCATTGTCTCATTAAAGTAAACCTTATTTCCTTTAAGATGTCTGATACTATCTGATTCCATGCATGTCATTCTCAAATATGATACCCTACTCAAAGCCTTGGTAATACAATCAATGTTTCCAATTGTGTTGTGTTACAAGGAAACCATAATCTTATTGAACTTTTGCACGTAATTATATTGCCATAAAATAAGAATATTCACTAAAAGATTTTAATTCTGTAGAAGTCAATTAGGGAGAAAAAAAGAACCATTTCATCTTTGTTCATAAAGGTGTATATATATATATATATATATATATTTAAAGATTTTATTTATTTATTTGACAGAGAGAGATCACAAGTAGGCAGAGAGGCAGGCAGAGATAGAGGGGGAAGCAGGCTCCCTGCTGAGCAGAGAGCCTGATGTGGGACTCGATCCCAGGACCCTGAGATCATGACCTGAGCCGAAGGCAGCAGCTTAACCCACTGAGTCACCCAGGCGCCCCATAAAGGTATATTTTAAGAAATTGCTGTAAGTCACATGTAGCTAGGTAAAAAATATCCCTTCTATTATAAAAATAAAAATATATTTTTAGTTTCTTTTTAATTTAAAAATTTAAACAGTTTTATTGAGGTAAATTGACATATAATAAACTTTAAATATTTAAAGTGTATATTTTAATAAACTTTGGCATACGTATATTCCCATGAAACCATTACCACAATAAAGATATTAAGCATATTTGTTATCCCCAAGTTTCCTCATACCTTTTTGTAGTTCATCACTCTTACTCCTCCCCCCCCATCCACTTTTATATGGACAACTACTTATCTATTATCACCAGAGAGAAATTTGCATTTTCCAGAGTTTCATATAAAAGGAAGCATAAAATATGTACTCTCTTTATCTGACTTCTTGCACTCAGCATATTTATTTTGAGATTTATATGTCATTGCAGGTATTGATAGCTGATTTCTTTTTATTGCTGAGAAATATTACATTATATATGCTATCAGTCATTTATACACCAATCTGCTGATGGACATTTGAGTCACTAAAGTGACTTGGGCTATTGCAAATAAAGATGTTCTGAACACTTGTGTATGAGTCTTTCTAGGGCCATGGATTTCATTACTCTTAAACAAATACCTAGAAGTAGAATAACTGAGTTAATGGTAGGAATGTTCTTTAAATTATAATAAATTGTCAAATTGTTTTTCCAGTTGGCTGTTCATGCCCAACAATAGTGTAAGAAAGTTCCAGTTTCTTCACATTCTCTCCAACACAGTATGGTCAGTCTTTTTAATTTTTGGCCATTCTAAGTAAGTGTCTCATTGTGGTTTTATATTGCATTTCCTTAGTAATTAATGGTGCTGAGTCACCGTTCATGTACTTATTTGCCATCTGTATGTTTTCTTTGATGAACAACCTGCTCAAACTTTTTGCTCTATATTAAAAGTTGGGGTGGTTTTCCTGAGTTTTAAGAGTCCTTTATATATTCTGGGCACAAATTCTTTATCAGATATACCTTTCTTAAACACTCACCCTTTAGGGGCCCCTGGGTGGCTCAGTGGGTTAGAACCTCTGCCTTTGGCTCAGGTCATGGTCCCAGGGTTCTGGGATCAAGCCCTGCATCGGCTCTCTGCTCCATGGGGAGCCTATTTCCTCCTCTCTCTCTGCCTGCCTCTGGCTACTTGTGATGTCTTTTGTCAAATAAATAAATAAAATATTAAAAGAAAAAAAACCACTCGCCCTTTACCTATGGCTTTCCTTATACACCAGCTGTCCCTACACCTTAAAGAACTGGAGAATCAACAACAAATCAAACCAACTCCACACTTAAGAAGGGAAATAATCAAGATTAGAGCAGAGATCAATAAGATAGAAACCAGAGATACAGTAGAACGTATCAATGAAAGTAGAAGCTGGTTTTTTGAAAGAATCAGTAAGATCGATAAACCATTGGCCACACTAATCCAAAAGAAAAGAGAGAAAGCCCAAATTCGTAAAATTTTGAATGAAAAGGGAGAGATCACACTAACACCAAGGAAGTAGAAACAATCATCAGAAGTTATTATCAACAGTTATATGCCAATAAGCTAAGCAACCTAGATGAAATGGATGCATTCCTAGAAAACTATAAACTCCCAAAATTGAACCAGGAAGAAATTGACAACCTGAATATACCAATATCTAGTAACGAGATTGAAGCAGTGATCAAAAACCTCCCAAAAAACAAGAGCCCAGGACCTGACGGATTCCCTGGGGAATTCTACCAAACTTTCAAAGAAATAACACCTATTCTCCTGAAGCTGTTTCAAAAAATTGAAGCAGAAGGAAAACTTACAGACTCTTTTTATGAAGCCGGCATTACCCTGATCCCCAAACCAGGCAAAGACCCTACCAAAAAGGAGAATTTCAGACCCATATCACTGATTAATATGGAGGCTAAGATTCTCAACAAGATCCTAGCAAACAGGATCCAACAGCACATTAAAAAGATTATCCACAATGACCAGGTGGGATTCATCCCTGGGTTACAAGGATGGTTCAACATTCGCAAATCAATCAATGTGATAGAACAAATTAATAAGAGAAGAGAGAAGAACCACATGGTCCTCTCAATTGATGCAGAAAAAGCATTTGACAAAATCCAGCATCCGTTCCTGATTAAAATGCTTCACTTTATTTTTAAATTTAAATTCAATTAATTAACATATAGTGTATTACTAGTTTCTGAGGCAGAGTTCAATGATTCATAAATCTAATATAATACTCACTGCTCATTACATCATGTGCCCTACTTAATGTCCCTCACCCAGGTACCTCATTTCTGCACCCCCTCCCCTCAGCAAACCTATTTATTTCCTATGATTAATAAAGAAGGTATGGTCTATATATACAATTGAATATTATGCCTCCATCAGAAAAGATGATACCCAGCTTTTGCTTCAACATGGGTGGGACTGAAGGAGGTTATGCTGAGTGAAATAAATCAAGCAGAAGGAGTCAATTATCATATGGTTTCACTTATTTGTGGAGCATAAGGAATAACATGGAGGACATTAGGAGAGGGAAAGGAAAAGTGAATTGGGGGAAATCAGAGAGGGAGATGAACCATGAGAGAATATGGACTCTGAGAAACAAACTGAGGGTTTGTGTTCCAGAATTCATTGTTTATGCACCACACCCTGTGCTCCATGCAATACGTGCCATCCACAATACCCACTACCAGGCTCACCCAACCTTCCCCCCTCCCCTCCAAGACCCTCAGTATAGACCACATCTTTATCCATTCAGCTGTTGATGGATATCTGGACTCTTTCCATAGTTTGGCTATTGTGGACATTCTGCTGTAAACACTGGGATGCAGGTGTTATATTTGCATACTTTGCGTAAATATGCAGTAGTGCAATTGCTTGGTACTAGGGTAGCTTTATGTTCAAATTTCGAGGAACCTCCATACTGTTTTCCAGAGTGGTGATACCAGCTTGCATTCTCACCAAAAGTATAGGTAGGTTCCCCTTTTTGGACAACCTCACCAATATGTGTTGTTTTCTGTCTTGTTAATTTTTGCCATTCTGAGTGGTGTAAGGTGGTATCTCATTGTGGTTTTGATTTGCATTTCCTTGATGGCTAGTTATGTTGAACAATTTTTCACGTCTGTTAGCCATTTGTAAGTTTTCTTTGGAGAAGTGTCTGCTCATATCTTCTACTCATTTCTTGACTGGATTTTTTGTTTTTTGGGTGTTGAGTTTTAGGTTTCTTATAGATTTTGGATATCAGCTCTTTATCTGAAATGTCATTTGCAAATATCTTCTCCCATTCTGTGGGTTCCCTCTTACTTTTGTTGACTATTTCCTTTGTTGTGCAGAAGCTTTTTATCTTGATGAAGTCCCAATAGTTCATCTGTATGTTTGTTTCCCTTGCTTTGAAGACATATCTAGCAAGAATTTGCTGCAGCAGAGTTCACAGAGGTTGCTGTCTCTGTTCTCTTCTAGTATATTGACAGACTCCTGTCTCACATTTAGGTCTTTCATTCATTTTTGTGTATGGTGTACAAAAGTGGTCCAGTTTCATTGTTCTGCATGTGGCTTCCCAATATTCCAAGCAGTATTTATTAAAGAGACTGTATTTTTTCCATTGTGTATTCTTTCCTACTTTGTCAAAGATTAGTTGACCGTAGATTTGAGGGTCCATTTCTGGGCTCTCTATTTGGTTCCATTGATCTATGTATCTGTTTTTATTTATTTACTTACTTACTTACTTACTTACTTACTTACTTACTTAGTGCTAGTACCATACTCTCTTGGTGATTACAACTTGTAACACAGCTTTAAGTCCAGAATTATGATGTGCCCAGTTTGGTTTTCTTTTTCAACATTTCATTTGGTTATTTGATATCTTTCCCATTTCCATACAAATGTTAGGATTATTTTATCTAGTCTAAAACAAGCTAATTGTATTTTGATAGGGATGTATTGAATATATAGATTGCTATAGGTAGCATAGACTTTGTATTTCCCTTTTATAGATCAATTTTAAGAGTAAGGTGTTGGTGAAACTGTCATCCTAATTGGAAACAATAAGGATTTGTTGGGTTTCTTTAAATAGTTTTGTCTGTATCTATATATAGTCAGTCAGTCATTACTTGCATATAACATCACATGCCCTCCTTATTGCCCATCACTGAGTTATCCTATCCCCCCACACACTTCCTTTTCCGGAACCATCAGTTTCTTTCCCAGAGTCAACTGTAGCATAGATATTTTATGATCTATGAACATAGAACATTTTTCCATTTTTTTTTTTTTTTTTTGGTGACTTCCTCAATTCTTTCATGGGTGTTCTATAGTTTTCTGAGAATAAATCCTTTGCCTCTGGGGGCGCCTGAGTGGCTCATTCATTGAGCATCTGCCTTTGGCTCAGGTCATGATCCCAGGATCCTGAGATCCCAGGGTCCTGAGATTGAGTCCCGCATTGGGCTTCCCACTCAGCAGGAGTCCTGTTTCTCCCCCTTCCCACTCTACCTGTTTGTGTTCTTTCTCTTGCTGCCTCTCTCCCTCTCTGTTAAATATATAAATAAAATCTTAAAAAAAAATCCTTTGCCTCTGTGGTTAGGTTTATTCCTAGGTATCTTATGGATTTTGGTGCTATTGTAAATGTGGATTGACTCCTTTCTTTCTTTGCTCTTTCTTCTGTCTTGTTAGTATATAGATATGCAACTAAATTTTGTGCACTGATTTTACATCCTGTAATTTTGCTGAATTATTGTAGGAGTTTCAGCAATTTGGGGGTGGAGTCTTTTGGGTTTTCCACATACAATATCATATCATCTACAAAGAGTGAGAGAATGACTTCTTCACTGATTCAGATGTGTTTTGTTTCTTTTTGTTGTCTGTTTGCTGAGGCTAGGACTTCAAGTACTGTGTTGAGCAACAATGGTGATAGCGGACATTTCTGTTGTGTTCATGAACTTAGGGGAAATCTCTCAGTTTTTCCAGAGAATGGTATTCTCTGTGGGCTTTTGGTATACGGTTTTTATGATACTGAGGTATGTTCCCTCTATCCCTATCCTGTGAAGAGTTTAAATCAATAAAGGATGCTGTACTTTTTAAAATGCTTTTTCTGCATTTCTTGAAAGGGTCATAGGGTTCTTGTCCTTTCATTTATTAATGTGGTTTATCATACTGATTGATTTGTGGATGTTGAATTACCCTCACAGCCCAGGAATAAATCCCACCTGGTAGTGGTGAATAATCCTATTAATGTACTGTTGGATCCTATTGGCTTGTATCTTGGTGAGAATTTTGGCATCCAGTTTCATCAGGGATAGTGGTCTGTAATTTTCCTTTTTGGTGGGGTCCTTGTATGATTTTAGGAAATAAAGGTAATGCTGGCCTCATAATGGGTTTGGAAGTTTTCCTTCCATTTCAGTTTTTTGAAACAACTTCAGAAGAACAAATATAAATTCTCCTTCAACTGGTAGAATTACGCTGGGAGGCCAACAGGCCCTGGTCTCGTGTTTTCTGTGTGCTTTTTGATTACTGTCAATTTCTTTGCTGGTTATGGGTCTATTTTCTATAACATCCTGTTTCAGTTTTGGTAATGGATATGTATCTAGTAATGAATCCATTTCTTCCAGATTGCCTAATTTTTTGGCCTGTAGTTGATTATAATATGTTCTTATAATTGCTTGTATTTCTTCAGTGTTGGTTGTTATCTCTTCCCTTTCATTCATGATTTTATTTATTTGGATCCTTCCTCTTTTCTTTTAGATATGTTTGTCCAGGGGTTTATCATTATTATTAATTGTTTCAAAGAACCATCTTCTAGCGTCATTGATCGGTTCTATTGTTCTCCTAGTTTCTATTTCCTAGGTATCTGCTCTAATCTTTATTATTTCTCTTCTCCTGTTGGATTTAGGCTTTATTTGATGTTCTTTCTCCAACTCCTTTAGGCATAAGTTCAGCTTGTGTATTTTACACATTTCTTGTTTCTTGAGAAAAGCTTGTATTGTTATATACTTCCCTCTTAGGACCACCTTTGTTGCATCCCAAAGGATTTTAACAGTAGTGTTACATTTTCATTTGTTTCCATTACTTTTTAAAAAAATTACTCTTTAATTTCTTGGTTGACAAATTCATTTGTCCATGTATTTGAGTCCTTTCCAAATTTTTTCTTGTGATTGATTTCAAGTTTCAATTTGAAAATATGCAGGGAATTGTCTTGATTTTTTTTTTTCAGTGCACTTTCCCCAATCTTTTGGTACCAGAGGAGACCTAATTTGTGACCTAGTATGTGATCTATTCTGGATATTGTTTTATGTGGACTCGAGAAGAATGTGCATTCTGTTGCTTAAAATGGAATGCTCTGAATATATCTGTGAAGTCAATCTGGTCCAGTGTGTCATTCAAATCCTTTGTTTCTTTGTTCATCTTCTGCTTAGATGATCTATACATTGCTGTGTGTGTATCCCCAATGTCCATTATTATTATAGTATTATTATCAATGTGTTTCTTTAATTTTGTTATTAATTGGTTTGAATAATTGGCGGACCCCCTGTTAGGGACATAATATTTATAATTGTTAGATCTTATTGTTGGATTGACCTTTAATTATAATATAGTGTCCTTCCTCATCTCTTATTATACTCTTTGTTTTAAAATCTAATTTCGTCTGATATAAATATTGCAACCTCAGCTTTCTTTTGATGTCCATTTACATGATAAATGATTTTCCAACCCCTCAATTTCAACTGCAGGTGTCTTTGGGTCTAAAATGTGTAATGAGTCTCTTGCAGACAGCATATTGATAGGTCTTGCTTTTTTATCCAATGTGATATCCTGGTTTTTGATTGGAGCACTTTCCCCTTTGACATTCAGAGTAACTATTGAAAGATATAAAGGAAACAAAAGCCAAAATGAGTTTTTGGGACTTCATTAAGATTAGAAGCTTCTGCACAGCAAAGGAAGCAGTCAACAAATCAAAGAAGCAACCCACGGAATGGGAGAAGATATTTGCAAATGACAGTACAGACAAAAGGCTGATATCCAGGATCTATAAAGAACTTCTTAAACTCAACACACACAAAACAGATAATCATGTCAAAAAATTAGCAGAAGACATGAACACACACTTCTCCAATGAAGATCTACAAATGGCTATCAGACACATGAAAAAATGTTCATCATCACTAGGCATCAGGGAGATTCAAATCAAAACCACATTGAGATATCACCTTACACCAGTTCGAATGGCCAAAATTAACAAGACAGTAAACAACATGTGTTGGAGAGGATGTGGAGAATCTTACACTGTTGGTGGGAATGCAGGTTGGTGCAGCCACTTTGGAAAACAGTGTGGAGATTCCTTAAGAAATTAAAAATAGAGCTTCTCTATGACCCTGCAACTGCACTACTGGGTATTTACCCTAAAGATACAGATGTAGTGAAAAGAAGGGTCATCTGTACCCCAATGTTCATAGTAGCAATGACCATAGTCACCAAACTATAGAAAGAACCAAGATGTCCTTCAACGGATGAATGGATAAGGAAGATGTTTTCCACATACACTATGGAGTATTATGCCTCCATAAGAAAGGATGAATACCCAACTTTTGTATCTACATGAATGGGGCTGGAAGAGATTATGCTGAGTGAAATAAGTCAAGCAGAGAGAGTCAATTATCATATGGTTTCACTTATTTGTGGAGCATAAGAAATAACATGGAGGACATGGGGAGATGGAGAGGATAAGGGAGTTGAGGGAAATTGGAAGGGGAGATGAACCATGAGAGACTATCGACTCTGAAAAACAATCTGAGGGTTTTGAAGGGGTGGGTGGTGGGAAGTTGGGTGAGCCTGGTTGTGGGTATTATGGAGGGCACGTTTTGCATGGAGCACTGGGGGTGGTACGTAAACGAGGAATTCTGGTACACTGAAAAGAAATTTAAAAAATTAAAAAAATTTAAAAAGATATGAATTTAGTGCCATTGTATTACTTGCTAAGTCACTGTTTCTGTATATTGTCTCTCTCTCTCTCTCTCTCTCTCTCTTTTTTTGTCTATGTTACTTTTGGAATCTGTCTTTGCTTAAAGGAACCTCTAATATTTCTTGCAGCACTGGTTTAGTGATCACAAATTCTTTGAGTTTCTGTTCGTCCTGGAAGCTCTTTATCTCTCCTATTCTGAAGGACAGCCTGGCTGGATAAAGTAATCTTGGCTGCACATTTTTCTCAATTATCACCCTGAATATATCAAGCCACTCTTTTCTGGCCTGCTAGATTGCTGTGGATAGGTCTGTTGCCAGCCTTATGTTTCTACTTCTGTAGGTTAAAGACATTTTGTCCCAAGTTGCTTTCAGGATTTTCTTTTTGTCTCTGAAATTTGTGAGCTTTACTATTATGTGTCAAAGTGTTGACCTATTTTTGATTTTAGTGGGTGTTCTCTGTGCCTTCCAGACCTGAATGCCTGTTTTCTTCCCCAGATTATGGAAGTTCTCAACTGTAATTTGCTCACATATACTGTATGTCCCTCTTTTTCCTCTTCCTCTGGGACCCTAATTATTCTAATATTGATTCACTTTATGTTATTGCTGATCTCTTGAATCCTCCCCTTTTGACCCAGTAGTTGTTTATCTCTCTTTTTCTCAACTTCTTTATTCTACATTATTTTGTCTTCTATATCACTTTCCATCTTCTATATCATTAATTCTCTTTATCCTTGTTTTTTAATGCTCTTTATCCTAGTTAGATGCCCCATTTTTATTGCATCTCATTAATAATCCTTTTTATTTTGACTTGAGTACTTTTCAATTCTTGAATTGAATTCAAATTCAACAATTCAATTCAATTATTTATCCAGAAAGGGATTCTCAAGTGTCTTCTAGGCTATTGCTATTTTCAAACCAAGCTAGTATCTTTATTATCATTATTCAGGACTCTAATTCTAATATCTTACTTATATACATACTGATTAGGTCACTGACAGTTAGTAGGGCCTCTTGTTTTCTTTTTTGAGGTGAGTATTTCCATATTGTAATTCTCTCTAGAGAAAAATAGATGAAAAACAGAGCAAAATACTAAAATGGCAATGACTCCAGAAAACATATACACTGCACAAATCAGAAGAGACTCAAAAGCAAAATAAATAAACAAATGAATGAATGAATAAATAAATAAATATGAAAGAATATAATCTGGTAAACAGAGAAGGGCAAAATATTGGACCCTGTGTGTGTTCTGTTTGTGAGAAAATTATGTCCCAATGTTGTAATGAAAGAAAAACGTGTGTGTACAAAAAAAAAAATTAAATACAATGAAAGGATGGAATATGACTGTAGTAATGAAAATGAACAATCTGCTGGTGATTCAGGGTCTTCTCTGTTTCCAGACAAATTTTGGAACTGTTTGTTCCAGTTCTGTGAAAAATATTGATCATTTTTTAACATCATTATCTATCAGAGAAGTACAAATCAAAACCACAATGAGATGCCACCTTACACGAGTTAGAATGGCAAAAATTAACGTGATTAGCTGAATTCCTGGGACCAGACAAAGCCAAAATCTCCTAATTACCCTTGCAAAAATATATTGGACTCCCCCCAAAATATTTTAAAGACATCACTTTTTTAAATAAACCATATCAGACTCTTAATAATAGAGAATAAACTGAGGATTGATAGAGAGAGATGGGTGGAGGATGGGACTAATGGGTGATGGGAATTAAGGATGGCACTTGTTATCATGAACACTGGGAGTTTTATGGGTGAAGAATCACTAAATTCTACTCTAGGAACCCATATTAATATATATTAACTAACTAGAATTTAAATAAAATTTTTGAAAAAATAAAATTTATGATGAGGTGCCTAGGTGGCTCAGGTCATGACCTCAAGGTGCCAGAATTGAGCCCCACGTTGGGCTCTCCACCCAATGGGGAGTTTACTTCTCTCTCTCATTATCCCACTGTGTTCCCTTTCTCTCTCAATAATAAATACATAAATAAATAAACTGTAAAAAATAAAATAAAATTTGTGAAATTATAATTTAATCACTTAATTCAGACCCATGTATTAATTAAATCCTGAGAGGTCTTGGATTAGTACTTTTATGAATCCACAAGCTTCTGAAAAATATCATACAGTCTAGAGACATCACTTCAAAGTCTTCCATGTGTTACTATTATGCAGGATCATTGCCTGTGTTTGTAAAAACTTTTAAAATAGAAACAAAGAAGAACAATAATTGTTAATGACAAATGATTTTATTTTATTGTTTTAAGATTTACTTATTTACTTTAAGGAGGGAGAGAGAGCACCAGAAGGAGGGGCAAAGGGAGAGGGAGAGAGTGTTAAGCCAATTCCACACTGAGTGTGGAGCCTAAGGCAAGGCTGGATCTCACGACCTTGAGAGGAGGACTTGAGTTGAAGCCAAATGTTCTGATGCTTAACTGACTATGCAACCCAGGCTCCCCAGGGACTTTAGTTAAGGACTACCTAAGTTGTTCCTTTGGTGGTATACAGCACATTAACATAACTTCCCAGTGAAGGTATTGACATCTTTGTGTGAAATTCATAAAATTCCTGGAGTACCTGTATTAGTAACATATAGTCACACATGTAATCTAAAAAAAAAGATTTGCCATCACTTCTCAGCACTTCTAATATAATTAAACACACCAAGTAAATGTAATTAGCTTAGTAGCTCCTTTTTACCACTTGAGAGACAAATTCTCTAAGATTATCCTTGGATTCTCTGGCAAGTTTCAAAGTTAGTATGAGGTCACAAAAAGTCCACTTAGAATTTGATTTGAAGAAGTTGTTTAAAATGTCTATGATTCCAAGAGCAATCTACATATTCAATGCAATCCTTATCAATATGCCATTGATATTTTTCCATAGAGCTGGAACAAAAAAATCCTGCAATTCTTTTTTTTTTTTAAAGATTTTATTTATTTATTTGACAGAGAGAAATCACAAGTAGGCAGAGAGGCAGGCAGAGAGAGAGGAGGAAGCAGGCTCCCTGCTGAGCAGAAAGCCCGATGTGGGGCTCGAACCCAGGACCTGGGATCATGACCTGAGCTGAAGGCAGCAGCTTAACCCACTGAGCCACCCAGGCGCCCCAAAATCCTGAAATTCTTATGGAACCAGAAAAGACCCCAAATCACTAGGGGGATGTTGAAAAAGAAAACCAAAGCTGGGGGAATCACAATGCCTGACTTCAAGCTATCTTACAAAGCTATGATCATTAAGACAGCATGGTATTGGCCCTCAAACAAACACATAGATTCTTGGAATAGAATAGAGACCCAAGAAATGGACCCTTAACTCTATGGTCAACTTATCTTCCATAAAGCAGGAAAGAATTTCCAATGGAAAAAAAGACAGTTTCTTCAATGAGTGGTATTTGGAAAACTGGACAGCCAAACACAGAAGAATGAAACTGATCCATTCTCATACATGATGCATAAAGGTAAACTCAAAATGGATGAATGACCTCAATGTGAGACAGAAATCAATCAAAATCCTAGAGGAGAACATAGGCAGTAACTTCTTCGACCTTGGCCACAGCGACCTCTTCCAAGACATGTCTCCTAAGGCGAAGGAAACAAGCAAAAATGAACTATTGGAACTTCATTAAGATAAAAGATTAAAATGCTTCTGCACAGCAAAATAAACAATCAACAATACTAAAAGGCAACCTACAGATTGGGAGAAGATATTTGCAAATGGCATTTCAGATAAAAGGTTGGTATCCAAGATCTATAAAGAACTTATGAAACTTAATACCCACAAAACAAATAATCCAGTCAAGAAATGGTCAGAAAATATGAACAGATATTTCTCCAAAGAAGACATACAAATAGGTAACAGACAAATGGAAAAATTATCAACATCATTAGCTATCAGGGAAATACAAATAAAAAACCACAATAAGATACCACCTTACACCAGCTAGTATGATAAAAATTACCAAGACAGGGAACAACGAATGTTGGCAAGAATGGGTAGAATGGGTATCCTTCTTACACTGTTGGTGAGAATGCAAGTTGGTACAGCACTCTGGAAAACAGTATGGATGTTCCTCAAAACATTAAAAATAGAGATACCCTATGACCTGGCAATTGCATTACTGGGCATTTACCCCAAAGATACAGACATAGTGAAAAGAGGGACACATATACACACCATGTTCATAGCAGCAGCGTCTGCAATAGCCAGACTATGGAAAGATCCGAGATGCCCTTCAACAGATGAATAGGTAAAGTAGATGTGGTCCATAAATACAATGGAATATTGCTCAGCCATCAGAAAGGATGAATACCTATAATTTACTTTGATATGGATGGAACTGGAGGGCATTATGCTAAGTGGAATAGGTCAATCAGAGAAATACAATTATGATATGGTTTCACTCACGTGTGGAACATAAGGAATAGTGAAAAGAATTACAGGGGAAAGGAGGGAAAGCGGAATGGGAAGAAATCAGAGAGGTAGACAAACCACGAGAGACTCTGGAGTCTGGGAACCAAACTGAGGGTTACAGAAGGGAGGTGGGTGTGGGGGGGCATTGGATAACTGGGTGATGGATACCGAGGCGAGCACATGTGGTGATGAGCACTGCATGTTATATGAAACTAATGAGTCATTGAACACTACATCAGACATTAGTGATGTAGTATATGTTGGCTAACTGAACATAATAAAAATACAAAAATAAATAATAAAAACAAATAAATGAATAAGTAAATAAACAAAATGTCTCTTCAACAAATGCTGGACAGCTACTTTCAAAACAATAAAAATCAACAATAAAAATCCACAATAAAAATCAACCATTTCGGGCGCCTGGGTGGCTCAGTGGGTTAAGCCGCTGCCTTCGGCTCAGGTCATGATCTCAGGGTCCTGGGATCGAGTCCCGCATCAGGCTCTCTGCTCGGCAGGGAGCCTGCTTCCCTCTCTCTCTCTCTCTCTCTCTCTGCCTGCCTCTCTGTCTACTTGTGATCTCTCTCTGTCAAATAAATAAATAAAAAATTATAAAAAAAAATCAACCATTTCGAGGAGGAGGAGTCAAGATGGCGGAGAAGTAGCAGGCTGAGACTACTTCAGGTAGCGGGAGATCAGCTAAATAGCTTATCTAAAGATTGCAAACACCTACAAATCCAACAGGAGATAGAAGAGAAGAAGAACAGCAATTCTAGAAACAGAAAATCAACCACTTTCTGAAAGGTAGGACTGGCAGAGAAGTGAATCCAAAGAGACTGGAAGATAGACCGCGGGGGGAGGGGCCGGCGAGCGGCGGAGCAACGGAGCACAAAATAAGGACTTTTAAAAGTCTGTTCCGCTGAGGGACATCGCTGAAGAGGCTTAACTGGGGTGAAACCCAGGCAGGGTCAGCGCGGCCTCAGGTCCCACAGGGTCACAGAAGGATCGGGGGTGTCTGAGTGTCTCAGAGCTTACAGGTATTAGAACAGGGAAGCCGGCTACAGAGACAGAGCCGAGGAGTAAGCTCTAAACTCGGGGTTGCCTTAAACAGGTCGCAGGCTCGGTCAGCTCGGAGCGCGGCCGGAGGCCAGGGTGACGGGAGTCATTGGGCACTGTTCTCTGAGGGCGCACTGAGGAGTGGGGCACTGGGCTCTCGGCTCCTCTGGGCCAGAGACCGGGAGGCCGCCAACTTCATTCCCGTCTTCCAGAACTCTACGGAAAGTGCTCAGGGAACAAAAGCTCCCGAAAGAAAACCCAGAAAACCTGAGCGGATTATTCAGCCCGGCACCGGGTAAGGGCGGTGCAACTCCGCCTGGGGCAAAGACGCTTGAGAATCACTACAACAGGCCCCTCCCCCCAGAAGAACAATGAGAAACCAAGCCAGGACCAAGTTTACCTACCAAGGAGTGCAGTTTCAATACCAAGGAGAGTGGCAGAATTCCAGAGGAGAATAAAGCAAAGCATGGAACTCATGGCTTTCTCCCCATGATTCTTTAGCCTTGCAGTTAATTTAATTTTTTTCTCTTTTTCAATTTTTTTTCTCTTCTTCTGCTAATTTTTTTTAACTTTTACCGTTTTCTTTTTTAACGTTTTTTAAATAGTTTATCTAATATATATATATATATATATATATATATATATATATATATATATAATTTGTTCCTTTTTATACTTTTTATCGGCTTTCTTTTTTTAATAGTTTCTTTTTTTTTTTCTTTCTGAACCCCTTTTTATCCCCTTTCTCCCCCCTCACGATTTGGGATCTCTTCTGATTTGGCTAAAGCATATTTTCCTGGGGTTGTTGCCACACTTTTAGTATTTTACTTGCTCCTTCATATACTCTTATCTGAACAAAATGACAAGGTGGAAAAATTCACCACAAAAAAAAAGAACAAGAGGCAATACCAAAGGCTAGGGACCTAATCAATACAAACATTGGTAATATGTCAGATATAGAGTTCAGAATGATGATTCTCAAGGTTCTAGCCGGGCTTGAAAAAAGCATGGAAGATATTAAAGCAACCCTCTTGGGAGATATAAAAGCCCTTTCTGGAGAATAAAAGAACTAAAATGTAACCAAGTTGAAATCAAAAAAGCTATTAATGAGGTGCAATCAAAAATGGAGGCTCTGACTGCTAGGATAAATGAGGCAGAAGAAAGAATTAGTGATATAGAAGACCAAATGACAGAGAATAAAGAAGCTGAGCAAAAGAGGGACAAACAGCTACTGGACCACAAGGGGAGAATTCGAGAGATAAGTGACACCATAAGACGAAACAACATTAGAATAATTGGGATTCCAGAAGAAGAGGAAACAGAGAGGGGAGCAGAAGGTATGTTGGAGAGAATTATTGGAGAGAATTTCCCCAATATGGCAAAGGGAACAAGCATCAAAATCCATGAGGTTCAGAGAACCCCCCTCAAAATCAATAAGAATAGGTCCACACCCCGTCACCTAATAGTAAAATTTACAAGTCTTAGTGACAAAGAAAAGATCCTGAAAGCAGCCTGGGAAAATAAGTCTCTAACGTACAATGGTAAAAATATTAGCTTGGCAGCAGACTTATCCACAGAGACCTGACAGGCCAGAAAGAGCTGGCATGATATATTCAGAGTACTAAATGAGAAAAACATGCAGCCAAGAATACTACATCCAGCTAGGCTATCGTTGAAAATAGAAGGAGAGATTAAAAGCTTCCAGGACAAACAAAAACTGAAAGAATTTGCAAATACCAAACCAGCTCTACAGGAAATATTGAAAGGGGTCCTCTAAGCAAAGAGAGACCCTAAAAGTAGTAGATCAGAAAGAAACAGAGACAATATACAATAACAGTCACCTTACAGGCAATACAATGGCACTAAATTCATATCTCTCAATACTTACCCTGAATGTTAATGGGCTAAATGCCCCAATCAAAAGACACAGGGTATCAGAATGGATAAAAAAACAAAACCCATCTATATGTTGCCTACAAGAAACTCATCTTAAACCCGAAGACACCTCCAGGTTTAAAGTGAGGGGGTGGAAAAGAATTTACCATGCTAATGGACATCAGAAGAAAGCAGGAGTGGCAATCCTTATATCAGATCAATTAGATTTTAAGCCAAAGACTATAATAAGAGATGAGGAAGGACACTATATCATACTCAAAGGAACTGTCCAACAAGAAGATCTAACAATTTTAAATATCTATGCCCCTAACGTGGGAGCAGCCAACTATATAAACCAATGAATAACAAAATCAAAGAAACACATCGACAAGAATACAATAATAGTAGGGGATTTTAACACTCCCGTCACTGAAATGGACAGATCATCCAAGCAAAAGATCAACAAGGAAATCAAGGCCTTAAATGACACACTGGACCAGATGGACATCACAGATATATTCAGAACATTTCATCCCAAAGCAACAGAATACACATTCTTCTCTAGTGCACATGGAACATTCTCCAGAATAGATCACATTCTTGGTCCTAAATCAGGTCTCAACCGGTATCAAAAGATTGGGATCATTCCCTGCATATTTTCAGACCACAATGCTCTAAAGCTAGAACTCAATCACAAGAGGAAATTTGGAAAGAACCCAAATACATGGAGACTAAACAGCATCCTTCTAAAGAATGAATGGGTCAACCAGGAAATTAAAGAAGAATTGAAAAAATTTATGGAAACAAATGATAATGAAAACACAACGGTTCAGAATCTGTGGGACACAACAAAGGCAGTCCTGAGAGGAAAATATATAGCGGTACAAGCCTTTCTCAAGAAACAAGAAAGGTCTCAGGTACACAACCTAACCCTACACCTAAAGGAGCTGGAGAAAGAACAAGAAAGAAACCCTAAACCCAGCAGGAGAAGAGAAATCATAAAGATCAGAGCAGAAATCAATGAAATAGAAACCAAAAAAACAATAGAACAAATAACGAAACTAGGAGCTGGTTCTTTGAAAGAATTAATAAGATTGATAAACCCCTGGCCAGACTTATCAAAAAGAAAAGAGAAAGGACCCAAATAAATAAAATCATGAATGAAAGAGGAGAGATCACAACGAACACCAAAGAAATACAGACAATTATAAGAACATACTATGAGCAACTCTACGCCAACAAATTTGACAATCTGGAAGAAGTGGATGCATTCCTAGAGACATATAAACTACCACAACTGAACCAGGAAGAAATGGAAAGCCTGAACAGACCCATAACCAGTAAGGAGATTGAAACAGTCATCAAAAATCTCCAAACAAACCAAAGCCCAGGGCCAGATGGCTTCCCGGGGGAATTCTACCAAACATTTAAAGAAGAACTAATTCCTAGTCTCCTGAAACTGTTCCAAAAAATAGAAATAGAAGGAAACTTCCAAACTCATTTTATGAGGCCAGCATCACCTTGATCCCAAAACCAGACAAGGATCCCATCAAAAAAGAGAACTACAGACCAATATCCTTGAGGAACACAGATGCAAAAATTCTCACCAAAATACTAGCCAATAGGATTCAGCAGTACATTAAAAGGATTATTCACCACGACCAAGTGGGATTTATTCCAGGGCTGCAAGGTTGGCTCAACATCCGCAAATCAATCAATGTGATACAACACATTAATAAAAGAAAGAACAAGAATCATATGATACTCTCCATAGATGCTGAAAAAGCATTTGACAAAGTACAGCATCCCTTCCTGATCAAAACTCTTCAAAGTGTAGGGATAGACGGCACATACCTCAATATTATCAAAGCCATCTATGAAAAATCCACAGCAAATATCATTCTCAATGGAGAAAAACTGAAAGCTTTTCTGCTAAGGTCAGGAACACGGCAGGGATGTCTGTTATCACCACTGCTATTCAACATAGTACTAGAAGTCCTAGCCTCAGCAATCAGACAACAAAAGGAAATTAAAGGCATCCAAATCGGCAAAGAAGAAGTCAAACTCTCACTCTTTGCCGATGATATGATACTATAGTGGAAAACCCAAAAGACTCCATTCCAAAACTGCTAAAACTTGTACAGGAATTCAGGAAAGTGTCAGGATATAAAATCAATGCACAGAAATCAGTTGCATTTCTCTACACCAACAACAAGACAGAAGAAAGAGAAATTAAGGAGTCCATCCCATTTACAATTGCACCCAAAACTATAAGATACCTAGGAATAAGCCTAACCAAAGAGACTAAGAATCTATACACAGAAAACTATAAAGTACTCATGAAAGACATTGAGGAAGACACAAAGAAATGGAAAAATGTTCCATGCTCCTAGATTGGAAGAATAAATATTGTGAAAATGTCTATGCTACCTAAAGCAATCTACACATTTAATGCAATTCCTATCAAAGTACCATCCATTTTTTTCAAAGAAATGGAACAAAATATCCTAAAATTTATATTAAACCAGAAAAGACCTCGAATAGCCAAAGGAATATTGAAAAAGAAAGCCAAAGTTGGTGGCATCACAATTCCGGACTTCAAGCTCTATTACAAAGCTGTCATCATCAAGACAGCATGGTACTGGCACAAAAACAGACACATAGATCAATGGAACAGAATAGAGATCCCAGAAATAGACCTTCAACTCTATGGTCAACTAATCTTCGACAAAGCAGGAAAGAATGTCCAATGGAAAAAAGACAGCCTCTCCAATAAATGGTGTTGGGAAAATTGGACAGCCACATGCAGAAAAATGAAATTGGATCATTTCCTTACACCACACACGAAAATAGACTCAAAATGGATGAAGGATGTCAATGTGAGAAAGGAATCCATCAAAATCCTCGAGGAAAACACAGGCAGCAACCTCTTCGACGTCAGCCGCAGCAACATCTTCCTAGGAACATCACCAAAGGCAAGGGAAGCAAGGGCAAAAATGAACTATTGGGATTTCATCAAGATCAAAAGCTTTTGCACAGCAAAGGAAACAGTTAACAAAACCAAAAGACAACGGACAGAATGGGAGAAGATATTTGCAAATGACATATCAGATAAAGGGCTAGTGTCCAAAATCTATAAAGAACTTAGCAAACTCAACACCCAATGAGCAAATAATCCAATCAAGAAATGGGCAGAGGACATGAACAGACATTTCTGCAAAGAAGACATCCAGATGGCCAACAGACACATGAAAAAGTGCTCCATATCACTCGGCATCAGGGAAATACAAATCAAAACCACCATGAGATATCACCTCACACCAGTCAGAATGGCTAAAATGAACAAGTCAGGAAATGACAGATGCTGGCGAGGATGCGGAGAAAGGGGAACCCTCCTACACTGTTGGTGGGAATGCAAGCTGGTGCAACCACTCTGGAAAACAGCATGGAGGTTCCTCAAAATGTTGAAAATAGAACTACCCTATGACCCAGCAATTGCACTGCTGGGTATTTACCCTAAAGATACAAACGTAGTGATCCGAAGGGGCACGTGCACCCGAATGTTTATAGCAGCAATGTCTACAATAGCCAAACTATGGAAAGAACTTAGATGTCCATCAACAGACGAATGGATAAAGAAGATGTGGTATATATACACAATGGAATACTATGCAGCCATCAAAAGAAATGAAATCTTGCCATTTGCGACGATGTGGATGGAACTAGAGGGTATCATGCTTAGCGAAATAAGTCAATCGGAGAAAGACAACTAACATATGATCTCCCTGATGTGAGAGAGAGGAGATGCAACATGGGGGGTTAAGGGGGTAGGAGAAGAATAAATGTAACAAGATGGGATTGGGAGGGAGACAAACCATAAGTGACTCTTAATCTCACAAAACAAACTGAGGGTTGATGGGGGGGAGGGGGGTTGGGAGAGGGGGGGTGGGGTTATGGATATTGGGGAGGGTATGTGCTATGGTGAGTGCTGTGAAGTGTGTAAACCTGGAGATTCGCAGACCTGTACCCCTGGGGATAAAAATATATGTTTATAAAAAATAAAATTAATAAACTATTTAAAACACGTTAAAAAAGAAAACGGTAAAAGTTAAAAGAATTTAACAGAAGAAGAGAAAAAGAAAAAAAAATTGAAAAAGAAAAAAAAAATTAAATTAACTGCAAGGCTAAAAAATCATGGGGAGAAAGCCATGAGTTCCGTGCTTTGCTTTCTTCTCCTCTGGAATTCCACCGCTCTCCTTGGTATTGAAACTGTACTCCTTGGTAGGTGAACTTGATCCTGGCTGGGTTTCCCGTTGATCTTCTGGGGGAGGGTGCCTGTTGTAGTGATTCTCAAGCATCTTTGCCCCAGGCGGAGTTGCACCGCCGTTACCCGGGGCCGGGCTGAGTAATCCGCTGGGGTTTGCTGGGTTTGCTTTCGGGAGCTTTTGTTCCCTGAGCGCTTTCGTAGAGTTCCGGAGGACGGGAATAAAGATGGCAGCCTCCCGGTCTCTGGCCCGGAGGAGCCGAGAGCCCGGGGCCCCACTCCTCAGTGCGCCCTCAGAGAACAGCGCCCAATGACTCCCGCCACCCTGGCCTCCGGCCACGCTCTGAGCTGACCGAGCCTGCGACCGGTTCAAGGCAACCCCGAGCTGAGAGTCACTCCTCGGCTCTGTCTCTGTAGCCGGCTTCCCTGTTCTAATACCTGTAAGCTCTGAGACACTCAGACACCCCCGATCCTTCTGCGACCCTGCGGGACCTGAGGCCGCCTTGACCCCGCCTGGGCTTCACCCCAGTTAAGCCTCTGGAGCGATGTCCCTCAGTGGAACAGACTTTTAAAAGTCCTGATTTTGCTCCGTTGCTCCGCCGCTCGCCGGGAGCCCGCCCCTCCCCCCGCGGTCTATCTTCCCGTCGCTTTGGATTCACTTTTCCGCCAGTCCTACCTTGCAGAAAGTGGTTGATTTTCTGTTTCTAGAGTTGCTGTTCTTCTTCTCTTCAATCTCCCGTTGGATTTGTAGGTGTTTGCAATCTTTAGATAAGCTATTTAGCTGATCTCCCGCTATCCGAAGTAGTCTCAGCCTGCTACTTCTCCGCCATCTTGACTCCTCTCTCGGGAGACAAACCATAAGTGACTCTTAATCTCACAAAACAAACTCAGGGTTTTGGGGGGAGTGGGTTGGGAGAGAGGGGTGGGGTTATGGATATTAGGGAGGGTATGTGCTATGGTGAGTGCTGTGAAGTGTGTAAACCTGGCGATTCGCAGACCTGTACCCCTGGGGATAAAAATATATGTTTATAAAGCTGTAAAAAAAAAAAAAGAAAAAAGAAAGGATGAATACCCAAGTTTTGTAGCAACATGGACAGGGACTGGAAGAGATTCTGCTGAGTGAAATAAGTCAAGCAGAGAGAGTCAATTATCATATGGTTTCACTTATTTGTGGAGCATAACAAATAGCATGGAGGACAAGGGGAGATGGAGAGGAGAAGGGAGTTGAGGGAAATTGGAAGGGGAGGTGAACCATGAGAGACTATGGACTCTGAAAAACGATCTGAGAATTTTGAAGGGGTGGGGGGTGGGAGGTTGGGGGCACCAGGTGGTGGGTATTGTAGAGGGCACGGATTGCATGGAGCACTGGGTGTGGTGCAAAAATAATGAATACTGTTATGCTGAAAAAATAAAAAATAATTAAAAAAATAAATAAAATTTAAAAAAAATCAACCATTTCCTCTAAGAACAGACAATAATAAAAGCAAACGGGTTAAAGACTTAATTGTGAGACACAAAACCATAAAAATCCAGAAGAGAACATAGGCAGTGATTTTTCTGACATTTTCCCTAGGAATATTTTTTCTAAGTATGTCTTAGGAGGAATATTTTTTTTAGGCATGTCTCAGGAGGCAAAATGCAATATTACTTAGCCATCAGAAAGGATGAATACTCAACTTTTGCATCAACATGGACAGGACTGGAGGAGATTATGTTGAGTGAAATAAGTCAAGCAGAGAAATAAATAAATAATCATATGCTTTCACTTACTTATGAAACATAAGGAATTGCATGTAGGACATTAGGAGAAGGAAAGGAAAAGTGAAGGGGGGGAAATCAGAGGGGGAGACGAACCATGAAAGAATGTGGGCTTTGAGAAGCCAAACAGGATTTTAGAGGGGAGAGAGTGGGGGATGGGTAAGCCTGGTGGTGGGTATTAAGGAGGGCATGTATTGCATGGAGCACTGGGTGTTACACGTAAACAATGAATCTTGGATCACTATATCAAAGACTAATGATGTGTTATACATAAACAATGAGTCTTGGAACACTACATCAAAAATTAGTAATGTATGGTGACTAACATAACACAATAAAATTAAAAAAAATCTAGTGATGTATGGTAACTAACATAACAATAAAACTTTTAAAAGATTAAAAATAAGTAAGGAAGGGGCAAGATGGTGGAGAAGTAGGCAATGCTGTTTCCATCAGTCCCATAAGGTGAGCTGATTATCTACCAGAATACTCTGAACATCCATGAAATCAGCCTGAGATGTAGGATTATATACATCTGTACCTCTACCAGGGCAGAAGATGCCAGTGGTGAGTTAAAGCAGTGGAATTTGAATGATTGGACTGATATCTGAGAATAAACAGAAGGGGGAGGGAGCCACCAGAAGTGAACCATTGGAAAGTAATACCCCAATATGAGTGCCCTGTGATTAGGGGCTAGCATTAACTTGGAGTCTGTTTAAAAGCACTCAAAAAGAGCAAAAGATTTTAAGGGGAAACTGGTGGGCTTGGGTGGTCATGGGCACAGACTTAAGCCCACGGACCCAGAACAACAACTGCCAGTGCCATGCCAGAAAGAGTGTGACTAAGCATCCAGGCCATGGTCCCTAAGCAGCTGGTGCATGAGAGAGTCTGGGTGGGTGCCAGCCACTGCTTTCTAGAATCACAGCCTTTTGCACTCTGCACACACGCTGCATGACCAGGGGCTGAGCAGTGCTCCACACTCTCCCCTGAGAGAGGTCCTTGTGGGTGCTAGCCGGTGGTCTCTAGGACCCAAGAGAGTCTGAACACTCCCAGCCTGGGAAGGCATGAAAATCTCTGCTGAGATCTCTCCTCTCAGGCGGTCTGAATATGCCCAGACAGCCATGGCAAAGACAGCCACTGGAAGCAGGCTCTCTGGACCAATATTGCTTGCGGTTTTCATAGAACTGGGGTACAGAGACAAGCAGGAGCTCCTGCAACCCCTGAGACAGTGGCTGGGTATGTGCTCTGTCAGTGGGAGGTGGCAGAAGGGGAGTCTGTGCTCTGGACCATCTAAAGGGAAACAGACTGAAGCGTGTCTCTGAGATGGAGGTCTGGGTGCAGTTTGCTTTCCTCTAAACCTCCGAAGAACCATCAAAATCTGCCAAGGCGGCAAGGCGGGGCGGGGGGGGGGGGGGGGGGAGGAGAGGACCCTCCAGAGAACAAAAGCTTGACAAACCAGTTTCCTCAGAGCCCAGCCCCTTGATAGGGAGCAAGAGGACTCAGCCCAAGCAGGACTGCCTGAAAAACAATGTGGCAGACCCCTCCCCCAGAAAGGCAGCCAAAAAATTGAGAGGATAACCACTACAGGGTCCCCATAAAACTATAAAACCCCAATATCAGGGAATAGAAGATATTAAGCTCCTGATATTGCCCTAAAATCTGTATAATTCAGATATACTTTATTTTTAATTCATTACCACTATTCTCATTCTTTTTAATTTTTTTTAATTTTTTTAACCTATTTGCCATCACAACGAGAGGTTCAATACAACAAATTCCACAATAACTTTTTAACTTGAACTTTTTTTGATACACATACCCGTGTTTTCTTTTGCTTATCTATTTTTTAATATTCATATAGAGATAAGATTCAAGGTAATCCTCTTTCCCCAATCAATACTACCCCTATATAAACCAGTTTTAATCCCCCTTTATCTCTGGAAAGTTGAGTCCTTTAACTAAGATATCAGGATACACCCAGGAAGAACCAAAATAACCTTCCTCGTCCACACTAAGGATTTATAACCACCCTCCCATCTTTTTCTTCTATCATTGTTTCTGTGTATTTGTTTTTGTTCTAGTATTATATAAACCTTATACTTGGGGTTCATTTGGATGGGTTCTTTTTTTCTTGTGATTTAATTTGTTGGCCTTTTTGTTTGTCTGTTTTTGTCTGTATACCATATAAATCTTACCTTTGGGGCCCATTCTGGCTAGGTCTTCTCATTTTGTTTCATTTTTTTCCTGTCTTTCTCTTTCTCTCTTTTTCTCTTTTTTCTTTCTTTTTGGCGGGGACTGTTGATCCTCAGAAGCGTTCCAGGGTGCACCTTGCCTGGATCATAGTTCATACATTCAGCTACACATCCCCTAGCCAATCTCTCACTAAAATGACTAAGAGGAGGAATGCCCAACAGAATAAAAATTCAGAGACTGCGCCATCTCCATCAGAGCTATTGGATATGAACATAAACAGTATGTCGGAAAGGGAATTCAGGGTAACAATTATCCAGGCAGTGGCGAAGTTGGAGAAAACCATTAATGACAACATGGAATTGATTAGGGCAGAAGTGAAAGTCACCAGGGAAGAAGTTAAAAATACCATCAGTGAGTCCCAGTCTAATCTAAATTCTCAAACACCTAGGGTAACAGAGGCAGAAGATAGAATTAGTGATCTAGAAAAAAAATGATAAAAAGGATCAGGAGGAGGCCTGGAACAAAGAGGTTAGAAGTGTTGAAAACAGAATTAGGGAAATTAATGAGGCCATGAAACGTTCCAAAGTCAGAATTATTGGAATCCCAATAAAGGGGGGGGGGAGGAGAAAGAAAGAAGACTAGAGGATATAGCTGAACAAATTCTCCATGAAAAATTTCCCAATTTGGGGAATGGAACGAGAGTTCATGTCCTAGAGGCAGAAAGGTCTCCCCCCAAGATCATAGAATCTAGAAGACCTCCAGACACCTCATTGTGAAACTGATGAATCATAATTTTAGACAGGATCTCTTGAAAGAAGGGGGGTGGGGAGATTTCTTACGTACAGTGGAAGGCCCATTCAGAATAACGTCAGACCTGTCCACAGAAGCCTGGAAAGCCAGAAAGGGCTGGCAAGGCATATTCAAGTCACTAAATAAAAAGAACATGCGGTCAAGAATACTTTATACAGCAAGACTGACATTCAAAATGGATGGAAAGATAAAGATCTTCCAAGACCCACAAGGTTTAAAAGAGTATGTGACCACCAAGCCAGCACTACAAGAAATATTAAGGGGGGGGGGTTATAAAAGAAGAAAGAACCCAAGAGTGTCATAGAACAGAAAGATACGGAGACAATCTATAGAAACAAGGACTTCACAGGCAACAAAATGTCAATAAAAAATGTAGCTCTCAATAACCACTCTCAATGTGAATGGCCTAAATGCTCCCATAAAACAGCACAGGGTTTCAGACTGGATAAAACGACAGGACCCATCCATATGTTTTGTACAAGATACCCATTTTGAACCTAAGGATACATCCAGACTAAAAGTGAAGGGATGGAGAATCATCATTCACCTTTCTTTTAAGGTCCATATCAGTGGACCTTAAAAGAAGGCTGGGGTAGCAATTCTCATATCCAATAAATTAGATTTTAAACTAAAGACTGTAGTCAGAGATACAGAAGGACACTACATCATTCTTAAAGGGTCTATCCACCAAGAAGAACTAACAATTGTAAATATCCATGCCCCCAGTATGGGAGTAGCCAACTATGTAAGACAACTGTTACTCAAGATAAAGAGTCGTATTGAGGGCGCCTGGGTGGCTCAGTGGGTTAAGCCGCTGCCTTCGGCTCAGGTCATGATCTCAGGGTCCTGGGATTGAGTCCCACATCGGGCTCTCTGCTCAGCAAGAAGCCTGCTTCCCTCTCTCTCTCTCTCTGCCTGCCTCTCCGTCTACTTGTGATCTCTCTCTGTCAAATAAATAAATAAAGTCTTTAAAAAAAAAGCTTAAAAAAAAAGAGTCGTATTGATATGAATACATTAATAATAGAGGATCTTAACACACCACTTTCAATAATAGATCATCCAAGCAGAAAATCCATGAGGAAACAAGAGCATTGAATGACACACTGGACCAGATGGACCTTGTGGATATATACAGAACATTGCACCCCAAAACAACAGAATACTCATTCTTCTTGAATACACATGGAAATTTCTCCAGAATAGAACACGCACTGGGTCACAAATCAGGACTCAACCAATACCAAAAGATTGAGATTATTCCCTGCATAATCTCAGACCACAATGCTTTGAAACTGGAACTCAACCAAAAGAAAAAGTTTGGAAGGAATTCAAACATTTGGAAGCTAAAGACCACCCTGCTTAAGAACGTTCACATCAACCAGGAGATCAAAGAAGAACTTAAACAATGAAGACAATTGTAAATTATAAGAGTGAAGACACTTCAGTCCAAAACTTATGGGATATAGCAAAGGCAGTCCTAAGGGGGAAATACATAGCCATCCAAGCTTCCCTCTTAAAAAAAAAAGAAAAAAGAAAAAAAGAAAAATCCAGAATACACCAGCTCTCCTTACACCTAAAGAACTGGAGAATCAACAACAAACCAAGTCAACCCCACACACGAGAAGGGAAATAATCAAGACTAGAATAGAGATCAATGAGATAGAAACTAGAGACACCGTAGAGCACATCAACAAAACTAGAAGCTTTTTTTTTTTAAAGAATCAATAAGATCGATAAGCCATTGTCCAAACTAATCCAAAAGAAAAGAGAGAGGACCCAAACTAATAAAATTATAAATGAAAAGAGAGAGATCACAACTAACAGAAGGGAAATAGAAACAATCACCAGAAATTATTATCAATAGTTATGTGCCAAAAAGTTAAGCAACCTAGATGAAATGGATGCATTCCATTTGGAGATTCTATAAATCTCCAAAACTGAATCAGGAAGAAATGGACAACCTACCTGAATAGACCAATATCTAGTAAGGAGACTGAAGCAGTGATCAAAAACCTCCCAAAAAACAAGAGCCAAGGACCTCATGGATTCACTGAAGAATTCTACCAAACATTCAAAAAAGAAATAATAACTATTCTCTGGAAGTTGTTTCAAAAACTTGAGGCAGAAGAAAGACTTCCAGACACTTTATGAAGCCAGCATTACCCTGATCCCTAAACCAGGCAAAGACCCCACCAATAAGGACAATATCAGTTCAATATCCCAGATGAATATGGATGCTAAGATTCTCAACAAGATCCTAGCTAATAAGATCCAACAGTACATTAAAAAGATTATCCACCATGACCAGGTGGGATTTATCCCTGGGTTGCAAGGGTGGTTCGACATTCTCAAATCAATCAATGTGATAGAGCAAATCAATAAGAGAAGAGAGAAGAACCACAAGGTTCTCTCAATTGATGCAGAAAAAAAAAAAAAACATTTAACAAAATCCAGCATCCATTCCTGATTAAAACTCTTCAAATGGGGATAGAGGGAACATTCCTCAACTTCATAAAATCTATCTATGAAAAACCCACAGCAAACATCATCCTCAATGGGAAAAAGCTGAGAGCCTTTCCTGTGAGATCAGGAACACGACAAGGATACCCAATCTCACCACTCTTGTTCAACATAGTATGAGAAGTGCCGCGGACTGTCAGCGGTGAGTCTGCGGGGGGATCCTTGGATAAGCAGGTATGGGGTGGATTCGGCGCGACAGACAGAGAGGCACACTCAAGGCGTGTATCAGCTGCTGCGATTTATTGCGGTGAGTATCAGTTTTTATATGCATTGTACATGGAACATTGGCACAGGATCAAATATGATGTTTCTTACTCAGAATAGCCTAACATTTGGTTACGTATTAGCCTAAAGTTAGCCTAAACAATAGCTATTCAGCCTGAGGTTATACTTGCTGGACATGCGGTTTTGACTAGTTTCCTATTGCCTATTTAGTCCCTTCAGCGGGGCGAACCGACCTAACGGATATTGATTAATTGTACCTTTGTCCATCTATTTAGGGAACTATATTTTACTTTCCTTCCCTTATGAGTAACCCACCGCGTGAGGCTTGAATCATATATTCCTGTGTAAGGAAGTGGTGCATCAGTGGGTTGCAATTTATAAGGACCTGTATACGTGCCAGGCGTCCATCATTTTCCCTCAATCTTTACTTGCAATGTGTGATTTCCCCGACATACTTTTAATCCTAAATGTTTATAATAATCTTCATCCTTATCGTGTTTACTTTTAGTCTCACTTTGTGTGGATCTTTTATTCCTATTTCTTGTAAGTCTTCCTAGTTCTAACTTTTGTAAGGCGTCTAAAATTTCCCCAAAAGACCCCGAAGAATTCTTAAGCATAATGATTAAAGCTTGACCTAGATCAGAGTCTTTATTTGTAACAGTTCTGTTGTTTGAGAGCGATTGCCAAGAAACAATAAGCCTAAAGCAATGGTGATAAGAAACACCCAGGTGCTAAATGCGGCCCAGCAGGTCCCCAGGAGTGGAACACAGCTTCGTGGGAGCTTCTGCGACCCAATACCAGAGGGCTTAGCCACTTCAGGCACGTACCCCTGGACTAGCAGCCATTGAAGCGATTTGCTTGCCATGCTGCACAGTCGCTGGTGCGGGTGCGGCAGTTCCTCCTTTTTTATTTTTTAGACGAATGATAGCTACCTCCTCCTTGAGGTTTGCTAGGGACCGCAGTAACACCTTAAAAAGAATGGGAAAGATAATAATGACAATGAGCACTAATAAAGCTCCTACACCAAGGCATATAAAATATTGAATCCATGTCCATGGATTCAAATTTTTAATTTTCTCAGTGAGGGAAGAAGCTAATCCACTGATGTCCCAGGAACTGAGATGAGCATTGCTCATTTCTGTTATTTTATCCTGCAATTCTTTCTGGTTGTAGGAAATATCTGTGTCTTTCCAAATTCCTAATAAGTGATTTCTAGTTCTATTCCAGTCTTCAGTAGCATTATATGACAATGGAGTTACGCAGATATATTTAAAATCTGCATGACATTTGGTGGACAGCCTGGCTTTTAGGTTAGCCATATCTTTCCCTAATTCTAATATTACTTCTTCCAAAGCATTTAATCTGATCTCTAGTTTTTGATCAATAATACGTTGCTCTGAAATTGCTAAGGTTATGTTTTTATGCATTTTATTCACATAATGTGCAGTTTGCATTGTTTTTACTAACGCTGTGGTTGAAACTGCAAAAGATGTTATGATAGCAATGAGTGCAGTGATACCTAATATGAGACCTGCTATAAAGCGTTTAGGTCTGATCAATTAATTGAGTGTCTTCAAAGTTTGTAAGGCTGAATTTTCGTACCATGTCTTATTTCCTAAATCTACAGGCACTAATACGTAAGCAGGTCTTTTGACCACAATTACGGTAGGTAGGTCCTTATCAATGCTAGAATCAATACAATTTGATAAAATACAAGCAGGACAATGAATTTCATATGAATTACCATATTTTTTCACATGTATCATCTTATTAGATCCTATTAAAAGAGCAAAAGGATATGGCACACAGGCTATAGCAGCATGAATTGTATAAGCAGTACTCTTAGGTTCCTTCACTAAAATCATATTAGCTGCAGCAGTTAATCTAAACAGATCACTTTGCCCTGGAAAGAATTTATCATTCGTTATATCTTTTAAGAACCAAATGGGTGATACCCATCCTGCAGAATACCATCTACTAATGGGCTGCTGTACTGGTGGCTGGTAATTATTGAACTTATTGGTGTTATTTATCAAATAAGCATTGTAGTTGTAGTCAGGGGAAGACATAGAGAAATCCCATATCTCTTCTTTACTCCCCATAGGATGGTATTTACATCCTTTATATATAAAGCCACAATCAAGCCAATGAGGATATTCGTCTTCATATTCTTCCCAGTAATAATCTTTTTTATATTTAAGAGGACAGTGTTTTAAATGATTAGGGATTTTCTCTTTAGGATCTACTGTATCATTATAATTATAATATCCCAAAGTCTGTAGTTGAATTTCCCACATATGTCTCTTACCTTCTGGTACATTCTTACGCTGTCCTGATTCCTTGCTTGCCTCTGGAGTGTCTGTCAGAAAGGTTCTATAGCTGACTGACAGACATCTGGGAGGTGGGACTCCTTTAAGTGTGAGACATATGGGCAGAGCATCAGAGAGCCCTTGATAATTTACATACCCTGAAGAATTTTGGCCCATGTGGAAATCAGGGGATCCCCCTAAAATTTCAGTAATATTAGTCATTACTTTAACATGTTCTCCTTCATGCCAACCTACAGGGTGTAATAAGGGAGGTTTTGGGATGTATGCCCAAAAACTCTCTGCATCGGCTAGGGTCATCTGACCGTTAAGTACAGCTAACATTGCCAAGAACAAATACATAGGTTGATCAGGTGTCTGAGTTTTCGTCAGGATTGCTTTTGCCTCTTAGGTTAGCATTCGTAGTTGAGTGAAGGTTGGAACTTTCTTTTCTTTTGTTTTCTTCTCCAGCTGCATCCCGCTGAACTTGCGGCTGATTTCGCTTATTTGTCGTCTGTGCTTTCGTTTCCGCTTGGGTCGTTGCTTCTGCTGAGCAGTGCCGAATGAGCCGATCTGGGATCCAGATGGGGGATTCTGCATTCTGTGGAAATACACAAGCATAGCCTCGTCCAGAGGCAATTAACACATCGGGCCCTTTCCAAACTCCTTCTAAAAGATCCTTCCATTTTACCAAGGGATGCCTATCATTTTCAGGCTTTCTCCAATGTCTTTCTGCGGCAGTTGTACCTTGATCATTTTGATTTAAATAATTTAGTACAAATAGTGTGTGATTTAAAATATGATGAGGAGAATAATATGAATTAGCAGATCTTAATTTTTGCACTTGTGCTTTAAGAATTTGATGAGTCCGTTCCACAATTCCTTGTCCTTGAGGGTTATAAGGAATTTCTGTTTTGCATTGAATATGCCAATTATCCAAAAATCTTTGGAATCCTTTTGATGTATAAGCAGGGCCATTATCTGTTTTTATCTGTTGAGGGCGACCCATATATGCTAAGCTGGCTATCATATGTTGCACAACATCCTTTGTAGCTTCCCCTGCTGGAGCTGAGGCATAAATTAAATGAGAATATGTATCTACTGTCACATGCACATATTTCAATTTCCCAAATTCTGGGATATGTGTTACATCCATTTGCCAAATGTTATTAGGTGTTAATCCTCTAGGATTGACTCCCATCTTCTGTGTACTATTTTATTCTGGACAATGTTTACATCGTTTGACTATCTCCCTAGCTTGTTCTCTGGTCAGCTTATATTCATACCTTAAAGCCTGTGCATTCTGATGATGCAAGGCGTGACTATTAATTCCTTCTTCTAAAGCTGTCATGATTCTTGTATAAGAATCAGCAAGAGCATTCCCTTGACTAAGAGGTCCGGGTAATTGAGTATGACCTCTTATATGTGCAACATGATATTTATTGACTCTTTGCAGTATCAATACTTTTAACTCTTTCAATTTCTTAGTGATTTTTGTTCGAGGAGAAACGGTTGCGGTTTCCAGAGCAGGAAATAGGCCAGCCGCATATTTTGAATCTGTATAAAGGTTAAAAGGATGTTGATGGTTTTTAAAGGCAAGTATGACAGCCTCTATTTCTGCTTGCTGTGCAGAATTTTCTGTTTCTGTCTTAATTAAAGGAGGTCGACCTTCTGCTATAACCATAGACCTTCCATTAACAGATCCGTCTGTGAATATATTTATAGCTCCCGTGATGGGTTTTTCAGACCACTGTCTGGGGAAAATCACTTCTGTGCTTTGTACAAAATTTAATATAGGATCTTTAGGTAGGTGAAATTGCACATCACCTGTATATCCGGCTAGGGCAATTCCCCAATCTTCATGTTCTTGTAAGAGATAGTCGAATTGGTGCCGGGTATAGGGGACTATTAAAATATGAAAATCTGACCCAAGTAATTCTTTGGACTTGCTTCTTCCCTTCATAATCAAATGTGCACATAAAGTCTCATATGCTGAAATGATCTTTGTTGCTATATGAGGTAAGCTCAACCATTCTAAAACTCCTTTTTGCCAAAGACATCCTGTTGGTGTATGAGCAGTTTTCATGACACAGAAAGTCCAAGGCAAGTTATAATCAATTCTATGTACTACTGCATCAGCTAATTTTTCTTCAACTAATTCTAAAGCTCTTTTTGCTTCCGCTGTTAAGTATCTAGGAGAGTTTGGATTGGAATCACCGTTTAATGCCTCAAACAGAGGTTTTAATTCTCCTGTAGTAATCTTCAAATAGGGTCTCACCCAATTGATATTGCCAAGTACTTTCTGCATATCATTTAACGTTTGCATTTTATCCCTTCGTATCTGAAATTTCTGTGTTCTAATCTCATTTCCACATATAGATGTTCCCAGATATTTAATTTCTCCATGTTTCTGAATTTTTTCTGGGGCAATTATTAACCCCCTATCTTGTAAGGCTACTGTTAATTCTAACAATAATTGCTCCAATTTTTGTTGATCAGGTAAAGACAACAATATGTCATCCATATAATGAATTATATATGCCTGAGGATATTGATCTCTGATTCTTTGTATAGCCTGTGCTACAAATTTTTGACACAAGGTAGGACTATTTTTCATTCCTTGAGGTAAGACTTTCCATTGATAACGCTTATAAGGCTCTTTAAAATTTATTGAGGGAACGCTAAATGCAAATCTTTGACTATCCTCTGGTTGCAGTCTGATAGTGAAAAAACAATCCTGAAGATCAATTACAATTAAAGGCCATCCCTTTGGCACCGCCACCGGGGATGGAAGCCCAGGCTGCAATGCCCCCATATCATTCATTGTGGCATTTACTGCCCGGAGGTCCTGCAACAACCTCCATTTTCCTGACTTCTTTTTTATGACAAATATTGGAATATTCCATGGACTGTTACTTTCCATAAGGTGACCCTTTTTTAATTGTTCTTTTACAATTTCTTGAATAGCCTGTATTTTTTCTTCATTAAGGGGCCATTGATTAAGCCATACAGGCTGATCGTCTTTCCAATTGATCTTTTCTGCCATAGGAGTACAATCAATGGCCCCTAGGATAAATCCTGATGTGCAGGTTCTGTAGTTAATGCCAAGTCCATGTCCTGCATTATATCTCTCCCCCACAATGTGAAAGGTAAGGTTGGGATGACATAAGGATGAATGACGCCTGTTTTTCCTTCACAATTCCAATGTAAGGAACTACTGCTTTTTACAACCCCAGTAGCCACTCCTAATCCTTGTAGAGAGGTTGCAGTATTATGTGTAGGCCAGGACTGAGGCCAATCTTTTCCTGCTATACAGGTTTTGTCGGCTCCAGTATCCAAGAGACCTTTAATTGGTTTGCCGTTAATAAGTATGACCTTCATAGGCCTTTGAGAGCTTATCTCAGCAGTCCATGCTACCACATCTGAGGACCCAAATGGACCTTGTCCTCGGTTGTTCTGCGATTCTTTTGCAGGCAATTTCAGATGAGGAAGAAGGAGAAGTTGGGCAATTCTGTCCCCTTTTCTGATTATACAGGTAGGTTTGCTTCCTTTAATCATTACTTTAGTTTCTCCTTCAAAATCTGAATCTATTACCCCAGGGAGAACTTCTAACCCCCTTTTATAATTAGAGCTCCGTCCGATGATTAAACCAGTGGTTCCCTCAGGGAGGAGACCACATACTGATGTTGGGAGTAAAACTACCCCATCAGAGTTTGAAAAGATAATGTCTTTTGAGGCAGCTAAGTCTAAGCCAGCACTACCAGGTGTGGCCCGAGGCAAATCATAAATGGTAAAGATTGGTGCTTCTGGATTTAATGCTGAGGTACTACAGGGGGATTTCTCTGAATCTCTTTCCTCTCTTTGTGAGGGGCTGAGAGGAGGCCCCTTTACTCGTTTTTTGAGTCTTCCTCCTTAGATTCTTCGTCAAGTCTATTTCCTTCTTTGTCAAATTTTGATCTGCATTCATTCTTCCAATGTTTTCCCTTTTTACATCTGGGGCATACACCTGGTGGGGGTTTTTTGACCTCTTTTGTCCCTTTTAGACAGTCCTTTTTCATATGATCTGCATTCCCACAGGAGAAACATGTAAGCCCTTGATTTGCTTGGCCATTGGGTCTTTTCCCATTACCATAAGTTTGTCTCACAAAGGCAGTATATTTCTGTCCTTTCATGGCTGCTGCATAGGCCATCCCTTGAACCACTGCAGGGGAAGCATCTATGCATGCTTTAATATATTCTTGCACAGTCCCTGTGCGTCTCAAGGGTCTTATAAGATCCTGACACAAGGAGTTGGCATTTTCCCATGCTAATTGTTTTAATAATATGTCTGTGCCTTCGCAATGAGGCATCATTCTATTTAAGGCTTCCTCTAGTCTGGAGACAAAATCTGCATATGGTTCTTCATTACCTTGCTTTATTCCAGCCAAGACAGTCTTTTTGGCCCCTGGTGGAGGAATAGCCCTCCATGCTAGAACTGCATTAGTAGTAACTTCCTTCAATACAGCTTTTGTTAGCTTAATCTGGGACACAGGGGTAAGGTAAGCTCCTGTGCCTAAAAGCATATCTAAAGTTATCTTAAAGCCTCGTTTACCTGAGTACCTTTGTACTGTTTCTTTGCATTTATCTTCATATTCTGTTCTCCATACTACATAATCCCCTGGTGTTAAGGTTGATTTTGCTGTTTGATGCCAATCATGTGGAGTCAACCATTGGCTAGCAACCATTTCGACCACCTGTATGGTATAGGGTGCTGAGGGCCCCATATTTTTTACAGCTCCTTGCAGTTCTTTTAGAGTTTTTAAAGGCAATGGTTCCCAGACAGGAGAATCCTCATCATCACTATCTTCAGTATATACTACTGGAAAAGCAAAGGAGGTATCCCCCTCATCTCTTGCTTGAGCCATGGCTCCTGCAAATCCCACAGGAGGCATATACTTTCGACGTGGGGCAGGGACTGGCCTTTTATGTTTCACTTTGGGGCGAGCCATAAGTACATAATCATCCTGATCTTCATGGTACCGTGCTGCCTCATCCTCTAAATCAGCCTCATCTTCAGGAGAAAGAATATCATCACTATCAGTATTAGGCAAATCTTTGCCATGAGTGGAACCATAATTCTTTTTATTATCTCCACAAAGTTTTGTAGCCTCTTTTGTTATGGAGGCAGCTTCTGCTGATAACAATACCAAGTCTGATTTTTCTGTTAGGATTTCCCTCATTTGTAACCATATGGGGTAAGCCTGTCGAGGGACTGATTCTTCCCCATGCTCTGCTGTATACCGTCTCATTTCTCTCCCGACCCGTTTCCAGTCTTCTAAATTAAGACCTCCTTCTTCAGGAAACCATGGGGAAACTTTCATAAGGAACTGATAAAATTCTATAGCTGTGCCCTCTTTTACTTTTAACCCCCGTTCAGCGAGAAGGCGTTGTAAAACTGACACAAAAAGTTTCTGACCTTTTGATCCTGAGCCGCCCATGATGCACTTAATATTCCTTTATTACTCACCCTTAACCTGCTATACCTTCTTTATCAGGCGGAACTGCAGCTCCCTCGGTGAGATCCTATCCACCCCTGAAATAGGAGAAAAAGAATATACCTGTCCCAAGGTCCCTGTTCGGGCGCCAGCTGCCGCGGACTGTCAGCGGTGAGTCTGCGGGGGGATCCTTGGATAAGCAGGTATGGGGTGGATTCGGCGCGACAGACAGAGAGGCACACTCAAGGCGTGTATCAGCTGCTGCGATTTATTGCGGTGAGTATCAGTTTTTATATGCATTGTACATGGAACATTGGCACAGGATCAAATATGATGTTTCTTACTCAGAATAGCCTAACATTTGGTTACGTATTAGCCTAAAGTTAGCCTAAACAATAGCTATTCAGCCTGAGGTTATACTTGCTGGACATGCGGTTTTGACTAGTTTCCTATTGCCTATTTAGTCCCTTCAGCGGGGCGAACCGACCTAACGGATATTGATTAATTGTACCTTTGTCCATCTATTTAGGGAACTATATTTTACTTTCCTTCCCTTATGAGTAACCCACCGCGTGAGGCTTGAATCATATATTCCTGTGTAAGGAAGTGGTGCATCAGTGGGTTGCAATTTATAAGGACCTGTATACGTGCCAGGCGTCCATCATTTTCCCTCAATCTTTACTTGCAATGTGTGATTTCCCCGACATACTTTTAATCCTAAATGTTTATAATAATCTTCATCCTTATCGTGTTTACTTTTAGTCTCACTTTGTGTGGATCTTTTATTCCTATTTCTTGTAAGTCTTCCTAGTTCTAACTTTTGTAAGGCGTCTAAAATTTCCCCAAAAGACCCCGAAGAATTCTTAAGCATAATGATTAAAGCTTGACCTAGATCAGAGTCTTTATTTGTAACAGTTCTGTTGTTTGAGAGCGATTGCCAAGAAACAATAAGCCTAAAGCAATGGTGATAAGAAACACCCAGGTGCTAAATGCGGCCCAGCAGGTCCCCAGGAGTGGAACACAGCTTCGTGGGAGCTTCTGCGACCCAATACCAGAGGGCTTAGCCACTTCAGGCACGTACCCCTGGACTAGCAGCCATTGAAGCGATTTGCTTGCCATGCTGCACAGTCGCTGGTGCGGGTGCGGCAGTTCCTCCTTTTTTATTTTTTAGACGAATGATAGCTACCTCCTCCTTGAGGTTTGCTAGGGACCGCAGTAACACCTTAAAAAGAATGGGAAAGATAATAATGACAATGAGCACTAATAAAGCTCCTACACCAAGGCATATAAAATATTGAATCCATGTCCATGGATTCAAATTTTTAATTTTCTCAGTGAGGGAAGAAGCTAATCCACTGATGTCCCAGGAACTGAGATGAGCATTGCTCATTTCTGTTATTTTATCCTGCAATTCTTTCTGGTTGTAGGAAATATCTGTGTCTTTCCAAATTCCTAATAAGTGATTTCTAGTTCTATTCCAGTCTTCAGTAGCATTATATGACAATGGAGTTACGCAGATATATTTAAAATCTGCATGACATTTGGTGGACAGCCTGGCTTTTAGGTTAGCCATATCTTTCCCTAATTCTAATATTACTTCTTCCAAAGCATTTAATCTGATCTCTAGTTTTTGATCAATAATACGTTGCTCTGAAATTGCTAAGGTTATGTTTTTATGCATTTTATTCACATAATGTGCAGTTTGCATTGTTTTTACTAACGCTGTGGTTGAAACTGCAAAAGATGTTATGATAGCAATGAGTGCAGTGATACCTAATATGAGACCTGCTATAAAGCGTTTAGGTCTGATCAATTAATTGAGTGTCTTCAAAGTTTGTAAGGCTGAATTTTCGTACCATGTCTTATTTCCTAAATCTACAGGCACTAATACGTAAGCAGGTCTTTTGACCACAATTACGGTAGGTAGGTCCTTATCAATGCTAGAATCAATACAATTTGATAAAATACAAGCAGGACAATGAATTTCATATGAATTACCATATTTTTTCACATGTATCATCTTATTAGATCCTATTAAAAGAGCAAAAGGATATGGCACACAGGCTATAGCAGCATGAATTGTATAAGCAGTACTCTTAGGTTCCTTCACTAAAATCATATTAGCTGCAGCAGTTAATCTAAACAGATCACTTTGCCCTGGAAAGAATTTATCATTCGTTATATCTTTTAAGAACCAAATGGGTGATACCCATCCTGCAGAATACCATCTACTAATGGGCTGCTGTACTGGTGGCTGGTAATTATTGAACTTATTGGTGTTATTTATCAAATAAGCATTGTAGTTGTAGTCAGGGGAAGACATAGAGAAATCCCATATCTCTTCTTTACTCCCCATAGGATGGTATTTACATCCTTTATATATAAAGCCACAATCAAGCCAATGAGGATATTCGTCTTCATATTCTTCCCAGTAATAATCTTTTTTATATTTAAGAGGACAGTGTTTTAAATGATTAGGGATTTTCTCTTTAGGATCTACTGTATCATTATAATTATAATATCCCAAAGTCTGTAGTTGAATTTCCCACATATGTCTCTTACCTTCTGGTACATTCTTACGCTGTCCTGATTCCTTGCTTGCCTCTGGAGTGTCTGTCAGAAAGGTTCTATAGCTGACTGACAGACATCTGGGAGGTGGGACTCCTTTAAGTGTGAGACATATGGGCAGAGCATCAGAGAGCCCTTGATAATTTACATACCCTGAAGAATTTTGGCCCATGTGGAAATCAGGGGATCCCCCTAAAATTTCAGTAATATTAGTCATTACTTTAACATGTTCTCCTTCATGCCAACCTACAGGGTGTAATAAGGGAGGTTTTGGGATGTATGCCCAAAAACTCTCTGCATCGGCTAGGGTCATCTGACCGTTAAGTACAGCTAACATTGCCAAGAACAAATACATAGGTTGATCAGGTGTCTGAGTTTTCGTCAGGATTGCTTTTGCCTCTTAGGTTAGCATTCGTAGTTGAGTGAAGGTTGGAACTTTCTTTTCTTTTGTTTTCTTCTCCAGCTGCATCCCGCTGAACTTGCGGCTGATTTCGCTTATTTGTCTTCTGTGCTTTCGTTTCCGCTTGGGTCGTTGCTTCTGCTGAGCAGTGCCGAATGAGCCGATCTGGGATCCAGATGGGGGATTCTGCATTCTGTGGAAATACACAAGCATAGCCTCGTCCAGAGGCAATTAACACATCGGGCCCTTTCCAAACTCCTTCTAAAAGATCCTTCCATTTTACCAAGGGATGCCTATCATTTTCAGGCTTTCTCCAATGTCTTTCTGCGGCAGTTGTACCTTGATCATTTTGATTTAAATAATTTAGTACAAATAGTGTGTGATTTAAAATATGATGAGGAGAATAATATGAATTAGCAGATCTTAATTTTTGCACTTGTGCTTTAAGAATTTGATGAGTCCGTTCCACAATTCCTTGTCCTTGAGGGTTATAAGGAATTTCTGTTTTGCATTGAATATGCCAATTATCCAAAAATCTTTGGAATCCTTTTGATGTATAAGCAGGGCCATTATCTGTTTTTATCTGTTGAGGGCGACCCATATATGCTAAGCTGGCTATCATATGTTGCACAACATCCTTTGTAGCTTCCCCTGCTGGAGCTGAGGCATAAATTAAATGAGAATATGTATCTACTGTCACATGCACATATTTCAATTTCCCAAATTCTGGGATATGTGTTACATCCATTTGCCAAATGTTATTAGGTGTTAATCCTCTAGGATTGACTCCCATCTTCTGTGTACTATTTTATTCTGGACAATGTTTACATCGTTTGACTATCTCCCTAGCTTGTTCTCTGGTCAGCTTATATTCATACCTTAAAGCCTGTGCATTCTGATGATGCAAGGCGTGACTATTAATTCCTTCTTCTAAAGCTGTCATGATTCTTGTATAAGAATCAGCAAGAGCATTCCCTTGACTAAGAGGTCCGGGTAATTGAGTATGACCTCTTATATGTGCAACATGATATTTATTGACTCTTTGCAGTATCAATACTTTTAACTCTTTCAATTTCTTAGTGATTTTTGTTCGAGGAGAAACGGTTGCGGTTTCCAGAGCAGGAAATAGGCCAGCCGCATATTTTGAATCTGTATAAAGGTTAAAAGGATGTTGATGGTTTTTAAAGGCAAGTATGACAGCCTCTATTTCTGCTTGCTGTGCAGAATTTTCTGTTTCTGTCTTAATTAAAGGAGGTCGACCTTCTGCTATAACCATAGACCTTCCATTAACAGATCCGTCTGTGAATATATTTATAGCTCCCGTGATGGGTTTTTCAGACCACTGTCTGGGGAAAATCACTTCTGTGCTTTGTACAAAATTTAATATAGGATCTTTAGGTAGGTGAAATTGCACATCACCTGTATATCCGGCTAGGGCAATTCCCCAATCTTCATGTTCTTGTAAGAGATAGTCGAATTGGTGCCGGGTATAGGGGACTATTAAAATATGAAAATCTGACCCAAGTAATTCTTTGGACTTGCTTCTTCCCTTCATAATCAAATGTGCACATAAAGTCTCATATGCTGAAATGATCTTTGTTGCTATATGAGGTAAGCTCAACCATTCTAAAACTCCTTTTTGCCAAAGACATCCTGTTGGTGTATGAGCAGTTTTCATGACACAGAAAGTCCAAGGCAAGTTATAATCAATTCTATGTACTACTGCATCAGCTAATTTTTCTTCAACTAATTCTAAAGCTCTTTTTGCTTCCGCTGTTAAGTATCTAGGAGAGTTTGGATTGGAATCACCGTTTAATGCCTCAAACAGAGGTTTTAATTCTCCTGTAGTAATCTTCAAATAGGGTCTCACCCAATTGATATTGCCAAGTACTTTCTGCATATCATTTAACGTTTGCATTTTATCCCTTCGTATCTGAAATTTCTGTGTTCTAATCTCATTTCCACATATAGATGTTCCCAGATATTTAATTTCTCCATGTTTCTGAATTTTTTCTGGGGCAATTATTAACCCCCTATCTTGTAAGGCTACTGTTAATTCTAACAATAATTGCTCCAATTTTTGTTGATCAGGTAAAGACAACAATATGTCATCCATATAATGAATTATATATGCCTGAGGATATTGATCTCTGATTCTTTGTATAGCCTGTGCTACAAATTTTTGACACAAGGTAGGACTATTTTTCATTCCTTGAGGTAAGACTTTCCATTGATAACGCTTATAAGGCTCTTTAAAATTTATTGAGGGAACGCTAAATGCAAATCTTTGACTATCCTCTGGTTGCAGTCTGATAGTGAAAAAACAATCCTGAAGATCAATTACAATTAAAGGCCATCCCTTTGGCACCGCCACCGGGGATGGAAGCCCAGGCTGCAATGCCCCCATATCATTCATTGTGGCATTTACTGCCCGGAGGTCCTGCAACAACCTCCATTTTCCTGACTTCTTTTTTATGACAAATATTGGAATATTCCATGGACTGTTACTTTCCATAAGGTGACCCTTTTTTAATTGTTCTTTTACAATTTCTTGAATAGCCTGTATTTTTTCTTCATTAAGGGGCCATTGATTAAGCCATACAGGCTGATCGTCTTTCCAATTGATCTTTTCTGCCATAGGAGTACAATCAATGGCCCCTAGGATAAATCCTGATGTGCAGGTTCTGTAGTTAATGCCAAGTCCATGTCCTGCATTATATCTCTCCCCCACAATGTGAAAGGTAAGGTTGGGATGACATAAGGATGAATGACGCCTGTTTTTCCTTCACAATTCCAATGTAAGGAACTACTGCTTTTTACAACCCCAGTAGCCACTCCTAATCCTTGTAGAGAGGTTGCAGTATTATGTGTAGGCCAGGACTGAGGCCAATCTTTTCCTGCTATACAGGTTTTGTCGGCTCCAGTATCCAAGAGACCTTTAATTGGTTTGCCGTTAATAAGTATGACCTTCATAGGCCTTTGAGAGCTTATCTCAGCAGTCCATGCTACCACATCTGAGGACCCAAATGGACCTTGTCCTCGGTTGTTCTGCGATTCTTTTGCAGGCAATTTCAGATGAGGAAGAAGGAGAAGTTGGGCAATTCTGTCCCCTTTTCTGATTATACAGGTAGGTTTGCTTCCTTTAATCATTACTTTAGTTTCTCCTTCAAAATCTGAATCTATTACCCCAGGGAGAACTTCTAACCCCCTTTTATAATTAGAGCTCCGTCCGATGATTAAACCAGTGGTTCCCTCAGGGAGGAGACCACATACTGATGTTGGGAGTAAAACTACCCCATCAGAGTTTGAAAAGATAATGTCTTTTGAGGCAGCTAAGTCTAAGCCAGCACTACCAGGTGTGGCCCGAGGCAAATCATAAATGGTAAAGATTGGTGCTTCTGGATTTAATGCTGAGGTACTACAGGGGGATTTCTCTGAATCTCTTTCCTCTCTTTGTGAGGGGCTGAGAGGAGGCCCCTTTACTCGTTTTTTGAGTCTTCCTCCTTAGATTCTTCGTCAAGTCTATTTCCTTCTTTGTCAAATTTTGATCTGCATTCATTCTTCCAATGTTTTCCCTTTTTACATCTGGGGCATACACCTGGTGGGGGTTTTTTGACCTCTTTTGTCCCTTTTAGACAGTCCTTTTTCATATGATCTGCATTCCCACAGGAGAAACATGTAAGCCCTTGATTTGCTTGGCCATTGGGTCTTTTCCCATTACCATAAGTTTGTCTCACAAAGGCAGTATATTTCTGTCCTTTCATGGCTGCTGCATAGGCCATCCCTTGAACCACTGCAGGGGAAGCATCTATGCATGCTTTAATATATTCTTGCACAGTCCCTGTGCGTCTCAAGGGTCTTATAAGATCCTGACACAAGGAGTTGGCATTTTCCCATGCTAATTGTTTTAATAATATGTCTGTGCCTTCGCAATGAGGCATCATTCTATTTAAGGCTTCCTCTAGTCTGGAGACAAAATCTGCATATGGTTCTTCATTACCTTGCTTTATTCCAGCCAAGACAGTCTTTTTGGCCCCTGGTGGAGGAATAGCCCTCCATGCTAGAACTGCATTAGTAGTAACTTCCTTCAATACAGCTTTTGTTAGCTTAATCTGGGACACAGGGGTAAGGTAAGCTCCTGTGCCTAAAAGCATATCTAAAGTTATCTTAAAGCCTCGTTTACCTGAGTACCTTTGTACTGTTTCTTTGCATTTATCTTCATATTCTGTTCTCCATACTACATAATCCCCTGGTGTTAAGGTTGATTTTGCTGTTTGATGCCAATCATGTGGAGTCAACCATTGGCTAGCAACCATTTTGACCACCTGTATGGTATAGGGTGCTGAGGGCCCCATATTTTTTACAGCTCCTTGCAGTTCTTTTAGAGTTTTTAAAGGCAATGGTTCCCAGACAGGAGAATCCTCATCATCACTATCTTCAGTATATACTACTGGAAAAGCAAAGGAGGTATCCCCCTCATCTCTTGCTTGAGCCATGGCTCCTGCAAATCCCACAGGAGGCATATACTTTCGACGTGGGGCAGGGACTGGCCTTTTATGTTTCACTTTGGGGCGAGCCATAAGTACATAATCATCCTGATCTTCATGGTACCGTGCTGCCTCATCCTCTAAATCAGCCTCATCTTCAGGAGAAAGAATATCATCACTATCAGTATTAGGCAAATCTTTGCCATGAGTGGAACCATAATTCTTTTTATTATCTCCACAAAGTTTTGTAGCCTCTTTTGTTATGGAGGCAGCTTCTGCTGATAACAATACCAAGTCTGATTTTTCTGTTAGGATTTCCCTCATTTGTAACCATATGGGGTAAGCCTGTCGAGGGACTGATTCTTCCCCATGCTCTGCTGTATACCGTCTCATTTCTCTCCCGACCCGTTTCCAGTCTTCTAAATTAAGACCTCCTTCTTCAGGAAACCATGGGGAAACTTTCATAAGGAACTGATAAAATTCTATAGCTGTGCCCTCTTTTACTTTTAACCCCCGTTCAGCGAGAAGGCGTTGTAAAACTGACACAAAAAGTTTCTGACCTTTTGATCCTGAGCCGCCCATGATGCACTTAATATTCCTTTATTACTCACCCTTAACCTGCTATACCTTCTTTATCAGGCGGAACTGCAGCTCCCTCGGTGAGATCCTATCCACCCCTGAAATAGGAGAAAAAGAATATACCTGTCCCAAGGTCCCTGTTCGGGCGCCAGCTGCCGCGGACTGTCAGCGGTGAGTCTGCGGGGGGATCCTTGGATAAGCAGGTATGGGGTGGATTCGGCGCGACAGACAGAGAGGCACACTCAAGGCGTGTATCAGCTGCTGCGATTTATTGCGGTGAGTATCAGTTTTTATATGCATTGTACATGGAACATTGGCACAGGATCAAATATGATGTTTCTTACTCAGAATAGCCTAACATTTGGTTACGTATTAGCCTAAAGTTAGCCTAAACAATAGCTATTCAGCCTGAGGTTATACTTGCTGGACATGCGGTTTTGACTAGTTTCCTATTGCCTATTTAGTCCCTTCAGCGGGGCGAACCGACCTAACGGATATTGATTAATTGTACCTTTGTCCATCTATTTAGGGAACTATATTTTACTTTCCTTCCCTTATGAGTAACCCACCGCGTGAGGCTTGAATCATATATTCCTGTGTAAGGAAGTGGTGCATCAGTGGGTTGCAATTTATAAGGACCTGTATACGTGCCAGGCGTCCATCATTTTCCCTCAATCTTTACTTGCAATGTGTGATTTCCCCGACATACTTTTAATCCTAAATGTTTATAATAATCTTCATCCTTATCGTGTTTACTTTTAGTCTCACTTTGTGTGGATCTTTTATTCCTATTTCTTGTAAGTCTTCCTAGTTCTAACTTTTGTAAGGCGTCTAAAATTTCCCCAAAAGACCCCGAAGAATTCTTAAGCATAATGATTAAAGCTTGACCTAGATCAGAGTCTTTATTTGTAACAGTTCTGTTGTTTGAGAGCAATTGCCAAGAAACAATAAGCCTAAAGCAATGGTGATAAGAAACACCCAGGTGCTAAATGCGGCCCAGCAGGTCCCCAGGAGTGGAACACAGCTTCGTGGGAGCTTCTGCGACCCAATACCAGAGGGCTTAGCCACTTCAGGCACGTACCCCTGGACTAGCAGCCATTGAAGCGATTTGCTTGCCATGCTGCACAGTCGCTGGTGCGGGTGCGGCAGAGAAGTCCTAGCAACAGCAATGAGAAAACAAAGAAAAAGAAAATGTATCCAAATTGGCAATGAAGAAGTCAAACCCTCTCTCTTCACGGATGACATGACACTTTATATGGAAAACCCAAAAGATTCCACCCCCAAACTACTAGAACTCAAACAGCAATTCAGAAATGTGGCAGGATACAAAATCAAGGTACAGAAATCAGTTGCTTTCTTTTACACTAACAATGAAAATACAGAAAGGGAAATCAGAATCGATTCCATTTACTATAGCACCAAGAACCATAAGATACCTAGGAAGAAACCTAAACAAAGAGGTAAAGGGTCTGTACTTGATGAACTACAGAACACTCATGAAAGAAATCGAAGAAGACACAAAAAGATGGAAGAGCATTCCATGTTCAGGAATTGGAAGAATAAACATTGTTAAAATGTCTATATTGCCTAGAGCAATCTATACCTTCAATGACATTCCAGTCAAAATTCCACTGTCAGTTTTCAAAGATCTGGAGCAAATAACCCTAAAATTTGTATGGAATCAGAAGAGACCCTGAATTGCTAAAGAAATGTTGAAAGAGAAAAACAAAAACTGGCAACATCATGTTGCCTGATTTCAAGCTTTACTACAAAGCTGTGATCACCAAGACAGCATGGTACTGGCATAAAAACAGACACATAGACCAGTAGAACAGAGTAGAGAGCCCAGATATGGACCCTCAACTCTATGGTCAAATAATCTTTGACAAAGCAGGAAAAAATATACAGTGAATGAAAGACAATCTCTTCAATAAATGGTGCTGGGAAAATTGGACAGCTATGTGTAGAAGAATTAAACTCGACCATTCTCTTACACCATATACAAAGATAAACTTGAAATGGATAAAAGACCTCAACGTGAATCAGGAATCCATCAGAATCCTAGAGGAGAACATAGGCAGTAACCTCTTCGATATCAACCACAGCAACTTCTTTCAAGATATATCTCCAAAGGCAAAGGAAACAAAAATAAAAATGAATTTTTGGGACTTCATCAAGATCAAAAGCTTCTGCACAGCAAAGGAAACAGTCAACAAATCAAAGAGGCAACCCATGGAATGGGAGAATATATTTGCAAATGACAGTACAGACAAAAGGCTGATATCCAGGATCTATAAAGAACTTCTTAAACTCAACACCCACAAAACAGATAATCATGTCAAAAAATGGGCAGAAGACATGAACAAACACTTCTTCAATGAAGACATACAAATAGCTATGAGACACATGAAAAAATGTTCATCATCACTAGCCATCAGGGAGATTCAAATCAAAATCACATTGAGATACCACCTTACACCAGTTTGGATGGCCAAAATTAACCAGACAGTAAACAACGTGTGTTGGAGAGGATGTGGAGAAAGGGGAACCCTCTTACACTGTTTGTGTGAATGCAATTTGGTGCAGCCACTTTGGAGAACAATGTGGAGATTCCTCAAGAAATTAAAAATAGAGCTTCCCTATGACCCTCAATTACACTACTGGGTATTTACCCCAAAGATACAGATGTAGTGAAATTAAGGGCCATCTGTACCCCAATGCTTATAGCAGCAATGGCCACAGTCACTAAACTGTGGAAAGAACCAAGATGCCCTTTAATGGATGAATGGATGAGGGAGATGTGGTCCATATACACTATGGAGTATTATGCCTCCATCAGAAAGGATGAATACCCAACTTTTGTAGCAACATGGACGGGACTGGAAGAGATTATGCTGAGTGAAATGAGTCAAGCAGAGAGAGTCAGTTATCATATGGTTTCACTTATTTTTGTAGCATAAGAAATAACATGGAGGACATGGGGAGATGGAGAGGATAAGTGAGTTGAGGGAAATTGAAGGGGGAGATGAACCATGAGAGACTATGGACTCTGAAATACAATCTGAGTGTTTTGAAGCGGTGGAGGGTGGGAAGTCGGGTGAGCCTGGTGGTGGGTATTTTGGAAGGCGTGTATTGCATGGAGCACTGGGTGTGGTATATAATCAATGAATTCTGGTACCCTGAAAAGGAATTTAAAAAATTAAAAAATTGGGATGGGAGTGAAGATGGCGGCCTCCCGGTCTCCGGCCCGGAGGAGCCGAGAGCCCGGGGCCCCACTCCTCAGTGCGCCCTCAGAGAACAGCGCCCAATGACTCCCGTCACCCTGGCCTCTGGCCGTGCTCCGAGCTGACCGAGCCTGCGACCAGTTCAAGGTAACCCCGAGTTTAGAGCTCACTCCTCGGCTGTCTCTGTAGCCAGCTTCCCTGTTCTAATACCAATTTCAGGATCTCGGATGCAAGCATGGAATAACCTGAATGCCCTTTTTCAAAGAAAACTGGATTAGTATTAAACCAAAAAGGAGTATTTACTCTAGAAAAGAAAATGTGGCTTTCATTATCACCTCTTTCTTATTACCTATGGTGAAGCTCATAGCAACTACAAATTTATAAATTTCATATGCCATCATGCTCTGACCTGAATTGGAAGGATAGCCCCTGGATCAATTAACTATGTTTGGGTTGGTGGACATGGGGTGAGTTTTAAGAACTTGGCAGCCTCCATATCTGCAACAGACTGGACTAAGAGAAGCACCACATACTCACCAGATTAAACTCCAGTTATCCCTCAGTTGAATTAATGTCTGTCAAGTCTTCTCTCTGCAGACACATTAGTTGTTTTACCATCTTAAATTGGCAGAGTGATCCTCTAAAAACATATTAGATTATATGAATCTTCTGCTCAGGCATCTCCAATGCTATGCCATTTCCACCTGACTTACTTTCTTATTACTCTTCTCACAACTTTTTCCCTTGTTGTCCTTCCTCAAACAAGGCAGGCAGATTAGGAACTTCATACCTATTCTTGTCTTTGCCTATGAGCATCAACTATTGCTTTCTCCCTCAACTCAAATTACACTTCCTTACTGAGACTTTCTCTGACCCTATGTTTAATATATACACACAATTCCTTGCACTTCCTACTCTATGATCACTTTATTTTTTCCATAACACTTAACACCTTCTACTATGTCATCAAATTTACCAAGAATGTAAATTGTTTTGTCCATAGTTATACAACTAGCACATAAAACAATATCTGGAATATGATATTTCCTTAATAAATGTTCATGGTTGAATAAAGGTGGTTATTCTGGGATAATATTTTCATATAATTATTAACTATAGAATGTTTGAGTGATTTTCCCAAATCATACAGATATTGAGTCTTAAGACTAGAATTTAGAAACCAATTCCTGTCAAGCCTGCATTTTTCTAAAAGTAACATATATACCAGATAAAGCTCACCAGAATTTACAAATACTGACTTATTTAGTCTATACATGAAGCATAAGATGAAGTCAATCTTATTATCCACATTAAAAATAAGGGAACCAACCACTAGATATTAAGTAATGTAACAAAAACCATACAGCTAATATGTAACATGTTTGAAGGAACAATCTGCTAGATATTGTCATGACTTGTTTTTCTGACTATGGTTTATACTTTCTTACATTCTGTAGTAAATGTATATTACTTTCATAAGCTTTGTTTTGAAATCCTCACAAGAATGTAAATAAATTTGGGCCAACTCTTAAAAAAAAATTAAAAAATTGAAGTGTTCAAAAATTTTAAAAAACTGCTAAATTCTACCTGTATAATTAAGAATACAGTATATGTTAATTAAATTTAATTTAAATTTTTAAAGTGTACCACTACCATGTATCCATTTTTATTGTCTTTTAGCTCCTAACATGTGTTAAAGGATTATGAGACCAGGTCATGGGTATTAAGGAGGGCATATGTTGTCATGAGCACTAGGTATTATGCAAAACAAATAAATTATTGAACACTACATTAAAAACTAATGATGTATTATATGCTGGCTAACTGAACATAATAAAAAGTAAATTAAAATTACAAGAGGTCTAAGCATTCCAAACAACAACAACAACAAAAAGGAAAGAAAGAGGCCAGAGGGGAGAGAAAGAAAGAGAGAAAGAGAGAAGGAGAGAAAGAAAGAAAGAAAGAAAGAAAGAAAGAAAGAAAGAAAGAAAGGAAACACAATGGTCCAAATTCTTTGGGTTACAGAAAATGTTGTTCTAACAGTAAAGATTATAGCAATTCACACCTGCATCTTGAAACAAAAAACAACAACAACAACAACAACAAAACCCCTCAAATTAACAACATAGAATTAACCTAAAAGAACTAGAATCTGGAAGACGAAGCTCAAATCCAGTAAAAGGAAAGAAATAATAAACATGAGAACAGAAATAAATGAAATAGAATCTAAAAAATAGAAAAGATTAAATAAGTGGGAATATATTATTTGAAAATAACAACAAAATTGATCAACTTTTAGCCTGACTCCTTAAAAAAAGGTAAGAGAGCATTCATGTAGTCAGAAATGAAAGTGGAGAAATAACCACCCACACCACAGAAATACAAAGAATTATGAGAGTAATATAAAAAATAATATGCCAACAAATGGGACAAACAGAAAGTGGATAAATTCCTAGAAATATATGATATTATGAAACTGAATCAGGAAGAAATAAAAAAAAAGAAGAGACAGTTACTAGAAATGAAATAGAATCCATAATAATAAAACTCACCCAACAAACAAAATTCTAGTATCAGATGATTCACAGGTGAATTCTTTTCAATCTTTTCCAAGAAACTGATGGAGAAGGAAAGTGTTTAAAAATATTCTCCCTGTTACCAAACTAGATAATTTTACTAAAAAATCCATTAAAAATAAACAAAAAATGAAGGCCAATATCTCTGATGATCATAGACACAAAAAAATCTTCAACAAAATATTAGCAAACCAAACTCAACCACACACACACACACACACACACACACACAAGCACGCACACATGCATGCACACAATCTTTCACCAGGATCAATTAAGATTTCTTCTAGGAACACAACAGTGGAATAAAATCAACCAAGGAGTTGATTCACCTGTACTCTGAAAACGTTAAAATACTGATAAAAGAAATTGAAGATGACACAAACAAATGGAAAGATATTCTAAGCTTATGGACTCAAAGAACCAATATTATTAAAATGTCCATAAAATCCAAAGATTCTTCAGATTCAATGTACTCCCTATTAAAATACCAATAGCATTTTTCACAAAACGAGAAAAAATAATTGTTAAGTTTGTATGGAACAACAAAAGAACTCAAAGGGCCAAAACAATCAGGAAAAAAGAACAAAACTGGATGTTATCGCAATCCAAAATTTCAAGGTATAACACAAAGCTATAGTAATAAAAACAGTATGGTCCTGGCACAAAAAGAGACACATGGATCAATAGAACAGATAAGAGAGCCCAGGAATATGTCCATGCTTATATGGTCAATTAATTTATGACAAAGGAGGCAAGGATATGCAATGTGGAAAAGACCATCTTTTTAAAAAATATTTATTAACATATAATGTATTATTAGCCCCAGGGATACAGGTCTGTGAATAGCCAGGTTTACACACTTCACAGCACTGCCCATAGCACATACTTTCCCCAATGTCAATAGTAATTCTAGGAAAACTGGATAGCTACATGCAAAGGAATGAATCAGGACCACTTTGTTATATTATACACAAAATCAACTAAAAATGGATTAAAAACCTGCACGTGAGGTTTTACCATAAAATACCTCGAAGAAAACAATCTCTCTGACATCAGCTGTACAAACACTTTTCCTATACATATTTCCTCTGGTAAGGGAAACAAAAGCAAAATTAATCTTTGGGACCATGCCAAAATAAAAAGCTTTTTTCACAGTGAAGGAAAACATCAACAAAAGCGAAAAGGCAACCTTCAAATAAGGGAAGATAATTCCAAGTGATAAATCTGATAAGGACTTAATGTACAAAATATATATAGAATTTATACAACTCAACAGTGAAAAAAAAAACAATATAATTAAAAATGGGCAGGGGGGCTAAATGGACTTTTTTTTTCAAAGAAGATATACAGATGGACAACAGTCACATGAAAGTGTGCTCAACCTCACTAATTACCAGGTAAATGCAAACCAAAACCACAATGAGATATCTTGATACCTGTCAGATAGTTAAAATAAAAAACACAAGAAATACCAAGGTTTGATGAAAATGTGGAGGAAAATAAAACAGCAACAAAAAAATGCTTGTGTACTGTTGGTGATGCAAATTGGTGCAGCCACCGTGGAAAACAGTATGTAAGTTTCTAAACAAATTAACAATAAAATCATCATATAATCCAGTAATTATACTCCTGGGTATTTACCCAAAGAAAGTGAAAGTACCAATTCAAAAACATATATTCAGTCAGGGGCAGAAGATGCCAGTGGGCAGGTAAAGCGGAGTGGGAAAGGTGGACTGATATCAGAAGATAAACAAAAGGGGGAGGGAGCCACCAGAGGTGACCGGTTGGAAAGTAATACCCCTAATAGGCGAGAGTGCCCTGCGCCTGGGGACCAGCATTAACTTGGAGACTGGTTGAAAGCACTCCAAAAGAGCAAAAGATCGCAGGGGGGAAATTGTGGGAATTGGGGTGGCTAGGGACAGGGGCTTAAGTCCCCAGACCCAGGACAGCCTCCCCTGGTGCTGAGCCAGAGAGAGTGTGGCAGAGAAACCAGGTCTTGGTCCCTGAGCCGCCAGTGCGCCCGAGATTGCATGGGTTCTGGCCCCTGTGAGGGGATGGGAGCCGCGCCAGACAGCAGAACGCGAGAGCCCTGCTACAGAGCCTGAGATGCGCACGCCTCTCATTCTCCCCTGAGAGAGGTACAAAGGCCCAGCTGGCGCTCTTTGACATGCGCCATTGCTTCAGAGCCTAAGACACGCACCCCAAACTCTCCCCAGAGAGGTGCGTGAAGGCCCAGCCTGGTGCTTTTGGACCTGAGCCCCGTTCTCAGAGCCTGAGATGCGTGCCCAACCCACAGTGTATCCTGACATGTCACTGAATTGCTGTATGAGTTCTAGTAGTTTGGGGGTGGAGTCTTTTGGGTTTTCCATATAAAGAATCATGTCATCTGCGAAGAGAGAGAGTTTGATTTCTTCATTGCCAATTTGGATACATTTTATTTCTCTTTGTTGTCTGATTGCTGTTGCTAGGACTTCTAATAATATGCTGAACAAGAGTGGTGAGAGTGGGCATCCTTGAGATGTTCCTGATCTCAACGGGAAAGCCGGAAGCTTTTTCACATTGAGGATGATATTTGCTGTGGGTCTTTCATAGATAGATTTGATGAAGTTCAGGAATGTTCCCTCTATCCCTATACTTTGAAGTGTTTTAATCAGGAATGGATGCTGGATTTTGTCAACTGCTTTTTCTGCATCAATTGAGAGGACCATGTGGTTCTTCTCTCTTCTCTTATTAATTTGTTCTATCACACTGATTGATTTGCGAATGTTAAACCATCCTTGTAGCCCAGGAATCAATCCCACCTGGTCATGGTGGATAATCTTTTTAATGTGCTGTTGGATCCTGTTTGCTAGGTTCTTGTTGAGAATCTTAGCATCCATATTCATCAGTGATATGGGTCTGGAATTCTCCCTTTTGGTGTGGTCTTTGCCTGGTTTGGGGATCAGGGTAATGCTGGCTTCATAGAAAGAGTCTGGAAGTTTTCCTTCTGCTTCAATTTTTTGAAACATCTTCAGGAGAATAGGTGTTATTTCTTCTTTGAAAGTTTGGTAGAATTCCCCAGGGAATCCATCAGGTCCTGGGCTCTTGTTTTTTGGGAGGCTTTTGATCACTGCTTCAACCTCGTTACTAGATATCGACTATTCTGGTTGTCAGTTTCTTCCTGGTTCAATTTTGGGAGTTTATAGTTTTCCAGGAATGCATCCATTTCATCTAGGTTGCTTAGCTTATTGGCATATAACTGTTGATAATAACTTCTGATGATTGTTTCTACTTCCTTGGTGTTAGTGTGATCTCTCCTTTTTTTTTTTTTAAGATTTTATTTATTTATTTGACAGAGAGAGATCACAAGCAGATGGAGAGGCAGGCAGAGAAAGAGAGAGAGGGAAGCAGGCTCCCTGCTGAGCAGAGAGCCCGATGCGGGCCTCGATCCCAGGACCCTGAGATCATGACCTGAGCCGAAGGCAGCGGCCCAACCCACTGAGCCACCCAGGCGCCCGATCTCTCCTTTTCATTCATAATTTTATGAATTTGGGCTTTCTCTCTTTTCTTTTGGATTAGTGTGGCCAATGGTTTATCCATCTTATTGATTCTTTCAAAAAACCATCTTCTAGATTCATTGATATGTTCTACTGTATCTCTGGTTTCTACCTCATTGATCTCAGCTCTAATCTTAATTATTTCCCTTCTTATGTATGGAGTTGCTTTGATTTGTTGTTGATTCTCCAGTTCTTTAAGGTGTAGAGACAGCTGGTGTGTTCTGGATTTTTCTATTTTTTTGAGGGAGGCTTGGATGGTTATGTATTTCCCCCTTAGGACCGCCTTTGCTGTATCCCATGGGTGTTGGACCGAAGTGTCTTCATTCTCATTGGTTTCCATGAATTGTTTCAGTTCTTCTTTGATCTCCTGGTTGATCCAAGAATTCTTAAGCAAGGTGGTCTTTAGCTTCCAGGTGTTTGAGTTCCTTCTGAACTTTTCCTTGTGATTGAGCTCCAGTTTCAAAGCATTGTGATCTGAGAATATGCAGGGAATAATCTCAGTCTTTTGGTATCGGTTGAGTCCTGATTTGTGACCCAGTATGTGGTCTATTCTTGAGAAGGTTCCATGTGTGCTTGAGAAGAATGAGTATTCTGTTGTTTTAGGGTGGAATGTTCTGTATGTTCTATGAGGTCCATCTGGTCCAATGTGTCATTCAATGCTCTTGATTCTTTATTGATTTTCTGCTTCAATGGTCTATTTCTGAGAGAGGGGTGTTAAGATCTCCTACTATTAATGTATCCATATCAATATGACTCTTTATCTTGATTAACAGTTTTCTTATGTAATTGGCTGCTCCCATATTGGGGGCATAGATATTTACAATTGTTAGATCATCTTGGTGGGTGGTCCCTTTAAGAATGATGTAGTGTCCTTCTGTATCTCTGACTACAGTCTTTAGTTTAAAATCTAATTTATCTGATATGAGAATTTCTACCCCAGCCTTCTTTTGAGGCCCATTGGCATTAAAGGTGCTTCTCCATCCCTTCACTTTCAGTCTGGGTGTATCTTTAGGTTCAAAATGGGTCTCTTGTAGACAACATATGGATGGGTCCTGTCATTTTATCCAATCTGCAACCCTGTGCCATTTTATGGGTGCATTTAGGCCATTCACATTGAGAGTGATGATTGATAGATACATTTTTATTGACATCGTGTTACCTTTGAAGTCTTTCTTTCTGTAGATTGTCTCTATATTTCCATTCAATGCTATTCTTAGGATTTTTCCTCTTTTATAGAACCCCCCTTAATATTTCCTGCAGTGTTGGCTTGGTGGTTGCATAGTCTTTTAAGCCTTGCCAGTCTTGGAAACTCTTTATCTCTCCATCTATTTTGAATGTCAATCTTGCTGAATAAAGTATTCTTGGCTGCATGTTCTTCTCATTTAGTGCCCTGAATATATCTTGCCAGCCCTTTCTGGCTTGCCAGGCCTCTGTGGACAGGTCTGACGTTATTCTGATAGGCTTTCCTCTGTAAGTAAGGAGGCTCTTTGTCCTAGTGGCTTTCAAGAGATTATATCTACAATTATATCTACAAGTCTCAATTTGACTATCAGGTGCCTTGATTTTTTTTTTGAATCTATATTCTTGGGTGGAGACCGTTTGGCCTCTAGTACATAAATGCTGGTTCCCTTCGTGAGATAGGGAAAAATTTTCATGAAGAACTTGTTCCACTATATCTTCTAGACTTCTTTATTTCTCCTCCCCTTCAGGGATTCCAATAATTCTGACGTTGGAACATTTCATGGCATCATTTATTTCCCTGATTATGTTTTCGTGGCTTCTAAGCTGTTTGTTCCAGGCTGTCTCCTGATCCTTTCTCTCCATCTGTTTGTCCTCCAGATCACTAATTCTATCTACTGTCTCAGTTACCCTAGCTTTGAGAGAATTTAGATTAGATTGGAACTCATTGAGAGCATTGTGAACCTCAGCCCTGGTAGCTTTTAGCTCTGACCTAACATTGTTAACATCCTGTCTGGTCGCTTTCAGTTCAGCCCTAATTAATTCTGTTTGGTCATCCATGGCTTTCTCCAACCTAGCTATTACCTGGGTAATTGTTAGCCTGAATTCTCTTTCCGACATATTGCCTATGTTGATAGCCATTAGCTCTGTTGCAGAAGGTCCATCCTCTGTATTTTTCTTCTGTTGGGCATTCCTCCTCTTAGTTATTTTGGTGAAAGATGACTGAACGGATGTAGCTGGATGTATGAACCGTGGTGCAGTCAGGGTGCACCTTGGAACACTTCTGAGCAATCAGGATTCCCCACCCAAACGAGAGAAAAAAGAAGAGAAAAAGAAAAAAGAGACAGAGAGAGAGACAGGAAAGAAAGGGAAGATAAAAGAGAAATTTCAGGAGGAGTCAAGATGGCGGAGAAGTAGCAGGCTGAGACTACTTCAGGTAGCGGGAGATCAGCTAGATAGCTTATCTAAAGATAGCAAACACCTAAAATCCAATGGGAGATCGAAGAGAAGAAGAACAGCAATTCTACAAACAGAAAATCAACCACTTTCTGGAAGGTAGGACTGGCGGAGAAGTGAATCCAAAGCAACAGGAAGATAGACCGCAGGGGGAGGGGCCGGCTCCCGGCAAGCGGAGGAGCAACGAAGCACAAAATCAGGACTTTTAAAAGTCTGTTCCGCTGAGGGACATCGCTCCAGAAGCTTAACCAGGGTGAAGCCCACATGGGATCAACATGGCCTCAGGTCCCGCAGGGTCACAGAAGGATCGGGGGTGTCTGAGTGTTGCAGAGCTTACAGGTATTAGAACAGGGAAGTCAGCTACAGAGACAGAGCTGAGGAGTGAGCTCTAAGCTCGGGGTTAACTCGAACCGGTCGCAGGCTCGGTCAGCTCCGAGGGCGGCCGGAGGCAGGGTGACGGGAGTAATTGGGTGCTGTTCTCTGAGGGCGCACTGAGGAGTGGGGCCCCGGGCTCTCCGCTCCTCCAGGCCAGAGACTGGGAGGCCGCCATCTTCATTCCTGTCCTCCAGAACTCTACAGAAAGCGCTCAGGGACCAAAAGCTCCTGAAAGCAAACCAGAGCGGATTACTCAGCCCGGCCCCTGGTAAGGGCGGTGCAACTCCGCCTGGGGCAAAGACACTTGAGAATCACTACAACAGGCCCCTCCCCAGAAGATCAACAAGAAACCCAGCCAGGACCAAGTTCACCAACCAAGGAGTGCAGTTTCAATACCAAGGAGAGCAGCGGAATTCCAGAGGAGGAGAAAGCAAAGCACGGAACTCATGGCTTTCTCCTCATGATTCTTTAGCCTTGCAGTTAATTTAATTTTTTTTTCATTTTGAATTTTTTTCTCTTCTTCTGCTAATTTTTTCAACTTTTACCCTTTTCTTTTTTAACGTTTTTTAACTAGTTTATCATATATATATATATATATATACATATATATATATATAATACATATGTATATATGTATTTTTTTCCTTTTTATATTTTTTCTTTATTGGTTTTATTTTTTTTCTTTCTGAACCTCTTTTATCCCCTTTCTCCCCCCCCTCACGATTTGGGATCTCTTCTGATTTGGCTAAAGCATATTTTCCTGGGGTTGTTGCCACCCTTTTAGTATTTTACTTGCTCCTTCATATACTCTTATCTGGACAAAATGACAAGGCGGAAAAATTCACCACAAAAAAAAGAACAAGAGGCAGTACCAAAGGCTAGGGACCTAATCAATACAGACATTAGTAATATGTCAGATATAGAGTTCAGAATGATGATTCTCAAGGTTCTAGCCGGGCTTGAAAAAGGCATGGAAGATATTAGAGAAACCCTCTCAGGAGATATAAAAGCCCTTTCTGGAGAAATAAAAGAACTAAAATCTAACCAAGTTGAAATCAAAAAAGCTATTAATGAGGTGCAATAAAAAATGGAGGCTCTCACTGCTAGGATAAATGAGGCAGAAGAAAGAATTAGTGATATCGAAGACCAAATGACAGAGAATAAAGAAGCTGAGCAAAAGAGGGACAAACAGCTACTGGACCACGAGGGGAGAATTCGAGAGATAAGTGACACCATAAGATGAAACAACATTAGAATAATTGGGATTCCAGAAGAAGAGGAAACAGAGAGGGGAGCAGAAGGTATGTTGGAGAGAATTATTGGAGAGAATTTCCCCAATATGGCAAAGGGAACAAGCATCAAAATCCAGGAGGTTCAGAGAACCCCCCTCAAAGTCAATAAGAATAGGTCCACACCCCGTCACCTAATAGTAAAATTGACAAGTCTTAGTGACAGAGAGAAAATCCTGAAAGCAGCCCGGGAAAAGAAGTCTGTAACGTACAATGGTAAAAATATTAGATTGGCAGCAGACTTATCCAAAGAGACCTGGCAGGCCAGAAAGAGCTGGCATGATATATTCAGAGCACTAAACGAGAAAAACATGCAGCCAAGAATACTACATCCAGCTAGGCTATCGTTGAAAATAGAAGGAGAGGACAAAGAAAAACTGAAAGAATTTGCAAACACCAAACCAGCTCTACAGGAAATATTGAAAGGGGTCCTCTAAGCAAAGAGAGACCCTAAAAGTAGTAGATCAGAAGAAACAGAGACATATACAGTAACAGTCACCTTACAGGCAATACAATGGCACTAAATTCATATCTCTCAATAGTTACCCTGAATGTTAATGGGCTAAATGCCCCAATCAAAAGACACAGGGTATCAGAATGGATAAAAAAACAAAACCCATCTATATGTTGCCTACAAGAAACTCATTTTAAACCCGAGGACACCTCCAGATTTAAAGTGAGCAGGTGGAAAGGAATTTACCATGCTAATGGACATCAGAAGAAAGCAGGAGTGGCAATCCTTATATCAGATCAATTAGATTTTAAGCCAAAGACTATAATAAGAGATGAGGAAGGACACTATATCATACTCAAAGGAACTGTCCAACAAGAAGATCTAACAATTTTAAATATCTATGCCCCTAACGTGGGAGCAGCCAACTATATAAACCAATGAATAACAAAATCAAAGAAACACATCGACAAGAATACAATAATAGTAGGGGATTTTAACACTCCCGTCACTGAAATGGACAGATCATCCAAGCAAAAGATCAACAAGGAAATCAAGGCCTTAAATGACACACTGGACCAGATGGACATCACAGATATATTCAGAACATTTCATCCCAAAGCAACAGAATACACATTCTTCTCTAGTGCACATGGAACATTCTCCAGAATAGATCACATTCTTGGTCCTAAATCAGGTCTCAACCGGTATCAAAAGATTGGGATCATTCCCTGCATATTTTCAGACCACAATGCTCTAAAGCTAGAACTCAATCACAAGAGGAAATTTGGAAAGAACCCAAATACATGGAGACTAAACAGCATCCTTCTAAAGAATGAATGGGTCAACCAGGAAATTAAAGAAGAATTGAAAAAATTTATGGAAACAAATGATAATGAAAACACAACGGTTCAGAATCTGTGGGACACAACAAAGGCAGTCCTGAGAGGAAAATATATAGCGGTACAAGCCTTTCTCAAGAAACAAGAAAGGTCTCAGGTACACAACCTAACCCTACACCTAAAGGAGCTGGAGAAAGAACAAGAAAGAAACCCTAAACCCAGCAGGAGAAGAGAAATCATAAAGATCAGAGCAGAAATCAATGAAATAGAAACTAAAAATAAAAATAGAACAAATCAATGAAACTAGGAGCTGGTTCTTTGAAAGAATTAATAAGATTGATAAACCCCTGGCCAGACTTATCAAAAAGAAAAGAGAAAGGACCCAAATAAATAAAATCATGAATGAAAGAGGAGAGATCACAACGAACACCAAAGAAATACAGACAAATATAAGAACATACTATGAGCAACTCTACGCCAACAAATTTGACAATCTGGAAGAAATGGATGCATTCCTAGAGACATATAAACTACCACAACTGAACCAGGAAGAAATGGAAAGCCTGAACAGACCCATAACCAGTAAGGAGATTGAAACAGTCATCAAAAATCTCCAAACAAACCAAAGCCCAGGGCCAGATGGCTTCCCGGGGGAATTCTACCAAACATTTAAAGAAGAACTAATTCCTATTCTCCTGAAACTGTTCCAAAAAATAGAAATAGAAGGAAAACTTCCAAACTCATTTTATGAGGCCAGCATCCCCTTGATCCCAAAACCAGACAAGGATCCCATCAAAAAAGAGAACTACAGACCAATATCCTTGAGGAACACAGATGCAAAAATTCTCGCCAAAATACTAGCCAATAGGATTCAACAGTACATTAAAAGGATTATTCACCCCGACCAAGTGGGATTTATTCCAGGGCTGCAAGGTTGGCTCAACATCCGCAAATCAATCAATGTGATACAACACATTAATAAAAGAAAGAACAAGAACCATATGATACTCTCCATAGATGCTGAAAAAGCATTTGACAAAGTACAGCATCCCTTCCTGATCAAAACTCTTCAAAGTGTAGGGATAGACGGCACATACCTCAATATTATCAAAGCCATCTATTTAAAACCCACCGCAAATATCATTCTCAATGGAGAAAAACTGAAAGCTTTTCCGCTAAGGTCAGGAACACGGCAGGGATGTCCGTTATCACCACTGCTATTCAACATAGTACTAGAAGTCCTAGCCTCAGCAATCAGACAACAAAAGGAAATTAAAGGCATCCAAATCAGCAAAGAAGAAGTCAAACTCTCACTCTTCGCAGATGATAGGATACTATATGTTGAAAACCCAAAAGACTCCACTCCAAAACGGCTAGAACTTGTACAGGAATTCAGTAAAGTGTCAGGATATAAATTCAATGCACAGAAATCAGTTGCATTTCTCTACACCAACAACAAGACAGAAGCAAGAGAAATTAAGGAGTCCATCCCATTTACAATTGCACCCAAAACTATAAGATACCTAGGAATAAGCCTAACCAAAGAGACTAAGAATCTATACACAGAAAACTATAAAGTACTCATGAAAGACATTGAGGAAGACACAAAGAAATGGAAAAATGTTTCATGCTCCTGGATTGGAATAATAAATATTGTGAAAATGTCTATGCTACCTAAAGCAATCTACACATTTAATGCAATTCCTATCAAAGTACCATCCATTTTTTTCAAAGAAATGGAACAAATAATCCTAAAATTCATATGGAACCAGAAAAGACCTCGAATAGCCAAAGGAATATTGAAAAAGAAAGCCAAAGTTGGTGGCATCACAATTCCGGACTTCAAGCTCTATTACAAAGCTGTCATCATCAAGACAGCATGGTACTGGCACAAAAACAGACACATAGATCAATGGAACAGAATAGAGAGCCCATAAATAGACCCTCAACTCTATGGTCAACTCATCTTCGACAAAGCAGGAAAGAATGTCCAATGGAAAAAAGACAGCCTCTTCAATAAATGGTGTTGGGAAAATTGGACAGCCGCATGCAGAAAAATGAAATTGGATCATTTCCTTACACCACACACGAAAATAGACTCAAAATGGATGAAGGATATCACTGTGAGAAAGGAATCCATCAAAATCCTCGAGGAGAACACAGGCAGCAACCTCTTCGACCTCAGCCACAGCAACTGCTTCCTAGGAACATCGCCAAAGGCAAGGGAAGCAAGGGCAAAAATGAACTATTGGGATTTCATCAAGATCAAAAGCTTTTGCACAGCAAAGGAAACAGTTAACAAAACCAAAAGGCAACGGACAGAATGGGAGAAGATATTTGCAAATGACATATCAGATAAAGGGCTAGTGTCCAAAATCTATAAAGAACTTAGCAAACTCAACACCCAAAGAGCAAATAATCCAATCATGAAATGGGCAGAGGACATAAACAGACATTTCTGCAAAGAAGACATCCAGATGGCCAGCAGACACATGAAAAAGTGCTCCATATCACTCAGCATCAGGGAAATACAAATCAAAACCACAATGAGATATCACCTCACACCAGTCAGAATGGCTAAAATTAACAAGTCAGGAAATGACAGATGCTGGCGAGGATGCAGAGAAAGGGGAACCCTCCTACACTGTTGGTGGGAATGCAAGCTGGTGCAACCACTCTGGAAAACAGCATGGAGGTTCCTCAAAATGTTGAAAATAGAACTACCCTATGACCCTGCAATTGCACTGCTGGGTATTTACCCTAAAGATACAAACGTAGTGATCCGAAGGGGCACGTGCACCCGAATGTTTATAGCAGCAATGTCTACAATAGCCAAACTATGGAAAGAACCTAGATGTCCATCAACAGACGAATGGATAAAGACGATGTGGTAAATATACACAATGGAATACTGTGCAGCCATCAAAAGAAATGAAATCTTGCCATTTGCGACAACATGGATGGAACTAGAGGGTATCATGCTTAGCGAAATAAGTCAATCGGAGAAAGACAACTATCATATGATCTCCCTGATATGAGGGAGAGGAGATGCAACATGGGGGGTTAAGGGGGTAGGAGAAGAATAAATGAAACAAGATGGGATTGGGAGGGAGACAAACCATAAGTGACTCTTAATCTCACAAAACAAACTGAGGGTTGATGGGGGGATGGGGGTTGGGAGAGGGAGGATGGGGTTATGGACATTGGGGAGGGTATGTGCTATGGTGAGTGCTGTGAAGTGTGTAAACCTGGTGATTCACAGACCTGTACCCCTGGGGATAAAAATATATGTTTATAAAAAATAAAATTAAAAACAAAACAAAACAAAACAAAAAAAAAGAGAAGGTTCAGCCCAAATGGACCCCAAGGTAAGATTTATGAAGTATACAAACAAAAACAGACAAACAAAAAGTCTGATAAAAGTATATGACAAGAGAAAGAATAAATGTATATATAAGCAAATAAAGGAAGAACCTCGTCAAAAAGAACCCCAAGTGTAAGATTTATATACTATCAGGACAAACACAAAAACACAGAAACACTGGTGGAAGAAAAAGATAAATTCACAGTGGGTGATGCAGGTTGTTTTGATTCTTCCTGGATGTATCTTGATATCTTTGTTAAAGGACTGAACTTTCGTAGGCTAAAGGGGGATTAAAAATTGGTTTACCTATAGGGGTAGTATTGTTTGGGGAAAAGGGATTACTTTGAAGTTTAACTCTATATGAATATTAGAAAATAAAAATAAAAAAGGAATAAACTAGACTAAACTAAACTAAAATTTAAAAAAAAATTAAAAAATAGAAATGCAAAAGAAAAACACAGGTGTATGTATCAAAAAGTTCAGGTTAGAGGGTTATTATGGAATTTGATGTACTGGACAGCTCACTGTGATGCTAAGTAGGTTAAAAAATTATCCATATTAAGAATAATGAGCCATAAAAAAGAAAAAGAAAAAAGAAAGGATGAATACCCAAGTTTTGTAGCAACATGGATGGGACTGGAAGAGATTATGCTGAGTGAAATAAGTCAAGCAGAGAGAGTCAATTATCATATGGTTTCACTTATTTGTGGAGCATAACAAATAGCATGGAGGACAAGGGGAGATGGAGAGGAGAAGGGAGTTGAGGGAAATTGGAAGGGGAGGTGAACCATGAGAAACTATGGACTCTGAAAAACGATCTGAGAATTTTGAAGGGGTGGGGGGTGGGAGGTTGGGGGCACCAGGTGGTGGGTATTGTAGAGGGTACGGATTGCATGGAGCACTGGGTGTGGTGCAAAAATAATGAATACTGTTATGTTGAAAAAATAAAAAAATTAAAAAAAAATAATGAGCCAGAATAGTGGGAACAAATTAAAAATAAAAGGTGTCTTATGAAGCAGTGGGTGTTGTTCTCTTGTAGTCTTTTTTTTTTTTTTTTTTTTCTTTCCTGGTTGGTTTTCTAGGGGAGGGGCCTGCCAGGTGGGTTTTCAGTCAATGATGTTCCCTGAGTTAAGTTCTCCTCCCCCTCAAGGGGGTGGGCTCTGAGGAAACCGGTTTTTTCAGGCTTTTGTTCTCTGGAGGTTTTTATGTTTGTCCACTTTTTTTTTTTTTTCTCTCACTTTGACCGCTTTTGATGGTTTTTGTAAGTTTAGAGGAAAGCAAACTGCACCCTGACCTCCCTCTCAGAGAGAAACCTCAGTCTGGCTGCAGAGCCCATATAAATTCCCCCTTGGTGGCTGGCAGAGCAGGTTCTGAGTCGTGGTCCCTGGGGACGCAGGATCTTCTGCTTGTACCCAAAACCATGGCAGAGGCGGCTGTCTGGGCAGCTCCAGAGCGCCAGAGAGGTTCCAAGCAGTGATCGCACACTGAGATTTTCCCTCTGGCCTGGGCTGGGAGTGCCTTGTCTTTCTGGGTCTAAGAGCATCTGGCTTGCCTGCACCTCTCTCAGGGGAGGCTGTGGGTCACGCGCAGGTCTCAGGCTCTGAGAACGGGGCTCAGGTTTGAAAACACCAGGCTGGGCCTTCGTGCACCTCTCTCAGGGGAGAGTTTGGGGCACGCATCTCAGGCTCTGAAACAATGGCACGCGTCTAAGAGCCCCCGGGGGGGGGGGGGGCTTTGCACCCCTCACTCAGGGGAGGGTGAGGGGCGCGCACATCTCAGGCTCTGCAGCTTGGCTCTTGCGTTCTGTCATCTGGCATGGCTCTCAGCCCCTAAGGGGAGCCAGACCCCACGCAATCTCGGGCGCTCTGGCGGCTCAGGGACCAAGACCTGGTTTCTCTGCCACACTCTCTCTGGCTCAGCACCAGGGGAGGCTGTCCTGGGTCCAGGGACTTAAGCCCCTGTCCCTAGCTGCCCGGATTCCCACAATTCCCCCCCCCACGAACCTTTACTCTTTTGGAGTGCTTTCAACCAGTCTCCAAGTTAATGCTGGTCCCCAGACGCAGGGCACTCTCGTATTAGGGGTATTACTTTCCAATTGGTCGTCTCTGGTGGCTCCCTCCTCCTTTTGTTTATCTTCTGATATCAGTCCAAGGTTTCCATTCTGCTTTACCTGCCCACTGGCATCTTCTGCCCCTGTAGAGATCCAGACGTGTATAATTCTGATCTCAGGCTGATTTCATGGGTGATCGGTGTTCTTTGGTAGGTAATCAGCTCACTTTAGGGTACAGGTTGAAAAGGCGCCTCCTCCTACTTCCCCACCATCTTGTCTCCCTTTATGACCATTACTTTGAATTCTCCATCAGGCATATTGCTTATCTTTATTTCATTTTTTAAAATTTATTTTTAAGTTTCTTTTCAATGTTCCAGAATTCATTGTTTGTGCACCACACCCAGTGCTCCACGCAATATGTACCCTCTATAATTTGCTCTTTTACTGTGATTGTGTCCTGTTCTTACAATTGATATATATCTAGATCTAAATATATCTCTATATATCATCTTCTCATTTTGTCTAACTCTCTGTGTTTGTTTCTATGTATTGGCAAAGTGAGTTCGTGTTCTGAACTTCAAAGTAGTGTCCTTATGAAGAAGAGGTCCTGTGGTGCCCTATGGTGCAATGGCTTTTTCTGCAAAATCAAGGGCTTCAGAGAAATCCCTTTGTGGGTTGCATGCATCCTACTAGCTTTAGTGAACTGCATTTGCCTTCAGTCATGTAGGCTACAGTGATCCACTTTGCATGTTGTTGGCAAGGTTTTGTCTCTGTGCTGTTATGGACTGTTATGGCTGTGCTGCTTTTAATTGGGCAGTGTCCTCAGCCTATGTGCAGAGGCTGTAGCTAAATAATTTGGAAGGAACTCTTCCTCCCTTGTTCCTAGATAGGTTTTCCTTGGTGGGTGAGGCCAGCAGTCAGACCAGATGCCTGATTCTAAGTGTAACTGTTGGGGTTTCAGTTGCACAAACCTTTAGGTTACTCTCTCTGCCATGTCACCTGACAGACTTCAGTTGGTGTGCAGCTCCAACAGTCACCAGATGCCTTCCACTAGTCTGTCTGCTTAGTCTGAAATCACAATTTTCAGGGTACCCTCTCTGTGCTTATAATTGTAAGGCTCAGCTTGTAGAACTGCAGACACATCAGTATGTGGTTATATTCCCTTCTTTTTAAAGCAGGAGCCACTTTGGAGTGGCACTGCTGGTCCTTAAAGTGCCTGCTTGCAGGTTATGTCAGGGAAAAATAAAAAGCATTGTAGGAATGACTGTGGCGTGGAGCAGGTTGGATGGTGAAGATTCACAGAAGAACTCAGGCAATGAGGTGCACAGTGTTAGAAAGATATGTGGAAAGTGTTCATGCTGATTCCTGCAAATGTCACACTACCTAGGCTTTGGAGTGTGGAGGAAGAGACATGACATCTACCAGCTCTTTTGCTCTTGAAGATATCCCCTGAAGATCCCTGTCTATCCACACATCCTGAAACTAGTAAGTAAATCTTCACTTACACCCCAGTTCCTTTTCAAACTTCTGCTTCATTGCTTTATTTCAGCTTGGTTATTTCATTATGTGGCTCATTAATGGTAAGGGTGCAGTTTCCTCTCATCCTCTGCCCTTCCAGAGTTAATCCCACTGATTTTTAAAGTACTCAGTTGTAATAATGCATGAATAAACCCCAGTGGTTTTCAAAACCAAGTGTTATGGACAGTGATCTTCCCAGTACAAGTCCCTCATGCCTATGGTACTTGTTGTGGGGTCTTATCCTCTTCCTTCTCTGTGTTTACGGTATCCCTCCCATTTGTAGTTAGTCTCACCAGGGATTTATTTCCCAATTGTATTGCTACACCTCCTACTCTTTGATTTGGCTTCCTTTCTTTGTTTTACTCTGGAAAGTCTGTTCATCCAGTCTTTGAGCTATTTATGAATTAGTTACACCAATTTACCTGTTATCTTAGTGTATCTATGGGACAAGATGAATTCAGGATTGTCCTACCCTGCCATCTTCCCCTTGCAGGAGCACTTTTTTCCAAAGAGAGTTTGCCAAACACTCTTTGCTAAAGCAGTGTAAAATAATATCTATCTGCAAATGGCAAAGGACTTAAATGGTCATGGTTACAGATCTGATGATATAAGTGGGGGAGAAAACTTACCATGTCTGACCCTGCATTGCTTTTATGTCCTTGCTGCTATGACCTATTGCTTAGAAACTTCTGTTTAGTGTTGAATACGGTTACATTAATCATCAAAGGAATTTTGCTTACAACTAATATTTGCAAAAGCTGCTTTTTATCCAAAACTTTTTTACCCAAAGAGATAAGGAAGTATGTACAGATAATGATTTCATGTTTAAGATTCACAGGGACAACATAACCAAACCCCTGTATGCAAAGATCGACTGACCCAAAACAAAGAAGTTACATACTCTTACTCAGATGTCTATTGATGTAAGTCATTGTTTGACTCCAACCCAGTGCCACTTACCTTTTTTGTTAACGAAAAAAGTTTGATTTCATGTTTAGAAAGATGGTAATTGATGACAATAGAATACCATCTCCTCAGTTTGGTTGCTTTCAAAATAAGGTCTTTTTCCTTACCGCAAAATCTTGTCTCCCAACCTATTAGTCTATCATGCAATAAACAGAATGAACTTGGACTTGGTTAAAATGAGAGTAAATTATAAGGTATCTGACAAGGAAATTTGGTTATATCTTTTTAGATTTTTAGGAATTTTATACAAATATACCCTAAGGAAAGCTTAGCATCACTTTTTATGTGACAATGTTTCCCATTAAATTTAACATATACAAAAAATTACATAGTTGTAAAAATAGCTTTTGTAATGGAGAAAACTCAGTTTCTTAAGTAACCAACTGCCTAATAAGGCCAAAACATAAACTATTGTCTTTCGAGGAAGATTAGATGAAAGGTAAAGAACAACTTTTACTTCAAGTTTCTTATTAATTGTAGACCAATAATCTAAGAAAATATTTTTTAACAGAGAGAAAAACCAAATTCCAGTTTTGCATCAGTTTACTTTTAATACTAAAGCACTCCTTTTTTTCTTTTTTAACTCACATTAAGTCATTCCAATATAACTACCTATAAAAATCTTTCCTGGTATTCCCGTTCCACAAACTTTCTGCAACTTTCTTTACTTATTCAGTTTTTATTTCAAAACCCTATAATGAATCAGGTCCAATGCATTTTAGTGATATTTGTGATCTTATGGAAGTGGTGGACTAGATTTTGGGCAAGGAAACTTTTACAGGAGTTTGTATTTTAAAGACCTCCTTCTCCTTCAGTCTCTGGGGGAAATGTTTTGTTATCTCCTGGGGTGTTACATTTCAAAGACTGACAATATTTACAACCACCAGGAACAGAGAAAATATGAATTTCTGTCCTAAGAATTTTGGGATGATTGCTATTTAAAATCTTACTTTGCATTAACAGTCTGAAGTTTGGGTCAGTTTTTCTGTTTCACTGTCAATCAACATAACATCTCCTTTTTCATTTTCATCACTTTCTCAGAGATTTCATCTCATAGTGCCCTAATTACACTCTGTCACAAGATCCTGGATCTTAATCCATAGTACATTCTCATAGCTTTGCAAAACAACATGCTAAGATCTCTAAGTTATCTTCCTGCTCTTCCACCTGTTTGCCAGTCCCAAAACTAGCAGAATAATTGACACTCATATGTCTTTCTCTAGTTTTAATCCTCTAATTTGTACTTCAGTGTTTAACAGGAAATTGGCTGTCTGGCAAACTGCCCATAATAGAGACCAGACCTCTGTAGCAACAATTTGTTTTCCTTCTTTGCCACAGTGCTCCACGTGCATTCCTCTAATAAGTGCATTAGAGCTACTGGCCTTTTGAGAGTATCTCTTTATGTGGTGGTCAACAGTCATCTAACATATAGGCCACTCCTCCCCCGCATGGAGGTCACTGGCCAAGATGGGACCTCTTCATTATACACCCTTTCCCCAAGGCTAGGAAACTTATGTAAAAGTTTTGTATGGGTTATCCATTCCCACACCAAAGCAGGTGGCCAGTTTGGGTCACCCCCCACAAATGCTTTATTTCAAATGCCTTTTAAATTTTTAAATCTCCTGTCTGGCTCACCAATTGTTGGTTTGCAACCCTCTCATGAGTTTCTCAGTGTAATATGAAACCAGCTCCTTATGAAGAGATCACGGTGAGATTGAAGAAAGGAGCAGGCCACTTTGGGTTGGTGGGGACAGTTGCTTCTGTTTTTTTTTTTTTATTTTAGTTAAAATATAATTGACACACAGTTTTATGTTAATTTCAGGTATTATGTGGCAGTTTTAATCTGCAAAAAGAACTTACATATGAGGCCTGACTTGAGTTGCAACAAGAGAAATGGATTTGCACATGCACTCAAAAACCCTTAAAAGTTTATAAAGAGGTTTTAAATGACTTAAGTTACATAAACCATGTATTTGTTTTGAACATTACATCGCTATTTCAATACTATTTTCCTAGAGCAAGCTCTAAGAAAAAGAAAGGCAAGCAGAATCCACATTCCAAAAACAGTAGAGAGAGTGAGAAGCCTCCAATTGCCTGGATTAACCTCAAGTGCTAATTGATGGCCACAATTTTTTTTAAAGATTTTTATTTATTTATTTGACAGAGAGAGATCACAAGTAGACAGAGAGGCAGGCAGAGAGAGAGAGAGAGAGAGAGAGAGGGAAGCAGGCTCCCCGCCGAGCAGAGAGCCCGATGCGGGACTCGATCCCAGGACCCTGAGATCATGACCTGAGCCGAAGGCAGCGGCTTAACCCACTGAGCCACCCAGGCACCCCAATGGCCACAATTTTTGATGGCCTTCCTCTACATTCTGGGTATACAACCCTTATAAGATATATGATTTGCAAATATTATCATCCCCATTCAATACCTTACTGTTTCATTTTGTTGATGATTTCCCTTGTTGTGAAGACATTTTATTGTTTGACATAGTCCTTATTGTTTATTTTTGCTTTTGTTGTCTTTGCTTTTGGAATCAGATCCAAAAGAAAAAAAAAAAAGTAGCCATGAATTTGTGGAAGATGGCAGAGTAAGAGGATCTTAAACTCACCAGTTGCAATGATACCACTAAATAACACCAGGCTGGATTAAATAAACCAGACATTGACCCAAAGACAAAGAACAAACTCTTCCACAGCTAAATGTAAAGAGGTCACATTGAAGAGGTAGGAAAAGCAGAGATGTGGTGAGAAGCCAAATGTATCCATAAGAATATCTGCAAGATGGAGGGGCACAGTAGAAATGGAGAGGACCAGACCCCTACATCAGGCACTCTAGGCATTAGGGACCTAAATGGGGCAGACAAAGATCCACAAAATTTGGACTGGAAAACAAGATGGACCTAATGATCAGACTTAACACTTGGAAATTTACAAATGAGCAGGCTTGACTCTGGAAGAGACAGGAGGGTGGAGTACCTGCCCTTAAAAAGTTAACACCATATGATCCTGTCAATTGATGCAGAAGAAACATTTGACAAAATACACTACTTTCTTGATTAAAACTCTTCAAAGGATAGGGATAGAGGGAACACATATTAATATCATAAAAGCCATCTATGAAAAGCCCACAGTGAATGCGATTTTCAATGGGGAAAAAAGGAGCTTTTCCCTAAGATCAAGAACATGAGAGGGATGCCCACTCTCACAACTTTTGTTCAACATAGTACCAGAAGTCCTAGCTTCAGCAATCTGAAAACAAAAAAAAGAAATAAAAGGCATTCAAATTGCCAAAGAAGATGTCAAACTCTCCTCGCAAGTGACATGATACTTTATGTGGAAAACCAAAAGACTTCACCCCCAAATTACTAGAACTCATATGGCAAGTCAGCATCAGGGCAGGATACAATACAAATGCACAGAAATCAGTTGCATGTCTATACATTAACAATGTGCCCGAAGAAAAAGAAATTAAGAAATCAATTCAATTTACAATAGGACACAAAACCGTGAGATACCTAGGAAGAAAACTACCCAAAAGGGTAAAGGATCAGTACTCTAAAAACTAGAACACTTATGAAAGAAGTCGAGGAAGACACAGAGATGGAAAAACATTCCAAGTTCATGGATTGGAAGGAAAACATGGTGAAAATATCTACACTGCCCAGAACAATCTTCACTTTCAATGTTATCGCCTTCAAAATAACATCAACATATTTCACAGAGTTGGAACAAACAATCCTAAAATTTTTGGAACCACAAAAGACCCATATTTGTGCCAATACCATGCTGTCATTACCAGGGGAATGTTGAAAAAGAAGACCAAAGTGGGGAGAATCACAATGCCTGACTTCAAGCTATATTATAAAGCTGTGTTCATCAAGACTGGATGGTATTGGCACAAAAACAGACACATGGATCAGTGAAACAGAAATGAGACCCCAGAAATGGACCCTCAACTCTCTGGCCAACTATTCTTTGACAAAGCAAGAAAGAACATCCAGTGGAAAAAAGGTAGTTTCTTCAATAAGTGGTGCTGGGAAAACTGGACAGCCACATGCAGAAGAATGAAACTGCATCATTCTCTTACACCCTACAGAAAGATAAACTCAAAATGCATGGAAGACCTCAATGTGAGAACATTGAAATCCATCAAAATCCTGGAGGAGAACATAGGTAATAACCTCTTCAACACAGCAACTTCTTTCAAGACAGGTCTCCAAAGGCAAGGGAAACAAAAAGAAAAATGAACTTTTGGGACTTCATCAAGATAAAAATATTTTACATAACAGAGGAAAGAGTCAACAAAACTAAGAGGCAATCCACAGAGTGGGAGAAGATATTTACAAATGACATTTCAGATAAAGGGCTGATATCCAAAATCTATAGAGAATTTCTCAAACTCAACCCCCCCCCAAAAAAAAAAAAACAAATAATCCAGTCAAGAAATGGACAAAAGACATGAACAGACACTTCTGCAAAGAAGACATACAAATGGCTAACAGACATATGAAAAAATATTCACCATCACTATCCATCAAGGAAATACAAATCATGGGGAGTTAGGAGAAGGGAGTTGGGGGAAATTGGAAGGGAAAGTGAACGATGAGAGGCTATGGACTCTGAAAAACTATCTGAAGGGTTTGAAGAGGTTGGGGGGTGGGAGGTTGGGAGAACCAGGTGGTGTGTATTAGAGAGGGCATGGATTGCATGGAGCACTGGGTGTGCTGCAAAAACAATGAATACTGTTACGCTGAAAAATAAATAAATAAGTGAAAATAAGAAAAAAAGTGAAAAAATAAATAAAAGTCTAAAAAATTTAAAAAAAAAGAAATATAAATCAAAACCACAATGAGATACCACCTCACACCAGTTAGAATGGCCAAAATTAACATGACAGGATACAAGTGTTTGTGAGCATGTGGATAAATGGTAACCTGTTTGCACTGTTGCTAGGAATGCAGGCTGGTGCAATCACTCAGGAAAACATTATAGAGGTTCCTCAAGGCATTAAAAATAGAGCTACCCTATGGCCCAGCAATTGCACTTTAGGTCATTTGCCCAAAGATACAAATGTAGTGAAAAGAAGGGCCATTTGATACTGATCATAGCAGCGATGTCCACAGTAGCCAAACAATGGAAGGAACTAAAATCCCTTCACCAAATGAATGGATAAAGAAGATGTGGTCCATTTATACAATGTTATATTACTCAGCCATCAGAAAGGATTAATACCCAACATTTGCATCAACATAGATGGGATTGGAGGAGATTATGCTGAGTGAAATAAGTCAAGCAGAGAAAGTCAATTATCATATGGTTTCACTTATTTGTGGAACACAAGGAATAGCATGGAGGACATTAGGAGAAGGAACGGGAAAATGAGGGGTGGGGGGAATCAGAGGGGGAAACAAACCATGAGAGACTCTGGATTCCAGGAACAAACTGATGGTTTTAGAGGGGAGGGGGTGGGGGTATGGGTTAGCCCAGTGATGGGTATTAAGGAGGACACATATTGCATGGAGCACTGGGTGTTGGAATGAATCATGAATCAATGAATCATGAAATCAAAAACTACATCAAAAACTAATGATGTATTGTATGGTAACTAACATAATAATAATTTTTAAAAAGGTGGAACATGAACCCCAATATTCATAGCAGCAATGTCCACAATAGCCAAATTCAGAAGGAACTGAAATGCCCTTCAACAAATGAATGGATAAAGAAGATGTGGTACATATATACAATAGGATATTACTCAACCATCAGAAAGGATGAATACCCACCATTTGCATGGACACCAATGGAAATGGAGGGGATTATGCTAAGTGAAATAAGTCAAGCAGAGATCTACAATCACCACATGGTTTCACTCATATGTGGAACATAAGGAATAGCATGGAGGACATTAGGAGAATGAAGGTAAAAATGAAGATGGGGAATCAGAGGGGGAGAGAAACCATGAGAGATTCTGGACTCAGGAAAAAACAACAACAACCTAAGGTTTACAGAAGGGAGGGGGGTGGAGAATAGGATAACCAGGTGATTGTTATTAAGGATAGCACTTGCAGTGGTAAACACTTATATACAACTAATGACTCATTGAACACTACATTAAAAAGTAATGATGTATCATATGTTGGCTAGTTGAACATAAAAAAAAAGAAGAAAGTTTGGGTCATTTTTTTGATCTACATTATTTTTAAGTCCCAGCAGCCACTATCTTTATGCTCTCTCTATATATACTGTTAAAGTTGTCATGTGCCATCTTTTTTGTTTGTTCATTTGTTATCCTCAGCAGGTACCATAGCACCAATATCTCCCAGATGGAAGCTTGTAAATATATCTGGCACACCAGGTTTATCTCTGATGCCCTAGTATGGTCCAGCATTCCTTATGCTTTCAGTCCCACATAACTGTATGTATTTGCATGCTTTAAAATTTGTTTTCCAAGAGTCTAGGCTCAATCAGGCTAAATCTATATGATGACTGTGATCCCCCTTTTGGGACCCTAACAGTTCTTGCATACTCTTTTTTTTTAATTTTTTAAAAAAATTATTTGACACAGAGAAAGAGAGCACAAGTAAGCAGAAAGGTGGGCAGAGAGAAAGGAGGAAATAGGCTCCTTGTTGAGCAGGAGCCCGATATGGGTCTCGATCCCAGGACCCTGAGATTATGACCAGAGCCGAAGGCAGAGGCCTCAACCCACTGAGCCACCCAGGTGCCCCATTGCACACTCTTTTTTTTTTTTTAGATTTTATTTATGTATTTGACAGACAGAGAGAGATCACAAGTAGGCAGAGAGGCAGGCAGAGAGAGAGGGGGAAACAGGCTCCCTGCTGAGCAGAGAGCCTGATGTGGGGCTCGATTCTGGGACCCTGAGATCATGACCTTAGCCAAAGGCAGAGGCTTAACTCACTGAACCACCCAGACATCCCAGTTCTTGCACACTCTTAACAACTGGCAGCTATTAAAGTAAAGTAGGCAGCTTTCGGAGTCATAAAGGTTAAATATATAACAAAGAACTAGGATACATTGTACAAGAAGGCGTACCACCAATTCAGGTTACTTCTTCAAGCCTGAGAGAGGTGGCTATTTTATTGAATACATAGAAACAGAGAGAGACAAAATGAAGTGATAAAGGAATCCGTTTCACATTAAATAAAAGAATAAAATCTCAGGGAAAAAACCTTCATGAAACAGATTAGTAATTTTGAAAATTAATAAAGGAAAAACCTCTTTGGAGTGGAGCTAGGATACTAGAAGGCAAGGTTGCAAGGGGAGATAGTACCACTCAATGTCAGTTTCAGGAGGAATTGTCAATTACAAACTTCATCAGAAGAATCTTCAACAGCAAAGAATCGACAATTATAAGTCCCAACAAAGAAAGGTGTACATTGCATCTCCTATAAGAATTTGACTACTCCTGCAACTCGGCCAATAAGAAATCATCATCACTCTGATCTCTTGCTTTTCTCCTATGGACTTTCATTCAAAATACCCCCTACAAATATCTCATTCATTTGTTGGAATTGCCTGTGGTTTTGCCAAAGATTGCATGTCTCAAATAAGAAAATCTGAGGTGATATAGAGGAAGATAGACCTTGGGGGGGGGGGCACCTCCCAGCGATCAGTAGAGCAGTAGAGCAGTAGAGCAGTAGAGCACAAAATTGGAACTTTTAGAAGTCTGTTCCACTGAGGGACATCGCTCCAGAGACTAGATGAGTGGTTGAGCCCTTGCTGGGACAGTGTGGTCTCAGGTCCCTTGGGGTCACAGCAAGAATGGGGGTCCCAGGTATTGGAAGCCAGATGCAGAGACAGAGCCGAGGAGTGGGGTCTCAGCTTGCGGTTTCCACCAACCGTGTTTCCCAGCAGAGTCAGGCCACTGCTCTTCGAGCAGGGATTCCACAAGTGGTAGATCTGGGGAGATGCCCCCTTCCTCCACCAGGAAGAACAGTGCAGGAGTGTGCTTCAGGAATCGGCTGATTTGGGAGACTCCAAAGTGTCTGTGTCCTAGAGATAGAAACGCTCGGTCACAGACTGGGTGAGCACGGGGCATGACCAGAGACGAGGGAGACAGGAGTTATTAACTGGGTGCAAGTGGGACCCTGAGTGCTGGGCTCCACTGGGCCAGAGATTGAGAGGCTGCCATCTTAATTCTCCTCCTCCAAAACTGTACAGAAACTGTCCAGTGAACAAAAGCTACTGAGAGTAAAACCGAGCAGATTACTTAGCCTGGCCTCTGGCAAGGGCAGTGCAATTCTCTCTGGGGCAAAAACATTTGAGAATCACTGCAACAGGCCCCTCCTCCAGAAAATCACCAAGAACCTCCAGCCAAGACCAAGTTCACTGATCTCCAGAGCAAGGGGAATGCAGCACATAGAATTCCTGGTTTTTTTCCCCATGATTCTTTAGTCTTTCAAAGTTAATTATTTTAAATTGTATTTTGTCTTAATCTATTTTTTTAAATTTTCTTCTCTCCTATTTTAACCTTTTAAAAACATTTTATCAATACCTTTTTAAAAACCATTTTAAATTTTCATTGTTATAGTCATATTCTATCCCTTCATTGTGTTTAACCTCATTTTTTGTATACATATTTTTTTTTCTTTACAATCTTGGGATACAGTTCCTGCTAATAGATCAAAATATATCCTAAATCTAGCATATGTCTTTGTTCTAGTCTCTTTCTGATCATATTCTTTTTGTTTCTTTTTTCAACCAACTTCTTATCTTTCTTTTTATAATCTTTTAAATTTTTTTTCTTTATGTCATATTCCATCCCTTCATCATGTTTACCCTTATTTTTGTATATATATAAATTTTGCTTTCTTTAAAATTTGGGGAGATAGTTTCTTCTAACAGACCAAAATAAACCCAAAATCAAGTGTGTGTCTCTGTTCTAATCATATATACGTATGTGTTTATATATATGAGAGTTTTTTTTTATTATTCTCCTTTCTTCTCCCCCCAGCTTCAGGGCTCTTCTGATTTGGTTAGTGTACATTTTTCTGGGGTCGTTGCTGCACTTGTAGTATTTTGTTCTCTCACTTGTCTATTCTTATCTGGAAAAAATGACAAGGGATAAAATCTCACCTCAAAAGAAAAGAAAAGAACAAGAGGCAGTATCAACGGCTAGGGACCTAATCAATAGGGACATTAATATGATGTCAGAACCAGAGTTCAAAATGATGATTATCAAGATGCTTGCTGAGCTTGAAAAAAGCATAGAAGATACTAGAGAAACCCTTTCTGGAGAAATAAAAATGTTTTCTGGAAAAAGAAAAGAATTTAAATCTAACCAGGTTGAAATTTAAAAAAAAAAAAAGCTATTAATGTGGTGCAAAAAAAAAATGGAAGCTCTTGGGAAGGGGGCAAGATGGCGGAGAAGTTAGAAGACCTGTTTCAACCGTTCCTCTAAAGTGAGTTAAATATTTACCAGAACACTCTGAACACACAGGAAACCACCCTGAAATCTATGGGGGCAGAAGACATCCGTGGAGAGGTAGAATGGGAATGTTTGGACTGATATGGGAGGACAAACAGAAGGGGGAGTGAGCCACCAGAAGTGACTCATTGGAAAGTAATACACCAATATGAAAGTGCTCTGTTATTGGGGACCAGTGTTAACTTGGAGTCTGGTTAAAAGCACTCAAAAAGAGCACAAGATCTTGAGGAGCAACTGGTGGAATTGGGCAGTCATGGGCAGGGGCCTAAGCCCATGTTCCCAGGATGGCCACTGCTGACAACCACCGATGCCAGAGAGAGTGCAGCAGAGCCTCCAGTCTGTATTTCCTGAGCCCAGGCTTTCTGCCGCTTTCACCACTGCTTGGCTGGGAGCACTACTTCTCACGCATGAGAGAGCCTGGTCTGGGTGCTAGCCAGTAGTCTCTAGGACTGCTGCCTTCTGCGATGGGCCAAGGGTCTGAACATACACAGCCCCTGCCTGAGAGAAACCAACATGCTCTCTGGTCAGGATCCCTCAGTGACAGCCTTCCACAAAGTGTGATACTGTGGGGTCTGAGTGCACCCAATGTGGGGCTGGACACCAGAGAGTAGTTCCAGCAAAGGCAGTCACCAGAAACCTACATCCTGGACCAATATCACTTGCAGTTTTAGTGGCAACAGGGGTGCAGAGACAAGCCAGGGCCTTGGAGGACCACCAAGATGGTGGCTGGGCGTGTGCACCACCTTGGGAGGTTGTGCTGTCCAGCAGAGTTTGGAGAGGGGGAGTGAGTCAGTGTGTTCTGGAATACCCAGAGGGGAGCAGATGGAGGCTTCCCTATGAGTTGGAGGTCTGGGGGCAGACAATTTGCTTTCCTCTAAATCTCAGAAAAGACTCAAAAAGCAGCCAATGAACAGAAACCTCCATAGAACAAAAGCCTGAAAAACCTTGTTTCCACAGAGCCCAGCCCCTTGATTATCTATAGGGTGACTCAACCAAAGCAAGACTGACTGAAAAACAATGCATCAGACCCATCCCACAGAGGACAAACCAAAAGAACGAGAGGAAAACCTCCACAGGGTCCCCATAAAGCTGTAAAACCCCAACATCAGGGGAAAACAATATATTAAGTTCATGGTATTGCCCTAAAACCTGTATATTGCATAGATAAAACTTTTTTTAAATTCACTCTTACAACTCTTGTTCTTTTAATTTTTTTAACCTACTTACCATTACACCTAGAGGTTAAATACAACATATTCCATAATAACTTTTAAACTTGAACTTTTTAATACATATATCTATGTTTCTTTTTCTTTTTCCTTTCTTTTTTCTTTAAATATACATATAGATACAAGTTTCAAGGTAATCCTCATTCCCTATTCAATACCCCTATATAAACCAGTTTTAATTTTCCTTTATCTCTGGAAAGTTGAGTCCTTTAACAAAGATATCAAGATACACACAGGATAAACCAAAATTAGCTTCCTCATCCACATCGAGGATTTATAACCCCTCTCCCATCTTATTCTTCTGTCATTGTTTCTGTGTATTTGATTTTGTTCTGGCATTATACAAATCCTATTCTTGGGGTTCATTTTGGCTGGGTTCTTTTTTTTCCTTATTTATTTTTTCAGTCTTTTTGTTTGTTAATTTTTGCTTATATACCTTATAAATTTTACTGTGGGTGCTCACTTTGGCTGTTTTTTCTCTCCTTTTCTCTCTCTCTCTCTCTCTCTTTTTCTTTTTTACTTTTTTTCTTTCATTTTGGTGGTGACTTCCAATTGTTCAGAAGCATTGAAGGGTGCACCTTACCTGGATCATGGTGGATATATTCAGTTATACATCCCTTTAACCATCTCTCACCAAAATGACTAGGAAAACAAACACCCAACAGAGGAAAAATACACAGACTGTGCCCTCTCCACAGAACTATTGGATATGGATATAAACAGTATGCCAGAAAGGGAATTTAAGGTAACAATTATCCAGCCAATGATTAGGTTGAAGAAAACCGTTAGTGGCAACATAGAATCTCTAAGGGTGGAAGTGAAAGCCAATCTGGGAGAAGTTAAAAATACTATCAATGAGATCGAATCCAATCTAAATACACTAACTGTTAGGGTAACCAAGGCAGAAGATAGAATCAATGATCTACAGGACAAACTGATAAAGAAGAAGGATCAGGAGGAGGCCTGGAAAAAAAAGCTTAGAAGCTATGAAAACAAAATTAGGGAAATAACTCACTCCATGAAACATTCCAATGTAAGATTATCAGGATCCCTGAGGGGGTGGAGAAAGACAGAAGAATAGAAGATATAGCTGAAAAAAAATTGGATTAAAATTTCCCCAGTAGAACAAGTGTTCCTGTCCTAGAGCCAGAAAGGTCACTCTCCAACATCACCAGATACAGAAAGACATCCAGACTCTTGAATGCAAAATTCACAAATGATAATTTTAGACATGTCTTAAGGGCAACTAGGAGGAAGAGATTTCTTATGTACATAGGAAGGTCCACAAGAGTAGCGTCAGAACTGTCCACAGAAACCTGGCAAGTCAGAAAGGGCTAGCAAGACATATTCAGTACACTAAATAAGAAGATAATGCAGCCAAGAATACTTTATCCAGCAAGTCTGACATTCAAAATGGATGGAAAGATAAAGAGCTTCCAAGACCAGCAAGGTTTCAAAGAGTATAGACCACAAAGCTGGCACTACAAGAAATATTCAGGGGTGTTCTATAAAAGAAGAAAGAACCCAAGAGTGACATTGAACAGAAATTTGCAGAGACAATCTATAGATACAAGGATATCACAAGAAACATCATGTCAATAAAAATGTATCTTCCAATAATCACTCTCAATGTGAATGGCCTAAATGGTCCCATAAAAATGCATAGGGTTGCAGATTGGATAAAACAACAAGACCCATCCATATGCTATCTGCAAGAGACCAATCTGGAGCCTAAAGATGGATCCAGACTGAAAGTGAAGGGATGGAGAAGCATCTTTCATGTCAACGGGCTTCAAAAGAAGGCTGGGATAGTGATTCTCATATCAGATAAATTAGATTTTAAACTAAAGACTGTAGTCAGAGATACAGAAGGACATAACGTCTTTCTTAAAGGGTCTATCCACAAAAAATATCTAACAATTGTAAATATTTATGCCCCCAATATGGGAGCAACAAATTACATAAGACAACTGTTAAGATAAAGAGTCATATTGATATGAACACATTAATTGTAGGTGATCTTAACACTCCCCTCTCAGTAGTAGACAAATCATCCAAGCAGAAAATCAATAAAGAAACAAGAGGTTTGAATAACACATTGGACCAGATGGAGATATATATATATATATATATATATATATATATATATATATATATATATATAAAATAGATATATACAGAACATTGCATCCTAAAACAACAGAATATTCATTCTTCTCGAGTGCACATGGAACTTCCTCCAGAATAGAACACACACTGGATCACAAATCAGTGCTCTACTGATACCAAAAGATTGAGATTATTCCCTGCATATTCTTACACCACAATGCTTTGAAACTGGAATTCAGCCACAAGAAAAAGATCGGAAGGAATTCAAACACCTGGAAGCTAAAGATCACCTTGCTTAAGAACACTTGGATCAATCAGGAAGTCAAATAACTTATACAATTCATGGAAAACAATGAAAATGAAGACACATAGGTCCAAAACCTATGGGAATATAACTAAGGCAGTCCTAAGGGGGGAAATAGATAGCCATCCAAGCCTCGCTCAAAAAAATTGAAAATGCCCCAAGCACCAGTTCTCTTTAAACCTTAAAGAACTGGAAAATCAACAACAATTTAAGCCAACCCCATGACAAGACAAGAAGAGAAATAATAAAGATTAGAGCAGAGATCAATGATTTAGAAACTAGAGATACAGTGGAACACACCAACAAAATTAGGAGCTGATTCTTTGAAAAAATCAATAATATTGATAAACCATTGGCCAAACTAATCTAAAAGAAAGGAGAGAGGACTCAAATTAATAAAATTATGAATGAAATGGGAGAGATCACATTAACACCAAGGAAATAGAAGCAATCATCAGAAATTATTATCAACAATTATATGCCAAAAAGTTAAGCAACATAGAAGAAATGGATGCATTTCTGGAAATCTATAAGCTTCCAAGACTGAATAAAGAAGAATTTGACAACCTGAATAAACCAATATCTAGTAATGAGATTGAAGCAATGATCAAAAACCTCCCAAGAAACAAGAGCCCAGGACCTGATGGATTCCCTGGAGAATTAAACCAAACATTCAAAGAAGAAAAATACTAATTACCCTGACGCTGTTTCAAAAAATAGAAAAAGAAGGCAAACTTCCAGACTCTTTATGAAGCCAGCATTACCCTGATCCCCAAACCAGGCAAACATCCCACCAAAAAGGAGAATTTCAGACCAGTATCCCTGATGAATATGGATGCAAAGATTCTCAACAGGAATCTAGCTAATAGGATCCACAGTACATTGAAATGATAATCCACCATGACCAGGTGGGGTTTATCCATGGGTTGCAAGGGTGGTTCAACATTTGCAAATTAACCAACGTGATAGAACAAATCAATAAGAGAAGAAAGAATAACCACATGATCCTCTCTTAATTCATGCAGAAAAAAGAGTTGACAAAATACAGTATCCATTCCTAATTAAATGCACCAAAGGATAGGGATAGAAGAAATATTCCTCAACTTCATAAAATCTATCTATGGAGAAACCACAGTAAATATCATCCTCAATGGGGAAAAGCTGACAGCCTTCCCTTTGAGATCAGGAACACGACAAGGATGCCCACAGTCACCACTCTTGTTCAACATAGTATTAGAAGTCCTAGCAACAGCAATCAGACAACAAAAAGAAATACAAGGTGTTCCAACTGACAAAGAGAAGTCAAACTCTCTTTGAAGGTGAAATGATTCATTATATGGAAAACCCAAAAGACTCCACCCCTAAACTTCTAGAACTCATAAAGCAAATCAGTAATGAGGCAGGATACAAAATCAATGTACAGAAATCAGTTGCTTTCTTATAAACTAGCAATGAGAATATAGAAAGGGAAATTAGAGAATCAATTCCATTTACTATAGCTCCAAGAACCATAAGATACCTGGGGATAAACCTAACCAAAGAGGTAAAGGATCTGTACCCGAGAAACTACAGAACACTTATGAAAGAAATTGAAGAAGACACAAAAAACTGGAAGAATATTCCATGCTCATGAATAAGAAGAATAAACATTGTTAAAATGTCTATAGTGCCCAGAGCAATCTATACCTTCAATGCCACCCTAATCAAAATTCCACCGGCATTTTTCAAAGTGCTTGAACAAGCCATTCTAAAATTTGTATGGAGCCAGAAAAGATCCTGAATTGTGAAGGAAATGTTGGAAAAGAAAAACAAAACTGGGGGTTTCACAATGCCTTTACTACAAAGCTGTGATCACCGAGACAGCATGGTACTGACACAAAAACAGACACATAAACCAGTGGAACAGAGTAGAGAGCCCAGATATGAACCCACAATTCTATGGTTAAATAGTCTTCAATATAGCTGGAAAAAATATCTGATGGAAAAAAGGAAAGTCTCTTCAATAAATTGTGGTGGGACAATTGAAAAGGTATGTGTAGAAGAATGAAACGTGACCATTCTCTAAAACCGTACACAAAGATAAACTCAAAATAGATGGGAGACCTCAAAGTGAGGCAGGAATCTATCAAAATCCTAGAGGACAACATAGGCAGTAAACTTTTTGACATTGGCAACAGCAACTTCTATCAAGACATGTTTCCAAACACAAAGAAAACAAAAGTGGAAATGAACTTTTGTAATTTCAAGATCAAGCGTTCAGCACAGCAAAGAAAGCAGTCAACAAAACAAAGAGGCAACCACGGAATGGGAGCAGATATTTGCAAAAGGACACTACAGACAAAAGGCTGATATCCAAGATCTATAAATAACTCCTCAAACTCAAAACACACAAAACAGATAATCATGTCAAAAAATCGACAGAAGACATGAACAAACACTTCTCCAAAGAAGATATACAAATGGCTAACAGACACATGAAAAAAAAAAATGTTCATCTTCATTAACCTTCAGGGAGATTCAAATGAAAACCACATTGAGATACCACCTTTCACCAGTTAAAAAAGACCAAAATTAACAAGAAAGTAAATAACAAGTGTTGGAGAGGGTGTGGAGAAAGAGGAACCCTCTTACACTGCTGGTGGGAATGCAAGTTGGTGCAGCCACTTTGGAAAACAATGTGGAGATTCCTCAAAAAATTAAAAATAGAGTTACCCTATGACCATGCAATTGCACTACTTGGTATTCACCCCAAAGATACAGATGTAGTGAAAAGAAGGGTCATATGTACCCCAATGTTCATACTAGCAATGGCCACAATCGCCAAACTGTGGAAATATCCAAGATGTCCTTCAACAGATGAATGGATAAAGAGGATATGGTCCATACATACAATGGAATATTATGCCTCCATCAGAAGGGATGAATACCCAACTTTTGTATTGACATGGGCAGGGCTGGAAGAGATTATACTGAGTGAAATAAGTCAAGCAGAGTCAATTATCATACGGTTTCACTTACTTGTGTAGCATAAGGAATAACACGGAGGACATTAGAAGAAGGAAAGGAAAAGTGAATTGGGAGAAATCAGAGTGGGATATGAAACATGAGAGGTTTTGGACTCTGAAAAACAAATTGAGGGTATTGGAGGGTATGCTGGGGGGTTAGGAGAGCCTAGTGGTGAGTATTAAGGAAGACACGTATTGCATGGAGCACAGGGTGTGGTGCATAAACAATGAATCTTGGAACACTGAAAAAGTAAAATTAAATTAAAAAGAAAAATAGTCTCAAAAAAAGTAAAAAAGGAAGCTCTTACAGCTCAGATAAATGAGGCAGAAGAGAGAATTAGTAATATAGAAGACCAAATGGTGGAGAATAAAGAAGCTGAAAGAAAAGAGAAAACAACTACTGGACCACGAGGGGAGAATTAGAGATAAGTGATACCATATAATGAAAAAATGTTAGAACAATTGGGATCTCAGAAGAAGAAGGGGGGCAGGAGGTATATTGGAGCAAATTATAGCAGAGAATTTCCCTAATATGGCAAAGGGAACAAGCATCAAAATATAGGAAGCACAGAGACACCCCCCCCCAAATTCAGTAAAAGTAGGTCCACACCCTGTCAACTAATAGCAAAATTACAAGTCTCACTTACAGAGAGAAAATCGTGAAAGCAGCTAGAGACAGGAGGTCTGTACCATACACTGGTAGAAATATTAGATTGGCAGCAGACATATCTACAAAGACCTGGGAGGCCAGAAAGACTGGCATGATATATTCAGAACACAAAATGAGAGAAATATATAGCCAATAATATTATATCCAGCTAGGCTATCATTGAAAATAGAAGGTGAGCTAAAAAGCTTCCAGGAAAAACAAAATCTAAAAGAATTTGCTAACACCAAACCAGCCCTACAGGAAATATTGAAAGGGGTCCTCTAAGGGAACCTAAAAATAAAAGACCAGAAAGGAACAGAAGCAATATGCAGTAACATACAATACAGGCAATACAATGGTACTAAATTATTATCCTTCAATAGTTACCCTGAATGTAAATGGGCTAAATTCCCCAATCAAAAGACACAGGGTATCAGAAGAGATTAAAAACAAAAACAGTGCTGGGGGACAAGATGGTGGAGAAATAGGAGAGGCTGTTTCAACCGGTCCCCTAAAATGAGCTGATTATTCACCAGAACACTCTGAACACCCATGAAATCTCCCGAGATGCAGGATTATACACTTCTGGATCTTTGTGGGGCCAGAAGATGCCAGTGGTGAGTTAAAGCAGTGGAGTTTGAATAATCAATTGATCAATTGGACTGATATCAGAGGATAAACAGAAGGAGAAGGGAACCACCAGAAGTCAACCATTGGAAAGTAATACTCCATGTACGTAATGAGAGTATCCTGTGACTGGGCACCAGCATTACTTGGAGTCTGGTTAAAATCACTCAGAGCAAAAGATCTTAAGAGGAAACTGGTGGAATCAGGCAGTCACGGGCACGGGTTTAAGCCCATGGACCCAGGACAGCCACCGCTGGTGCTGTGCCAGAGAGAGTGCAGCGAAGCATCCAGGCAATGGTCCCTGAACCTCTGGAATATGAGAGTCTGGGTGGATGCCAGCCAGTGCTCTCTAGAACCACAGACTTCTGCACCCTGCAAGAGGCTGTGTGGCTGGGACCAAGCTGGGCTCCACACCTTCCCTTGAGAGAGGTCCAAGCAGGTGCTAGCAGTGATCTCTAAGTCTGGCTGAGAGGCTGAACACTCCCAGCCCCAGCTGGCCAACAGGAAAATCTCAGCGCCCTTTCTCTGGTTGGGATCTCTCCGGTGGTCTGGACCTGCCCAGGCAGCAGCCCCACAAAGGCAGCCACTGGAAGCAAGCTCCCTGGACCAATATTGCTCAAGGTTTTGGTAGCACCAGGGTGCAGAAACAAGCAGGAGCTCCTGCGACCCCAGAGATGATGGCTAAGGATGTGCTCTGCTGGTGGGAGGTGGCAGGGAGGGAATCTATGTACTTTGGACCACCCAGAGGGGAACAGACTGAAGCTTCTTTCTGAGACAAATGTCTGGGTGCAGTGTGCTTTCCTCTAAACCTTGGAAGAACCACCAAAATTCACCAAGCAGGGTGGGGGGGGAACCTCCCGAGAACAAAAGCCTGAAAAACCAATTTCCTCAGAGCCCAGACACTTGATAGAGGGCAGGAGAACTCAACTGAAGCAAGACTGCCTGAAAAACAATGTGGCAGACCCCTCCCCCAGAAAGCCAGGCCCCAAAACCAAAACAAAATAAAATAAAACAAAACAAAAAATGAGAGTACAACCACCACAGGATCCCCATAAAACTGCAAAACCCCAATATCAGGGGAAAAGAAGTTATTAAGCGCCCTATATTGACCTAAAATCTGTATACGTCATAAATACAACTTTTATTTTTAATTCGTTCCCACTATTCTCGTTCTTTTTAATTTTTTAACTTTTTTAACTTATTTACCATCACGAGAGGTTCAATACAACAAATTCTGTAATAACCGTTTAACTTCAACTTTCTTCATACATATACCTGTGTTTTTTTAATCATTTTTTAAATTTATTTTCAGCATAACAGTATTCATTGTTTTTGTACCACACCCAGTGCTCCATGCGGTCCGTGCCCTCTCTAATACCCACCACCTGGTTCCCCCAACCTCCCACACCCCCACCTCTTCAAACCCTTCAGATTGTTTTTCAGAGTCCATAGTGTCTCATTGTTCACCTCCCCTTCCAATTTCCCCCAACTCCCTTCTCCAAACTCCCCATGTCCTCCATGCTATTTGTTATGCTCCACAAATAAGTGAAACCATATGAGAATTGACTCTCTGCTTGACTTATTTCACTCAGCATAATCTCTTCCAGTCCCGTCCATGTTGCTACAAAAGTTGGGTATTCATCCTTTCTGATGGAGGCATAATACTCCATAGTGTATATGGACCACATCTTCCTTATCCATTCATCCGTTGAAGGGCATCTTGGTTCTTTCCACAGTTTGGAGACCGTGGCGATTGATGCTATAAACATTGGGGTACAGATGGCCCTTCTTTTCACTACATCTGTATCTTTGGGGTAAATACCCAGTAGTGCAATTGCAGGGTCATAGGGAAGCTCTATTTTTAATTTCTTGAGGAATCTCCACACTGTTCTCCAAAACGGCTGCACCAACTTGCATACCTGTGTTTTTCTTATGCTTTTCTATTTTCTATTTTTTATTTCTTTTTAAAGATTTTATTTCTTTATTTGACACACAGAGAGAGAGACATCACAAGTAGGCAGAGAGACAGGTGGGGGCGGGGGAAGCAGGATCCCACTGAGCAGAGAGCCTGATGTGGAGTTCGATCCCAGGACCCTGAGATCACGACCTGAGCCGAAGGCAGAGGCTTCAACCCACTGAGCCACTCAGGTGCCCCTATTTTTTAATATTCATATAGAGATAAGCTTCAAGGTTATCATCTTTCCCCAATGAATACTATCCCTTTATATAAACCAGTTTTAATCCCCCTTTATCTCTGGAAAGTTGAGTCCTTTAACAAAGATATCAAGATACACCCTGGAAGAATCAAAATAATCTTCCTCGCCCACACTAAGGATTTATAACTACCCTCCCATCTTTTTCTTCTGCCATTGTTTCTGTGTATTTGTTTTTGTTCTGGTATCATATGAATCTTATACTTGGAGTTCATTTTGGCTTGGTTCTTTTTTTCTTGTGATTTGCTTTGTTGTTCTTCTTGTTTGTCCATTTTTGTTTATATACCTTAGAAATCTTATCTTTGGGGCTTATTCTGGCTGTTTTTTTTCTCTCTCTCTTTTTCTTTTTCCTGTCTCTCTCTCTCTTATTTTTCTCTTTTCTTTCTTTTTGGTGAGGACCCCTGATTGTTCAGAAGCATTCCAGGACACATCCACTAGCCATCTCTTATCAAAATGAGTAGGATGAAAAAAAAAAATGAGTAGGCTGAAGAATGCCCAACAGAGGAAAAGTTCGGAGACTGTGTCCTCTCCATCAGAGCTATTAGATATGGTAATAAACAGCATGTCGGGAAGGGAATTCAGGGCAACAATTATCCAGGCAATGGCTAGGTTGGAGAAAACCATTAATGACAACATGGATTCGATTAAGGAAGAAGTGAAAGCCACAGGGGAAGAAGTTAAAAAATGCTATCAATAGGTTCCAATATAATCTAAATTCTCTAACACCTAGGGTAAGAGAGGCAGAAGATAGAATTAGTGATCCAGAGGACAAACTGATAGAGAAAAAGGATCAGGAGGAGGCCTGAAACAAACAGCTTAGAAGTCATGAAAACAGAATTAGGGAAATAAATGACACCGTGAAACGTTCCAACGTCAGAATTATTGTGATCCCTGAGGGGGAGGAGAAATAAATAAGACTAGAGGATATTGTTGAAAAAATTCTCCATGAAAATTTTCCCAATCGGGGGAATGGAACCAGGGTTCATGCCCTAAAGGCAGAATGGGCACCCCTAAGATCATAGAATCTAGAAACACCTCCAAACTCCTCATTGTGAAACAGGAATCATAATTTTAGACAGAAGCTCTGGAGAGCAGCTAGAGAGAAGAGATTCCTTAAGTACAGAGGAAAGCCCATCAGAATAATGTCAGACCTGTCCACAGAAACCTGGCAAGCCAGAAAGGGCTGCCAAGATGTATTCATTCACTAAATGAGAAGAACATGCAGCCAATAATACTTTATCCAGCAAAACTGACATTCATAATGGATGGAAAGATAAAGAGCTTCCAAGACCAACAAGGTTTAAAATAGTATGTGACCACCAAGCTGGCACTACAGGAAATATTAAGGGGGGGGGTTCTATAAAAGAGGAAAAAACCCAAGAGTGTCATAGAACAGAAAGTTATGGAGACAATCTATAAAAACAAGGACTTCACAGGCAACATGATGTCAATAAAAACGTATCTCTCAAAATCATTCTCAACTTGAATAGCCTAAACCCTCCCATAAAATGTCACAGTGTTGCAGCTTGGATAAGATGACAGGACCCATCCATATGTTGCCTACAACAGAACTATTTTGAACCTAAGGACACATCCAGACTGAAAGTGAAAAGATGGAGAATCATCTTTCATGCCAATGGGCCTCAAAAGAAGGTTGGGTAGGGATTCTCCTATCAGATAAATTAGATTCTAAGTTAAGGCTGTACTCAGAGATAAAGAAGGACACTACATCATTCTTAGAGGGTCTACGTACCAAGAAGATCTAACAATTGTAAATATTTATGCCCCCAATTCTGGAGCATCCAACTACATAAGACAATTGTTAATCAAGATAAGGAGTCATACTGACATGAATACATTAATAGTAGGGGATTTTAACACACCATTCTCAGTAATAGACAAATAATCCAAGCAGAAAATCAATAAAGAAACTAGAGTAATGAATGACACATTGGACCAGATGGACCTCATAGGTATATAGAGAACATTCCACTGTAAAACAACAGAATACTCATTCTTCTCGAGTACACATGTAACTTTCTCCTGAATAGACCACATACTGGGTCACACATCAATGCTCAACTGATAACAAAAGATTGAGATTATTCCCTGCGTATTCGCAGACCACAGTGTTTTGAAACTGGAACTCAACCACAAGAAAAAGTTCATAAGGAACTCAAACACTTGGAAGCTAAAGACCACCATGTTTAAGAATGTTTGGATCAATCAAGAATCAAAGAACTTAAACAATTCATGAACACCAATGAGAATGAAGTGACTTCATTCCAAAACCTAGGGGATACAGCAAAGGTGGTCCTACGGGGGGGAATACATAGCCATCCAAGCCTCCCTCAAAAAATTGAAAAATCCAGAATACACCAGTTATCTTTACACTTAAAAAACTGGAAAATGAACAACTAATTAAGCCAACCACACACACAAGAGGGGAAATAATCAAGATTGAAGCAGAGATCAATGAGAAAGAAACCAGAGATTCAGTAGAAAACATCAACAAAACTAGAATCTGGTTTTTTGAAAGAATCAATAAGATTGATAGACCATTCGGCCAAACTAATCCAAAAGAAAAGAGAAAGGACCCAAAATAGTAAAATAATGAATGAAAAGGGAGAGATCATGACTAACTCCAAGGAAATAGAAACAATCATCAGAAATTATTATCAACAATCATATGCCAATAAATTAAGCAACCTAGATGAAATGAATGCATTCCTGGAAACCTATAAACTTCCAAGACTGAATCAGGAGGAAATTGACAACCTGAATAGACCAATACCTAGTAACGAGATTGAAGCAGTGATCAAAAACCTCCCAAAAAACAGGAGCCAAGGACCTGATGGATTTCCAGGAGAATTAAATCAAACATTCAAAGAAGAAATAATACCTATTTTCCTGAAGCTGTTTCAAAAAATAGAAACAGAAGGAAAACTTCCAGACTCTTTTAATGAAGCCAGCATTACCCTGATCCTTAAACCAGTCAAAGATCCCACCAAAAAGAATTTCAGAGCAGTATCCCTGATGAATATGGATGCTAAGATTCTCAACAAGATCCTAGCTAATAGGCTCCAACAGTACATTAAAAAGATTATCCACCATGACCAGGTGGGATTTACCATGGGATGCAGGGGTGGTTCCACATTCGCAAATCAATCAATGTGACAGAACAAATCAATAAGACAAGAGAGGAGAACACATGGTCCTCTCAATCGATGCAGAAAAAGCAGTTGGCAAGATAGGATTCAGTCTTGACTAAAATGCTTCTAAGTATAGGGATAGAGGGAACATTCCTCAATTTCATAAATCTGTTTATGAAAAACCCACAGCAAGTATCATCCTCAATGGAGAAAAAGCTGACAGCCTTCCCTTTGAGATCAGGAACACAACAAGGATGCCCATACTCGCCATTCTTGTTCAACATAGTATTAGAAGTTCTGGGGGAGCCTGGGTGGCTCAGCAGGTTGAGCCTCTGCCTTTGGCTCAGGTCATGATCTCGGGGACCTGGGATTGAGCCCCACTTTGGGCTCTCTGCTCAGCAAGGACCCTGGTTCCCCTCTTCTCTCTCTACCTGCCTCTCTGCCTACTTGTGATCTCTCTCTCTGTCAATAAATAAATAAAATCTTTTTCAAAAAATTCTAGCAATAGCAATCAGAAAACAAACAGAAATAAAAGATATTCAGATTGGCAATGAAGAAGTCAAACTCTCTCTCTTTGCAGATGACATGATACTTCATATGTAAAACCCAAGAACTCCACCCTCCAACTATAAGAACACATACAGCAATTCAGTAATGTGGAAGGATACAAAATCAATGTACAGAAATCAGTGACTTTCTTATACACTAACAGTGAAAATACAGAAAGGGAAATTAGAGAATCTATTCCATTTACTACAGCATCAAGAGCCATAAGATACCTGGGAATAAACCTAACCAAAGAGGTATAGGATCTGAACTCAAGGAACTACAGAACACTCATGAAAGTAATTGAAGAAGACACAAAATGATGGAAGACCATTCCATGTTTATGGATCAGAAGAATAAACATTGTTAAAATGTCTATATTGCCTAGAGCAATCTATACTTTCACTGCCATTGTGATCAAAATTCCACTGGCATTTTTCAAAGAGCTGGGACAAACAATGCTCAAATTTGTATGGAACCAGAAGAGATCCCGAATTGCTAAGAAAATGTTGGAAATTAAAAGCAAAACGGGGGGCATCACATTCCCTGTCTTCAAGCTTTACTACAAAGCTCTGATCACCAAGATGGCATGGTACGGGCACAAAAACAGGCACATAGACCACTGGAACAGAGTATAGAGCCCAGATATGGACCCTCAACTTTATGGTCAAATAATCTTCGACAAAGCAGGAAAATATATACAGTGGGAAAAAAATCTCTTCAATATATGGTGCTCAGAAAATTGGACAGCTACATGTAGAAGAATGAAACTTGACCATTCTCTTACACCATTCACAAAGATAAACTGAAATGGATAAAATACCTCAACATGAGGCACGATTCCATCAGAATCCTAGAGGAGAGCATAGACAGTAACCTGCTCAACATCGGCTAGAGCAACTTCTTTCAAGATATGTCTCCAAAGGCAAAGGAAACAAAAGCGAAAATGAACTTTTGGAACTTCATCAAGATCAAAAGCTTCTGCACAGCAAAGGAAACAGTCAACAAAACCAAGAAGCAGCCCACAGAATGGGAGAAGATATTCACAAATGACAATAGAGACAAAGGGCTGACCTCCAAGATCTCTAAAGAACTCCTCAAACTCAACACACACAAAACAGATAATCATGTCAAAAAAATGGACAGAAGACATGAACAGACACTTTCCGAAAGGAGACATATGAATGGCTAACAGACACATGAAAAAATGTTCATCATCACTAGCCATCAGGGAAATTCAAATGAAAACCACATTGAGTTACCACCTCACACCACTTAGAATGGCCAAAATGAACAAGACAGTAAACAACATGTGTTGGAGAGAATGTGGAGAAAAGGGAACCCTCTTACACTGTTGGTGGGAATGCGACTTGGTGCAGCCACTTAGGAAACAGTGTGGAGATTCCTTTAGAATTTAAAAATAGAGCTTCCCTATTACCCTGAAATTGCCCTATTGGGTATTTACTCCAAAGATACAGATGTAGTGAAAAGAAGGGCCATCTGTTCCCCAAAGACCATAGCAGCAATTGCCACAGTTGCCAAACTGTGGAAAGAACAAAGATGCCCCTCAACGGTTGAATGGATAAAGAAGTATTGGTCCATATATACTATGGATTATTGTACCTCCATCAGAAAGGATGAAAACCAAAGTTTTGCATCAACATGGATGGGACTGAAAGAGATTATGCTAAGTGAAATAAGTCAAGCAGAGAGATTCAATTATCATATAGTTTCATTTATTTGTGGAGCATAAGGAATAACACGGAGGACATGGGGAGATGGAGAGAAGTGAGTTGGGGGAAATTGGAGGGGGAGATGAACCATGAGAGACTGTGGACTCTGACAAACAAACTGAGGGTTTTGGAGGGGAAGAGGGTGGATGGTTGGGTGAGCCCAGTCATGGGTTTTATGGAGTGCATGTATTGAATGCAGCACTCAGTGTGGTGCATAAACAATGAATTCTGGAACACTGAAAAGAAATAAATAAAGAAAAACACGATCCTTTGATATGATGTCTGCAAGAAATTCATTTTAGACTCAAGGACATCTCCAGATTTAAAGTAAGGGTGTGGAAAACAATTTACCATGCTAATGGACATCAAAAGAAAGCTGGGGTGGCAATTCTTATATCATATAAATTAGATCTTGAGCAAAAGATTTTAGTAAGAGGTGAGGAAGGACATTATATCATACATAAAGTGTCTGTCCAACAAAAAGATCTAACAATTTTAAATATCTATGCCACTAACATGGAAGCAGCCAATTATATAAACCAATTAACAACAAAGAAACACATTAACAATAATACAATAATAGTATGGGATGTTAACACCCCCCCATATAGTAAATGGAAAGATCATCTAAGCAATAGATCAACAAGTAAATAAAGGCTTTAAATGACACACTGGACTGGATGGACATCACAGATATATTCAGAACATTCCATCACAAAATAACAGAATACACATTCTTCTCTAGTGCACATGGAAAATTCTCCAGATTGAGCACATCTCGTGTCACAAATCAGGTCTCAACTGGTATCAAAATATTGGTATCATTCCCTACATATTTTCAGACCACAATGCTTTTAAACTAGAATTCAACCACAAGAGAAAGTTTGGAAAGAACTCAAACACATGGAAGCTAGAGAGCATCCTACTAATGAATGAATGGGTCAACTAAGAAATTAAAGAAGAATTTTTAAAAAATAATGGAAACAAATGAAAAGGAAAAGACAAGTGTTTAAAATCTTTGGGATACAGTAAAGGTGGTCCTGAGAGGAAAGTGTATAGCAATACAAGCCCTTCTCAAGAAACAAGAAAAGTCTCAAGTACACAACATAACCTCACTCCCAAAGAAGCTGGAGAAAGAACAACAAATAAAGCCTAAACCAGGCAGGAGAGGAGAAATAATAAAGATCAGAGCAGAAATCAACGAAATAGAAACCAAAAGAATAGTAGAACAAATCAACACAACTAGGAGCTGGTTCTTTGAAAGAATTAATAAGTTTGATAAGCCCCTGGTCAGTCTTATCAAAAAGAAAAGAGAAAGTACCAAAATTAATAAAATCATGAATGAAAGAGGTGAGATCACAATCAACACCAAAGAAATACAAACAATTATAAGAACATATTATGAGTAGCTATATGCCAGCAAATTTTGCAATCTGGAATAAATAGATGCATTCCTAGAGACATATAAACTACTAAAACTGAAGTAGGAAAATAGAAAAGCTGAACAAACTCATAACCAGTAAGGAGATTGAAGCAGTCATCAAAAATCTCCCAACAAACAAGAGCCCAGGACCAGATGTCTTCCCAGGGGAATTTTACCAAACATTTAAAGAAGAATTAATACCTATTCTCCAGAAACTGTCCCCCCCCCCGCTAAAAAAAAAAAAAAAAAAAGAAAGAAACGGGAGGAAAACTTCCAAACTCATTTTATGAGGCCAGCATTACCTTGATCCCCAAACCAAAGACCCCATCAATAAGGAGAATTACAGACCAATATCCCTGAAGAACATAGATGCAAAAATTCTCACCAAAATACTTGCCAATAGGATCCAAAAGTACATTAAAAAGATTATTCACGACGACCAAGTGGGATTTATTGGTGGGTTTCAAGGCTGGTTCAACATCTGCAAATCAATCAATATGATACAATACATTAATAAAAGAAAGAACAAGAACCATATGATTCTCCCAATAGATGCTGGAAAAGCATTTGACAAAGTAGAGTATGGTTTCTTGATCAAAGCTCTTCACAGTGCAGGGCTAGAGAGTACATACCTCAATTTTATAAAAGTCATCTATGAAAACCCACAACAAGTATCATTTGTAGTGAGGAAAAACTGAGAACTTTCCCCCAAAGGTCAGGAATATGGCAGGGCTGTCCACTATCACCACTGTTTTTCAACATAGTACTAGAAGTCCTAGCCTCGGCAGTCAGACAACAAAAAGAAATAAAAGACATCTGAATTGGCAAAGAAGTCAAACCCACACTTCGCAGATGATATACTTTATGTGTAAAACCCAAAAGAATCCACTCCAATACTGCTAGAACTCATACAGGAATTCAGTAATATCAGGATATAAAATCAATGTACAGAAATGAGTTGCTTTTCTATACACCAACAACAAGACAGGAAAAAAGGAGAAATTGAGGAGTCAATCCCATTTACAATTGCACCCAAAACCATAAGATACCTAGGAATAAACCTTACCAAAGAGACAAAGAATCTGTACTCAGAAAACTATAGAATACTCATGAAAGAAATTGAGGAAGACACAAAGAAATGGAAAAAAAAGTTCCATGTTCATGGGTCAGAAGAACAAATATTATGAAAATGTCTATGCTATGTAAAGCATTCTACATGTTTAATATAATCCCTATCAAAATACCATCAATTTTTTTCCAAGAAGTGGAACAAATAATTCTAAAATTTATATGGAACCAGAAAAGACCTCAGATAGCCAGAGGAATGTTGAAAAAGAAAGCTAAAGTTGGTGGCATCACAATTCCAGACTTCAAATACTATTACAAAGCTGTCATCATCAAGACAGTATGGTACTGACACAAAAACAGACACATAAATCAATGGAACAGAACACAGAGCCCAGAAGTGGACTCTCAACTCTATGGTCAACTAATCATTGACAAAGCAGGAAGGGATGTCAAGTGGCAAAAAGACAGTCTCTTCACCAAATGGTGTTGGGAAAATTGGACAGTCACATGCAGAAAAATGAAACTGGACCATTTCCTTACAGCACATATGAAAATAGACTCATAATGGATGAAGAACCTCAATGTAAGAAAGGAATCCATCAAAATCCTTGAGGAGAACACAGGCAGCAACCCCTTCAACCTCAGACACAGCAACTTCTTCCTAGAAACATCGCCAAAAGCAAGGGAAACAAGGGCAAAAATGAACTAGTGGATTTCACCAAAATAAAAATATTTTGCACAGCAAAGGAAACAGTCAACAAAACCAAAAGACAACTGACAGAATGGGAAAAGACTGAAACTAATGCACTATATGGGACACCCGGGTAACTCAGTTAAGCATCCTACTGTTGGTTTCAAATCATGTCATAATCTCAGGGTTGTGAGATCAAGTCCCATGTCAGGCTCTCTCTCTCTTCCTCTCTAATAAATAAATAATAAAAATAAAATTACAAAAATTAAAAAAAAACACTACTTCTGTAGAACATGCATCTTTAAAGGTTTCCTGCGTTCTCTAATGAAAGGTTGAAATACGTGTAGGTGGAATTATTTTCTCCATAAGCACGTACTCTATTTAAAATATTTCTCTGTAGGCAAATACATTTTTAATAAAATAAGAGTTATGTGTATTCATACAAAACAATAACATTACACTGTATGAAAATTTGAATTTAAATAAAAATAACAAAAGAAATAACAAATTTCCAAAAATAATATGCAGATACTCTGCATATTTCTATATACAGTTCACAACGTACACAAATAGTGCTGTCTTTATTAATGGAAATAGTCATTAGCATAATTGAATCCAGAAAATTAGGGAGTGATTCCAAAAACCCTAGAATCAGTCCAGAAATCTCATCTTTTTAAATTATGTTCTCTAGTACTACTCTGAATATCTCAACGTAATATTTTTGTGTTTCTCCAAAACAACAAAAATTTATAGAATAGATGCTGCTGCTGATAGATCATAGATGACAGGTAGATAGATTATAGATGATAGATATAGATAATAGGTAGCTAGATAGATGATAGATAGATATAGATAGGTGATAGGTAGATGATAGATGATATATGACAATAGATATATAGATAGATGATAGAGAGATGATAGATAGATAGATAGATGATAGATAGATAGATGATAGATAGATATACTGATAGTAATAAGATTTGATTAATTAATTTTAGGAATTGGCTCAGACAGTTGCAGAGAACAAAATTTCTGCAATATGCCCTCAGCTAACTGGAAAACCAAGAAAGCCAGTGATATAACTAAGTCTGAGGCTGAAATCCTGAGAACCAGAGGCAGCGTGTGGTGTAACTCCTAGTCCCAAAAAAAGCCCAGGGAATGAGGGGGCCCTTGGTGTCATGTCCCAGAGGCCAAAGGCCCAAGAAACAGAATCTCAATTATTTAGGGCAGGCAGTGATAGAAATCCCCGTTCAAGGAGGGGAGAAGGAAATTGTCCTTTATGTTTTTGTTCTATTGTGGCTCTAAATTCATATTAGATGTAGCTTTCTCACATTGGTGAGAGGAAGGTCTCTTTACTAAGTCACTGATTAAATTTAATTCCTTATAGAGAAACCCTCACAGATACCCTCAGAAACAATGTTGTAGCACTGACTTTCTTATCCCAATCAAGTGAACTGGTAACTTTAACTATCACAAGTCCACCCCTTCTTACTCAACAGCTATACCAATTCCTTCAACCATACTTAATTTTCAAATAAAAACAATAACAAGATCACAATTCCTGACATGATAGATGTATCCTGTGTAATCCAAAAACACACTAACCTTTCCCCAGAAAAGAAGGTAAATTCCTTTAATGATGTTTACTCTTCTTCCAGATACCTCATAAAAGTAGTGTGTAATAGGTAACTAATGAATCATTGAACATTGCATCAAAAACTAATGGTGTCCTATGTTGGCTAATTAAATATAATGAAAAAAAAATAAAAATTAAAAAATAGTGTGATGCAAAATTAACAATACTCAAATGCTATGTTATGAAGTCAATATCTCATACTACACGATAAGAGAATAAGAGAGATAAATTAAAAGACATGGGCACACACATAATAAATATATTGATAACAAAATAAGAAGGAAATATTAATGACAATTACAGTTCTCATTTACATATGGCTACATGGTAGTATGTGGTATTTACAGCTACCTTCTTCTAATTCCCTTCTTGTATTTCCTTTCCATCAGCAAGCACATTAGCTAGTGGAGTGATCCAAACCTTTATTTCTCAATGGTCTGGGTCATTATTAGTCTTTTTTGGATTGATTTTTTAAAATTTCCCATTGACCTTAGTCACTTGTCCATTAATACTATGAGAAGCCCTAAGGGCTATTCTGTATTCCAGACATACTCATACTTACCTCCATTCTGGAATAGCTATCCTATTTCTCTTTGGAAGTGACATAATTTATTATTATTATTTTTATTGTTTGCTTATCAAATATTAGACTTCTGAAATTTCTCCTAGGAAATTTCCTGTGCATTACCTTGTAAAATCCTTAGTTTGAACCCTGCTAAGTCTGTTGACAAAATTTCTCATCCTACATGTATTGATGACAATCAATACTTAATCAGGTATCTCATTCTCTAGCATCCACCAGGTGATAACTGATCAACACACCCTGTCTTCAGTAAGAATCTTGTTAGATCAGTTTAGATAGAATCTCATTTATTTACCTCAGTATTAATTTTCTACCCACTCACCCACATCAGTCTCACTTGAGTTTAAATTCCCTGCTGCACTTGCTGTATTTGAATTTCATCCTGTTTCTATACAGAGATATTTTTCCTCCATTGCAGAAATTTAATCTCTTTTTTTAAAAAACCCTTTAAACATTTTCTTCGACAGGTATACTGCCACAAGTCAGCTCAGATTCATCATGAAGTCCCAGAACTTTCACCCAGAACCATAAGTGTGGAACTTTGAAGTACTTGTCTTCACTTCTGAATGACCGATTAGGGATCCATTGGTGAGTCCAATCCCTAAATCATTGGTCCAGACAAATGTCCCTTGTAGATGGTAGGGATATACTTTGATTCATGAGATTTTGAGTATGCTCTAGAATCACACATAGAGGTGGGGTAGAGTACCAGTTTTTCTGTTAGCAGCTGGGTCAGAGTCCTTGTAGTACAAGAACCTGCCAATTTAAACAAACAAACAAACAAACAAACAAACAAACATTTAATGCAAGTGCCTGCCTTAAGCTTTGACTGTGGAGGCATTTACTTCAAAGGCAGCTATCTCCAACAAACACATTGTCAACCACAGAACTAGACAAAAAGGCAGGATGCCTCCCTTGAAATTCCTTTGTTTAGAGATGTTTGCTTGGTTTATATGACTGACCACTTGGTTGAGTTTTGTTGTTTTGTTTTCCTTTACTCTTCTCATGTTTTAAGAACCACCATCTTTTAAATTCACCAATAATGAGTAAACCTGTGCATCCCTAGGCCCCCAACCATAACAACAACAACAACAACAAAAAAAAAAACGCAGAACACCTCTCTCTGTCTCTGTCTCTGTCTGTCTACCTGCAACCTCACTGTGTGGCCCAAAGCATTCCATGGACCCTCAAGACTTATGAATAATAAACTTTTTTTTTTCTTTCAAGGTTCCCTGATGGTTATTGCTGAGGGCATCTTGCAATCATAACAAGAATCACAAGGTCATGTCTAGCAGCAATACTGGTTCTGAAAGAGCAACCTGAGTCCAGATGAGCACCCCCTAGGCATTCTGAGCTGGTTGCATCACTGTCAACAGGCTGAGACCAGCACAAAGAGTCCCAGGCAAGCATAAGTTATGTTAGAGTCCCAAGTCTAGTCCCAGTGGACTACAAACCCCATTCTTGAATCACTGTTTATTAGATGCACTGCCAGCTCAGTTTGCTTGCCTTCTGCTGCCATGAATTTACTAAAGATAACTGGGGACTTCAAGGGACTCTTCAGTAAACTTAAAATCTTCCCAAACTTGTTCCCTATTTTTTTTTTTGTTATCCCATAATTTCCTTGACAATAATTTTTAAACAATTTCAACAGAGGTGGGAAAATCTGATCAAGATGACTTTGCAAAGAAGTTGGGACACAAATTCTCTACCCTCACCCACAACTAAGCTTCTCTGTTACGTGCAGCCTTAGGAATCAGCACATTACCTAGGGTTGAAGTGAATACTGTTGCACAGGGTTCTTCCTCCTCATGTCTTCCTTCTGTCATTAGCTAAAATACCAGTTCCTAAAAGTCCCTTGAAGATTATCTCTTACAGTTCTTAATTTTTAAAGTTTATTTATTTACTTATTTATTTATTTTTAGTAATCTCTACACCCAACCTGGGACTTGAACTCACAACCTTAAGATCAAGAGTCTCGTGCCTTTCCAGCTGAGCTTCAAAGTTCTTTATTTATTTTAATGGAAAGACAATTACTTAATGATAAAAGTGCTTCCTATGATGGGGGAAAGTAAAAAGGGAATAAAATTTGGGGTGCCTAGATGGTTCAGTTGGTTAAGCATCCAACTTAAAAAAATTCTTATTTAAATTCAATTTAGTTAACACATACTCTATTATTATTCAGGGGTAGAATTTAGTGATTCATCAGTTGCATATAACACCCAGTGCTCATCACATCACGTGCCTTTCTTAATGCCCATCACCCAGTTACCCCATCCCTCCTTCCTCCCCTCCAGCAACCTTAGTTTGTTTCCTAGAGTTCAGTGTCTCTTATGGTTTGCCTCCCTCTCTATTTTCATCTTATTTTATTTGTTCCTTAAACATCTTCCTTCTTATCCCAGCTGCTCCTACTTCCTCCTGTTACCGATTTTGGAACTTTCCTTCAGTTCCTATAAGTCCTTTGATATATCCACCTTTAAACCCCTATTTTCTTTGTCCCTCTGCTCACTCTGGTCATTCTTCTATTCCTACTTCAGTCCCTCAGTACACTATAGTCACTTGAATTTTAGATCCTCTATCTTCTATTAAGGACTCTTGAGGGACTAAAACACAACCCCCCCAAACAAACAAACCCAACAAAGTCACCATCTGATGATTAAAAAAAAAAAAAAAAGAGCAAAAGGGTATTTGAAAATAGAACTGGTTATTTTGTTCTCTCAGCTGGTTTTTGGACACATTCAGATAGCTGACAGATGTCTTTTCAATCACTGGCTTAAAATTTAGTGCATAGCATTATCAGATTATATGTCAGAGCAAAACAAAACCTTAACAATCCCCTCCACAAATATTGGAAGACAGGCAAACTTAAGTACTCATTTTCCAGAAAAACAATTCAAATAGAAATATAAAGTGGTATTACACTAGTGAGATTGTAGTATTACATTTTAATGAGTCAGGGATAAGTTTTTAGAATGAAAGTTGTAAGATCCCTACATCTGTCTGTAAATTTAAGTATGTAGCTGCATGTATGTTATGTATGTTACATTTTTTATTTCTTAATGATATTAAATTAATTTATAAAATTCCTTAAAGAACTTCTATTCAAATTGGCTTAGGGTAATGAGTGCTTATATAAATTGAGTATTCCTCCAATTTTCAGAAATATAAAAATGAAGCAAATATATTTATGTGAAATTTACTTGAGGTAAACATTGGTAAACAAAGCTAGGTTTCAAAACTTTTGGTCAAATAAAAATAGGTATGTCTTAGCATTATCACTATTAAATAAAATGCACATATAAAATTTCTTTCTACCTGCATTTAGTAATCAGCCAAGCTCATATTATCTCTAATAGGGTTTTAAGATTAAGAAGCTATAAATCCAATTTTAAAAATGTACATTAAATAAGGTACTTGATGCATGTCAAACATAGTAGTAAGTCAAAAAGAAAACAAAAATAAGCATCATCTTTAAATTTTTAGGGTAATTTCTCCTGTGTTGTTGTTGTTTAATGCTTGCTTAATTTGTCAACAGGAACAATAACTCAAGATAATGGCTACATTTTTTTGTTTAGCTCATGAAATTTTCATGACCTATTGACAAAAACAAGTGGATTAAAACAGATGTGAGTGGGATACAAGTTTATAAATGAACTTTTCTACAATGATTATGTTTCACAATATGTCTAGTTAAAAATATTTCAAAACACATTTGGTGACTTAAAACCTGAAACGATACTAAGTTAAGGTAAATGGTGGATATTTAATAAATATCTAGATGAGTTCCAAATACAATAAAGTATTTAAATATTAATAATTAAAAATGAGTTTGTCTACTTTTGACATTTTATGTTATACAATATAGAGAAGCTAAATGTATATGAGTCTGCTAATAAAGGTGAGATTTGTTCAATAAAAAGGCATATATCCCTAGGAAATGGTGAAATAGTGTGTTCATAAATTTGCCACAAAATAACAGTATGTGGCAGACAGTTTTACAAACTGCTTTCTTTAGGGGAGCCTAGTGGCTCAGTTGGTTAAGCAACTGCCTTTGGCTCAGGTCATGATCCTGGAGCCCTGGGATAGAGTCCCACATTGGGATCCCTGCTCAGTGGGGAGTCTGCTTCTCCCTCTGACCTGTCCCCTCTCATGCAGTCTCTCTCTCAAATAAATAAAATCTTTAAAACAAAACAAACAAACAAAGAACCCTGCTTCCTTTGTATGTTTCTATGTAACAGATGACTACTAGTTAAAAGTTGAATCAGTATTTGTAAATGGCATTACTAGGATTAACAATGATAAAGAAAATGTCTATGCAAAGGAAGTAAAGTTACTTTTTGATAATGAAAGTTATGAAGGGTGTGATTTTGTTAAGGATAAAGAGAATAACCTTATCCTAATGTGAATTATTGGTTATTCCAGAATGAGAAAGATGAAAGGAGTAAGATAAAAATCAAATGCACATTTAAAAAACAGCTGAAGAATGCCTGTTGGAAAGTAGTAGTGGAAAAGGAATCTTCTCTTGTGCAGTGAAAGTTGGCAATGATTAGATGGATATATTTTAAATTGTTTTGGTTTTTTTTTTTTACCTTTAAAAAGTATATTCTGATGAAAAATCACAATATAGTTCTCTCCCAAGGAAAACAACACAGTTCTCCTAGATTACTGATTATTTTGTTAATGGAAATTATGAAAATATTTTTCTTTAATTTTTATATTCTGCTTGTGAAACCAAGATTTTTGTATAAAAATAATTTCCTGTGCTTCAACTGGTCTTTATCAGATCTTTGATTTCTTTAAAAAGGTTTATCTCCTCAAAAGTTAAAAAAAAATCAATTTTTTTTTGTTATCCAGAGGTATAATATTTTATTTTATTTATTTTTTAATCATTTTTTAATTTATTTTCAACATAACAGTATTCATTGTTTTTGTACCACAACCAGTGCTCCATGCAATCCGTGCCCTCTCTAATACCCACCACCTGGTTCCCCCAACCTCCCACCCCCCCACCTCTTCAAACCCTTCAGATTGTTTTTCAGAGTCCATAGTCTCTCATTGTTCACCTCCCCTTCCAATTTCCCCCAACTCCCTTCTCCTAACTAATTTTTAAAACTACATATCTTTATATTTTTGCATTTGAAATCTTTTGTTACTTTGCTTAAATAGGTGACTATACTTTCACAGAAATCCCATTTAGTCATGGGTTCAGATATTTTGGCAGGCATTGACAATTTCCCAAAATCAATTTTAGTGCAGCATTTTTGCTCTCAAACAAGCAATGAAATTTCCCATTGGGTAATTTATCTTTCCAGACCTGGAAAATCCCAGAGGATTTGTGTCTCACCTGGAAAAAGGGAATGCTAAACTAATGATATTTATTTTGTACACAAATTACATGGGGAACATTGTCAAAGTGTTGATAAACCTTCATAGGTTACATATGTGTAGCTATATATTACTAATACAGGCATTACAGAAATTGTAATAATTTCTTTTTTATGTACAAAAGTGCTTTTTATTATTTATTTATTTATTTATTTATTTATTTTTATTCTATTTTTTCAGTGTTCCAAGATTCATTGTTTATGCACCACACCCAATTCTCCATGCAGAAGTGCATTCCTTAATACCCACTACCAGGCTCACCTAACTCCCATCCCCTCCTTTCTAAAGCCCTATTTGTTTCTCATAGTCCACAGTCTCTCATGGTTCATCTCTCCCGCCAATTTCCCCCAACGCACTTTTCCATTCCTTCTCCTAATGTCTTCCATGTTATTCCTTATGCTCCACAAATAAGTGCAACCATATGATAATTGACTTCCTCTGCTTGACTTATTTCACTCAGCATAATCTCCTCCAGTCCCATCTATGTTGATTCAAAAGTTGGGTATTCATCCTTTCTGATGGAGGCATAATATTCCATTGTATATGTGGACCATCAGAATAACATCAGATCTGTCCACAGAAAGCTGTCAAGCCAGAAAGGGCTAGAAAGATATATTCAGGGCACTAAATGAGATGAACATGCAGCCAAGAATACTTTTTCCAACAAGGATTGCATTCAAAAATGGATGGAGAGATAAAGAGCTTCCAAGACCAGCAAAGAAAGAGTATGTGACCACCAACCAGCACTACAAGAAATATTAAGGGGGGTTCTTTGAAAAGAGTGACATAGAACAGAATTTTACATAGGCAATCTATAGAAACAAGGACTTCACAAGCAACATGGTGTCAATAAAAATGTATCTTTCAATAATCACTCTCAACGTGAATGGACTAAATGCCCCCAAAATATGGCACATGGTCACAGACTGGATAAAACAACAGGACCCATCCATATGCTGTCTACAAGAGACCCATTTTGAATCTAAGGATACATTCAGACTGAAAGTGAAGGGATGGAGAAGCATCTTTCATGCCAATGGGCCTCAAAAGAAGGTGGGGATAGCGATTCTCACATCAGATAAATTAGATTTTAAATTAAAGACTGTAGTCAGAGATAAAGAAGGACACTACATCATCCTTAGAGGGTCTATCCACTAAGAAGATATAACAATTATAAATATCTATGCCCCCAATATGGGAGCAGCCAATTACTTAAGAAAACTGTTAATCAAGATAAAGAGTCATATTGATATGAATGCATTAATAGTAGGAGATCTTAACACACCTCTCTCAGAAATAGACAGACCATCGAAGCAGAAAATCAATAAAGAAACAAGAGCATTGAATGACACACTGGATCAGATGGACCTCCTAGATATATACAGAACTTTCCACCCTAAACAGCAGAATACTCATTCTTCTTGAGTGCACATGGAACTTTCTCCAGAATAGATCACATACTTGGTCACAAATCAGGGCTGAACTGATTACCACAAGATTGATATTATTCCCTGCATATTCTCAGACCACAATGCTTTGAAACTGGAACTCAACAGCAAGAAAAAGATTGGAAGGAATTCAAACACTTGGAAACTAAAGACCACCCTGCTTAAGAATATTTGAATCAAAGAGGGACTTAAAATCAAAGGAGAACTTAAACAATTCATGGAAACCAATGAGAATGAAGTGACTTCAGTCCAAAATCTATGGGATACAAGAAAGGCGGTCCTGAGGGGGAAATGCATAGCCATCCAAGTCTCACTCTAAAAAAATTGAAAAATCCTGAATATACCAGTTATCTTCACACCTTAAAGAACTGGAAAATGAACAACTAATTATGCCAACCCCATGCACAAGAAGGAAAATAATCAAGATTAAAGCAGAGATCAATGAGTTAGAAACTAGAGATAAAACAGAACACATCAAAGAAACTAGAAGCTGGTTCTTTGAAGACTATCATTCAGAACGGAAGAGATAAAGAGTTCCCAAGACTAATGAAAACTAGAGGAGTTCATGACCACTAAACCTCCCTGCAAGAAATATTAAAGGGGACTCTGAGTGGAAAGGAGAGATCAAAAGTGACAGTATAGAGAACAGAAACACAGAAGCAGTAAAAATGAATATTTATCTAAAGAATCAGTCAAGGAAATCACAAAATAAAAGCCTATAAAATATAACCATATATACCTAAAACATGGAGAGAAGAAGATCAGAAAATGGGTTCAAACTTAAATAACTATCAAATTAATCTAGACGGGTACAAGCAGAAACGATTTTGTTTAAACCAAGTGGTAACCATATGTCAAAAACCACTAAAAATATGCAAAGAATAAAGAAGAAAAAATTCAAACATATCATTAACGAAAATCAGCAAAACATGAAACAGAGGAAGGCAAAAAAAGGTGAGAGAAAACTTTCAGAAACAACCATTAAACAAATAATAATACAAAAATAAATACATATCTATCCATAATTACTTTGAATGTAAAGGGACTAAATGCTTCAATCAAAAGAAAGAGGATGACATAATGGATTAAGTAATCATATAATGAATCCTAAAAGAGATGCATTTCAGACCTAACAATACCTGGACATTGAAAATGGGGGGACAGAGGAACATCTATCATGAAAATGGATGTGAAAAGAAATCTGGAGTAGCAATATTTATATAGGACAAAATAGACTTTAAAACAAAGATTGTAACAGGGGGAAAAGGACAATATATAATAACAAAGTGGACAATTGAACAAGGAGATATAACAATTGTAAATATTTAAGCATCCAACATAGGAACACCATCTGTAAAACAGTTCATAACATAAAGAAAATAATGGGGAATAATACAATAATAGTTGGAGACTTTTAACATCCCAAGTACATCAACGGACAGATCTAAACAGATCTGTCTTTAGATCTGATTGTCTAAACAGAAAATCAACAAGGAAACAATGCCTTTGAAGAACACAGTGGAACAGATAGATTTAACAGACTGAAACTAAAAATCAACCACAAAAAAAAATTTGGAATGACCATAGAAACATGGAAGTTTAGCAACATGTTACTAAGCAATGAATGGGTCGACCAGTAAATAAAAGAAAGAAAAAAAGTACATGTAAATAAATGAAAATGAAACCACAATGGTCCAAAATCTTTGGGATGTAACAAAAGTGGTCCTAGGAAATTGGAAGGGGAGATGAACCATGAGAGACTATGGACTCTGAAAAACAAGCTGAGGGTTTTGAAGGGGTGGCAGGTGGGAGGTTGGGGGAGCCAGGTGGTGGGTATTATGGAGGGCACGTATTGCATGGAGCACTGGGTGTGGTGTATAAACAATGAATTCTGTTATGCTGAAAAGAAAGAAATAAAAAAGTGGTCCTAGGAAGGACATTTAAAGCAATACAGGCCTACCTCAAGAAGCAAGAAAAATCTTAAGCAACATAACTTTACACATAATAGAGTTAGAAAATGAGCAACATACAGAACCTAAAACCATCTGCAGGAAGGAAATAGTAAATATTAGAGCAGAACTAAAAGTTATAGAAAACAACAACAACAACAACAATAGAACAGATCAATGAACCAGGAACTGATTATTTGGAAAATTGGGGAAAAAATGATAAACCTGTAACCTGACTTGCCACAAAAAGAGAAAAGACTCAAAAAAAATCACAAATGAGAGGGGAGATATAAGAACCAATACCACAGAAATATACAAAATTATAGAGAATATTATGAAAAACTATATGCCAAAAATGAGGCAACATAGAAAAAACGGATTAATTCCTAGAAGCATATAAACTACCAAAATTGAAACTGGAAACTGGAAGAAAAAGAAAACTTGAACAGAATGTTGACAAGCAAAAAAAAAAAAAAAAAAAAAAAAAAAAAAAAAAAAAAATCAGTAAACAAAAACCTCTCAACATGACAGTTTAAAAATATGAATTCTACCAAACAGTAAAAGAAGAGTTAATAGCTATTCTTTTCTTTTTAAAAAGGTTTTATTTCTTTATTTGACAGAGAGAGAGATCCCAAGTAGGCAAGAGGCAGGCAGAGAGAGAGGGGGAAGCAGGTTTCCTGCTGAGCAGGGAGCCTGATGTGATGCGGGGCTCGATCCCAGGACCCTGAGACCATGACCTGAGCTGAAGGCAGAGGCTTAACCCACTGAGCCACCCAAGCACCCCAATAACTATTCTTTTCAAAATAGCCAAAAAAAAAAAAAAAAGGAAAAGGAAAGAAAACTTCCAAATTCATTCTAGGAGGCCAGCATTACCCCAATACCAAAACCAGATAAAGATACCACTAAAAAAGAGAACTACAGGCCAATATCCCTGATGAACACAGATGCAAAAATCCTCAACAAAATACAAGCAAATAGATCCAACAATACATTAAAAAAATCATTCACCCCCCCGAAAGTGTGATTTATTCCTGGGCTGCAAGGGTGATTCAAAATTCACAAATCTGGGTGCCTGGGTGACGCAGAGGGTTAAGCCTCTGTCTTGGGCTCAGGTCATGGTCTCAGGGTCCTGATATCAAGCCACACATCTGGCTCTCTGCTCAACAGTGAGTCTGCTTCCCCCTCTCTCTCTGCCTACCTCTCTGCCTACTTGTGATATCTTTCTCTCTGTCAAATAAATAAATAAAATCTTTTTTAAAAATTCACAAATCAATCAATGTAATACATCAATAAGAAAAAGGGTAAGAACTACATGATCATTTAAATAGATGCAGAAAAAAAATTGACAAAGTACAACATCCATTTATAATAAAAACCCTCAACAAAGTACTTTCAGAGGAAACATTTTTCAATGAAACAAAGGCCATCTATGAAAAACCCAGAAGTAACATCATCCTAATGGGGAAAATTTGAGAGCTTTCCCTCTATGGTCAGGAAAAAAACAAGGATGCCCACACTCACCAGTTCTTTTTTTTCTTTCTTTTTTTTTTTTTTTTAATTAACATATAATGTGTTATTTGCCCAGAGGTACAGGTCTGTGAACCGACAGGCTTACACACTTAACAGCACTCACCATAGCACATACCCACCCCAATGTCCAAAACCCAACCACCCTCTCCATACCCTCCTTCCCCCAGCAACCCTCAGTTTGTTTCATGAGATTAAGAGTCTCTTATGGTTTGTCTTCCTCCCAATTCCATCTTGTTTCATTTTTCCTTCCCTACCCCCCAAGCCCTCCACTTTTCCTCTCAAATTTCTCATATCAGGGAGATCATAGACAATTGTCTTTCTCTGCTTGACTTACTTCACTCAGCATAATACCCTCTAGTTCCGTCCATGTCATGCAAATGGCAAGATTTCATTTCTTTTGATGGCCGCATAGTATTCCATTGTGTATATATATCCATATATATATACACACACATGGATAATGGATAAAGAAGTGGTATATATAAATATATATATATATATATTTATATCTGTTGGTGGACATCTAGTTCTTTCTATCTATCTATCTGTTGATAGACATCTAGTTCTTTCCATAGTTTGTCTATTGTGGACATTGCTGCTATAAACATTTGGGTGCATTTGCCCCTTCAGATCACTGCTTTTGTATCTTTAGGGTAAATACCCAATAGTGCAATTGTTGGGTCATAGGGTAGCTCTATTTTCTCTATTTTTTGAGGAACCTCCATGCTGTATTCTAGAGTGGCTGCATGAGCTTGCATTCCTACCAGCAGTGTAGGAGAATTCCCCTTTCTCTGCATCCCTGCCAAATCTGTCACTTCCTGACCTGTTAATTTAAGCCATTCTGACTGGTGTGAGATGGTTTCTCATTGAGGTTTTGATTTGTATTTCCCTGATGCTGAGTGATGTGGAGCAGTTTTTCATGTGTCTGTTGGCCATCTGGATGTCTTCTTTGCAGAAATATCTATGTGGTGCCTGGGTGGCACAGTCATTAAGCATCTGCCTTTGGCTCAGGTCATGATCCCAGGGTCCTGGGATTGAGCCCTGCATTGGGCTCCCTGCTTGGTGGAAGACCTGCTTCTCCCTCTCCCACTCTCCCCGCTTGTGTTCCCTCTCTTGCTGTCTTTTGACAGCTTTCTTTTGATGTCCATTAGCATGGTAAATTGTTTTCCACCCCCTCACTTTAAATCTGGAGGTGTCTTTGGGTCTAAAATGAGTTTCATGTAGACAGCATATTAATTTCTTTTTAATCCATTCTGATACCCTGTGTCTTTTGATTGGGACATGTAGCCAATTTACATTCAGTGTAACTCTTGAAAGATAATAATTTAGTACCATTGTATTGCCTGTAAGGTGACTGTTACTATATATTGTCTCTGTTCCTTTCTGGTCTACTACTTTTAGGCTCTCTCTTTGCTTAGAGGACCCCTTTTAATATTGCCTGTAGGGCTGCTTTGGTATTTACAATTTTTTTTTAGTTTGTCCAGGAAGCTTTTTATCTCTCCTTCTATTTTCAATGATAGCCTAGCTGGATATAGTATTCTTGGCTGCATATTTTTCTCATTTAATGCTCTGAATATATCATGCCAATTCTTTCTGGCCTGCCAGGTCTCTGTGGCTATGTCTGCTGCCAATCTCCTATTTCTACCATTGTATGTTACAGAATTCTCCCGAGCTGCTTTTAGGATTTTCTCTTTGTCGCTAAGACTTCTAAGTTTTACTATTAGATGAGGGGGTGTGGACCTATTTTTATTGATTTTGGGGGGGTTCTCTATGCCTCCTGGATTTTGATGCTTGTTCCCTTTGCCATATTAGGGAAATTCTCTACTATAATTCACTCCAATATACCTTCTGCCCCTCTCTCTCTTTCTTCTTCTTCTGGAATCCCAATTATTCTAATGTTGTTTCATCTTATGATATTACTTATCTCTCAAATTCTCCCCTCATTGTCCAGTAGTTGTTCGTCTCTCTTTTGTTCAGCTTCTTTATTCTCTGTCATTTTGTCTTCTATATCACTAATTCTCTCTTCTGCCTCATTTATCTTAGCATTAAGAGCCTCCATTTTTTTATTGCCCTTCATTAATAGCTTTATTGATTTCAGCTTGGTTAGATTTTACTTCTTTTATTTCTCCAGAAAGGGATTTTATTTCCCAGAAATGGTTTTTCTAATATCTACCATGCCTTTTTTGAGCCCAGCTAGCACCTTGATAATCATCATTCTGAACTCTGGATCTGACATATTACCAATGTCCATATTGATTAGGTCCCTAGCCTTCAGTACTGTCTCTTGTTCTTGTGTGTGTGTGTGTGTGCGTGTGTGTGTTCAGTTTTTCCACCTTGTCATTTCATCCAGAAAAGAATATATGAACGAGAGAATAAAATAATAAAAGAAAATGTATGCCCAGAAAAATGTACACTAACCAAATCAGAAGAGACCCCAAATTGGGGGTAGAAGAAAGGGGGTAAAAAAGAAATTATATATATATATATATATATATATATATATATATATAGACTGCTGAATAGAACAGAGCCACCCACTTGTCTTAGAAGAAATTACCTCCCAAAATTTTAAAGAAAGAAAAGCTTATATATATCCAAAAATAAGAATGAACATGATGAAGGGATGGAATATGATCGTAAAGATGAAAATTTAAAAAAAAAGAATTCTATAAAAGGAATTGATAAGTTGGTTGGAAAAAGAAAGAAAAAAAAAAGGTGGAGTGAACTTGTTCAGGCTGGAGACTAGAACAAAGTCCTGTGCTAGGTTTAGGGTATATTTTCATCTATTAGAAGAAATTGTGTCCCAAATTTTTTTTTAGAAAAAGAAAAACCCCTATATGTAGACAAAAAGAAAGTTAGATATGTTGAAGGATAAAATATTACTATAATAATGAAGGTTTAAAAATATTTTTTTAGGAAAGTTATTGTTAAGATACACTAGTTAAAAAACGTTAAAAGAGGAAAGAGAAAAGGCTAAAAAATTAGAATAAGAAAAAAATAAAATTTTGAAAATTTAATTAACTTTGCAAGACTAAAGAATCATGGGGAAAAAAGCCATGAATTCCATGCTTTGCTTTTCCCTAGCTCTGGAATTCCTCTGTTCTCCTTGAATAGTGAGCTTGGTCTTGGCTGGATGTTCTTGCTGATCTTCTCAGGGAGAGGCTTGTTGTAGTGATTTTCAAATGTCTTTGCCTGAGGCAGAATTGTACCATCCTTACCTTGGGCTAAATAATCTGCTTGGGTTTGCTCTGGGGAGTTTTGTTCACTGAACGCTTTCTTTAGAGCTCTGGAGGACAAGAATGAAAATGGTGGCCTCCCAATCTCTGGCCTGGAGGAGCCGAGAACTCAGGGCCCCACTCCTCAGTGTGCCCTTGGAGAAATGCAGTCAATCACTCCCATCTACCTGGTCTCCGGCTGCACTCTGAGGTCACCTGGCCTGTGGCTGAGTGTTTAAATCTCTGGCACAAAGCCCCATTTGGAGTTTCCAAACCCAGCAATTTCCTGCCATGCTCCTCTCCCAGTGGAGGAAGGTGGGTGTCCCTGGATATGGCACTTGTGGGGCCTCTTCTCAAAGAGCAGTGGTCCAACTGTGCTGCAGATCACAGTTTAAGGTAATCCCAAGTTGAGAGCTCACTCCTCAACTCCTTCTCTGTAGTCAGCTTCCCTGCTCTGATATCTGCAATATCAGACATCCCCAATCCTTCCGTGACCCTGCGGGACCTGAGACCAACTGTCCATACAAGGGCTCCACCCCTGCTTGGCCTCTGGAGCAATGTCCCTCAGTGGAGCAGACTTCTAAAAGTTCGGATTTTGTGCTCCATTGCTCCACTGCTTGCCAGGAGCTGATCCCTCCCCCCACGATCTATCTTCTCATTACTTCGGATTCTCTTCTCTGCATGTCCTACCTTTTAGAAGTGGTTGATTTTCTGTTTCTAGAATCGCTGCTCTTCTTCTCTTCAATCTCCTGTTGGGTTTGTAAGTGTTTGGAATGGTTTGATAACTATCTAGCTGAACTCCTGCAATCTGATGTCATCTCAGTCTGCTACTCCTCCGCCATCTTGACTCTTCCCCCACCCAGACTCCACACTCACCAGTTTTATTTAATATAGTACTGTAGTACTGGAAGCCCCACCCACAGTGATTAAACAACAACAACAACAAATAAAGGCATCCAAATTGGTGCAAAAGAAGTAAACCTTTCATTATTTGAAAATGACATGATACTTTATATAGAAAATTCGAATGAATTAATCAAAAACTGTATAACTGATACACAAAGCTAAATAAAAGGCAAAGTTCAACATGGGGGGTTAAGGGGGTAGGAGAAGAGTAAATGAAACAAGATGGGATTGGGAGGGAGACAAACCATAAGTGACTCTTAATCTCAGAAAACAAACTGAGGGTTGATGGGGGGAGGGGAGTTGGGAAAAGGGGGGGTGGGGTTATGGATATTGGGGAGGGTATGTGCTATGGTGAGTGCTGTGAAGTATGTAAACCTGGCGATTCACAGACCTGTACCCCTGGGGATAAAAATATATGTTTATAAAAAATAAAATTTAAAAAAAAAAAGCAAAGCTCATAATCGGTGAAGGTATTTGCAAATGGCATATCCAATAAAAGCTTAATATCCAAAATATATAAAGAACAGATTATGCTGAGTGAAATAAGTCAAGCAGAGAGAGTCAATTATCATATGGTTTCACTTATTTGTGGAGCATAACAAATAGCATGGAGGACATGGGGAGTTTGGAGAAGGCATTTGGGGGAAATTGGAAGGGGAGGTGAACAATGAGAGACTATGGACTCTGAAAAACAATCTGAAGGGTTTGAAGAGGTGGGGGGGTGGGAGGTTGGGGGAACCAGGTGGTGGGTATTAGAGAGGGCACAGACTGCATGGAGCACTGGGTGTGGTACAAAAACAATGAATACTGTTATGCTGAAAATAAATTTAAAAAAAAAAAAAGAACAGATAAAACTGAACACCCCAAAACAAATAATCTTATTAAAAATGGACAGAAGACATGAACAGACATTTCTCCAGGGAAGATAGATGGCCAATAGACACATGAAAAGATGCACAGTGTCTCTCATAATCAGGGAAATGCAAATCAAAATGACAGTGCATTATCACCTCGACCTGGTCGACTAGATAAGATCAAAATCCTAAGAAATGACAAGTGTTGGTGAGAATTTGGAGAAAAAGGAATCTGCTTGTTCTGTTGATGGGAATGAAACTGATGTAGCCACTGTGGAAAAAGCTATGGAAGTTCTTCAAAAATTTAAAAATAGAACATTCCTATCATCCTTCAATTACACTAATGAGTATTTACCCAAAAACTACAAAAAAAAAAACTAATTTAAAGGGTCAAAGGGATTCCTGAACCCTTATGTTTATAGCAGCATTATTTATAATAGTCAAGATATGGAAGCAGTCTAAGTGTCCGTTGATTGATGCATGGAAAAAAGACTTGGAGAATATTATTCAGCCATAAAAAATGAAATCTTGCCATTTGCAATGATATTGATGGAGCTAGAAAGTCCAATAGAAAGTGAAATGAGTCAGTCAGAGAAAGACAAGTATCATATGATTTCACTGATATATATATAATTTAAGAAACAAAAAAAATAGCAAAGATAAATGAAAGAAAGAGACAAACCAAAATATAGATGCTTAACTATAGAGAACATTGATGGTTCCTAGAGGGGAGATGGTTTGGGGAATGGGTTAAATAGGTGATGGAGATTAAGTATTGCAACACCAGGTGTTGTATGGAATTGCTGAATCACTATATTTTACACATGAAACTAAGATATCACTGTATGTTAACTAAATGGAATTAAACTAAAACCTTGAGGAAAAGAAATCTCTGATGAGGTCTCCCTTTGTTGAGCATACACATAGGAAACAAAATCATGTTCTTTTGCCCACTGAGAGATGTCCATCCACAAATCTCCTCTTCGAGCTTATGTCACCAATTTTCCAACCATTTTCCTTTCAACTGTATGACCACCAAGCCAAAACATTGGTCCCAGCCCATAAATCAATACTTAATCATCCTTCTGGTGATTTCTACTTCTAGGAAAAGTGAACAACCAGGTTTACTGCCCCACATTCTTCCCACTGGAAAGTATTCTCTTCACTATTGTTCATAAAAGATTTCCCCAAAAGGGGCTGTGTGTTTAAAGCTTTCCACTCTTAGAGCCTACCTATGGTGCAGAACCCACTACTAAACAAGGCCTATATCTATATTATCTACATCTATATCATATATCTATATCTATCTATATCCATATCATCTATTTATATCTAAACAGCACCTGTCAACTGATTGAAAGGATTTCTCCATGAAGCCGTAAGTATTGGTTAAGAATGAGAAGGCAGTGTAGCAGAAGTAAGGAGCATAAGCACTTTATCACTCCTTCCTATGACTTGTGTCCTCAGGGAGAGCTATAGTCCAATCATGTAAATACCACTTTATTTTATTTTTTTATTTAAATTCAATTAGCCAAAGTATGCTACATCTTTAGTTTTTGATACAATGTTCAATGATTCATTAGTTGCCTATAATGCCCAGGGCTCATCACATCATGTTCCCTCCTTAATACCACTTTAAGTTCAAAAGTTTCAGTTTTGCAGTGCATTACCAATTTTATGATTTGCTGGATCCCATAATATCTATGATAGGCAGCTCTGATCACATGATAATTTAGAGGCATGTGTCTAGTATTCAAACTCTTGTAGGTCCAGGAGCATGCCAAAAATTGTTTTTTCATGAGTAGAGTAGCTATTTGTGGATGATAGCAGGATCTTGCTCCAATATCCTAAAATCCAGTTCTATATTTATTTATAAGTGCTGCCAAAGTCTCCAAAGAATATCCCCGACAATAAAACTTTTAGAATGACTGGCTCTGTTGGACTATATGATCCAAATGGCAAAACACCCTGCACAACAGTCTGTACCCGTTTCAGCCATTTTTTCATTCTGGAACCCATGCAAAATTGGAGCTTATTGGATCATTCAACAAATGGACAGGAGCCACACCCAAATTAAGAATAAGTTATATCATATAACTAAAGAGGCCTACTGGGCATTGTACAACTTTGTTGGTTGTAGGAGGGGTCAGATTAAAATAAATAAAAATTTAAAAAACTTGGGCCACAGGAAACAACATGTGTTGGAGGGGATGTGGAGAAAGGGGAACCCTCTTCCACTCTTGGTGGGAATGCAAGTTGGTGCAGCCACTTTGGAGAACAGTGTGGAGATTCCTCAAGAAATTAAAAATAGAACTTCCCTATGACCCTGTAATTGCACTACTGGGTATTTACCCCAAAGATACAGATGTAGTGAAAAGAAGGGCCAACTGTACCCCCAATGTTTATAGCAGCAATGGCCACGGTCGCCAAACTGTGGAAAGAACCAAGATGCCCTTCAACGGACGAATGGATAAGGAAGATGTGGTCCATATACACTATGGAGTATTATGCCTCCATAAGAAAGGATGAATACCCAACTTTTGTATCAATATGGATGGGACTGGAAGAGATTATGCTGAGTGAAATAAGTCAAGCAGAGAGAGTCAATTATCATATGGTTTCACTTATTTGTGGAGCATAACAAATAGCATGGAGAACAAGGGGAGTTAGAGAGGAGAAGTGAGTTGAGGGAAATTGGAAGGGGAGGTGAACCATGAGAGACTATGGACTCTGAAAAACAATCTGAGGGGTTTGAAGGGGCGGGGGTTGGGAGGTTGGGGGAACCAAGTGGTGGGTATTGGAGAGGGCACGGATTGCATGGAGCACTGGGTGTGGTGCAAAAATAATGAATACTGTTACATTGAAAATAAATAAAAAAATAAAAAAATAAAACTTGGGCCATATTAAGAAACAAATACTCTCAGGGAAGATGGTAGAGTAAGAGGACTCTAAACTCATCTTGTCCCACAGATACAACTATATAACACACATCAGTGTAAATAACCCATAAAATGTCCCAATGACTGGCATAACAATCTCCACAACTAAATGTAGAGAAGAGGCCCACATTGAAAAGGATAGGAAGAGAGAAGATCCAGTGGGGAACTAAATGGACCATGGGAAGGTCGGTGAGAGGGAAGGATCTACAGACAAGGAAAAGGGAGAGAAACAGACTATCACACCAATTGGTCAAAGGAAAGATGCTTCCGCATAACATTTGACTTTGAAAACCAGATGTCCATTGACATATGATGGCTCTAGAAGATGTGTTGTGTATATATACACAATGATGGACATTAAGGAAGGCACTTGAAGTAATGGCACTGGGTATTATATGCAACCAATGAATCACTAAATTTACCTCTGGTGAAAGAAAAGAAAAAGAAAGGAAGGAAGGAAGGAAGGAAGGAAGGAAGGAAGGAAGGAAGGGAGGGAGGGAGGGAGGGAGGGAGGGAGGGAGAGAGAAAGAAAGAAAGAAAGAAAGAAAGAAAGAAAGAAAGAAAGAAAGAAAGGGAAAAGAAAATAAGAGAAAAGAAAAGAAAACCAGAAAGGCTAATTTCATGAGTTCTTGCAATCTGTGGGACTAAAAGCTTAGAATTTAAAAAATTATCAGGCTTAGGGCACCTGGGTGGCTCAGAGGGTTAAACCTCTGCCTTCGGCTCAGGTTATGGTCTCAGGGCCCTGAGATCGAGCCCTGCATTGGGCTCTCTGCTCAGTGGGGAGCCTGCTTCCCCCTCTTTCTCTGCCTGACTCTCTGCCTACTTGTGATCTCTCTCTCAGTGTCAAATAAATAAATAAATAAAATCTTAAAAAAATTATCATGCTGAATGATGGGAGAGCCAGGTTGGTGACAGGAAACTGAACCCCCATACATTAAAAGGCAGTGAAACAAACAGCCTAGAGAGATTCAGTATAAGAGCAGCAGTTTGAAAAATACCTGGGGTAGAGGAAGAGATATTTACCTATCTCAGAGCTTATAACTCAGAAGCAGATTTCTTGGAGACTCCTCCAGGAACAAAGGAGTTGGCAGGTGATGTTTCCCCCTCCCACCTAACAATATAAACCCACTGTGCTTAAATTTGCTACCCTCATTGCTTACAGTGCATCCCCCACCCTAACCCATCTACTCCTCTTGTTAGCCCTACCCTCTACCCCACTCCCCACTCCCACAACCCATCCAGCCAGGCTTACTTCAGACCCAGCACCAACCCTGATACAAAATTTACCAACACTATGACCCCCATTTCTCAAGCCCTCAGTCCCAGTGGCAGTAATAACAGATATAATCTAGAAAATTACTGGCAATGCAAAACATGCTAAAAGCATCATCCCTGACCCTGCATGTCTTGCAGATCTGCACAGACCAGTCTTGGTCCTGGCAGCAGTGCCACATTCCTTCTCTTAGAGGTCATGTGCAAAATTTGCACCACTCCAAAGCAATTTCTGCTCTGGGGAGAGGTAAAGATTACTACACACACTGGTGAGATGGCAGTCCTATCAGTGGGCTATGGGCACACAGCTGGTATAATTGCAGGCCCCACTCACCAATGAAAGCTTCTCAGGGGACAACACAGGGAAAAATGCCATGTGCTTTGATGCTACTGTATCTCTGGCAAATATTTGGTCTGACTCAACAGAAGCCCAAGGTGGCCCAAGATTGGTCCAATAACAACACAGGAAACAAACTCTGTCCACAAAAGACATGGAAAACCATGGGAACAATAGGACTGAAGGAAAAAATGGCTTACCACAACAGCAAGGAGCACTAAACACACATAGAAACATCACTTAAGTGCCAGGTTCCAGTGAACAGGGGACACTGCAGTGCAGTGCAGGACACTATAGGACCTCTTCTTCATAAGGCTAGTACTTTCAAGAGCAAAAGACATAGCTGAATTTCCAAACACAGAGAAACTGACACAAAATGAGAAGGCAGAGGAATATGCTTGGAATGAAAGAACAGGACAAAAATCACAGCAAGAAACTAAGCAAACCAAAGGTAAGTAACATTCCTGATAGAGAATTGAAAGTAATACTCTTAAACATATTCAGTGGACTTGAAAAAAGAATGGAGGACATCAGTAAGACCCTTAACAGAGAGATTTAGAAATGGAGATGAAGAAAACAATGAATAAAGTAAAAAAAAAAATAGACAACAACAACAACAACAAAATACTAGATGGAATACATAGCAAAGTAGAGAAAGCAAAGGAACAGCAACCTGGAAGACAGAATGGTTGGGAAAAAAAAAATATGCAAAATGAAAATAGACTTATGGACTTCAGTGACTCCAGAAGGTACAACATTCACATTATAAGGCTCACAATAGAAGAAAAGAGAGGAGGCAGAAATAAAAATAAATAAATAAATAACTGGGGTGCCTGGGTGCTCAGTCAGTCGGAGGTCCAACTCTTGGTTTCAGCTCAGGTAATGATCACAGGGTCCTGAGACCAAGCCCCACACTGGGTTCTGTGCTCAGTGGAGTGTTTCTTTCAAGAATCTCTCTCTCTATCCCTCCCTCACCTGTGTTCTCTCTCTCTCTCTCTCTCAAAAAAATAAATCTAAAAAAAATTAACTGAAAAATTTCCCAAAAGTGGGGAAGGAAACAAATTAAGACCCAGGAGACACAGAGCCCACCCCCCCCCAAAAAAAAATCAAGTCAAGGAACTCCACACTGAGACACATAGTAATTAAAATGGAAAAAATGTAGTGATAAAGAGAGAATTTTAAAAGCAGCAAAAGATGGGTGCTTCAATGGCACCATTGGTTAAACATCTGACTCTCAGTTTTGGCTCAGGTCATGATCTCAGGATCTTGAGATGGAGCCCTATGTCAGGCCCAACATTCACCAGGGATGCTGCTTGAGACTTTCTCCCCCTCCCTTTGTCCCCCACCATGCACACTCTCATTCTTTCTCTAAAATGAATAAATAAAATGTTTTTTAAATGAAAAGACAAGAAAAAAAAAATAAAAAAACTAAAAGCAGCAAAAGGAAAGAGTTAAAAACAAAGGAAACACTACAAAGATATCGGCAGATTCTTCAGCAGACATTCCAAAGGGGATGGCATAATATATTTAATGAAGGATAGTTGAAAGAAAGGCAGGCAGGAACAAGGGGCCCCCACCCTAAGAAGAAGCTACCCTTAATAGGATTTTACACTACCCTGGAAGGGCCCTCCACCCTTTCCCGTGTGAACTATCTGATAGGTAGAATGAGGTCATGGACAAAAACATGATTGAGTGACAGTCACATTGAGTGTTAATCAGATTAAATCAGTCTGTAACATTCTCATAAAACCTCCCAGACTTGGAAACTCTGGTGGAAGCTCCCTGCTCAGCAGGGTGTCCTCTTCTCCCTCTCATTCTCCCTCTGCCATTTCCCTTGCTAATGCTCACTAGCCCTTCCTTTCTCAAGTAAATAAATAAATAAAATCTTTTTAACAATAAATAAAATGTCTAGAGTACTCAAAGCAATCTACACATTCACAACAATCCCTATCAAAATACAACCAGCTTTTTTCAGAGCTAGAATAAACAATCCTAGAACTTGTATGGAACCCCAAAATAACCTGAGTAGCCAAAGCAATCTTGAAAAAGAGAAGCTAAGCTGGAGGCATCACAATTCTGGACTTCAAGTTATATTACAAAATAGTAGTGATCAATACAGTATGGTACTGGCACAGAAAGAGACACATAGATCATTGAAACAGAATAGAAGACCCAGCAATAATCCCACAACTAGTGAAAAGAAGGACCATCTGCACCCTCAATGTTTATAGCAGCAATGGCCACGGTCGCCAAACTGTGGAAAGAACCAAGATGCCCTTCAACGGACGAATGGATAAGGAAGATGTGGTCCATATACACTATGGAGTACTATGCCTCCATCAGAAAGGATGAATACCCAACTTTTGTAGCAACATGGACGGGACTGGAAGAGATTATGCTGAGTGAAATAAGTCAAGCAGAGAGAGTCAATTATCATATGGTTTCACTTATTTGTGGAGCATAACAAATAGCATGGAGGACAAGGGGAGTTAGGAGAAGGGAGTTGAGGGAAATTGGAAGGGGAGATGAACCACGAGAGACTATGGACTCTGAAAAACAATCTGAGGGTTTTAAAGGGGTGGGGAGTGGGAGGTTGGGGGAGCCAGGTGGTGGGTATTAAGGGATTGCATGGAGCACTGGGTGTGGTGCAAAAACAATGAATTCTGTTACGCTGAAAAGATATAAAAATTTAAAAAAATGTTAAAAAGTATGGCATATGTATACAATAGAATATTACTCAGCCATAAAGAAAAAAAATCAAGTCTTGTCATTTACAATGATGTGGATGGAACTACAGAGTATTATGCTAAGGAAAATAAGTCAGCCAGGGAAAGAAAAATACCATATGATTTCACTTATATGTGGATCTTAAGAAACAAAACAGATGACATAGGAGATAAGGAGGAAAAATAAGATGAAATCAGAGAGATATTAACTGTAGGAAACAATCTGAGGATTGCTGGAGGGGAGGTAGGTGGAGGGTGGGGTAACTGGATGATGGGCACTAAGGAGGGCATGTAATCTAAAGATCACTGGGTGCTATATGCCACTATAGAAAAACATGTTAAGCAAGCATTTTGTCTTATTTGGAAATAATCTAGATGTTAATGAATATCTATTATTCATGTTAACTTAGTGTAACTTAGTATATCTCCAAGGTTTCAGGTTACCAATAAATTTTGAGGAGGAAGTGTTAAGATGATGGAATTAGGGGCACATGGGTGCTCAGTGGGTTAAGCCTCTGACTTCCGCTCAGGTCATCATCTCAGGGTCCTGGGATTGAGCCCCACATCGGGCTCTCTGCTCAGTGGGGGGCCTGCTTCCCCCTCTCTCTTGCCTGCCTCTCTGCCTACTTGTGATCTCTCTGTCAAATAAATAAATAAAATCTTTTTTAAAAGATGGTGGAATTAAAGGGGTGTCTTGAGCTTGCCTTTTCCCTCAAACACAGCTAGATTAACATCAAATCATTCTGAACAAGTAGGAAACTGATCTGAGGATAAGAAAACAATCTGCCCAAAAATGAACTATTGGGATTTTATCAAGATCAAAAGCTTTTGCACAGCAAAGGAAACAGTTAACAAAACCAAAAGACAACTGACAGAATGGGAGAAGATATTTGCAAATGACCTATCAGATAAAGGGCTAGTGTCCAAAATCTATAAAGAACTTAGCAAACTCAACACCCAAAGAACAAATAATCCAATCAAGAAATGGGCAGAGGACATGAACAGACATTTCTGCAAAGAAGACATCCAGATGGCCAACAGACACATGAAAAAGTGCTCCATATCACTCGGCATCAGGGAAATACAAATCAAAACCACCATGAGATATCACCTCACACCAGTCAGAAGGGCTAAAATGAACAAGTCAGGAAATGACAGATGCTGGCGAGGATGCGGAGAAAGGGGAACCCTCCTACACTGTTGGTGGGAATGCAAGCTGGTGCAACCACTCTGGAAAACAGCATGGAGGTTCCTCAAAATGTTGAAAATAGAACTACCCTATGACCCAGCAATTGCACTGCTGGGTATTTACCCTAAAGATACAAACGTAGTGATCCGAAGGGGCACGTGCACCCGAATGTTTATAGCAGCAATGTCTACAATAGACAAACTATGGAAAGAACCTAGATGTCCATCTACAGACGAATGGATAAAGAAGATGTGGTATATATACACAATGGAATACTATGCAGCCATCAAAAGAAATGAAATCTTGCCATTTGCGATGACGTGGATGGAACTAGAGGGTAGTTCCTCTCTCTGCCTGCCTCTCTGCCTACTTGTGATCTTTGTCCGTCAAATAAATAAAATTAAAAATCTTTAAAAAAAAAAAAAGAAAGAAAAAGGAATACTAGCCAGGCTTGAAAGAAGTGTAGAAGACACCAGAGAAACCCTGGCTGAAGAGATAGCAAAATAGCGAAATAAGTCAATCGGAGAAAGACAACTATCATATGATCTCCCTGATATGAGGGAGAGGAGATGCAACATGGGGGGTTAAGGGGGTAGGAGAAGAATAAATGAAACAAGATGGGATTGGGAGGGAGACAAACCATAAGTGACTCTTAATCTCACAAAACAAACTGAGGGTTGATGGGTGGAGGGGGTTGGGAGAGGGGGGTGGGGTTATGGATATTGGGGAAGGTATGTGCTATGGTGAGTGCTGTGAAGTGTGTAAACCTGGCGATTCGCAGACCTGTACCCCTGGGGATAAAATATATGTTTATAAAGCTGTAAAAAAAAAAAAAAAGAAAGAAAGAAAGGATGAATACCCAAGTTTTGTAGCAACATGGACGGGACTGGAAGAGAAAATGCTGAGTGAAATAAGTCAAGCAGAGAGAGTCAATTATCATATGGTTTCACTTATTTGTGGAGCATAACAAATAGCATGGAGGACAAGGGGAGATGGAGAGGAGAAGGGAGTTGAGGGAAATTGGAAGGGGAGGTGAACCATGAGAGACTATGGACTCTGAAAAACGATCTGAGAATTTTGAAGGGGTGGGGGGTGGGAGGTTGGGGGCACCAGGTGGTGGGTATTATAGAGGGCATGGGTTGCATGGAGCACTGGGTGTGGTGCAAAAATAATGAATACTGTTATGCTGAAAAAATAAAAAAAATTAAAAAAAAAAAAGAAAGAAAAAGGAATACTAGCCAGGCTTGAAGAAGTGTAGAAGACACCAGAGAAACCCTGGCTGAAGAGATAGCAAAATAGCGAAATAAGTCAATTGGAGAAAGACAACTATCATATGATCTCCCTGATATGAGGGAGAGGAGATGCAACATGGGGGGTTGAGGGGGTAGGAGAAGAATAAATGAAACAAGATGGGATTGGGAGGGAGACAAACCATAAGTGACTCTTAATCTCAGAAAACAAACTGAAGGTTGATGGGGGGAGGGGGTTGGGAGAGGGGGGTGGGGTTATGGATATTGGGGAGGGTATGTGCTATGGTAAGTGCTGTGAAGTGTGTAAACCTGGCAATTCTCAGACCTGTACCCCTGGGGATAAAATATATGTTTATAAAAATAAACATTTAATTTTGGGGAAAAAAAAAAAAAATCTGCCCAATTGGAAGAGGACTATATGGTTGATATGAAGTTCAGAGCTGTCAGTTGAGGGGGAGAAAAGCCATGTTGCCCCAAGGGGATGGGGCCCTTTTCACAGGGCAATGTTAGGGAAATAGGAAGAGATCAGGAGAGAGTGGTGTGTAGGTCTGGCACAATGAGACATGGTCAGGGGGTATCCCCGGATCACACTGGGAGAGATAGCTCCCCTTCCTGGAGTACATTTGCTTGGCCTTCTAAGATTTATAATTTTGAGTCCTAGCTACTGGCCAGAAATAAAACACAGGAGAACTGTGACCTGTATGAACTGTATGTCAACAGCCAGGCACAGACTGGTTGAGGGAACCAATCTGACAGCAGCCTAGGACACAGGAGCGGAGACTGTTTGCCTGTCTGTGAGAGCCTCCTGAACAGTGGTGGCTGTGAGCTCCCCTCCCTGGGCAATGAAAGGGCACAGTGATGCCATCTTCCACCCCACCCCACCCCACCCACCCCCCCCGCCCAGGACAATAGTACTTCAGAGAGAAACATAGTGCTTCCAGTGGAGGGCAGAGTCGCACCAAACCCTGCCTCCCTCCCAAGGGGAATAACCCCTACCCCCAACCCTCTACCTAGCAGGGGCATCTTTGCAAGAGCAGATCTGAACGTGAGCAAGAACAGTGGGCCTCTCCCTCAGAAGACCAACATGAGGCCCCCAGCATGTACCAAGTGTACTGATCATAGAGAGCTCCAAAACATCAGCTTCAGTTGTGGTGGAAATAGGATGAGACTTCCTTCCCATCACCTTTTTCCTTTTTTCCTTGGTAACAGACTTATATATTTTGTTTATTGGTTGGTTGCTTTGTTTCCCTTTCTTGTTTTTTTAATCAGGCTTCCTTCCTCCCCCCCCCCCTTCTTTCTTTCTGTCTTATTCTTTGGAAACAGGCATATAGTTTTTTTGTATATCTGGTTTTCTTTTTTTCTTTTTTTTTCTTTTTTTTCCTTTTCCTTTTTATTTTCTTGGATCAGGCATTTTTTTTAAATCAGGCTTATCTTAAACAAATCAAAGCACACCCAGTTAAAGTTCCAAACTCTCTCCACAGGAAGTGAGGATGAACTTTGTAGAGGACTAACCTGTGAGAAAGAGCAGTCAAAAACAACAGCAGGGGCACCTGGGTGGCTCAGTGCGTCATGCTTCTGCCTTCGGCTGAGGTCATGATCTCAGGGTCCTGGGATCAAGCCCTGTGTCGGGCTCTCTGCTCAGCGGTAAGTTGGCTTCCCCTCCTCTCTCTGCCTGCCTCTCTGCCTTCTTGTGATCTCTCCCTCTCTCCCTCTTAAAAATCTTTAAAAAAAGAAACAAAAATACAAAACATTAACAGCAGAATGCACACAGCAAACACCAGAAACACCACCTGAAGTGCCAGTCCCTGACCAGTGTGTGAACACTTCTTAATATAGCATTACTCTCAAGAGCAGGAAACCTAACAAGTTTTCACATGACAATATGGAGGAATTCTCCCTAAAAGAAAGATCAAGAAGAAATCACAGCCAGATTTGTTCAAAACAGATATAAGCAATACATCTGAACAAGGATTTAGAGAAACAGTCATTAGAACACTAGCTGGTGGGGCACCTGGGTGGCTCAGTGGGTTAAAGCCTCTGCCTTCAGCTCAGGACATGGTCCCAGGGTCCTGGGATCAAGCCCCACATCGGGCTTTCTGCTCCGCAGGAAGCCTGCTTCCCTTCCTCTCTCTGCCTGCCTCTCTGCCTACTTGTGATCTTTGTCCGTCAAATAAATAAAATTAAAAATCTTTAAAAAAAAGAAAGAAAAAGGAATACTAGCCAGGCTTGAAAGAAGTGTAGAAGACACCAGAGAAACCTTGGCTGAAGAGATAAAAAGCCTAAAAACTAGTCAGGTCAAAATAAATAATGCTAGAACTGAGATGCAAAACTGGCTGGATGTAATCAAAATAAGGATGGAAGGAGCAGAGAATCAAACAGGTGATATACAAGTCACTAAAAAAGTTTGACAGATTACTATTAAGTATATACTTTATGAATCATAATTATTGGTGAAAAATTCACTTATAAATTTTATCACACCTCTATTTAATTCACTTGTACTTACCAATTATGTACAAATTGATCACAAAACTTTTTGAAGTAAATAAATCTAGTCACCACCCTAAGTTATTTTTCTTATTGACAAATTAGGCATATATAAAAGTTACAAAAAAATAAACATTTAAACATATGGTTCTTATGTCTTTATTTAAAAAAATTACCACTGTGTTTCACATGCATTATAAAATTCATCTTTATTGTACATTTCATTCTTAGTTTGGATTTATAGATTTATAATCTTAAACATATAGTAGAAATAATAAAAGGGTTTTTGACTACTAAACTTAGAAAAAAATATGTGTGCATTATATGTAATGCTGACAACTCTGAAAACAAGTTTCCGTTTTATCAAGTATTTTAAAAACTAGCTTTAACAGAGACTATCTCATATCATGTAAACTTAAAAACATTACATTAGTTTATATATTGCTGAGAATTTTAAGAATACTTAATATAGGGGCACCTGGGTGGCTCAGTGGGTTAAGCATCTGCCTTCAGCTCAGGTCATGATCTCAGGGTCCTAGGATCGAGCCCCACATCAGGCTCTTTGCTCAGCAGGGAGCCTACTTCCTTCTCCTCTCTTTCTCTTTCTGTCTGCCTCTCTGCCTACTTGTGATCTCTGTCTGTCAAATAAATAAATAAAATCTTAAAAAATAATTTAAAAAGAAAACTTAATATATAGTAGAGCTCATTTATTTCTAACAAATTTGAATAGACTTTTTTAAGAGACATTATAAGTTAACCTGGAAATACTTTTTGGAGGTAGAAAAATGCCATGTATTCATAAAATACATGAATAAATACCTAAATGTATACAAACAGACAGATATAAACAGAGATTTTATACACTTTTTTTTAGTTAAGTTCAATTTAATTACCATATACTTTATTATTATTAGTTTCAGAGTTAGAATTTACTGATTTGTGAGTTGCATACAACACCCCGTGCTCATTACTTCAAATGTCCTCCTTAATGCCCATCACCCAATTACCCCACCCACCCTCTCCCCTCCCACCCTCTCCCCTCCAGCAACCCTGTTTGTTTCCTATAGTAAATAGTCTCTTATGGTTTGCTTCCCTCTGTCTTCATCTTGTTTTATTTTTCCTTTCCCTATGTTCACCTGTTTTGTTTCTTAAATTGCACATATGAGCAAGATCATATGGTATTTGTCTTTCTCCAACTAACTTATTTTGCTTAGCATAATACCCTCTAGTTTCATCTTATTCTAAAATTTTGCCCACGACTCTCTACAGCATAGTAACCAACTTGTTGCATCTCTACTTTATATATTTATCTGAACTGCATTTCTGGCAAATGGAACAAGTAAAGATGACCTGTTTACCAATATTTGTGGAGGAGACATTTAAGATTTTATTTTTCCTTGACATGTAACCTGAAGGAGGCTGTGGACCAAATTTTAAGCTAGTGATCTGGGAGACTTCTACTAGCTGTCTGGAAATCTTCAAAGCCAACCTGAGTGGACAAAACATTCAGTTCTGTTCCAAATAGTTTTTGTTGTATTTTCAGCCTCATTTGGTTGTTTTGGAAGGTCTTCAGTCCCTTGAGAGTCCTTGATAAAGAGCAGAGAACCTAAAATTCAGGTGATGCTAGGGAGACGAGGTGGTGAAATGTGAGGGAAAAAGTCTGGCAAGCTGAACAGAGGGATGGTGGAGTTAGGGATCTGAAGGGGGACATATCTAAGGATTTAAGGGAACTGGTAAGGTAAGACCCAAAGCAGTAAAAGGAGGAAACAGGAACAGAGGTGATGCGAACAGAAAGAAGCCAGTTTGGGAAGACATTAAATTTTCCCCAAAAGTCACTGAATTTCTGAATTGCCTTTAGTAAAACTATGCCAACTAGAAATGAATTAAACAACATTGGCAAAGCACTATTTCACCAGGGGTTCAAGAAAGGGTTTCAGTCTGCTGAGAAACTCCCAAGTTCTTAACTAATGGAAACTTTATACTTATGAACATAGAGTTTGGGGCTCCAATACAGCTTATGCTTCCCTATCTTTTATAAACAGAGAAACCTAACATTCTACCACAGCCTGTCATTCATTGGGACTCTAACCTACCTTCTAGAGTATACTCGATTCTTAAAAGTCAACATCTGTCCCTACATGTTAAAGGGGACATTTATCTAGCCAGTGGTTTAGGTGTGAAACTCACAAATGGATGCCTGATCAGTCAGTCAGGAGTTAAGACAAAGGCTTCAAAGGTGCATACTTACGGTACTGGGGGAGTAGTCTGGGCTCTAATGATGAAACTGATCCTCTCCAAGTCACAGCATGGTAACACACAAAGAAAAAAAAATAGATGACAACTACAGAAGGGGCAAGTAGGAATTTATAGCAAGGAACCATTTGGAAGTCAATGAATGGAAAATTCTAAGAGGAAAATTAATGGTAAAAGAGTTTCTGGCTAAATTCACCTAATGGTATGGTTGCTGAGGATAAGGCAGTCTTATTAGATATCACCTGGTAGATGGTGGAAGATGAAAAACCTGATGGATACTGAAAGATCAGATATGGATGATGAAAGACCCTTGTGAAACTGCTGAATTAGGGTTTTTGCTAAGATTTTTATAAACAAGTATCCATATGGGCCTAGGACAAACTCCTGAAGGAGCCTGACTATAGTTTAACCAAGCAAATAATCTTAGTTGATATCAAAAGGGGAGTTTAACAGTTATTCCACAGTGGACATAAGTAAAAGTATGTCTGGAATACAGAACAGATTTTTTTTAAAGATTTTTATTTATTTATTTGACAGACAGAGATCACAAGTAAGCAGAGAGGCATGCAGAGAGAGAGGAGGAAGCAGGTTCCCTGCGGAGCAGAGAGCCCGATATGGGGCTGGATCCCAGGACCCTGGGATCATGACCTGAGCTGAAGGCAGAGGCTTTAACCCACTGAGCCACCCAGGTTCCCCTGGAATACAGAACAGATCTTAAGAGTTTTCATGGATACCATGCCTTATGATTAAAGTCAATGGAAAAACTACAATAACCTTATCCAAGCAACAGTTGCAATGTCCCAGCTACTTCAGGAACAAAAGATTGGTCCACCTTGCTTTTTAATGAACCATAACCAGCTGAGGAGCTTGCTGAAGCAAAGGAAATATAGAATTTTTAGGGGGAAAGCTTTAATTAAGTAACCAGTTACAGAAACAAGAGCTACAACTGTCATGAGTATTTTCTCCTTAGGTTTATTTGAATATTTTTGCATATATATATATATATATATATATATATATATATATATATATAAAGTAAATATGTTATATATATAGTATCAAGTAAATATATACATTTATATACATATATAAAGTAAATATCTTTGTTTTCTATGCTTTCTTATTTCCTTATCATGTAACATGAAATGTACTGAATTTATTTTATTTTTTTTAAAGATTTTATTTATTTATTTGACAGAGAGATCACAAGTAGATGGAGAGGCAGGCAGAGAGAGAGAGAGAGAGAGAGAAGCAGGCTCCCTGCTGAGCAGAGAGCCCGATGTGGGACTCGATCCCAGGACCCTGAGATCATGACCCAAGCCGAAGGCAGCGGCTTAACCCACTGAACCACCCAGGCGCCCAATGTACTGAATTTATATCATAGTAAGTATTGTTCATTTTGCACCACACTACTTGTTCCTAGATATCAAAGAGTGATCTTTACACTAGGACTTTACCTCTTCTTGTGGGGAGGAGTTAGTGTGTTTTTGTGTTTCTGTTTGTATGATGGATAGTTTTACAATGCTAGGCAGAACTATAAGCTTGTTATTTTTATTTGGAGATTTGTTGTTGCTGCTGCTGTTGTTGTTATTATTATTATTATTTTGGAGATTTATTATAGTTTAAGGGAATGTTTCTAGGCATCAAGTTGGCAAGGGGAGGGCTGTGAGGATTAATGTTATGTGTCAACCTTACTGGGTTATCCAGATACCTCATACATTATTCCTCTGTGTGTCTGTGAAAGTGTTTCTTCAAGGGATTAGCATTTGAATCAGGAGACTGAAATAGACCAAAAAGGCTGAGGAAGGGCAAATTCCCTCTCTTCTTGGGTTGGATGTATCCCTTTTCTTGACCCAGGACATCAGAGTCCTTGGGTTTTTTTGGACACTGAGCTTTCACCAATGCCCCTTTGGTTCTCTGTTCTTTCATCTTGGAATAAATTACACTAGTTATCCTGGTTCTCCAGCTTCCTGATGGCAGATTGTGGGATGCCCTGATCTCCATAATTGCATAGATATTTATATTTTTTCCACTTTATTTTATTTTATTTCTTTTCAGTGTTCCAGCATTCATTGTTTATGCACCACACCCAGTGCTCCATGCAATACATGTCCTCCATAATACCCACAACCAGGCTCACCCAACCCCCCCAACTGCCTCCCCTCCAACACCCTTTTATTTATATGTTGATATCTATATAACCTATATCTGTACCTTGTATTAGTCCTGTTTTTCTGGAAAACTGAATATTATATTTCACTGTAAAATGAAATGGTATACATTTCACAAGAGTAACAATAAAATATTCCAAATGTAAATCTCAGCCCCCCCAAAAAACAAACAAACAAACAAAAAAACTCTTCCAACAGTGAGAAGGCTCATTTCTCTTAAGTAATCAAGGGTATGATAAAAGAAACATGCAGCCTGGGATATTATCTTGAATAAGTCACAGACATAATCTTTGTTTTCTAAGTAGATTACTCAAAAGTAAAAAAGGAAAAAAAAAAAAACTCCTATGAAGTTCAGACCAGTAATCTCAGAAACTTTATCATTTTAACAAAGAGAAAATAAAACTTTCAGTTTGTATCAATACATTATCGGACTCATTTTAAAATGGATTTTATAGAGGGGGCAGCTAAGGTGGTGGTATAGTAAGAGGACCTTAGACTTGTCTCATCCCTTGAACACGCTCATTAAGTGTCAAATTATTCTGAACAGTTAAGAAATAACTTGAGGACTGATGTAACAAACTGCACAACTAGAGGTAGAGAAGAAGTCACACTGAGGAAAGTAAGAAGTGCAGAGATGTGGTTGCTGGGAGAAACATATCACAGGTGCTGCAGAGTGGAGGGAGCCCTGGTCATGGAGAAAGGTAAGAGGGAGTGGGAACACACAGGGATAAGCACAAGGAGAACACTTCTCTAAGGCCATTGGTTGGGAAAATGAGAGGGGCTGATTTTTGTGAGTTTTTGCAACCAGCAGGGCTCAAAGATTGACATTTTAGAGGTCAACAGCTTGGCTGGAATAGATACCTGAGGGCACTGCCCTACTCCTGGAGAGAGGGCACACAAGCAACCCTGGGACAGAGGGCACAATTTGAGGATCGCCTAAAGCATATGAAGGAGGCACTGCTCTTCTTAGAGTGCATCTATGAGAAGTGGCATTGCCTTTCCAGGGACAAAAGAGTAATCAGGTAGCATTTGCCTCCTGTGTCTCTCAGCATAGGCACAGATACTTAGGTCAGCAAACTCAGGTCAGCTTAGGTCTGCAAACTCAGACACTGGCTGTTTAGCCTGCTTTGCTCCAAAACATATACCCATGGGCAATTGTAACTGGTGTACAGAAGTTACTGGTGTAACTGCCCTTGGTCAAACTTGCATCAGTTCCAACATAGTGAGACCCTCTGACAGTAGGCAGCACAGGTCCCCCTACACCAGGTCCTTAGGTTTAAAGTTTTAAAAGTCAGTAGGATTATCTGTGATAGAGCCCAAAGTGAACTGCACTGCTCCAGGCAGACAAACAACCTGGAAACAGATAGCATGAAAACAGTGATCTGAAAAATGCCTGGGATTCATGAGAGGAAATAATTTACTCTTCTGGGAATGTTTCCCTGAGACCTGCAAGCATGGAGACCCCTCTCCATGGATAAAGAAATGGAGTGGCACCATTTCCCTCCCCTGCACCTCTGCATAAACCAACTTTAGTAAGCAGCACAGTGCTAACACTGGCTGCATAATCTGCTTACATCCAGTCCTGCCCTCTGGTGCTCTGCTGGTACTGCTTTTACTGGGCTAATGTTCATAAGGCCCAGCACATCAGGGCCCTTCTCAAGATGGCAGAAGAGACCTCTGCATGCACCACATCTCCCAACAATATTCGTCTGCAAGACTTCAGTTCTAATGGAAGTAGCATCCGGTCTCATTTAACAAGCAGACCAGCGCATGCCTGGTTAAAACTCACCTCACTCTGCCTAAGGTCCAAACACTTCCCAGTGCAGGCAAGGACAGCATCTGCAGACAATTGACCTGAAGAATAAAGCAGCCAAAACACAGTAGCAGAGTGCATGCAACACACACCAGAGACACTCTCTGAAGTGCCAGGTCCAGGACACTATATGACCTCTTCTTCATAAAACCATTATGCTTAGGAACAGGAAACACAACAGGCTTTTATAACACAGAAAGGAAGACAGATATCCACGTAAAATGAAAAGGCAAAGAAATTCACCCCAAAATAAAGAACAAGAGAAGTTCACATTCAGAGATCAAGTCAAAACAGATGTAAGTAATATGTCTGATGGAGAATTTAAAGCAACAATCATAAGGATACTAGCTAGGTTTAAGAGAAGCATGGAAGACATCAGGCAGACCCTTAACACAGAGGTAAAAGAGTTAAAAAGTCAGAAATGAAACAAATGCAATAACTGAGATTTGAAACCATTGCATATAATGACCGCAGGGATAGAAGAAGCAGTGAAAAAATAAGTGATATAGAAGATAGAATAATGGGAAGAAATCAGAAAGGGAGACAAACCATGAGAGACTCTGGACTCTGGGAAATAAACTGAGGGTTACAGAAGGGAGGGGTGGAGGAATGGGGTAACCAGGTGATGGGTATTAAGGAGGTCACATGTTGTGATGAGCACTTGATGTTATAGGCAAGTAATGAATTAAACGCACGCACACACACACACACACACACACGCACATAGAATAACAGAAAATAATGAAGCTAAAGAAAAGAAAGAAAGAAGGATGGATCACAAGAGTAGACTTAGGGAACTCAGTGACTCTGTAAAGCATAACACTTGTATCATAGGAAGGGAGAGAAGAGAGAGAGGAAGAATAGAGAGAGAAAAAGGAAAGAAGGCTTATGTGAAGAAATAATAGATGGAAACTTCCCTAATCTGGGAAAGGAAACAGAAATTAAATCCAGGAGGTACAGAGAACTCCCACCAAAATCAACAAAAGCAGATCCATACCAAGATATATTGTAGTTAAATTTGGAAAATATGGGATAAAGAAAAAAATCCTAAAAGCAGCAAGAAAAAAAAAAAAGTCCCTAACCTACAAGGGAAGACCCATAGGGCTATCTATACATCTTTTCACAGAAACATGGCAGTCCAGAATGGAATGGCAAGACATATATAACATGCTGAATGGAAGAATACTGAAGACAAGAATCCTTTCTTCAGTAAAACTACCATTCAGAGTAGAAGGAGAGATGAAAAGTTTCCAGACAAACAAAACCTAAAGGAGTTTGTGACCACTAAATCAGCCCTGCAAGAAATATTAATGGAGACTCTTGGAGTGGAAAGGAGATACAAAAAGTGACAAAGACTAGAAAAGAATACAGAAAATCTCCAAAAACATCAATAAAACAAAAAATAAAATTACACTAAATACATAGATAGATAGATATCTATCAATAATTACTCTGAATGTTAGTGGACTAAATACTCCAATCAAAAGACATAGACCAAATGAATAAAAAATAAGACCCATTTATATGTTTCCTATAAAAGTCTCAATTTAGACCTAAAGACACCTGCAGACTGAAAGTGAAGATGGAGAAATATGTATCATGCAATTGGTTTTCAAAAGAAAGCCAGAGTAGCATACTTAGACAAAGTGGGTGTTTTTTCCTCTTTTCTTTTTCCAGGTTTTTAATTTAAATTCTAGTTAGTTAACCTATATGGCAAAATTGTTTCAGGTACAGAATTTGGTGATTTATCACTTCCATATAACTTCCAGTGTTCATCACAAGTGCACTCCTTAATGGCCATCACCCATTTAGCCCATCCCCTCAACTGCCAGACTCCAGAAACCCTTAGTTTGTTCTCTGTAGTTAAGAATCTCTTTTGGTTTGGCTCCTTCCCTCTTTTTTTCTTCCTTCCCAAATGCTTATCTGTTTTGTTTCTTAGATTCCATATATGAGTAAAATCATATGGTATTTGTCTTTTTCTAACTGACTTATTCCACTTAGTGTAATACACTCTAGCTCCATCCATGCCATTGCAAATGGCAGAATTTCATTCTTTTTCATAACTGAGTAATATTCCACTACCCCACACTTCTTTATCCACTCATCAGTTGAAGAATGTTTGCATTCTTTCAATAGTTTGGCTATTTTTGATACCACTGCTATAAACATTTGGGTGCATGTGCCCCTTTGAATGTATTGTTTTTTTATCCTTAGTAGTATAATTGCTGGGTCATAGGGTAGTTCTATTTTTAACTTTTTAAAAAAGATTATTTACTTCACAGAGAAAGTGGGAGAGAGAGAAGGAGAGAGAGCACACACACAGAGAGGAGGGGCAGAGGGAGAAAGAGTCTTAAGCAGACTCTGCACTGAACATGGAGCCAGATTCAAGTCTTGATCTCACGATCCTGAGATCACAAAATGAGCTGAAACAAAGAGTCATTTACTCAACTGACTGTGCCACCCTGGATCAGACTTTTTTTTAACTTTTTTTTTTTTTTCAGCATAACAGTATTCCTTATTTTTGCACCACACCCAGTGCTCCATGCAATCCGTGCCCTCTCTAATACCCACCACCTGGTTCCCCCAACCTCCCACCCCCCACCCCTTCAAAACCCTCAGATTGTTTTTCAGAGTCCATAGTCTCTCATGGTTCACCTCCCCTTCCAATTTCCCCCAACTCCCTTCTTCTCTCTAACTCCCCTTGTCCTCCATGTTATTTGTTATGCTCCACAAATAAGTGGATCAGACTGTCTTAACAGATATCAGAACATTTCATCCTGAAGCACCAAAATACACATTTCTTTCACGTTCACCTGGGACAGTCTACAGAACTGATCACATACTAGGCCACTAATATGGCCTAAACATGTACAAAAAAGATTGAAATAAGACTATGCATATTTTCTGACCACAATACAATGAAACTTGAAGTAAATAATGAAAAAAAATTGGAGGGGCACCTAGATGGCTCAGTGGGTTAAGCCGCTGCCTTCGGCTCGGGTCATGATCTCAGGGTCCTGGGATCGAGTCCCACATCGGGCTCTCTGCTCAGCAATAAGCCTGCTTCCCTCTCTCTTTCTCTCTGCCTGCCTCTCCGTCTACTTGTGATCTCTCTCTGTCAAATAAATAAATAAAATCTTTTAAAAAAATTTGGAAATACCACAAATACAGGGAGGTTAAACAACATGATACTAAACAATAAATGGGTCGATAGGAACTTAAAGAAGGAATTTTTTTTAATGGAAAAATCAAAATGAAAACACAATAGTCCAAAACATCTGGGATTTAGCACATGTATTCTTAGGAGTGAAGTATATAGAAATATAGTGTACCTGAGTAATCAAGAAAAATCTGAAATGAACAACCTAATCTTATACCTAATGGAGTTAGAAGAACAACAACAAACAAAACCTAAAGCCAGCAGAAGAAAGGTGCACCTGGGTGACTCAGTCATAAAGCATCTAACTTCAGCTCAGGTCGTGACCGCATTGGGCTCTCTGCTCAGCAGGAAGCCTGCTTCTCCCTCTCCCACTCCCCGTGTTTGTCTTCCCTCTCTCACTGTGTCTCTTTCTGTCAAATAATACATAAACTCTTAATAAAAGAAGAAATAAAATAATAAAGATCAAAGCTGAAATAAGAGATAAAGTAACTAAGAAAACAGTGGAACAGATCAATGAAACCAGGAACTGGTTTGTTGAAAGAATTAATAAAATTGATAACCCCCTAGCCAGACATAAAAAAAGAAAAGAAAATGGACCCAAATAAATAAAATTACAAGTGATAGAAGAGAAAAAATAACCAACAGCACAGAAAACAAAAAATTATCCATTTGTCTGTTGAAGGGCATATTGGCTCTTTCCACAATTTGGCAACCATGGCCATTTCTGCTATGAACATTAGGGTACATACGGCCCTTCTTTTCACCACATCTGTAAATCTGGGGTAAATACAAATGGCTAGGAGACACATGAAAAAAATGTTCATCATCATTAGCCATCAGGGAAATTCAAAGCAAACCCACATTGAGATACCACCTTACACCACTTGGAATGGCAAAAATTACCAAGGAAAGAAACAACAAATGTTGGATAGGCTGTGGAGAAAGGAGAACCCTCTTACACTGTTGGTGGGAATGCAAGTTGGTGCAGCCACTTTGGAAAACAGTGTGGATGTTCCTTAAGAAATTAAAAATAAAGCTATCCTATGACCCAGCAATTGCACTACTGGATATTTACCCCAAAGATACAGATGTAATGAAAAGAACTGCCACATGCACCCCAAAGTTCATAGCAGCAATGTCCACAGTAGCTAAACTGGAAAGAGCCACAATGCCCTTCAACAGACGAATGGATACAGATGATGTGGTCCATACATAAAATGGAATATTAGTCAGCCATCAGAAAGAATGAATACCCAACTTTTGCATCAACATGGATGGGACTGGAGATTATGCTGAGTGAAATAAGAAGAGAAAGTCAATTATATGGTTTCGTTTACTTGTGGAACATAAGGAATAACATGGAGGACATTAGGAGAAGGAATGGAAAAGTGAATTGGGGGAAATCGGAGGGGGAGATGAACCATGAGAGATTGTGGACTCCAAGAAACAAACAGGGTTTTAGAGGGTGGGGGGCCTGGTGGTGCACATTAAAGAGGGCATGTATTGCATGGAGCATGGGGTGTTATACATAAACAATAAATCTTGGAACACTACATCAAAACCTAATGATGTGTTGTATGGTGCCTAACATAACACAATAAAAAATAATAAAAAAATAGCAAATGGAATCCAACATTAAAATAACATTAAAAGAATCATTCTCCACAGCCATGTGGAATATATTCCTGGACTGCAAAGGTTGTCAATATTTGTAAATTAAACAACATTATATGCCACATTAATAAAAGAAAGGATAACATATATGTGATCCTCTCAATAGATGCAGGAAAAACAAAACGAAACAAAACATTTGACAAGGGGCGCCTGGGTGGCTCAGTGGGTTAAGCCGCTGCCTTCGGCTCAGGTCATGATCTCAGGGTCCTGGGATCAAGTCCCGCATCGGGCTCTCTGCTCAGCAGGGAGCCTGCTTCCTCCTCTCTCTCTGCCTGCCTCTCTGCCTGCTTGTGATCTCTCTGTCAAATAAATAAATAAAATCTTTAAAAAAAAAAAAAAACATTTGACAAGATACAACATCCATTCTTATAAAAACCCTCCACAAAGTAAGTTTACAGGAAACATACCTGAACATCATTAAGGCCATATACAAAAGACCCACAGCTTACTTCATTCTCAGTGGGGGAAAACTGAGAACTTCTCCCCTATGTGCAGGAACAAGAAAAGGATGTTCACTCTCATCATTGTTATTTAACCAGTGGTGGAAGTCTTAACCTCAGCAATCAGACAACAAAAAGAGATAAAATGTAGCCAAATAAGCAAGGAAGAAGCCAAACTCTTTATTTGCAGGTGACATGATACTGTATATACAAAACCAGAAAAACTCCATTAAAGAATTGCTATAAGTGATATACAAACTCAGTAAAGCCACATGATACAAAATCAATGCACATAATCTGTACACCAATAACAAAGAAGCATAACAAGAAATCAAGCAATCAGTCCATTTGCCATTGCACAAGAACCATAAGATACCTAGGAAAAACCAATTCTAAGAGGTAAAATATCTGTACTCTGCAAATTATAGAGCACATATTAAAAAATTGAAGATGACACCAAAAAATGGAAAAAAACAACTTTCCATGCCTATGGATTAGAAGAACAAATATAGTTAAAATGTCTATACTACCCAAAGCAATCTACGCATTTAATTTAATCCCTGTCAAAATGCCAACGACGTTTTCCACAGAGCTAATACAAACAATCCTATAATTTGTATGGAACCGCTAAGGAATCCAAATACCCAAAGCAACCTTAAAAAATAAAAATAAAGCTGGAGGCACCACAGTTCTGGGCTTCAAGTTATATTCCAAATCTTCAGTGATGAAGACAGTATGGTATTGGCATAAAAACAAACACATAGGTCAATGGAACAGAATTAAAAAAAAATCTAGAAATAAACCAAATATATATGGTCAACTAATCTTCAACAAAGCAGGAAAGAATAATGGAAAAAAAGGTAGTATCTTCAAGAAATGGTGTTGGGAAAATGGGAGAGTCACATGTAGAACAATGAAACTGGACCACTTTATTACATCCTACACAAAAATAAATTTAAAATGTATGAAAGACCTAAATGTGAGATAGGACACCATCAAAATCCTAGAGGCAAGCACAGGTAGTCATCTCTTTGATGTTGGCTGTAGCAAATACTTATTAGCCATGTCCACTAGAGGCAAGAGAAATAAAAGCAAAAATGAACTATTAGGACTTCATCAAGTTAAAAATCTTCTGCATGGTGAAGGAAACAATCAACAAAACTAAAATTCACCCTAAGGAATGAGAGAAGATATTTGCAAGTGATATATCTAATAAAGGGTTAGTATCAAAAATCTATAAAGAACTTATCAAACTCAAACCCCAAAAAACACAAATGATCTAGTTAAGAAATGGGCAGAAGACATGAATAGATAACTTTGCCAAAGAGGACATACAGATGGCTAACAGACATTAAAAGATGCTCAAAATTACTCATCATCAGGGAAAAAGAAATCAAAACTACCATGAGATACCAAGATACACCAGTGAGAATGACTAAAATTAGCAGCACAGGAAATAACAGATGTTGGCAAAGATGCAGAGAAAGGGGAATGCTATTACACTGTTGGTGGGAATAAAAATTGGTGCAGCCACTCTGGAAAATATTATGGAGGTTCCTCAAAAAGGTAAAAATGGAACTACCCTACTATTCAGCAATTGCACTATTAGGTATTTATCTAAAGTATACAAAAATTGTGATTTGAAGTGTTACATGCACCCTGATATTTATTGAAGCATTATCAACAATAGTCAAAAAATAATGGAAAGAGCTCAAATATCCATGCCAGGATGAATGGATAAAGAAGTGGTACATATTTACAATGGAATGTTGCTCAGATAGGAAAAAGAAAGGAATCTTGCCATCTTCAGCATTGTGGATGGAAAGTATTATGCTAAGAGAAATGAGTCAGTCAAGAAAGTCAAATACTATATGATTTCATTCATTTGTGGAATTTAAGAAACAAAACAGATGAGCATAGGGAAAAAATAAAAGTTGAGGCAAACAGAAAATGGACTCTTAACTGTACAGAATGAACAGTTACTGGAGGGGTGGGGAATAGGTTAGGTTGCTAATAGGTATTAAGGAGGGCACTTGTTATGAGTACCGTGTGTTATATGTATGTAATGAATCACTATATTCTACACCTGAAACTAATAATACACTGTATGTTAAGCAACCAGAATTTAAATAAAAACTGGAAAAAAATAAATAATTAGGAAGAATCTTATAAATGTATCTCTTTAATGTTAGCCAGATTTGACCTCACAGAACAAACTTATTTTCCCATAAACCTGCAACCTTCTATATCCATTCACATTTTATACTATTCTTTTTTTCTCTTTTCTCATTAAAAAAATTTATTTATTTATTTGAGAGAAAGAGCAGGTGAGCACTAAGCAGGGGACAGAGCAGAGGGAGAAGCAGACTCCTTGTTGACTAGGGAGCTCTACGTGGGGCTCGATCCCAGGACACTGGGATTATGGCCTGAGCCATATATCTCACATTCCTTTGATTCTTTTCATATTAAACACATTAAAGTTGCTTCTCGTACTCTATATAACAGTTTTTCCTTCACTCCACTTCTAATAGTTATGTTTTAATATATTGATTATAATTGTTAACCAATATAATAAATTTTGGGGTACAGAGAAACCTAAGAGGTAAACCTAGGTTTATTGTAATATAAACTGTCATATTACAATCAATGTAAATTGATACATTACAATCTATGTAAATTGTCATATTCAGAATCTGCAGTACTTTACCAAATTTTGTGAATGTACCATCTCATAATCTCTAGAGGTATCATAAAATTCTCCATGTTTATTAACAAAAACTAATATATTTAACCTCTTTTTACCATATAAAAACAGGAAGCTAAAAGTATGTAAACTTAAACTTATGCTTAATAATAAAGGTTTGATGACTTTAGTTTATTTAAGAATTATTTAGCTATTCAACGGGTATCTATTACTTAGTTTGCAGAACTTTAAAGTTCTAAGTTACCAAAATATTTTGGAAAATATTTTTAAGCAGACATATTACAAAACAAAATTATTGTTAAAATGAAGTTTGTCAGAATGACTCAATTTTATTAAAATTAATCTTATCATCTGTATGATAATAACATCTAGTATTTATAATATTAGTTTATTTGATTAGTAAATGGAAGTAGAATAGAAATGTATGCTTGCATTATATTAATGTTCTCTGAGGATATATCTCTATTATTAAATCAACAATATCAAAGTAGTCTTATTTATGTATAGAATCATTGAATCACTGTATTGTACACCTGAAACTAGTATGACACTGTATGTCAACTAACTGGAATTAAAATAAAAACTTGAAAGAAAAAGTAGTCTTCAGCTCAGACCACAGGGGGAGGGAGGGAAAAACAACTAGGAAGAAATCAGAGAGGGAGACAAAGCATGAGAGATTCTGGACTCCAGGAAACAAACTTAGAGTTATAGAAAGGAGGTAGGAGGGAGGATGGGGTAACTGGGTGATGGGCATTTTGGAGGGCATGTATTGTGGTGAACACTGGGTGTTACATGCAACTAATGAACTGTTGAACACTATATCAACAACTAATGAAGTATTAAATGCTGGCTAACTGAATATAATAAAAAAAAAGTAGTCCTAGTTACCAAAGATTTACATAAACCATGTAAATTTTAAAACATTTGAGTTGAAGGATGCCTGCATGGTTCAGTCAGTTAAGTGTTTGGCTCTTGATTTTGGCTCAGGTCATATATCAGGGTTGTGAGATCAAACCCTGTGTTGGGTTCCACACTCAGCACAGAGTCTGCTCAAGATTCTCTCCCTCTCGGGGCGCCTGGGTGGCTCAGTGGGTTAAGGCCTCTGCCTTCAGCTTGGGTCATGATCTCAGGGTTCAGGGATCGAGCCCCACATCGAGCTCCCTGGGCAGCGGGGAGCCTGCTTCCCCTTCTCTCTCTCTGCCTGCCTCTCTGCCTACTTGTGATCTCTGTCTGTCAAATAAATAAATAAAATCTTAAAAAAAAAAAAAGATTCTCTCCCTCTCTCTGTCCTTCCCTGTGCTCATGCTCTCTCTCAATAAATAAATAAATAAATAAATAAATAAATAAATAAAATCTTTAAAAAATAAAATATTTTCAGGTAGAAACCAGAGATACAGTAGAGAGTATCAATGGAACTAGAAGCTGGTTTTTTGAAAGAATCAATAAAGTCAATAAACCATTGGCCACACTAATCCAAAAGAAAAGAGAGAAAACCCAAATTTATAAAATTATGAATGAAAAGGGAGAGATCACAACTAACACCAAGGAAGTAGAAACAATCATCAGAAGTTATTATCAACAGTTATATGCCAATAAGTTAAGCAACCTAGATGAAATGGATGCATTCCTGGAAAACTATAAACTCCCAAAATTGAACCAGGAAGAAATCGACAACCTAAATAGACCGATATCTAGTAACGAGATTGAAGCAGTGATCAAAAACTTCCCAAAAAACAAGAGCCCAGGACCTGACAGATTCCCTGGGGAATTCTAACAAACTTTCAAAGAAGAAATAACACCTATTCTCCTGAAGCTATTTCAAAAAATTGAAGGAGAAAGAAAACTTCCAGACTCTTTCTATGAAGCCAGCATTACCCTGATCCCCAAACCAGGCAAAGATCCTACCAAAAAGGAGAATTTCAGACCAATATCACTGATGAATATGGATGCTAAGATTCTCAACAAGATCCTAGCAAACAGGATCCAACAGCACATTAAAAAGATTATCCACCATGACCAGGTGGGATTCATTCCAGGGCTACAAGGATGGTTCAACATTCGCAAATCAATAATGTGATAGAACAAATTAATAAAAGAAGAGAGAAGAACCACATGGTCCTCTCAATTGATGCAGAAAAAGCAGTTGACAAAATCCAGCATCCGTTCCTGATTAAAACGCTTCAAAGTATAGGGATAGAGGGAACATTCCTGAACTTCATCAAATCTATCTATGAAAGACCCACAGCAAATATCATCCTCAATGGGAAAAAGCTTGCAGCTTTCCCGTTGAGATCAGGAACACGACAAGGATGCCCACTCTCACCACTCTTGTTCAACATAGTATTAGAAGTTCTAGCAACAGCAATCAGACAACAAAGAGAAATGAAAGTTATCCAAATTGACATTGAAGAAGTCAAACTCTCTTGCTTCGCAGATGACATGATTCTTTATATGGAAAACCCAAAAGACTCCACCCCCAAACTACTAGAACTCATACAACAATTCAGTAATGTGGCAGGATACAAAGTCAATGTACAGAAATCAGTGACTTTCTTATACACTAACAATGAAAATACAGAAAGGGAAATTAGAGAATCGATTCCATTTACTATAGCACCAAGAACCATAAGATACTTGGGAATAAACCTAACCAAAGAGGTAAAGGATCTGTACTCAAGGAACTACAGAACACTCATGAAAGAAATTGAAGAAGACACAAAAAGATGGAAGACCATTCCATGCTCTTGGATCAGAAGAATAAACATTGTTAAAATCTCTATACTGCCTAGAGCCATCTATACTTTTAATGCCATTCCAATCAAAATTCCACCGTTATTCTTCAAAGAGCTGGAGCAAATAATCCAAAAATTTGTATGGAACCACAAGAGACCCTGAATCGCTAAGGAAATGGTTTCTATATTTTGGGATATAGAAATCTTTAGTTTATATATGTGTCTATCTGTCTGAGCCAATTATAATAGAACTCCCTTAAGGAATGTTATATATAAATCAGATAGTATCATCAGAAGATCAAAAATTACACACACACACACACACACTTACAAATGCAAGGAGAGGTTTTATGGTTTTTATTTTTAAAATCTTAGCCATGAGCCAGGTATAAACATAATACATAACTCACTAGCTTTTAAAAGAGTTGGTTCTCTCTTTTTGTCCCATTTTATATTTTTATTGCAAATGTATTTATGCCAAATGAGGAATGTTAAAGGTTGTCTGTTCAATGTGAGGTTAAAGCTTTTTTTTAAAATTTATTTTATTTTTTTTTATGCTCCAAGATTCATTGTTTATGCACCACACCCAGTGTCCCATGCAATATGTGCCCTCCTTAATACCCACCACCAGGTTAAAGCTTTTTATCAATAATTATGGAGAAGACTTTTAAAAGATTTCCCTTGCTCTGACAGGTAATCTTACAGGGCTGTGGAATATATCTTAGGAGAGATTGAGGTGACACAGAACAGCTCTCTGGCCATCTCTGAAGCCTCTCTAACTGCATAAAGTATCCATTCTGTTTCCAATTAATTTTTTATTTTTATTTTTTTTTCAACCTCAGGTAGTTGCTTTTTGGAGTCTGAGTTTTTGAGAGCCTCTGATAAGGCCAAGGGTCTAAAATTTTGGTGACTATAGTGACTTGAGGAACTGAAGTCAGAGAAGAAATTTCTGGCAAGAATGAAGAGAGGGTTGTAGAAAGCAAGGCTTGAAGGAAGACATATGAAAGGATGCAAAGAATCTGAAAAAAATGAGCAAAGGTGGTAAAAGGAGGAGTTGAGTTACTGGAAAGAGAGAGTCCTTAGAGGACCCAGTGTGGGAGATCTTTAATTTCCCAAAGAAGCCCTTAAAGTTCCAAATTATTTTTAGTCAGTTAATGATATCAAAAAGAAGAGGTAGAGAGAGTTAGTGATATAGTAGTATATTGTCACTTGGAGTTTAAGACAGGGGTGGGAATGCAAGCTGGAACAGACCCTCTGGAAAACAGGATGGAAACATGAGAAACTGTGGACTCTGAAAAATAAACTGAGGGTTTTAGAGGGGAGAGGGGTGAAGGGATAGGTGAGCCTGGTAGTAGATATTAAGGAGGGCACGTATTGCATAGAGCACTGGGTGTGGTGCACAAACAATGAATCTTGGAACACTGGGAAAATAAAATAAAAAAAAAAACCTTAAAAGGTTTGCTGTTCACTTTTAACCTTGTATCCCAAAAAGCAAGTTACTGCAGTGAATCATAAAAATGTTTCTTAAAAAAATAAAGCAGAGTCTTTATTGTGAGAAGGAACAATGAGAGACTATGGACTCTGAAAAACAATCTGAAGGGTTTGAAGAGGTGGGGGGTGGGAGGTTGGGGGAACCAGGTGGTGGGTATTAGAGAGGGCACGGACTGCATGGAGCACTGGGTGTGGTACAAAAACAATGAATATTGTTATGCTGAAAATAAATTTTAAAAAAGAGTATTTGGTTAAAAAAAAAAGAAAGAAAACGGGATGGAGTTTCCTCAAGATGACAAAGATAAAGCTATCCTACAACCCAGCACTACTGGGTATTTACCCCAAAGATACAGATGTAGCGAAAAGAAGGGGCACACGCACCCCAATGTTCTTAACAGCATTGTCCACAATAGCCAGATTGTGGAAGGAGCCAAGATGTCCTTCAAGAGAGAAATGGATAAAGAATACGTGGTTCATATATATACAATGGACTATTACTCAACCATCAGAAAGGATTCATATCCACAGTGTGCATTGACATGGATAGAACTGGAGGGGATTATGCTAAGTGAAGTAAGTCAAGCAGAGAAAGACAATTATCATATGGTTTCACTCACATGTGGAATAAAAGAAATAGTATAGAGGATCATAGAAGAAGGGAGGGAAATCCAAAGGCGGGGCCAATTCAGAGAGGGATATGAACTATGAGAGACTATGGACCCCCAGAAATAATCTGGGGATTTCAGAGGGGAGGAAAGTGGGTAAGAGGGGTAACACAGTAAAGGGTCTTAAAAAGGGTGACTGTGGGTGATGGGCACAGGGTATTTTACACAACTAATGAATCATTGAACACTACATCAAAAACTAATGTTGCACTATATGTTGGCTAATTGAACATTAAAAAAAAGGGGGGGTGTTGTTCCATCAATTGAGAAGTTTCCATTGGAGAAGCAGGATTAAGTTTAGAGAACAAAGAGACCTCAAAGAAAACCACCATTAAATAGCAAATGACAATTATAAAAAAACAAGAACTAACCAGTATTGCCATGGAAGTGGAAGAGAAGAAACCCATGTGCACTCATTGGTGGAAATGTAATTTGGTGCAACCACTATGGGAAACAGTATAGAAGTCTTGTCAAAAAATTAAAAATAGAACTGCCATAGAATCCAGCATTTCTCTGCTGGGTATTTACATGAGGAAAATGCAGTCACTATCTTGAAAATGTATTTGTACACTTATATTTACTGCAGGATTATGCACAATAGCCAAGTCATGCAAATCATCTATCTGTCCAATGACATAAAGATAGACACACACACAGTCATACACAAAATGAAATAGTATTTACACCAAAAGGAGACCTTGCTATTTGCGTTAACATGGATGGGGATTGAGGGCAGTATGTTAAGTGAAAAAAGTCAAACAGAGAAAGAAAAATACTTTATGATCTCATTTACACGTGAAATCTAAAATGAACAAACAAACAAATAAACTCATAGATATAATAAATTGGTTGCCAGAAGTGGGGCGTTGGGAAAAGTGAAATGTCTGAAACTAACAAAAAGGTAGAAACTTTCATTTATAAGACAGATAAATCATGAGGGTATAATATACCTTATGGTGACTACAGTTGACAATCTTGTATTGTATATCTGAAAGTTATTAAAATGCTTAATCTTAAAAGTTCCTATCACGTATAATGCATTAACAAAAGAAAGAACAAGAACCATATGATACTCTCAATAGATGCTGAAAAAGCATTTGACAAAGTACAGCATCCCTTCCTGATCAAAACTCTTCAAAGTGTAGGGATAGAGGGCACATACGTCATTATTATCAAAGCCACCTATGAAAACCCCACTGCAAATATCATTCTCAATGGAGAAAAACTGAGAGCTTTTCTGCTAAGGTCAGGAACACGACAAGGATGTCCATTATCACCACTGCTATTCAACATAGTACTAGAAGTCCTAGCCTCAACAATCAGACAACAAAAAGAAATTAAAGGCATCCAAATCAGCAAAGAAGTCAAACTATCACTCTTTGCAGACAATATGACACTATATGTGGTAAACCCAAAAGACTCCACTCCAAATCTGCTAGAACTTGTACAGGAATTCAGTAAAGTGTCAGGACATAATATCAATGCACAGAAATCAGTTGCATTTCTTTACACCAACAACAAGACAGAAGAAAGGGAAATTAAGGAGTCAATCCCATTTACAATTGCACCCAAAACCATAAGATACCTAGGAATAAACCTAACCAAAGAGGCAAAGAATCTATACTCAGAAAACTATAAAGTACTCATGAAAGAAGTTGAGGAAGATGCAAAGAAATGGAAAAATGTTCCATGCTCATGGATTGGAAGACAAATATTATAAAAATGTCTATGCTACCTAAAGCAATCTACACATTTAATGCAATCCCTATCAAAATCCCATCCATTTTTTTTTCAAAGAAATGGAACAAATAATCCTAAAATTTAAGTGGAACCAGAAAAGTCCTCAAATACCCAAAGGAATATTGAAAAAGAAAGTCAAAGTTGGTGGCATCACAATTCCGGACTTCAAGGTCTATTACAAAGCTGTCATCATCAAGACAGCATGGTACTGGCACAAAAACAGACACACAGATCAATGGAACAGAATACAGAGCCCAGAAATAGACTCTTAACTCTATGGTCAACTAATCTTTGACAAAGCAGGAAAGAATGTCCAATGGAAAAAAGACAGCCTCTTCAACAAATGGTGTTGGGAAAATTGGACAGCCACATGCAGAAAAATGAAATTGGATCATTTCCTTACATCACACATGAAAATAGACTCGAAATGGGTGAAGGACTTCAATGTGAGAAAGGAATCCATCAAAAGCCTTGAGGAGAACACAGGCAGCAACCTCTTCGACCTCAGCCACAGCAACTGCTTCCTAGGAACATCGCCAAAGGAGGGAAGCAAGGGCGAAAATGAACTATTGGGAATTCATCAAGATCAAAAGCTTTTGCAAAGCAAAGGAATCAGTTAACAAGATCAAAAGACAGCTGACAGAATGGGAGAAGATATTTGCAAATGACTAGCCCATCAGATAAAGGGCTAGTATCCAAAATCTATAAATAGCTTAGCAAACTCAACAACCAAAGAACAAATAATCCAATCAAGAAATGGGCAGAGGACATGAGCACACATTTCTGCAAAGAAGACATCCAGATGGCCAACAGACACATGAAAAAGTGCTCCACATCATTCGGCATCAGGGAAATACAAACCAAAACCACAATGAGATACCACCTCACACCAGTCAGAATGGCTAAAATTAACAAGTCAAGAAATGACAGATGCTGGTGAGGATGTGGAGAAAGGGGAACCCTCCTACACTGTTGGTGGGAATGCAAGCTGGTGCAACCACTCTGGAAAACAGCATGGAGGTTCCTCAAAATGTTGAAAATAGAGCTACCTTATGACCCAACAATTACACTACTGGGTATTTATCTTAAAGATACACATGTATCTTTTGCACATTTAGTGATACAAAGGGTCACGTGCACCTGAATATTTATAGCAGCAATGTCCACTATAGCCAAACTATGGATAGAACCTAGATGTCCACCAACAGATGAATGGATAAAGAAAAGGTGGTATATATATATATATATATACAATGGAATTCTATGCAGCCATCAAAAGAAATGAAATCTTGCCATTTGCGACAACGTGGATGGAACTAGAGGGTATCATGCTTAGCAAAATAAGTCAATCAAAGAAAGACAACTATCATATGATCTCCCTGATATGAGGAAGTGGAGATGCAACATGTGGGGTTTGAGGTGTAGGAAAAGAATAAATGAAACAAGATGGGATTGGGAGGGAGACAAACCATAAGAGACTCTTAATGTCACAAAACAAACTGAGGGGGGCTGGGGATGGGGGTAGGGAGAGGGTGGTGGGGTTATGGACATTGGGGAGTGTTATGTGCTATGGTGAGTGCTGTGAGGTCTATAAACCTGGCAATTCACAGACCGTATCCCTGGGGCTAATAATGCATTATATGTTTATAAAAAATAAAAATATAAATATATATTTATATATATAAAATATATTTATAAAAAAATTAAAAAATTTTAAAAAGTTCCTATCACAAGAAAATCCTTTGTAAGACAGATGTTAAGTAAATGTATTACAGTAATCATTTCACTATATATAAATACATATATATATATACACACACAGCCATATATATGTATATGTGTATATGTATATATATATGTATATGTATATGTATATATATACATATATATGTGCATATATCTTTACATATAGATAGATCTATATCTATACCTATATCATCTATATCTATATCTATATACCTATATAAAATCATTCTGTTATATACCTAAAACTAATATAATGTTATGTATCAATTAAAAACAACAACAACAAAAAGACCAGGAAGATAAATTTTATTCTAGCTCAGAATTCAGGGTAGGAGCCCCACTCAAAACAAGAAGGGGGACAGCAAGGACTTCCATCCTAGCAGATACCTTTCATTAGAAGTCTGGGAGTCTAGCATAGATAGTCTAACAAGAAACTCCATTTCTGAGTTCTCTATCCTGTTCCATTGATCTATGTGTCTGTTTTTGTGCCAGTACTATACTATCTAAATGATTACAGCTTTGTAATAGAGTTTGAGGTCCAGAATTGTGATGCCACCAGCTTTGGTTTTCTTTTTCAACATTCCTCTGGCTATTTGGGGCCTTATCTGGTTTTACACAAATTTTAGTATTATTTGTTTCATTTCTGTGAAAAAGTTGATGGTATTTGGATAGGGATTGCATTGAATGTGTAGATTGTTCTAGGTAGCATAGACATTTTTACAATATTTGTTCTTCCAATCCATGAGCATAAATGTTTTTCCATTTCTTCGTGTCTTCCTCAATTTCTTTGATGAGTATTCTATAGCTTTCTGAGTACAGATTCTTTGCCTCTTTGGTTAGATTTATTCCTGAGTATCTTATAGTTTTTGGTGCAGTTGTAAATGGGATAGACTCCTTAATTTGTCTTTCTTTTGTCTCATTGTTGGTGTATAAAAATGCAACTAATTTCTGTGCATTGATTTTATATCCTGCCACTTTACTGAATTCCTGTATGAGTTCTATCAATTTTGTGGTGGAATCTATTGGGGTTTGCACATAAAGTATCATATCATAGAAGACATGAACAGACATTTCTGCAAGGGAGACATAAAAATGGCTAACAGACACATGAAAAAATGTTCATCATCATTAGCCATCAGGGAAATTCAAATCAAAACCACATTGAGATATCACCTTACATCAGTTAGAATGGCCCAAATTAAGAAGACAGTAAACAAGTGTTGGAGAGGATGTGGAGAAAGGGCAACCTTCTTATACTGTTGGTGGGAATGCAAGTTGGTGCAGCCACTTTGGAGAACAGTGTGGAGATTCCTTAAGAACTCAAAAATAGAGCTGCCCTATGACCCTGTAACTGCACTACTGGGTATTTACCCCAAAGATACAGATGTAGTGAAAAGAAGGGCCATATGAACCCCAATGTTCCTAGCAGCAATGGCCACACAAGCCAGTCTGTGGAAAGAGCCAAGATCCCCTTCAACAGACAAATGGATGAAGAAGCTTTGGTCTCTATATACAATGGAATATTATGCCTCCATCAGAAAGAATAAATACCCAGCTTTTTTTGTAGCAACATGGGCAGGATTGGAGGAAATTATGCTGAGTGAAATAAGTCAAACAGAGAGACTAAATTATCATATGGTTTCACTTATTTGTGGAGCATAAAGAATACCATGGAGGACATTAGAAGAAGGAAAGAAAAACTGAATTGGGATAAGTCAGAGGGGGAGATGAAGCATGAGAGATTGTGGACTCTGAGAAACAAACTGAGGGTTTTGGAGGGGAGGGGTGGAGGGTTAGGTGATACTGGTGGTGGGTATTAAGGAGGGCATGTATTGCATGGAGCACTGGGTATGGTGCATTAAACAATGAATCTTGGGACACTGAAAAAAAATAAAAACAAATAAATAAAATAAAATTCAACACTTCCCCAAACTTTAAAAAAACAAAACACAATGAGATACCTCACACCAGTCAGAATGGGTAAAATTAACAAGTCAGGAAATGACAGATGTTGGTGAGGATGCAGAGAGAGGGGAACCCTCCTACACTGTTGGTGGGAATGCAAGCTGGTGCAGCCACTCTGGAAAACAGTATTGAGGTTCCACAAAAAGTTGAAAATAAAAGTACCCTACGACCCAGCAATTGCATTTCTGGGTATTTACCCCAAAGATACAAATGTAGTGATCTGAAAGGGCACCTGTACCCCAGTGTTATAACAGCAATGTCCACAATAGCAAACTATGGAAAGAGCCCAGATGTCTACTGAAAGATAAATGGATAAAGAAGGTGTAATAAACACACACACACACACACACACACACACACACACACACACACACACATGATGGAATGTTATGTAGCCAACAAAAAATGAAATCTTACTATTTGCATGATGTGCATGGAACTAGAGGGTATTATGCTAAGTGAAATAATTCAATTAGAGAAAGACAATTATCATATGATCTTACTGACATGTGGAATTTGAGAAACAAGGCAAAGGCTCATAGGGGAAGAGGGGAAAAGGAAACAAGATGAAACCAGAGAGGTAGACAAACCATAAGAGACTCTCAATCCCAGGAAACAAACTGAAGGTTGCTAGAGGAAAGGGGGTAGAAGGAATGGGGTAACTGGATGATGGACATTGGGGTGGGTAAGTGTTACTGTGAGCACTATGTATTGAGTAAGACTGATGAAATACAAACCTGTATCTCTGAAACAAATTATCCATTATATGTTAATAATAAAAAAAGAAGTCTGGGAGTCACTTAGTTTCAGTATGTACTCAAAATTGTAAGAAACAAAATGTGTCCTCATCATGCTTCAACAGACATTTGTCCAGAGCATTAGATCAGGACTTGAACTCACCATCATAACAGCAAGAAGTTTGAAAATGATACAGAGGTGTCTATGCAGCTGAGAAGTCCGGTTGTGATGTCTGAGGGGAGTTCAATGGTGCTTCCAATACAGATCCAAGCTGTGGAGCACATAACTATCAAAGATAACAGAGCCACACACTAGTTAAAGTATAAGGACATAATTTAATCACAAATATATGATTTGAACTCAAATTCTATTTGCTCAGAGGTGATTGGTCCTTTTTAAAGGAGAATGAAGCAGTATGGAGGGGGTGAAGGGGACCTCAGCAGAATCAGGGAAGTGAAAAATTACAAGAAGTAGAATCCATTTAGGGTTGTTATCTACACTTATCAAAGTTAGGCTCCTACCTTCTGACAGAGACTGGGGAACTGGGACACTTATCAGGAGTTGGCGCCACAAACAGCAAATTCTTTTGCTTGAATTTTCTCAGTCATGCACTTTAATCCCGGGGTGGGGGTGGGGTGGGGTGTGGGGAAGGAGTGGGGTTTCTAGGGTCATCCTAAGGATGCAGCTTGAGCTTTTAGAACCTAGGGCAGGTTTTATTCAAGTCTCTAGGCCCAGTTTGTTATGTTCAGGTAGGTACTAATTACCCTAGATTTATAGAGTATTGCTAATAGACCTATATTAGGTTTGGCTAACTACTGCTACTTCATCCCCGCAAGCAGCTGATGAAAACAATGCAGCAGGAAAGCTCTCTGCTGTGAGACAATGGAGAAAATCAGGAAGTTTGTGTCCAGAAATCAAAGGGCCTTTAAGAAAACAGGACAGACACTCCAGGGAGAAAAGGCCTCTAAGAGGAGCATCCACAGTGGAACGCGGCACCTAGGCGCCCCCTACCTGCGTCAACTGTGTGCTCCAGTGGGTTCTCTGGCTCCGCGACCCCTAAGTCTTTTACACAGCTTTGTTCCTAAGTCGGATCTTAGCCTCCCATCTATGGACGTTAGAGGGCGCTGTGAGCTAGCGCCTCGGAATGTTCCTGTAGACGTATCCACCCAAAGCACACGCGCAAAACAACTAGGAGACCTGAGCCTGCACTGAGGGAGGTGTGTGAAGCAAGGAGAAAAGGAAGCACACAGAAGCATTCAGGGTCCCTGCCAGTCCACTAGCCTGGAAACCCTCTCTACTGCCTCCATCCTGGCTCCTCAAAAGCACTCCTGGTAATGTCCAGGCACCCGTCCAGTGGACAGGAACCATCCTCACTTGTTTTGATTGTCTTCCTGACAGCAGACCAGGCAGGGAATTACATTTCAAGAACAAGATACAGACGTTGGAAATTCTCCAACACCACATGCGTTCCTTTGTGGGCTGCCCCCTGCATTACTTCTGATTTTCCTCTCTCACCTCCCTAATCTCATCATGCTCTGCCCTTCATGCTCCTGATATCCTCACAAATTACTTTTCCTAAAGGTCCTTTGAACCCACTGACTTCTTCACATGCCCTTGCCTGTGGTGAGGGAGGATACACTTCTCCTCTCTGTCCTCCCCATTTTGCATCATTCATTGTGCCTTATACTTTCTCATACTTTGGCACTTCTTCCAAGAAGTCTTCTTTGTGCATCCCATTACAAGTATGATTCCTTCTTCTGAGTTTCTAAGTACAGCTCTCCACCTACGGTTTAGTTTCTTGTTAATTTTTGGGAATTCCCACCTGGACTACAGTTCAAAAAATATGGAAACTTTATTTATGTTAATCCCCCATAAAACCCCTGACACGTATTGGATTGGATACATAGTGACAAAGAAAATTTTCCTCTTATTGAAGTTTAAAATCAAATATAGCTATTTCAGTCTCTCACATGACACACCTCTAGTGTTCCTAGACTATAGAATTTTTTCAACTATAAACAGAGTTGGAATCTGAAGACACTCCATCAGGTAGCACCACATGATAAAATCTTGCCTTTCGGCTGAGACTGCTTCTTCACAACCCATCACTGCATTAATAAATCACCACAATATGGATTCTTCTTCTCACCTCATTAGCACCCATTCTTTCTGAGTAAGGAATCTCACCTTGCTGAATCTAACTATTCATTCACCAAGAATCAGCTCAGCAATTAGAACTCCTTTTATAAATCACTTCAAACATCAGTTTTCTGTTTCATCAATTTTAACGCACACATATTCTCACATTTTCCATCCTAGAGAGAGAGAGAGAGAGACAAGGGGGAGAGAAAATTTCTTATAGTTAACAGTATCTCAGAAAGCACAGTGTCATTGCATGTACACACATAAATTTGGTCTGAAAATCCGTATGTTGGTATTTTCTAGTTAGATCACTAACATAAAATTCTGTAGAATGGAAGCCAGTGTCTTGGAGGAAAGTCTCAGGGACAAAGAAGGAGTGTTTTCTATTAAGAAATGCTACATCACAATCTCTATTAACAACATCAGGAGACATTACATTAAACATTAAGACCATCAGTGACTCTGAGTCTAAACTTGAGCCTGAAGAATTGGATGCAGACTGGGCAGATACTTTTGAGACTCTAGTTAATTAGTATATATATATATATATATATATATATATATATATATATATATATATAGTGAAGGGCTTTTTTTAATAAGTACAAACTAAGGATTATGACCATTATGATAACTTTCTTTCATTAAGGTACATCTTAAATTGATCATTCTTTGATCTGATGTTGTATGCTAAGTCCCACCCATTTGCAATCAAAATGAAACTATGCAATATCGAACACATTCCTATTTGTATTACAACTGCTAGGTTTTTCATCTGTCTTCTTTTGTGGATTTTATTTGAATTATTCCTTCACCTAAACATTATTAATAAAAACCCAAAATCTGGTCTACAGAAATCTTTAATCTAAGTTTGCAAAGCAAAGAACCAGAAAATTATTGGGAAATAAATTTTTAAAAGATGAAAAATTCTAAGGGAGCTTCCACTTGAAATTTTGGAATCTATTAGCATGGTTTGGGCAACTGTCCTCCTGAGTACTCAACCCAATGGAAAAGAACATAACATGGCCACTGAAGTGCTTTAGGAAGTAAAAGAACAGATGCAAAGTGTAACAGTTACTAAAAATTTTAAGTACTGAAAACATTAAATTGAATTACCAGGAAAATTGTTTAACATGTAAATAGCCTTTGACTAGATCAAGTAAAGTGGGAACACATTATCATTCCTAGTGATGATAATGCTACTTTCCATAATTTACATAAGTAAATTATGTAAATATAGGAAAATAATTCTAATCCTGTAATTGTTCTTTTAGCTTTTTATGAAGAAGTAAAATAGATAATCATTGTAATGATTCAAATATCAATAGTCTGTGCATTGCAAATGTGATGATAAAGATGATCATAAAGCTTTAATCAGCAGATTATTGAGTTTGAGCAAGCATGTTCTGTTCACACTTTTAACAAAATTTTGTTCCATAAAATAATCATTTTATTTATATCTATGTATACATATGAACACACATATATAATATATTTGTTTTTATTTTTTATAATATATTTGATCCCAGAAGTGTTCCAGACTCCACTGTAGAAGTGGTGATAAAGCAGTGATCAAAAAAGAATTACCAGTACTGCACTCTATTCTAATACATGTTCAGCTTCTACTGGTTTTCCAGTTACTTGCATATAGTTGTGGAAATCCTCCTTACTTGGTTTTTTATGGTCCCCCAGTAAAAGTATTTATTCAGAGGTAAGTCAGACGGAGAGTGGCAAATACTACATGATATCTCTTGTATATGGAAACTTAAAAAAATACATAGAAACAGTGAGTAGAATGGTGATAAGCAGAGGTTGGGGGTTGGGGGGAAGGGATACTGGCCAAAGGGTACAAACTTGCTTTAAGAAGACGAGTAAGTTCTGAGGATACAATATACAACAGAGTAATTACAGCTAACAATACTGTATTATACATTTAGAAGTTGCTAAGAAACTAGATCTTAAATTTTCTCATTACAGAAAATGAGTGATAATTACATGAAGTGAAGTGAAGTGGTAGAAATGTTGAATGATGTTATTTATGGTAATAATAGTATTGCAATAATTGTATCAAATCAGCATATACAATGTAATATCTCAAAAAATTAAGTTCCATTTCGAACTACTTGCCTCTTTGGAGGTAAGCTTGCAAGAGTGCCCTTTTGCCTCTTTAGCACTACAGTGGGATCAGGCACCAAGCTGTAGGCACATCTTTCGTGGTTCCTGGCACCAAACAGGATGCTAAGCTGACATACAGGAATTTTCATAATTCATCGTGTTAATCCTCTTTCAGTTTACATATGGATAAACTAAGAGTTCTGTGGTCTATTTCACTTACCTAGCACATTCCTTCTCCCAGTGGAATGGAGCATGGATGTTTAATAGCCATAGATATTTTCTTTTTTTTTTTAAAGATTTTATTTATTTATTTGACAGATAGAGATCACAAGTAGGCAGAGAGGCAGGCAGAGAGAGAGAGGAGGAGGCAGGTTCCCCGCTGAGCAGAGAGCCTGATGTGGGGCTCGATCCCAGGACACTGGGACCATGACCTAAGCCGAAGGCAGAGGCTTTAACCCACTGAGCCACCCAGGCGCCCCAGGCATAGATATTTTCAATTCAAGGTCATGGGTGGCAACACTGTTTCAGATACCAATATGTTGAATCTTCATCCTTGAAAAGCCCAGATATATTTTTTAGAAGACTCTGGCCTCCCAGTCATTACCGTATGGGACTTTCTCCTCTATTTTAGAGTCTACCAAAGGACATTTTTGCCTATGGTTTAATGCTAGCCCAGACATGATCTGTTATAATATGGGAACTGACACTCAGGGCCAGAGCCAAAGTTAGAGTCAACATAAGACCTCAGTTGTGCCCATGTAATGCATTGTTGTAGGATGGGAAGAACATACAGGAAATAAAGGAAAAGACAAGAAAGAGAAAGAACTTTTAAAGAGCCAGTAACCATGCCAAGTGGTTTGTGATGACAATGATACTTAATGTTTAAAAATTAATTTAAGTGGGGGCGCCTGGGTGGCTCAGTGGGTTGAGCCGCTGCCTTCGGCTCGGGTCATGATCTCAGGGTCCTGGGATCAAGTCCCGCATCGGGCTCTCCGCTCCGCAGGGAGCCTGCTTCTTCCTCTCTCTCTGCCTGCTTCTCTGCCTACTTGTGATCTCTGTCTGTCAAATAAATAAATAAAATCTTTAAAAAAAATAATTTAAGTGCGTGTGGGTGGCTCAGTGGGTCAAGCATCTGCCTTCAGGACAAGTTGTGATCCCAGAGTCCTGGGATCCAGTTACACGTCAGGCTCCCTGCTCAGTGGGAAGCCTGCTTCTCTGCCCTTCCCCTGGCTTGTTCTCTCTCTCACTTTCTCTTGCTCTCAAATAAATAAAATCTTTAAAAAATTAAAAAAAATAAATTTAATATTTTTATTGTGTCATTTATATGCCATTTCAGCTATTTAGGGTAGGATTCCAAGTAAGAGATGTGGATTGATTGATTGACTTATATTTTATTTATTTATTTGAAAGAGACAGACAGAGAAAGCAAAAGCAAAGCAGGAGGAGAGGCAGAGGGAGAAGGAGAAGCAGACTCCCTGTCAAGGGGGAGCCTGACATGGGCTCCATCCCAGGACTTGGAGATCATGACTTGAGGTGAAGGCAGATGCTTAACCATTTAAGCCACCGAGGTTCCACAAAATGTGGCTCTATTTAGTCTCAGTTTGTTCTTCTCTAACATATGGAAAATAAATGTATCATTGAGACTGTTTGAGGATGCGAACAATCAATACATGTGAGAAATAACTAAAATCATTGATATTTATGAATTCATTACAGGCATTCAGCCCTGTTCAAAGCTGTTCTCACAAACTGTGTCACAGCACAAGTAAAGTGTTCCATGTTTTTGACTAAACATCAGCCATGTCTCTCCTGAAGAAATCCTCAACAGAAACCACAATGAAAGTAGTGCAGGGATAATTCTTACCTGGATAAGTGTCTCCTATGACTGCCACCTGTTTGAACATTTGAGCAGAATCCTTATGTCCTTCCTGAAAGTATACTGGAGGACTGGAGAAAGAGGCTGGCTTTGCTTGCCCTAGGATTTTGCCATGCACAAAAATAAATAAAATCATTATTTCTGTATGTAACTGTTACAATGTAGTGTTTTATACCTTCATACTTAAAACATGGCTTTATAACACCTGGGCGATTTTCTAAAAATGACTATTCATGAGAAGCAATATCAGAGCCCCCCACTTTTTAAAGATTTTATTTATTTGTTTGAGAGAGAGAGGGAGAGCATGAGAAGAGGGAGAGGTCAGAGGGAGAAGCAGATTCCCTGCTGAGCAGGGAGCCCAATGCAGGACTCAATGCTGGGACTCCAGGATCAGGACCTGAGCCAAAGGCAGTCACTTAACCAAATGAGCCACTCAGGTGCCCAATATGAGTCCTTTCCCAAAATTGTCTTCTCTCCTCAGCCTCTGTTCCTTTGTTCCGTTCTCTGGTTACTTGACCTCTTGTGGGTTAGGTGGGAGATAATTTCGCAGGTAGGATAGGTTTAGTTAGGTAAGAAAAACAAGAGAGTAATGAAATGGTCAAAATGGGTTAATTTATTTCAAATGGTTAAGTTATTAAAAAGTTATAAAAGGGCTGATATTTTATAAATATCAAAATGTTTCTGAGTCCATATAGGAAAATGAGTAAAAATCATGCCACGAAAAATTTTACCTTATTTTTTAAAAGATTTCATCTCCTTATTCATGAGAGACACATGGAGAAAGGCAGAGGCAGAGGGAGAAGCAGACTCCCCACAGAGCAGGGATCCTGACATGGGACTAAATCCCAGAGCTCTGGGATCATGACCTGAGCCGAAGGCAGATGCTTAACCATCTGAGCCACCCAGACACCCTTTATTTTATTTTTTAAAAGATTTACTTATTTTCGATTGAGAGAGAGCACTGAGCAGAAGGCTAAGGGAGAAAGAGAGAGAGTCTGAAGAAGACTCCATGCTGAGTGTGGAACCCCCCATGGAACTCAGTCTCACAACCCTGAGATCACAACCACTGGACGCTCAACTGACTGTACCACCCAGGTGCCCTGACATAAGAAGATTTTAAAAGCAATTTGGCAATATCTAGCAATATTTTAAAGGAATACTTTCTGGTTCTAAGAATCTCCGCTACAAAAATATACATTTTAGTATACATGTTAACTTTTATGTTTAAGGATGTTTGTTTCAACATTGTTTCTTGTATCAAACAACAATAACAACATAAAACTCTTCCAAATATTGAAATATCAAGGAAAATTGGTAATCATTGGAAATTGGAAAATCATTGTGGCCCATCAATACAATGAAATACTATGAAAACTTTTATTACAATTTTATTTAATTTTTAATTTTTTATTTATATAATATTATTATTTATTTTATTACAATTTTATAGTGTGTATATGTCAATGTATGAATGGATAAAGAAGACATGGCATACACCTGTACAATAGAATATCATTCAGCCACAAGAAGAAGGAAATTCTGCCATTTGCAACAACTTGTATAAAACTTGAAGGCATTATGCTCAGTGAAATCAGTTAGAGAAAGACAAATACTGTAGGATATCCCTTTATATGTATTCTAAAAAGCTGAATTAATAGAAACAGAGAGGAGAGTGACTCTTAATAGGGGTTACAACTTGGGAAAATTGGTTGCTGTTGTCAAAATATAAAACGTCTAGTTATACAATGAATATGTTCTGGGAAACTAATGTACAACATTGAAATAAAGCTAATAAGCTGTATTATATAATTGTAAGTTGCTAAGTGAGTAAATCTTTTGTTCTCACCACAAAAAATGATATTACTGAGGTATTAGCTAATATTTTGATAATAATCATTTTGAAATATGTAAGTGTATCAAATCAGCACGTTGTATCCCTTAAACTTACATAATGTTATATGCCAATTATTTATAATAAAACTGAAAATTTTTAATTATTAAAAATACATGTTTGCTAAAATATTACAAGTAGACAAACATACAAACATTAGGTGATAAATTTCTCTCCCTTTTACTCAAATTCAACGTAATACTTTTACCTTCCAAATAATATTTAGTTAGTGTGCTTGGCTGGCTCAGTCTGTAGAGCATGCAACACTTGGTCTTGGGACCTTGAGTTCAAACACCACGCTGGGTATAGAGCTTACTTAAAAAATTAATATTTAGCTAAAATCTCAATTTAGTGTGGCTGAAAAATTCTTTGGTGGCAAAAGCAAAAGTAGGAAAGGTGTTCTGGAAAAAACCAAACTTTTGTATTTAGCATTTTATCATTCATTACACAAAAATTCAAATTCAATTACCAGGACCCCAACAACTGGAGAGAAAATATATGAAAAATACAGAGAGGCAGCTAGAATATTAATTCTATATTCATATATATAGAATATAGAATATATATAGAATATATAGAATATATAGAATATATAGAACATATAGAATATATATAGAATATATATATGAATATTCTATATTCATCTATATTCATATATATATAATTCTATATTCATATATATATATGAATTAATATATAGACCCCACATCTAAGCCCTGATCTCTATATCACACTTAGTAATTATATATACTAAGTAACTTAGTAACAAACATGTATATATATTGCTATAAACCATATATTGCTACACAGATGTTCATATATATTTACATATTTATCTACTGATATAGATGCATATATATATAATCTGATTATATATAATTTGATCAGATTTACATACTCTACTTCTGGACCATTCCATGAGGAAGAAAGAGTGAGACAGAAAGACAGCTTTGTGAACTCTAACAAATGCTCACAATAAACTCATCATACTAATGAGTCTGAAAAAACTGAAAAGATATGAAAAGTTTATCCTTCAGGATATTTTACATTTAAAAAGATGGGTTTTTAACTGTATACTTAATGCCTTTACCTGTTTAATGGTTAAAACAATGTCCATTATGAAATTGTGTATGTATGTGATCAAAGAAAAGCCCTAAATGTAGAGTTCTGACACATACTATACCATCAAGAGTTTTATCTATAATCATTGTTCCTACCATTATTATGATCATAGGTGCATTCACGTAAATGCAAACACACACATGTAAATGCACACCCATAAATCCACCTTCAAAGAATCCACATGAGTATAAGTAGAGTATATCTTTTGGAAATAAATACACCAAGATTTTGATAGTGTTCACCACTGAAAGGTGAGATCAGACAAGATCTAGGATATATGCAGATTTCCAATGTCTACACCTGAGACTTCTACACTTATAAAATGAAATAAAAATAAATGAGGCAAAAGATATATATGTATATATATGGATATATATATATATATACTTGAGTTTTTATAATTGTAAGTATTAGAAAAGTAAATTAGAAAAGCTGTTTAAATATGA